>NC_133415.1:115942500-116542500 GCF_049350105.2 Macaca mulatta
TGGGTACCCTGGCCCCCAGTGAAATGCCTAATGAATTCGCTGTGATTCACGGTGCTCCACGCCGTGGACAGTGGCGGATCAGAGCTGCCCCTCCTGATAGAGGCCGAGCTGCCTGGGGCAAGCAGGGCAGAACTGGCTGGGGAGGCGTCTGGGCCACGAACCAGCCCCAGCCTCTCTCAGGGCCCCAACCCGCAGACCATGTAATTAAGCTGCATTCTGCAGCCAGGGCAAGGTGCGGAGGAGCCTGTTTCTAGCACTGGGGAGGAGGGAGTGGGGAGGAGGGAGTGGGGAGGAGGGAGTGGGGAGGAGAGAGTGGGGAGGAGGGAGTGGGGAGGAGGGAGTGGGGAGGAGGGAGTGGGGAGGAGGGAGTGGGGAGCAGAGGAGCAGAGGGAGAGGGAGGCTCGCTGCGAAGGGGCCTTTGTGGATGAGGCTGGGATGCCCCCCGCCCCTCTGCTCCCTCCAGAGTCTCAGCTCTGAACGTCTCCCTGCACCTCTGAGGAGCCCGGCCTGGAAAACCCCTAAAACATAATTTTTTGCCTCAAGACAGAAGATGGGCATTCCAGGGAGAGGAGAGCTGCCCAGTCACGTGCCCTGCCCACCAGGTCCGGGACCCTTGGTCTGTAGAAGACACTGAGGGCGTGGATGGTGGACCTGGCCACCCAGCTGTAGCTTTTTGGGTTCCCGCGGTCCCATTTCTGGGGTCAGTCTCCTCACACCTGCCTGCTCTCAGGAAGACCCCCCGGGTGCCTCACACTCCTGGGGGCAGCAGGAATTGGCTTCAGTGCGGGACCAGGGGCCCCACTGGGTATTTGGAATCCCTGATCTGGGACAGGCACTGGCAGCAGGGTCCCGGCCTGGCCTGGACTCTGGTGTGTCCCGTTTGAAGAAACCCCGCCCTGTGAAAGTTCAAGTTTAGCATCCAATGACCCATTTAAGAGGTTTGCTGAGCCACGTTGCAGGAGGGTCTGGGTGCAAACGGAGGTGGCAACACACAGAGCGAGCCTTGAGCACCCAGGTTGTCCCCAGGGCCTCCAGTCCGACCTGGGGGCTCCTGCCGGCCTGTGGAGCAGCCCCCTGGGATCAGGGACAGGGCTGAGCTGGGGAGTGTGCAGGATTAATTAATGATGTCTGCCACGAGTGTGCAGGATTGATTAATGATGTCTGCCATGGTCGGGCCAGCTGCTGTGTTTCTGGGGCCCAGAAGCTGAAAATGGTTGGAAAAAAATCAAAAGATTAATATTTGTGACATATGAGAATGCTATGAAAGTCAACTTTGCTATCCATAAATAAAGTTTTATTGACACAGCCGTGCTCACTCTTTCTCATATTGTCCGTGGCTGCTCGTGTGTCCAGGCATATACCAGGAGGCTGCATACGGAGCTGGATTCTCTCTGGCCCTTTGCCGGAGGCATTGCTGACCCCTGCTCTGAGGCTCCCCGTGGCTCTCAGGATCCAGACCCCAGGCTTCCTGGGACAATGGGGGCCAATGGCTCCCTGGGCTGCCCTCCTCCCCAGCTCTACTCCCACCCCTGCCCATCTAGGAGCCCCCACACATGCCACTCACGGCCCACGCAATCTGACCTGTGAAGGGCAGACAGAGGAGCAACCCTGCCTGAAAAAGAGGACTCTGACTTTGCCGCCCTGCTGCCCTGCCTGGCCCTGCTGTGGTGTCACCAGGAAAGGCCATGGCAGAGGGACACGCCCACAAGCTGCCCCAGGAGAAAGCGGCTGAGGCAGGGAGGGCAGCGCTGCCCTCAGGAAGCCCCACGGTGGTGCCCCCACCTCCCCTGGGTTCCAGGAGTGTGGACAGACCCTGCTGGGAGCAGATGGTACTTCTGCAGCTGAGGCCCGCTGGACGCTGGGCCATGCCGGGGACCTGAGCCTGGGGCCACACACTCCTCCTGGCCAATGTCAGCGGGCTTTTTCCAACAGTCTTGGCCCCGGGGTTGGGCCCACTTCCCGCCCACTCTCCGTGTGGACGGATCATTGCTGCTGCACTCTGTTCCTCCCTCCCAGGACTCAGAAGAGGGGCCTGGTGTGAACAGGAGGCAACTGTTGATCCCTGGCCTATGCCCACACAGAGGCCACCTCCCAGTCTGGTCTCTCTGGGCTGGTCCCTGGAGTATGCAAAATTGAAAAATAGAAATTCCTGGGAAGTGCTGAGTCTCCTGCAGCGCTCAGAGGTTTGCCAGACCTGTGCCTGTCTCGGCCTGACCCACGGCTCTCAATGTGGTGGCTGCCATCCCGCCAGCCTTGGCCGCCCAGCAACTGTGGGCCATGTGCCTCTGATGTTGCATGGGAGCTCAGACCCCATATCTGTGGACTGAGGCTTCTCAGCCTGGTGGCCGCTAGACCCAAATAAAGTGCGGACCCGGCCCGGCCGGGTCAGACCCCATTGAACACTTGGGGATTCCTGCCAATCACAGACCCTGTGCCTTGCCCGGTGCCTCAACGCCCACAGGGTCAGCCTGTTCCACCCCCTGACACCCAACTCGGCACTGGGCCAGCCTGGCAACCCCCTCCCCGGCAACGTGACCCTGGATCTGACCCACTCCCCGCCCTCCCACAGAACGCCACTGCGCTCCCGCCCCAAGTCAGTGTTACAGGAGGAGCACAGCAGAAGGTGCAGGAAGCCGAGTCTGGCCAACACCCTCCGGAAACTCATTCCTGCACCCCCCTGGGAGGCCTGAACCGGGACCTGGGCACAGGGAGGACCTCCGTGCTCTGGGGCATGGGGGTGGGTACAGTCAGCCAAGGACGTGGCAGGAGACACGCATAGCCCCTCTCCGAATCTGCAGGAGGCACCTGCCATGCAGCTCGGACCTCCCTGGGCTTCGGGGCTTGGTGACCACAAGGTTGGACTGAGGGTGGGGGCAGTTGGCCTAGTAGGGGCGGCGCAGGTGACCCAGCACGGGGGCTGTGGGAGGTTGAGGGCTCGCTGGAGCCAGCTTCCGGGGCCCCTGGAGGAGGGAAGACCGCAGGAAGACCCGGTCCCAGAGGGCCCTGGCCCCGTGGGCTCTCCGTCTTTCTTCCTAGGGATCGTCTCATGCAGCCCGAGCTTTTCTTAGAGACCAAGGAGGCTGAACAAGAAGCATATTGTACGAATCACAAGCATATTTTACGCGTTGCTTTTGCTCTCCCAATGGGAGGGGACGACGGCCTGCGCTTGCTGGCAGTTTTGGAGCCATGCCCAGAAGTTGGTGTATCTGTGGATGCTGGGCCAGGCGTGGGTGGCACCATGTGGGGAGGGGCCTTGGTGCTGGTGTCGAAGGAATGAGCTCCTTACAGGCCTCTGGACAGTGGCCCCAGGGCACCCAGCCCCTTCTTATCCTAATCGAGGTCCGCAGAGGACACCTGTGTCCCCTGAGTTCTCCAGGGCTGAGGCTATCTCTGCCCCATGTCTCAAGCCTCAAGAGGCTCCCCTCTTTCTTACCCAAAGAACCTGTGGTTGGCAGTCCCCCAAATGTGTCCACGCCCCAATCCCAGGACCCTGTGACCCTGTCGCCACGGGGCACAGGGTCCCTGCAGATGGACTGAGTTAAGGACCCCGTAACTCTGTCCCCATGTGGCACAGGGACCCTGCAGGTGGGACTGAGTTAAGGACCCTGTGACTCTGTCCCCACGTGGCACAGGGTCCCTGCAGGTGGGACTGAGTTAAGGACCCCGTAACTCTGTCCCCATGTGGCACAGGGACCCTGCAGGTGGGACTGAGTTAAGGACCCTGTGACCCTGTCCCCACGTGGCACAGGATCCCTGCAAATGGACTGAGTTAAGGACCCCGTGACCCTGTCCCCACGTGGCACAGGGACCCTGCAGATGGACTGAGTTAAGGACCCCGTAACTCTGTCCCCACGTGGCACAGGGACCCTGCAGGTGGGACTGAGTTAAGGATCTTGAGCCAGGAGGTCATCCCTGTGTAATTATATTCTATGCTATAATCTCTTTACATGTAAAATAAACCTAATTGTATGTAATCTGTATTTACATATTTTATTTATGTTCCATCCTCCTTATAGAGGGAAGCAGGGAGTGATGCCGTGGGAGCAGAGGTCTGCGAGCTGCAGTGTGAGGATGGAGGAGGGGCCACAAGCCAAGGGATGTAGGTGGCTCCAGAGGATGGGGCAGCAGGAAGCAGGAAGCTGGCTCTGGAAGGAGCAGACAGCAAGATGTTAGCCCAGTGAGACCCGCTCTGACCTCCAGGATGGAAGGACGACACATTGTACTGTTTTAAGGGCTCATTTTGTGGTTTGTGAAGGCAGCCACTGGTTCTGATACCAATCAACTTCGATTCCTCCAGTGAGTCTGAGAGCACAGAACGGACTCCCACTCTGGCCGAGGACACGGTGAGGGAACTGTGGTGACCCCGGCCCTGTTCTTGTGGCTCCCACTCCAGGAGGATGGCTCTAGAGCAGGGAGGGGCCAAAGAAGGCAAAACAGACAATGGGTAGCCCAGGCTGGGAGGGGCTGCATGTGTGGCAGCCACCTTTGAAGGCAGGGGTACCTGAGCTGGGACCTGTGCAGGCCGAGAACTCCAGGGACCATGTCAGATGAAGCCGTCCAGCAGGAGTGACCTCAGACCCAGAAGGCAGTGGTGAGGCTGGACTGGGGACAGCTGGGGAGATGGAGACACAGGGGCCAGGGTGATGGGGACAGGATGCTATGTGAGACATCCCTGGTGATGCCTGGCAAGGTTTCCAGTAGGGGATGGGCAGGGTTTGCTTTGTGCTTTCAGAGAAGCTCTCCAGTGGCTGGAAGGGCAGAGGTGGCCCAGCTTCAGTGTCAGGTGCTGGGGTCAGACAACGAGGCTCCCTCCACTCCAGGTGGGGAAGGGTTACCCCATGGACCCTCCTCGATTCTCTGGTCCAGAAGGGTCATGTCAGGAGGGTGGGCATGGGAACTGCATCTCCCTGGAGCCCCTACTTCCCTGTTTCTCAGACTGAGCCTCTCCGGGGGAGCAGAGCAGCTGGTGGCTCATTAATTGTGATCAACTGTGGACCCTGAGGAAAGTGTTTTACTCGACAGAGGGTGGGGCAGAGAGGTGAGGAGGGAAGGAGGCTTCTGGTGAGAACCCTATTTCCCAGATGACCCCCGATGGCACCCCGACCCTGGTACATGGAGACCACTGCCCACGAAGGGAGCCTCCCTGCAGCTGGAGGGGCTGCTCCCTGCTCCGGTCCCCTCAGGCTGGACTGAGGCTCAGCTTCAAAAGGGCCCTTGGGCAGGAGCCACCTGCCAGGGAGAGTCACCCCCGCCCCCAACGGTGGGACCCGGAGGACAAGAAATAGACGCGTCTCTTTCCCTGGATTGCAGGGACCTCTAGCCAAGCAACTCCACTCATTTCTGCATAATTCCTTATTCATAATGTGTGAGTGAGGTGGCAAGGGCCATAAAATTAGCTAATAATGCAAAATCTTATAGTCTTGTTTTGCAATTCTTTCCCTGGGCTTCTTACATTAAGATCTTTGACAAATTTTGAGTTAATTTTTTTATGTTGTGTGGGGTAGATAATCTAACTCTTTTTTTTTTTTTTTGCTTGTGAATATGTAGTTGTCTCAGCACCATTTATTGAGGAGATTATTATTTCTCTGTTGAATTGTCTTGGCACATTTGTTAAAAACCATTGGCTATAGATATATAGGCTTATCTATGAAATAGATTCTGTGCTGTTTGTCTATATGTCTATCTTGATGACCATATCATACTATTTTTTTTTTTTTTTTTTTTTGAGATGCAGTCTCACTCTGTCACCCAGGCTGGAGTGCAGTGGCGCGATCTCGGCTCACTGCAAGCTCCACCTCCCGGGTTCACGCCATTCTCCTGCCTCAGCCTCCCGAGTAGCTGGGACTACAGGTGCCCGCCACCACGCCCAGCTAGTTTTTCGTATTTTTTAGTAGAGACGGGGTTTCACCATGTTAGCCAGGATGGTCTCGATCTCCTGACCTCGTGATCCGCCCATCTCGGCCTCCCAAAGTGCTGGGATTACAGGTGTGAGCCACCGCGCCCGGCCCATATCATACTATTTTGACTACTGTGGCTTTGTGCTAAATTTTGAAATTAGGAAATATCAGTCCTCCATTTTTTTTCTTCTCTTTCAAGATTGTTTTGGCTACTTGAATCTCCTTGAAATTTCATATAAATTTGAGGATTGGGTTTTCATTTTCTGCAAAAGGTCTTTGGAATTTTGGTAGAGGTTGCATTGAGTCTGTAGATCATTATGGATGATATTGCCATCTTAATATGAAGGCTCCCAATCCATGAACATGAGATGTCTTTCCTCTCCATTCCTAGATATTTTATTCTTTTGGATGAGATTGTAAATGAAATTGCTTCCTACTTTCTTTTCAGGTTGTTCATGGAAGGTACATAGAAACACAACTGATTTGTGTGTGCTGATCTTGCACTCTACAAATTTGTTGAATTCATTCATTTACTCTAAAGGGTTTTTTTGTAAATTTTTTGGAGATGTCTGTATTTAGGATAATGCCATCTGCAAATAGAGATGTTTTTTCTTCTTTCTTCCCCAATTTAAATGCCTTTTATTTCTTTTCCTTGCCTCATTTTTCTGGCTAGAACTTGCAGTATGATGTTGAACATTAGTGGTGAAAGTGGGCATCCTTGCCTTGTTCCTGGTCTTAGAGGAAAACTTTCAGTCTTTCACCACTGGATATAATGTTAGATGTGGGTTTTCCATAAATGTCCTTCATCATTGTATTAGGTCATTCTTGCATTGCCGTAAAGAAATACCTGAGACTAGGTAATTTATAAAGAAAAGAGTTTAATTGGTTCATGGTCTTGCAGGCTGTACAGGAAGTGTGGTGCTGGCATCTGCTCAGCTTCTGGGGAGGCCTCAGGAAGCTTCTAATCATGGCAGAAGATGAAGGAGGAGCAGGCAGGTCACATGATAAGAGCAGGAGCAAGAGGGGGTGGGGAGGTGCCGCACTTTTAAACAACTAGGTCTCACAAGAAACTCACTCACCATCTCGAGGACAGCACCAAGGCATGAGAGATCCACCCTCATGACTCAAACATCTCTTACCAGGCCCCACCTCTAACACTGGGGATCGCAGTTCAACAGGAGATTCGGGCAGGGACATATATTCAAACCAGATCAATCATATTGAGGAGATGCCCTTGCATTCCTAGTTTTCCAAGTGTTTTGTCATGTAAGGGTGTTGGAGTTTTCAAATGCTTTTTCTGCCTCAGTTGAGATGACCATATGGATTTCTCAACTTTGTTTTATTAATGTGGCCTATTTTGCTGGTTGAGTTTCATATGTGGAACCATCCTTGCATTCCTGGGATAAATGAAACTTGGTCATGGTGTATAACCTTTCTTATATGCTCCTGGGAGGGTGTGGAGGCTCAGTTCCCCACTAGGCCCTGCTGACCCCATCCCATAAGGGATTGGGGCACAATCCGTTTCCACTAGGCAGGGGATAAATGATCCACTCTCTGCTCAGCCTGTCAACACCACTGAGTGAGGACATCAGAGAACTGCCACCTGCCTTTGCAGGGTGGGGGTGAGGTGGGGTGGCCCCTCTGAAACCACATTAGTGTCTGGCTAGAGTAGGACTGACAATGCCAAAAAGGGGCTCTGTTGTTCGACCACCCCCTCCTCATGCTTTGTCTGGGAGGAAAGCTCCAGGCTTTTCCTGGAGCTTTTTACTCCGTCGGTGATGACTGCAGGTTGGAGGCCACTGCAGTGTCCTGTCTATGATGTGTGGGAGGCAATGAGAAAATCCAGAGCACTCAGAGCCACGTCATCCTGAGTCTGGAGGCTCCAAGGCAGTGGTCTTCTAGGCTCCTTGGTTATGTTATGTACAGGACTTTTGGGTTTTAGTGGGAAGATCCAGGAGGATTGGGCAGCTCTAGTTCGGTGGAACCAGAAGTCTCCAATTCACCCCCTTTTGAGTGTCCTTTGGGGTTTTGATGGGAACGTGATGACTTCAGAGGCAAATCAGAGGAATGCTGGCACCTGCATGCTGCGTGTCTTCCTACATCCACGGCACACATTTCCACATGAGCAGGCCATCCTCAGTGGCCTTCACAAAGATCACACATGTCTTTGATGGGTGACTCTTCATACATTTCTTCCCCATTGCAAAGGGAATTACTTTTATTTTTTCTTTAGGTATTATTTTTTATAGGCATGATATTGACTTTTGTACATGAATCCTATACTTTGCTGATTAGTTCTCATAGTTTAACTGCATATTTCCCTGAGCTTCTGTGCAATTACATTCTACACAAGGAAGGACTATTTGTCTCTCCCTCAATTCCTAGTCCTCGTTTTTTTGTTTTGTCTTGTGATATTGGCTAGGACCTCTAATACAAACTAAATATAAGTGTAATAATGGGCCTTTTTGACTTGTGTGATAATATTTCCAAAGTTCTATTATTATGTTATGATGTTTGCTGTATTTTTGTTTTGTTTCATTTTTTTGTTTTTTGTTTTTGCCTTGCATCCCTAGCTTGCTGAGAATTGATCTGAGTAATGCTGCAATTTCTGGATTGCATTTTCTTGCCTCTGTTGTGATCACAAAGCTGTTCTCCTTCCAGTGGTTCATGTGGTTTAAAACAAAGTGTTTCTGAGATTGAGCCAGCTTTGCATTCCTCCTCATGACATACTGTTTTATACACTGATGGATTTGATTTGCTAGTGTTTCTTTAGTCCTTGTCCTGTTTTGATATCAGTATTATACCAGTCTTACACACTGGGTAGTTTCCTTACATGGAAAACTTTTAAAGACAGATATTTACTATTCATAGAAAGTTTGGTGAAACTTGCCTATAAAACCTGGATCCAGAGGGGTGTGTGTGTGTGTGTGAGAGAGAGAGAGAGAGGGAAAGAGGTTCAGTTACCATTTTGATTTGTTCAGTGGTAATTGATTTGTTCACTTCTTTTGCATTTTTGAGTTAATTTTACCATAGTTTTTCTGTAAAATTATTTATTTTATCAATATTTTCCAATTTACTAACATAAAGTGCTCCATGTGATTTACAGGTTTTAAAATCTATACTGTGTCAATAGACGTACAATATTCTATTTTTTCTATCCTAATTTAAAAATTTGTTCCCACCCGCATGTGTCTCACATGCACACACACAGCACTGATGGAAACAGCATGTGTGCAGTAAGTATGTAATCTTGGCGTCTGCACAGACCCCGTGGTGGAGGAGAACGGCAGGCGAAGCAGCTGTTGATCCAGGAGCTTTTGATGCAAAGTTCGTCTTAGGACCTAAACACAGACACAGGTGGGAACGGTGGGTCAGGCCTGGGCGGTGCCTGGCCACTCTGGACCATGCCAGGGAGTGCTCTCACTGGTGCCCCACGGCCACCTCTGCGGCCCCCACAGCCCAAAGAAGGACTCTCTCTGTGCCAGCTTTTCCCAACACTGCCTTGGCTGTGAACAAAACTGGACAGAAACAGTGTCTTTGCCACAAGTTCACGCCTGCTTGGGAGATTTTATGGCTCCTGCCTGGGAATTTCTCAAGCTTTGGTGGATCACAGTCTCCCTATAACTTGAGGGAGGCTGTGGAGCCTCCCAGGTGGGCCTGTGGGGGCTGGGCCTGTGGGACCCTCCCAGGTGGGCCTGCAGGACTCTGGGTATGTCTGGTGTTGGGGGGTGGTCAAGGAGTGACCTCAAAAGTAGCGAGTGAGATCTCTGAGCTGAGCCCAACTTTGAGTCTTCAGTGCTCCAGGCCACGTGACAGGGGTTTGAAGGGCAGGTGGAGAAGAGGGAGGGGTCCCAAAATAAGGAGGCACAGGAGAGTGCATGGGGTCACATGAAGAAGGCCCAGGGCAGCCTGGGATGCCACGGAAGACCCCAGAAGGAAGGAAGCTGTGGAGCCTCATGGAGCCTAATGGGGGAGAGAAATGAGGCACATGGAGTCCCTGATGCAAGGGTGGTGCGGGGCATGGACAGCAGGAAGGTAACTTGAAGGGAAGGCCAGTAGGGGTAGGGCCACAGAAGGAGAGGCCTGAGAGGCATTTGTGGCCAAGAGTAACAAGGGCCCCCCACTTGGACTTTACTCACTTCTCATGGGCACTCCACAGTGGGTCCTCGGGCCCTGGGATGTGGCCTGCTGACCCACTTGCCAGATGGAGGGACTGAGGCTGAGGGTCAGGCAGGGTGGGTGATGTCACCGGTGGCACCAGAATTCAGACTCCAACTCCTGTCCTGTTCAGCCCCTCCTCTTCGGGCCATGCAGGGAAGGAGGCCTCATCTGAATGGCCCTTCCCCAGGGAGCCAGGCTCAAGGTGACGCTGTGCCTCAGGTGTTGTGAGTCCAGGTGAATCCAGCTCGGCGTAAGGGCCCCCAGTACAGCTAGAATCAGGCAGAGTGATGGGGCCCAGGACGTCCCTGCCAGCCTTGCTTCCTGCAGAACTCAGACAGGCCAGGGCTGTACCAGAGTTCCTATCAGACTGGGGGCTTGTGAGGAGACCTCACAGACTCTCCTCACAGTTGCCCAAATCTCTGCCTCCCTCTGCATACAAATGGCCCTTGGTGACCTTGGCAGGGGCCCTTCCCCAGAACCACTCTCTTTGTCTCGTTTTGCGCAACCCGGATGCCTGCCACCCATGTTTCACAGATGCTTTGAAAGCAAAATTAGCCGAGCATGGGAGCTCATGCCTGTAATCCCAGCACTTTGGGAGGCCAAGGCAGGTGGATCACATGAGGTCAGGAGTTTGAGATCAGCTGGGCCAACATGGTGAAACCCTGTCTTTACCAAAAATACAAAAATTATCCAGGCATGGTGGTGTGCACCTGTAATCCCAGCTACTCAGGAGGCTGAGGCACAAGAATCGCTTGACCCCAGGAGGTGGATATTGCAGTGAGCCAAGATTGTGCCACTGCAGTCCAGCCTGGGTACAGAGTGAAACTCTGTCTCAAAAAAAAAAAAAAAAAAGAAAGAAAGAAAGAAAAAGAAAAGAAAAAGAAAAAAGAAAGTAAAACTACTCTTTAAGAGTCTATTTAAAAAAAAAAGTAATTGCATGCAATGTAGATTTGGGAATTTAATGTAATCAACGAGTTGGCAGTTTCAGGGTGCACTTCCACATCCATTTCCAGTGGAATTTTTCTTTTCTTGGTCTTTCTTTTATAGCAGGTAAAGTGAGGTGTCATGATCATCTTTGAGAAATGTTTGTTTAGGGCATCCAGGGCCTTTAAGTGGGAATAATGATACTTGGGAACACAAAATTGCTTCTGAATAAACGTCTGGCTCACAAGGCAGCAGCACTCAGAGAGGCCGCGAGTTCGTCGTTACGAATGAGCACTGGGAACGAAACAGGCTGGGTAACCCTGAGCCCACACACTGGCTGCTGCAGGGAGCTCTGTCTTCAGGGAGCCGCGTGGGGACGGCCGGGTGCTGGGGTTTCCAGGTGCTTGGATTCTGCTCCCACCAGGGAGTCAGGCCGTCACTATGCTCAGAATTGACACCTGAGACCTGCATGTTGGTTTGGTCCCCCAGAGACACACTGGAGAGCAAGCTGTTTGTGTAGGGGATGATCTTAGGAAATCCGGGAGGGTGTGGGGAAGGAAAGGCGTGTGGCCGATAAAGGTTGCAGCAGGATCGGCTGTGGCTGCGGGGATGTTCGGGGAGCCAGGACAGACCACGCACCTCAGCTTTCCCGCCGGAGGGGTGAGGGAGCCACAGGTTTTTGCCCTGATGCCCCCAGCGCATCATGCGTTAAGGCTGCTCCAGGCATCAGGCAGAGGCTCTGGGCAGCTGTGCATCTGCTGAGCCGGGTGAGGTGGTGAAGCCTGAGGGAAGTGGCTGGAGCTGATGACACCCACTCCTTAGATTTGAACCACTAGTGACGTTTCCAATATTCGTGGTTTTCAAAGCACTTTCTCATTTGTAAACGTGGTCACCAAAAGAGGACAGAGGCCCCTCCTTTCTCAGCAAATACTTGCTGAGTTTCTGGGGAGTGCTGGCAGTTGATGGCCACGAGACACTTCCAGATCCCAGCCTCTTGCAGATGCTGGTCTCTTCTGTCTGGCACGCCTGACCTTTGTGGTAACACCCCAGGATGCTTGTCATAGAGCTCCGAGGAGCGGGGAGGCGACGGCTCTAGTGTTTGCATAAGTGTGAATTTTCTGAATGCATTGGTGTAGACGGCAGTGAGAAGCAAATAATCTGTTTTGGTTTTGCACATTCTAGTGAATTCTGCAAGCGAGACTCCCAAACAGCTGCCTGAGAGTCCAGGGTAAAGCTGTGAGTGACAATTCTAGGTAGCAACATCTCATTCAGCATCATTGACAGCATCTGATGGAAAGCGCCCCCTGCCCTTCCACACACAGATGCTCGTGCACCACAAACACACACACGCCCACTCACCCACAGAAACAGACATGGAAATTTGCATGCATGCAAACCTGCATATGTGCACACAGACACACACGCACCACACACCACACACGGATACACACACACATGCACACACGGACACACATACACGGACACACACAGTCACACATGCACACACAGACCCACACATGTGCACACAGACACACACGCACCACACACCACACACAGATACACACACACGGACACACACAGTCACACATGCACACACAGACACACACATGTGCACACAGAAACACACACGCACCACACACCACACATGGATACACACACACATGCACACACACATGGGCGCACACACACACGGACACACACAGTCACACATGCACACACAGACACACACGTGCACACAGAGACACACATGCACCACACACCACACACATGGACACACACACGCACCACACACCACACACATAGATACACACAGACACACATGCACACACACGGACACACACAGACACACACGGACACAGACACACGGACACACACCACACACACCACACACGGGCAAACGGATACACACACGCACCACACACCACACGTACGGGTACGCACATGTGCAAACAGTCTGTGTCTGTGGTTACTGACCAGGAGGGAGAGTGTGGTTGGGAGCTTAAGGGTAGGGAAACCTGGTTTGGTCTCCCCGTAAAACCAGCTCTGGGGCCTCCCTAAGACTCAGTTTTCTCATCTGTCACATGGCAGTGAAGGCTCCTGCCCCACCACCACCCAAGGAGGTGACAGATGGGGAGGCAGCCTGAGGGGGAGGAGATGCGATGAGCGGGTGCCGTGAGCTGGGGACGGTGCCGTGCTGCGGCCCACCTAGGTGTACTTTGGATGAGCAGAGCTAGGGCAGTCGGTAGGGAGGTGCCCCCCACCTGGCACGGGAAGGGTTCCATTGAGGCTGGGTGCATGAGACATCCTCAGTGGGACAAAGCAAAAGCCTTCTCCACCCCAGGTCCAGCCTTCACAGAGCTGCCAGAGGCATTGCTTAGAAGCAGAGCCCAGAGGCAGCAGCCAGGGGCGGGCCAGGCTGGAAACCGTGAAAGAGGTGGGAGGACTACGGAGACACCCTTCTCAGGTGAGGGCTGCCTCCCCCGCTCCTGCTGTCACTGATCACTTGAATTAGTGCTGGACAAAGGACCATCTCATGGAAAAGCCTCAGCAAGTACCTCCAACCAATCTTCCATCTTTGGTTCAAATGCCCCCCGCTCATGGAGACCTTCCCTGGTACCCACACTAGGCCAATGACCCAGTTTTATGCCATCATAACACAACACATTTCCTATTTGTGGCTCTTAAGTCAGATGTGATCATACGCCCATTCCAGCGACAGCATGGGAAGTCTCTCTCCCTAGACTGTGCTCCAGGGGTGGACCCAGGCCTTGTGCTGTTTTTATTTATATCCCCCATGGAGCCCAGAGCCAGGCACAAAGTACAGCAGCACCCCAACTTTCAGCCGGTTATCCATACGTCTCTGATGTCATTAAGTACAGTGAAACTATAGCACACACACATTCCAGTGGAAAAAAATAATTTTCAAAGTTCCCTGGAGTTTGTTGCAGTGGAATCAATGGCCCAGGTGAGCACAGCTGCAGGGAGCCAGATGACTGCGCGGGGGGAGCCACAGAGCCGGGCAGTTGCAGGTTAAGTCCGGGTGACCACCGAGGCTCTGGCAGGCGGAGGGCGGGGTGCGGAGAGGCCATTCAGCACCTCGGACAGCGCCACGGCCCATCCTTCCAGCCAGAAGCTGGGTTTCGTCTGTTTTCTTGGGGACTCCAGGATTGCGGAGTAATGCCATGATAGGGGCCAGAGCGCTTTATCCCACAAAACACCCCCCCGAGACACGGAACGAGTGCAGGCTCCGGCCTCAACACCCGCTGCCTTGCCGTGTGATCTGGGGTGGAGCTTCCTCACGCCTCTGGGGCTCAGTTTCCCACAGGAGGATGAGGTTTAGTTCAGCCTGGAATGAGGGCATCCTGTCTGAGCCGAGACCTCTTTGAGGGTCCTTGTATGTCACTTGCTGTCTGTCACTGGTTTGATACCTCCCCAGTCAGAGACCTCTGTTTGTGCCAAGAAGTCATCTGCTATGTCTCCAAACAAGACCGTAGGAGGCAGAGCCTCTGGCGCTGGTGCATCGCAGAAGCTTATCCCTCATCGCCGACCGAGTGAAGAGATCACGGCTTCCTCCTTTCCTTCCTGTATTCCAGCTTGCATGGATGCCAGCAGAATTCCATCTAAAGTGAAAAGAGAAAAGTAAAGAAACCTGCGAATTGTCTGGATGTCCACAGAGCTGGGCACTTTGCCAGCACAGGTTTTGTTGGAGGGAAGTGATGGGTCTCTTCTTCATGTTCCCATCACACAGGCTGGAGTAAACTAGCTGGGTAAGCAGGCTCACCTTTGGCCAACAGACGACAGCATGTCCGCACATGGACGCCGACTTCACAAAGGGCTAGAGATGGCTGGTAGTTCTCATGGGGAGATGGCCCTGAGGCCGATCAGTGTCATTCCAGCCAAAAGGCTGCCTGTTGTTAGGAGGCACGAGACATCCCCCAGCACCTGACCTGCCCGGACAACCAGCCACCAGGCAGACAGGACTGAGGGTGTGAATGTGGCGTGGACTGAATCCACAGCCTGCCTGGACAACCTCATCATAAAGATGGGAACGAGGGGGTGAACGAAGTGTGGACCAAATCTACAGCCTACCCGGACAACCACACCATGCAGACAGGACCGAGGGGGTGAACGCAGTGTGGACAGAATCCAGAGCCTGTCCGGACAAGCAGCCACCACACAGACAGGACTGAGGGGATGAACGCGGTGTGGACAGAATCCACAGCCTGCACCTCTGGCACCTGCATGGGTCTCCAGTGGCTGCTGTCATGAAGCATCACAGACTGGTCGCTCAAAACAGCAGAAATGTGTCCTTGCACAATGCTGGAGGCGAGGCTCTGAAACCAGGGTGGGGCTGGACCATGCTTCCTCTGCAGCCTCCGGTGGCGGGTCTTCACTTGCTTCTTCTGACGTCTGGGATCTCCGGCATGTGTGGCTGCGTCACATAACTGCAGTGTCTTCACACAGCCATCTCCCCTCGATCTTCAGTGTCTCTTCTCTTCTTACGAAAACACCGGTCATACTGGATGATGGACCCACCCTTCTTTAGCATGACCGCATCTTAACCACTTACATCTGCGATGACCTTACTTCCCAAGAAGGTCACAGGCTGAGGCTCCCAGAAGGCACATCCTCGGGGCTGTGCTCCGTAGTGCTGGAGCTGGTGAGGTGTACCGCTGGCCCGTTCTGGGGCCTGGGAGGCGACTCTCATGGAGACCCCAGACCTGTCAGGCAGTGGGTGTGGAACATTCCTCCCCTCCTGCAAACAGCACTGCAGGACACCCAGGTCGTCCTCACTGGCTTCCCTGCATCCCTTGTGCCCTACCGGGTCAGCCCTGCGTGGACGTGGCAGTAGAAGCTGGCCCTGACTATGCTCTCCTCACCTGGAAGAAAGCGCGGGGTGGGTACACCATGCACCCCGTCCACCCCCGAAGATAGACCATCCACTTCCACACCACACACCCCGTCCACTCCCGATGATAGAACTTCCACTTCCACACCACACACCCCATCCACCCCCGATGATAGAACTTCCACTTCCACACCACACACCCCATCCACCCCGATGATAGATTCCACTTCCACACCACACACCCCATCCACCCCGATGATAGATTCCACTTCCACACCACACACCCCATCCACCCCGATGATAGATTCCACTTCCACACCACACACCCCGTCCACCCCGATGATAGAACTTCCACTTCCACACCACACACCCCGTCCACCCCGATGACAGATTCCACTTCCACACCACACACCCCGTCCACCCCGATGATAGAACTTCCACTTCCACACCACACACCCCATCCACCCCGATGATAGATTCCACTTCCACACCACACACCCCATCCACCCCGATGATAGAACTTCCACTTCCACACCACACACCCCATCCACCCCCATGACAGATTCCACTTCCACACCACACACCCCGTCCACCCCGATGATAGAACTTCCACTTCCACACCACACACCCCGTCCACCCCGATGATAGAACTTCCACTTCCACACCACACACCCCGTCCACCCCGATGACAGATTCCACTTCCACACCACACACCCCGTCCACCCCGATGACAGATTCCACTTCCACACCACACACCCCGTCCACCCCGATGATAGAACTTCCACTTCCACACCACACACCCCGTCCACCCCGATGACAGATTCCACTTCCACACCACACACCCCGTCCACCCCGATGACAGATTCCACTTCCACACCACACACCCCGTCCACCCCGATGATAGATTCCACTTCCACACCACACACCCCATCCACCCCGATGACAGATTCCACTTCCACACCACACACCCCGTCCACCCCGATGACAGATTCCACTTCCACACCACACACCCCGTCCACCCCGATGACAGATTCCACTTCCACACCACACACCCCGTCCACCCCGATGACAGATTCCACTTCCACACCACACACCCCATCCACCCCGATGATAGATTCCACTTCCACACCACACACCCCGTCCACCCCGATGATAGAACTTCCACTTCCACACCACACACCCCGTCCACCCCCGATGATAGATTCCACTTCCACACCACACACCCTGTCCACCCCGATGACAGAACTTCCACTTCCACACCACACACCCCGTCCACCCCGATGACAGATTCCACTTCCACACCACACACCCCGTCCACCCCGATGACAGATTCCACTTCCACACCACACACCCCGTCCACCCCGATGACAGATTCCACTTCCACACCACACACCCCGTCCACCCCGATGATAGATTCCACTTCCACACCACACACCCCGTCCACCCCGATGATAGAACTTCCACTTCCACACCACACACCCCGTCCACCCCGATGATAGATTCCACTTCCACACCACACACTCCATCCACCCCGATGATAGAACTTCCACTTCCACACCACACACCCCGTCCACCCCGATGATAGATTCCACTTCCACACCACAAACCCCGTCCACCCCCATGATAGAACTTCCACTTCCACACCACACACCCCGTCCACCCCGATGACAGATTCCACTTCCACACCACACACCCCGTCCACCCCCATGACAGATTCCACTTCCACACCACACACCCCGTCCACCCCGATGACAGATTCCACTTCCACACCACACACCCCGTCCACCCCGATGACAGATTCCACTTCCACACCACACACCCCGTCCACCCCCATGACAGATTCCACTTCCACACCACACACCCCGTCCACCCCGATGACAGATTCCACTTCCACACCACACACCCCGTCCACCCAGATGATAGAACTTCCACTTCCACACCACACACCCCGTCCACCCCGATGATAGATTCCACTTCCACACCACACACCCCATCCACCCCGATGATAGAACTTCCACTTCCACACCACACACCCCGTCCACCCCGATGATAGATTCCACTTCCACACCACACACCCCGTCCACCCCGATGACAGATTCCACTTCCACACCACACACCCCGTCCACCCCATGATAGATTCCACTTCCACACCACACACCCCGTCCACCCCGATGATAGATTCCACTTCCACACCACACACCCCGTCCACCCCATGATAGATTCCACTTCCACACCACACACCCCGTCCACCCCGATGACAGATTCCACTTCCACACCACACACCCCGTCCACCCCGATGACAGATTCCACTTCCACACCACACACCCCGTCCACCCCGATGACAGATTCCACTTCCACACCACACACTCCATCCACCCCCATGACAGAACTTCCACTTCCACACCACACACCCCGTCCACCCCGATGACAGATTCCACTTCCACACCACACACTCCATCCACCCCCATGACAGAACTTCCACTTCCACACCACACACCCCGTCCACCCTGATGATAGACTTTCTTCCGCTTTCCAGCCAAGGCCGGACAGCAGGGACCGGATTTCTCCTCTCATCTGAAACCATCAGAAATGGGCAAAATGCATGAAAGAACAGTTTGCAACACTGTGCACTAGGCGATGCAGACGCGATTCCTGTGAGACGGAAGGCGAGCCCTGCCGTGGCCCCAGCTTACGGCTCACTTCCGGGCGCAGCGCCCACGGAATACCAGAGCTGAGGCGCTGGAGCTGAAAGTCCAGGAATATTCAAGCAGTTAAGAGTTCACAGAACAGAGCCCTGAGGAGGAGAGAGCTGCATGGGGGACCCCAGAAACTCACACACGGTTCCCCAGGTATGCTCCGTCAAGGGCTGCTCAGAGCATGCATATGCGGAATTCACCGAGCCTGTGAAGGAGCCATCAAAGGGGTCAGACAGAGCACAGCCCAGTGCCATCCAGGGCTGGGAATGGTGCCTGTTTCCACAGCTACAATGGAGGGCTTGTAAGTCAGGGGGTGTCAGGGAACGTGCTCAGAAAGGTCCTGCCTCAGGGTGGAGAATAGTTAGCCCTACACAGTGTGCTCAGTTCCTTCCTGATTTTAAAAGCAAGGCCCTAAACATCAATCTGCCTCCAAGTAACTTAACTGCTTCCCACAACAAAGCTCAAGAACATTTATAGATCACAAATATCATTAGTCCTGGAGAAAGAAAAATTCATAATGTGTGACATCCAACCAAAAATTAGCAGACATGCAGGCCAGCACGGTGGCTCACGCCTATAATCCCAGCACTTTGGGAGGCCGAGGCGGGCAGATCACCTGAGGTCAGGAGTTTGAGACCAGCCTGGCCAACATGGGGAAACCCCATCTCTACTACATATACAGAAATCAGCTGAGCGTGGTGGCAGGTGCCTATAGTCCTGTCTACTCAGGAGGCTGAGGCAGGAGAATCACTTGAACCTGGAGGCAGAGGTTGCAGTGAGCCAACATCACGCCACTGCATTCCAGCCTGGGTGAGACTCCCTCTCAAAAAAAAAAAAAAAAAGGAAAAAAATTACCAGACAGCAAAGAAAGCAGGAAAAACAAGCCATAAAGAGAAGGAGGGTCAATCAATTGAAACCAATGCAGAACTGATGTGGATGTGAGGTAATCAGGAGACAGGAAAAGTTACAAACATAATCCATGTGTTGGAAACATTGAGTGGGGACATAAGACATAAAAACGGACCCACTTGAATGGCAGAAATGAAAATTAAATGAAAATTAAATGTTCCTACTTGCACATGTGTGTCTCCAAGTGAGGGGCTTAGCTGCTCCCGCACTCACGCCCCCTCCCCACAAAGCCCAGTGCCCTCGGCACGCTCTGAGATGTGGAGCCCAGGGTAGGGCCAGCCCAGCCCCTTTCTCTAGCTTGGCACCTCGGGGCAGCCCACCAAGTCTGAGGACACCGTGTCTGTGTCGTGGCACTGGGCACAGCTGATGAGCATGGGTTAGGTCCTGGCAGAGAAGAGCACATTCCGGACACAACACCCTCCATCCCTGCATCCCAGGTCAGCTCAAGGGGCTTGAGAACAAGCGCTCCCGGGTGTGGCTCCAAGGAGCTCAGTTTCCCCTCTTGAGGGGCTACGTCAGCCCCTGCTGCCCTAACAAAGCCCCACAGGCCGGGCACTGAAACAAGAAGCTCCCGAGGCTGCAAGTCTGAGGTTGGGGTGTGGCAGGGCCTCCCGGAGCCTCCCTCCTTCCCGTGTCCTTTCAGAGCTGTGCCTCTGTGGGTGCCTGTGATCTGACCTCCTCTTCCTATGAGGACACCAGATGAAGGCCCACCCCAGTGACCTCGTTCACCTTCATCAGCCCCCAAACGCCCTGCCTCCACATACAGCCACATTCCGGGGATATGAAATTCTCAGGGCACCCCCAGGGCGTTTTCCAGGAAGAAAGCTCCCTCAAGGGCTTAGCAACCTGGGAGGTGCCAGGGCAAAGCCAGGGGCCTGGGCAGAGGCTCTGGCCTAGGGTGTCACGCCTCCTGTGGAGGTTTCTCTGCAGGGTGACCTCGGAGTTCTCCTTTCTGGGGGGCTCTGGACATTGGCATGAGGGGCACCCCAGCCAGAGCCAGCCCGGGACATACTCCTGCTCCTCTGGTCTCATCTTGGAGAGCTGGTGACTTAGGCAAAGAGCAAGGACTTGATGTGGCAGAAATGGGGAGATCCCAAAGGTGTCAGAGCCATCCCTGCCCCTGTCGCTCCTCTGTCCCTGCCCACGTCGCTCTGCCTCCAGAGCTCACACTGGATGGATTTGTCCCTGGAGCCTCTAATTCCTGGAGAAATTGGGGTGAAGGTGATGGAAAGAGGCAGCCAGATGTTGTCCACCTTCTGGGGAAATGGGAAGCTCAAGAGCCCAATAGTTACCCGCATAGGTTCCCCCTCCCTTCATTGGAGAGACCACGCCAGAGGTGAGACTGTGCCAGGCCCCACTGCGTGCATTGTGTGATCCAGGCGTCCCTCCACCTCTCAGCTCTCACAAGGCAGAGGAGCAGACTCCTGAACCAAGCACAGCCGGAGGGAGCTGGGAAGAGCTGTGGGCACAGGACCAGGGCCACTCCGTCCCTCCTGGAGGCCCTGGGCAGGTGTCCTGGGGGCAGGGAGGCCCTGGGCAGGGGGTGGGCACCTGGGGAGGCCCCGGGCAGGTGTCCTGGGGGCAAGGAGGTCCTGGGCAGGGGGTGGGCACCTGGACTGCTGCTGTCTAGTTTGCTGGGTTGGTTGGGGCAGGCTGGGTGCAGAGAAGAGCACATTCCAGAGACAACACCCTCCATCCCCGCATCCCAGGCCAGCTCGAGAGGCCTGAGAACAAGCACTCCCAGGTGTGGCCCGATGCCAGCACGCCGCCTGTCCCCATTCCTCACGTGTTCTTTACAGACTCGTAAAAGGTCCTGCTCAGACCCGGGATGGCCTCCACCCACTGCCCTCCTGGGAGACGCATCCCGGCAGCTGCAGCAGAGCCCAGGAGGGAATGACCGCCACACACCTGTTGGCTTAACCCTCGAAACGCCACATGAGACTGGACTTTGGAAGCCCTCGCACTGCTAGAGGCTGTTTGGCGGTGAGGGCAGGCCCACGGCCCTCTGACTTCACACCACGGTGGCCTTCCAGGGACCTCCATGCCAACTTGACACCCACCTGAACCCGTTACCACTGGTCAGTGACTCACAACCTTGGCATCCCGTGTGGCACCTGAACCCGTTACCACTGGTCAGTGACTCACAACCTTGGCATCCCGTGTGGCACCTGAACCCGTTACCACTGGTCAGTGACTCACAACCTTGGCATCCCGTGTGGCACCTGAACCCGTTACCACTGGTCAGTGACTCACAACCACGGCATCCCGTGTGGCACCTGAACCCGTTACCACTGGTCAGTGACTCACAACCTTGGCATCCCGTATGGCACCTGAACCCGTTACCACTGGTCAGTGACTCACAACCTTGGCATCCCGTGTGGCACCTGAACCCGTTACCACTGGTCAGTGACTCACAACCACGGCATCCCGTGTGGCACCTGAACCCGTTACCACTGGTCAGTGACTCACAACCACGGCATCCCGTGTGGCACCTGAACCCGTTACCACTGGTCAGTGACTCACAACCACGGCATCCCGTGTGGCACCTGAACCCGTTACCACTGGTCAGTGACTCACAACCACGGCATCCCGTGTGGCACCTGAACCCGTTACCACTGGTCAGTGACTCACAACCACGGCATCCCGTGTGGCACCTGAACCCGTTACCACTGGTCAGTGACTCACAACCACGGCATCCCGTGTGGTGTCTCTTTCCAGCAATACCAGCTGCCACCAACAGGAGCCTCCAAAATGTAGACACTTTGGATTTTGAGAATGTTAATGTCAGAGTCTCAGCTTGTATCAGGTACAGAATGGCTCCTTTCCTTCCCAAGTTGCTCACGACGGCAGGCATGTCTCACAAGGAAATCTCTAAAAGCCATCCACAGCACCCCCACCGTGGATTCGGGGTAAGGGTCCCAACTCCAAATCCCTGTGCCAACGGGGAAGGACAGCAGCTTCAGAACTTTATAGCTCTGGACCTGGACAAAACCAGTCCACGGCAGAGACCTGAGAATTTGCCCGGGTGGGTGAAGTGAGAGGCGATGGGGGCCAATAGACCCAAACCTTTTGCTTAAGGAGAGGAGGCTGTGGGGTCAGACGGCCAGGGCAACCCAGCTCTTGTGCCATCCCCACCAGGCACCCATATTCCATCAGAGGGGCTGATCCCCGGGGTGTAGGTGGGCCTGTGGTGGGCTCACGCGCACCCTGGTGGGCTCTGGTGAACCATCATGGGCCCTGACGGACTCTTCTGGGCCCCAGTGGATTCTTGTGGAGTGTGGTGGGCCCTCGTGGAATCTGTGGGCCCTGGTATGATCTCATAGACCCTAGTAGACACTGGCGGGTTCTGATGGACCCTGGTGGGCACTGGGCATCCTCACACAGTAGAATCCCTCATGGTCCCACCACGCTGTTGGCTCCTCACCACTGCCCCACTGGTGTGAAGATGGGAGTAGCCTTGCAGGAGGCCCTGTTACCTCCGTTCATCTATGTTCTGGGGAGACGGGAGCGGGTGGTGGAGGCACCTGGTGGGAAATTTGACTGAAGCCCTGGATGGAAGCTTGCACACTGGGGGCTGTGGGGTGAGACTGGGGTGCTCACTGAAGACCTGGATGGAAGCTTGCACACTGGCTGCAGACAGGCCACTGAGGGCCGCCCTCCGGGTGAGATGACGGACCACACCCCGCTCGGAACTCAGGGAGAGCTTCTCGGAAGAGGGGACACCTAAGCCGACGCCTGGAGAGACACAGCAGGTTCCAGTCAGATTTTTGCTTGAAGCTCAGTCTGGCTGCTGGGGGCGGGAGAAGATCGAAGGGAATGAGATGGAAACAAGGAGGGGGGCCGTGGGGGGAGCAGGGATGGGGGTGAGGGCTGTGGGGGAAGCAGGGATGGGGGCGAGGGCCGTGGGGGGAGCAGGGACGGAGGTGAGGGCTGTGAAGTGGCAGGGATGGGGATGGGGGGCTGTGGGGGGAGCAGGGATGGGGGTGAGGGCTGTAGGGGGAGCAGTGATGGGGGTGAGGGCTGTGGGAGGAGCAGGGATGGGGGTGAGGGCCGTGGGGGGAGCAGGGATGGGGGCGAGGGCTGTGGGGGGAGCAGGGATGGGGTGAGGGCTGTAGGGGGAGCAGGGATGGGGGTGAGGGCCGTGGGGGGAGCAGGGATGGAGGTGAGGGCTGTGAAGTGGCAGGGATGGGGATGGGGGGCTGTGGGGGAAGCAGGGATGGGGGTGATGGCTGTGGGGGGAGCAGGGACGGAGGTGAGGGCTGTGGGGGGAGCAGGGAAGGGGATGAGGGCTATGAAGTGGCAGGGATGAGGGGGGTGGTGGAGCAGGGACAGGGGTGTGGGGTGGGGGGGAGCAGAGGATTCAGAGCTGTTGGGGTCAGGGAGATAGTTGGGAATTAGGCCTGGAGAGTGAGTGGGATTTAGGAGGTGGGGGGTGGGAAGGATGTGGACGTAGCCGGTGGAGTCGGACAGGCTTCGGGTGCAGGGCAGAGGGTTCCGGCCGGCCCGGAGCAAGGGTGGGTGTTGGGGTACAGCAAGGCTGCAAATGACAAGGCCCCACCGGGTAGTCTGTGCCCCGGAAGCTGCCTCAGAGAGACTTGGGCTCCAGTGCCCTGATGCGGGTCCACGCCCTGCACAGCCCACATCGGAGGGAGCGCTACCCTCACTGCACGGCTGAATCTTCACAATTTTCTATTTTTTAAAGACGCAGTCTCCCTCTGTCGCCCAGGCTGGAGTGCGGGGTGCTGTCATGGCTCACTGCAGCCTCAGCCTCCTGGGCTCCAGAGATCCTCCCGCCTCAGCCTCCCAAAGCACTGAGACGCACACACACGCAGGCACACATGCACACTGACTGTGAAATGTTTGTCTCCAAGTGGCTCCGCGCCCCTGCAGGGCTGCCGCAGCCCTGGGACTCTGCTCTTCAGAGCCATGTCGGGGTAGCAGTAGTAGAAGCCCCATGTGACCCCCAGATCCAGACAGAGACCACTTCCAGCCCCCAGGAGGCCCACACTCCCCTCCACTCCACAGCGCCCCCAAAGGTGCCTGCACCTCTGACCCCCACCCCGGGTGAGTAGGAGCACATAACAGGTGCCCCTCACGTGCAGCTCTCTCACCCACACACACCCACACACACCCACACACGCTCACACACGCCCACACACACTCACACACGCTCACACACGCCCACACACGCTCACACACGCCCACACACGCCCACACACGCTCACACACGCCCACACACGCCCACACGCCCACACACGCCCACACGCCCACACACCCACACACCCACACACGCCCACACACGCCCACACACACCCACACACACTCACACACGCCCACACACTCACACACACACACCCCCACACGCCCACACACGCCCACACACGCCCACACACGCCCCCACACACCCACACACGCCCACACACCTACATATGCCCACACACGCCCACACACCCACACACGCCCACACACACCCACACACACCCACACACATGCACACACGCCCACACACATGCACACACGCTCACACACACCCACACACGCTCATACACGCCCACACACACCCACACACGCTCACACACACCCACACACACTCACACATGCTCACACAGGAGAGTGCACGCCCGCCGTGTCCCCTGCATTGCTGGGCAGCGTCCGCCACAGGTCACTCGCTGCATTGCTGGGCAGTGTCTGCTGCATGGCGGGCCTCACGTGCTCCTGTGCTCGTGGATGCTCAGGCTGCTTCCTGCTGGACGCGATTGTGAGTGACACCGCTGCGAGCCTCCAGGTACTGGCCTTGGAGCCAACAAATGCTTTCATTTCTCTCATGCAACATCTGGGGCTGGAATTTCTGGGTCATATGGTGGGTGTATTTGACTGTATTAGAAAGTGTCAAGCAATCCTGAAGTGGCCGCACCCTGCGGGTCCCAAACAGTGTGAGCATCTGTTGCCTGCGGCCCCCCAGCACTGCCCAGCCAGTCTTTCCAGTTTGGGCCATTCTGGTGGGGGTGAGGCAGCACTGCACGGGGTCGGATTTCCATCTCCCGAAGCACACGTGTTTTCTCTCTGGAGGACGGGGGACTCAGGGCGCCCTCCCCACCCCCTCCTGCCTTGTCCATAAATCTCTCCCTCTGAAAAACACAATCAATAAGCCACCGAGCCCAACATGCAACCGCAAAGCCACTCCATTATTAAGTCTGTAATTGCCGAGAATTAATTTGCTAATTGCATGCAACTAATCTGCGTCCTTTCTGTTTTATATCAATTAACAGAGTAATTAAAAAAAGCAATCTTCGTGACGCCTCCTCCCTGGCAGACTTAGCCTGCCAGAGCTAATGAGACAGGCCACCCTTCAGCCAGCCTCGTTAGTGACGACCGTGCGGCCAGGAAGTCCTTGATGTGCAGCTAACGAGGCCCCACGGCTGCGAAGCAGCAACTCGCTGGGCGCGGAGCAGGGGCCACGGGTCCCCAGCGTTGCCTCCGGGCTGGTGGGACCCACGACTGTGCCAACACAGAGGCTTTGCTGGGCTGGCAAGGGCAGGGGGCCCCAGCCGGGCAGTTTCAGAAGAGCAGGCGTGACGCCGCGGCCTAGGAAGGAGGCCACCGAGGCCCGAGCAGCCCAGGGGGTCTTCGCTGGGATCTGGCATTGGGTGCCTCTCCCGCGATGCAGGGATGGAGGGAAAAGACACCGGAGCTGATGAAGAGCTTGAGCTCGGAGCCTGACCACCCCCAGACAGCAGAGCGATGGACGCCTCCACGACACAGAACGCAGCCCTCCCTGCCTCCAGCCCACAAAGCCTCCTCCACTGCCCGATAAGGGCCAGTGCTGGGCCAACTGCTGGAGGACAGACAGCCACACCAGGGGACACCACAGCTCCCAGTTCCCTCCTGCACCTCCCGGCCACCATGAGGGTGGAAGACAGCACCAAGGACGAAGAAGAGAGCCCGAGCAGAGGCCAGGACCTGGGACACCCTGCTGCCTCGCCAGTCTCCTTCGCTGAGCGGGACTGTTGCTGGCACTGGCCCCCTCCACATACCCAAGCCAGCCTTGGGCAAAAGGTGCTTTCATCCCAGCTGACTCCTGGTGCCAGCCCAGTGCACACCAGTGAGAGGATTGCCAAGGAGGCCGCCACGCAGACTGACCTCTTTGGGTGCTGGGGGAGGGGCTGCCACTGTAGACGCTCTCCGCTAGAAACCTTCCCCAGAGCGAGCTGCTGGATGTGCAGGGGTCCCGGGCATGCCGTCCAGCAGGTCAGGTCCTCCCAGGCTCCCAGTTGCCCCCATCCACGGCCTTCCGACACAGCGGCCAGCCGCTGACCGACATCAGGTGCCTGTACATTGCTGGGCCCATCCCCCAGCACTGACGTGTTCATCTTAGCAACAGCTCGTGAGGTTGGACGGCTCCTGCCCGTGCTGGGCCAAGGATCTGCTCAGAGCAGTTGAGTGGCCTTCCCCTGGCTGCAGAGTAGAGCAGGATGGAGTTGGACCTGGACGCAGACTGCCCCCACCCTGTGCTCCCGGTCACTGCTCAGCTTGCCCCTGCTGCCCACAGGGTACGAATGACCATTGTGTATCCCACGCACCTCCACGGGCATCCTCTCCTCTCACCAGGGTGGGAAGGGGCCCAGAAGCTCGTGGGTGCCAGGCTCCGCACCTCGAGACCCTCGGTCTGATCGCTCAATGCCCAGGAAGCCCAGGAAGCGCCCGTGTCCCCCTCATCCCCTGCACGGTCACCCCAACATGAGTCCCTGTGCCCCCTTTCCTGACCTCCCTCACCCGGCACTCTCTCCTGTGCCCTTCAGGTCCTGGCCCCTCTCCTTGCCCAGAATGGCCCCTTCAATGTCTCACCCAACTAAAGCCTGGCCCTGCCCTGAGGCCCCCTTCAAGGGGCTGGGGCTGCTCCCACCCTCCTGTCAAGGCGACTCCATTCTGGGGTCATTCTCCCTCCTCCTCCCTGAAGTCCTTGCCTCCCAGGCCCAGGCTCTGCCACCAGCCCAGCCCCCTGCCCTCCATCTCCCCTTGCCCACCGTAGGGTGGGGCCCCTGACATGTGCTCTTATCCCTCTGGCCTGCCTGGCCACCCTACATGCACACTGGGTGAAGCGGGGCAGGGAAGCTGGGCCTTGGGCATCCAGCCCTGGGGAAGAGCCAGGCCAGGGTGAGGCTGAGGGTACTCAGCTGCCAGGTGCTCAGGAAAGCAGGAAACTTCTGGAATTGGGAATTAAGTGCAAGGAGTGGGGATGTGTGGGGCTGGCAGCATTCTGCCAAATCCTCGCCGGCTGCACTGGAGCCCACATGCACAGAGCCCGGGGTGTGGCACTCATGCACACGCTCGTGTCTGCCCTCACTTGTGTATGTGAGTGTGGAGTGTGCACACGCATGCTTGTGTGTGCTTGTGCACATTTGAGTTTGCACCTGTGGATGTGGTGCCCAGGTGCATGTATGTATGCTCGCATGCAAGCACATATGTGTGTGTGTTGGGAGGCAGGAACCATGAGGACTGCACACCCCAGCAGGGCGCCCCCACCGTCACCCGCCCTCAAACGAGGGGGATCCCCAGGGCACCCAGGCTGGAGGGTTTCCAGCTGCTCCCCTCGGGGTCACTTACAGAGTCAAGTGAGTCCACAAGACTCACTACTGCAAAACCGCAGCCTGCAGCTCCTCAGGGCCCGTCCTCCACCCCAGCCCGTTGTCATTCCGCATAAAAGCAAAAAGAGAAAAAAAAAAAAAAGGCACCAAACTGCCCCAAGTGTGCAACGGATGCAGCTCAAACAAACTCATGTGCGACACGGAAGAGACAGAAGCGTTGCCGGAAACTCGTTTGTGACACACGTGATAGAGAAAGGTGATGAAATGTCACAGATCTGTGGGAGAGCAACCAAACGGCAGACGGAAGAGTGGGCGTGGGCGGACCACTCACAGAAGAAATCCCAAAAGCCAGTAAATGACTTGAAACTCTCCAGTGTCACCATCAAAGAAATGCAGATGTAAACAAAGTTTGACTTTCAAACTAGCAAAAACTGAATGAAACTATGAAGCCCGATGCGCGTGATCATCAGCAGAGCGACGCTGCAGGCAGGGCCAAAGCTTCTGACCCTGGCCCCCAGGGAGGAACCCACAGGCCAGTCAGGGAGGGGCAGCGAGCTTGCAGCCAGGCAGCGCCACAGCACTGGTGACCCTCAGGGAGAACAGGCACCACCCAGGGCTGGACGCGTAACTGGCCCCCTGGCCACACCCCACCACCCACCAGAGCCACAGCTCCCGAGACGCATCCAGAGGCAAAGGCCAAAGTCAGCCACGGCACAAATATTTGTGCATCGAGGTCCTGTTGCCCGCAACAACTCACCACAAACAGAAGTGGAAACCTCCATGTCATCGGACGGCCCAGCGGTCAGAAGTCCAGTGCCATCTCCCTGGGCTGATGTCCATGCAAGCAGGGCTGATGCCGTCGTTTTCCAGCTTCTGGAAGCTGCCACAGCCCTTGGCTCATGGCCCCGTCCTCACATCGTGCAATCTTCGCTTCTCCTCTGAATCTCCTGCCTCCCTCTTTCCACTGTGAGGACCCCGTGATGACACTGCACCCTCAGTCCCCGGTAACCCAGGGTCATCTTTCCACCTCAGGGCCCCTGACTTAAGCCTGCCTGCAGGGTCCCTGTGGCCATGTTCATGGGTTCCAGGGTTCGGACATGGCCACTTTGTGGGATCATTATTCTGCCTACCACACCATGTGACCCTGTGTGTTTTCAGGGGGCATCTGTGCTTATATGCAAATAACACATATATGAATAAACGTGTGAATGGTGGTCACATAGGAGAGGGCATCTGTATGGGGCCACACCTGTATCTTTGCTGTGCTTTCCACTTGTTATTTTCTAAAGGGTGGATATGATCTTCCAGAGAGTAGCTCAATGTCCAGTTATGGAAGGAGATGGGATGAAGGTTGGATTTAGTTGGAAACACAACGGTGCCCACAGAGCAGCCAGGACTTAACTCAGCCTGGATCCACCCTGAGCCTGCTCAGTGCGGTGGGGGCTGGTGCTGCTGTGGTTCCAGGGTTTCAAGTCAATTTTTGATCCGTTTCAAGTTAATTTTTGCATATGGTGTGAGGTAAGGGTCCAGCTTCATTCTTTTTTATGTGGATGTGCAGTTTTTCCCAGCACCATTCATTTGGGATTATATTTTAATTAACTATTTTTTTTTTGAGACAGGGTCTTGCTCTGTCACCCAGGCTGGAGTGCAGTGGCATGGCCTTGGCTCACTGCAGCCTCCTGGGCTCAAGGCCTCCCAAGTAGCTGGGACTACAGGTGTGCACCACCACACCCAGATAATTTTTGTATTTTTTGTACAGATGGAGTTTTGCTATGTTGCCCAGGCTGCTCTCAAACTCCTGGGCTCAAGTGATCCTCCTGCCTTGGCCTCTCAAAGTGCTGGGATTCTAGGCATGAGCCACCATGCCCAGCCAACTTTTTTTTTTTTTTGAGACAAAGTCTCACTCTTGTCCCCAAGGCCAGAGTGCAATGGCACGATCTTAGCTCACTGCAACCTCCACCTCCCAGGTTCAAGCGATTCTCCTGCCTCAGCCTACCGAGTAGTTGGGATTATAGGCGCCTGTCACCACACTCAGCTAATTTTTGTATTTTTAGTAGAGACAGGGTTTCAGTATGTTGGCCAGGCTGGTCTCGAACTCCTGACCTCAGGTGATCTGCCTGCCTGGGCCTCCCAAAGTGCTGGGATTACAGGCGTGAGTCACTGCGCTTGGCCTCAGCCAACGTTTTGTTCTAAAACAAGCAAACATACCGTGCTGACCTAGGAAAGCTGTAGGCGGAGCCCCATTGCTCGTGGCTGCCGTTTCTCCGTGTTTGCTTCCTACCTTCCTCTCTCGCCCCATTTCCCCCAGGTGCGTGTGTTTCTCATTCTTGTTCTGTCATTTTCCTGAACCATTTGAGAGTAATTTGCAGAAACAGTGTCCCGCTACCCTGAAACACCTCCTCCTGAACTCAGAATGAGATATTCTCTTGCAAGACCCAAGCACATGGTCAGGTCTGAGGTCTCCACTCAGACTCCTCACTGTCCCTACTGCTCATGTCCACATCACCCAACGTCCCTGCACCATCCTGACAGTGACTCCGGGCCCAGGAGCTGCTGGCCCTACACCTCCTTCCCAGGTTGGGCTTCTCCATGGGGAGCAGCGTGTCAGTCTGCCTTCTGCAGCCAGCCCCTTGCAGTACGAGGCCTGCAGGTGTCCCTTGAGGCAGGGAGTACAGACACTTCCCCACTACAGGATGGGGCTGCGTCCTGGGTAGGAGCCCCCAGTGCCTTGTATCAGCCCAGGCCGCAGTCATCCCATTGCAGGGTGTTCACTGCAAGCCCTTGGGTTAGGGTCATTGCAGTGGAGGACAGGAGACCCCACCTGCCCGCTCCCACATGTGCACACACCCCCCACACGCAGGTGTAGGGGAAGCCGCTGTTCCCGGCCCCCTCGGTCCAGCCTCCCATGGGGCCTCACAGAGCAATCCTGGCCCCTTCCCTCTTTGTCCTCCAGCCCCCGCCCACATCACCTGACAGTCCTGGAAGGGTGGGGACGCCCTTAAGGCACCCCACTGTCTGGGGACAGCAGGCCTGGGAGGTGCTCCTCCTGGTGGACTTGAGAGGGAGGACACATGCTCTGGGACAGCCAAACCTGTCTGCAGAAGGTGGTCCCTTAGTGAAGTCGTGGTTTCTGCACCATGGTGGCCCTTGTCCCTCAGCCTGCAGTGGACACAGTGGATGCTGTCCTCAAGCTCATGTTGTCTGGAGCCTTTCCAGACACCCGTGACCCATGGACCAGCCCAGAGACCTCGAGGGTCACGGCAATAAGTGGAGTGTGGAAGGGAAGGCCGAGATGACGCCGGCTGCAGAGACTGGCCAGAGTCAGAGACAGGTGCCAGGGAGTCTCATGGGTCCCAAGGTGCCCACCAGGGCAGAAAAGCCCACACGTGGTGTTGGGAGGGTGATCCCGACCACACACGTGAACTAAAGTTCAGCCGCAGAGTCCCAGGGCCGTCGTGGCAGCCCTGCACGGGCTCTCAAGCTCCTGGTTTCCCAATGGTCACACCGAGGCAGAGAAAACTGAAGCATAGACCACCGTGCCCTGAGGCCGGACCCCAACCTCTCCAGGCTTGGAATTAATCCCAGGTAGATGGAGGCACGGGCTTAGCCGGCCTTTTCCAACATCTCATCAACCCCCGGGCTCCTCGATGTTAGGGTCTCCAGGTTTAGCAAACGAAAAAACAGGTGCCCAGTGAAATTTGAATTCCAGAAAAACAAGAAATTCTTTTTTTTGTATGTGCTTTTGTTTTTTGTTTGTTTTGTTGTTGTTGTTGTTGTATTGTTCTGTTTTTGAGAAGGAGTCTCACTCTGAAGCCCAGGCTGGAGTGCAGTGACTCCATCTCGGCTCACTGCAACCACTGCCTCCTGAGTTCAAGCGATTTTCCTGCCTCAGCCTCCCAAGGAGCTGAGACTACAAGCATGCGCCACCACACCCGGCTAGTTTTTGTTTTAGTGGAGACGGGTTTCACCATGTTGGCCAGGCTGGTCTCAAGCTCCCGACCTCAGGTGATCTGCCCAACACTTTGGGATTCCAGGTGTGAGCCACCGTGCCCGATCCATGAAATTCTTTGTTCATATAACCACATCTCACACCTGCACGGGGCATCCTTCCTGCAGACCTCGGCGGGGCCAGTGTCCTATTCTCCAACGTGTCTGTCCCAAGTCGAGTGGATGAAGACAGGACCTCCCGGCTCCTCCTCCCTCCCAGGTATGTTTAGCTCGTAATTCCACACTTAACTTGTGGCAGGTGACTGTCCCCAGCCCAACGTCATGTCACAAATATTCTGGTTTGGGCTTGGGAGCCTGGAGATGAATCACGGGCCAGATTAGCAGCCCCTCAACCCTCTCGCACCAAATCAAGGGCTGGCAGGCCTACGTCAATGCAATAAACTTAAACCCCTTCTCTGCCAAAAAAGGAGACTGGGTGAGCCCTCCCTGAGTCACCCAGAACATCCACTAGTCACAGCCAGTTATTAACTCCCATCCCGGGAGCCACCGCTGCAAGAACAGGGCAGCAGGGCAGAGATGGATAGGGCTAGGGCCTTGGTCCCCCTCCTGGCTCAGGCCACTGCACAGCCGTCCTGCCCTGAGGCCCTCTCTACACACTTGGTGGGCACCACCGGGCACTGGGGGGCAGGAGGCAGAGGAGGGAACAGAGGTGAGCCACACAGAGTGGCCAGACTCCAGAGCCCAAGGAAGCCCACCTCTGGAGCCTGTGTTACCCACGTGTCCCTGAGCAGCCCTGACGGGAGGACTGTCCCCTGAAGGGAGAGGAGGCCTCAAACAGGCTAGGGATGCCCAACACAGTTGTGAAGCTATGGAAATTACACAACTCAGTAAAACAGGACAAAGCCCAAGGAGTGAGAAGAGCAAAAGTGAGAGCTGTCCGGATGAACATAGGCCACAGGCTGCAGCATGGGGGACAGAGAAAGCCCAGAGAAGAGGCCAGCGGAGGCCGCTGAGGGCTGTCAGGGTGAACGCAGGCCACAGGCTGCAGTGTGGAGAATGGAGAAAGGCCAGGGAGGCCACTGAGAGCGAGGCATTTGGGGAGACACCGGGAGGCACATCCCACACTGGAGCCGTCTCGCCGGGCCTCCCTCAGGACTGTGGGTGTCTGGTTCTCCCTGGCTCTTTAAACAAACCGAACCTGGAAATGGCACCAGCACCGACGGACCTGGGTGTGTTTCGTGCAGGAAAGAGTGGGCAGGTGGGCGTTGGCATGGGGCTCCCAGCAGGAGGGAGGCTGCACCCCCTCTGCCCTTCTGCTCTGCCAGACAGGGAGCGGGCAGGCTCTGTCTGCATCTGGTCCTCCCCGCACCCTGGGAGCTGGTCCTGTGATCATCTCCTCCTTGCAGGCAGGAAGTGGGGCTTGGGGAAGCTGAATGCTCTAAGACCACACAGTTGTGGGGGCCTGGCTGGGCCGAGGTGATGGGTCCGGTGGGCTCTGGGCCTGGGACTGTCTCTCTCAGCCTGGCCCTCGGACCTCCCCTGAGGCCTTGTCTCGGTCCAGGGACAGCCGGAGGTGGCCAAGGAGAAGGGTTCCCTCCACTCCATCAGCCTCGTACAAAGAGCCTCAGACGACTGTCTCTGGGTATAACCCAGAGACATCTATAAAGACGCGTTGCCCCAGGATAAGAGATGCAATTCTCTGAAATGAAGCAAATGCAATCATTATCCTCTGCACCCAGGCCTCTTTGCTGGTGGGAAGTTGGTTTTGCATTTAATGAACATGGGCTGAGTCTCTCTAATGAGGAAGAGATGGGTACACAGAGATTAGAAACTTACAGAGAAATAAGTCATCACAGCTTCTGTGGGGAGGAGCCACTGGGTTTGCCGTATCTACAGAGTGGCAGGAGGGCTCACAGCAGGCAGGCTGCACACTGACCTCTGAGAGCCCTGCGAGCCTGAATCCCTTCACCTGCTGCCCCAGGCTCTCAGGAGGAGGGACAAGGCCCTGGGTTTGTAGGTGACCTTTGGTTGAAGCTGGGGGCATCCACAAAAATAAAGCAGGTCAGAAACCTTCCTTAAGGTTCCTGCAGCCTCAGCACCCAAGGACACTTCCTCCCCACGGGACCCCTGCCCCACAGACAGGTGAAGCAGACGCAGGTAGCTGACCACCCAAGGACCCTCAGCCAGTAGAGATGCAGGAGAATGTTTCTGCTCCAAATACTCCACTGACATGGGCCCCACTGGGAGAGAACTTGCATGTGACCTGGAAACCACGGAGCCCGGAATGGGCGGTGAGCTTGGTGGCGTGTGGTGCTGTGAACGGGGGCCCGGCAGCAGCAGGTAGGGCTGGCCCATTCCTGCCAACCCTCTGCGGGGAAAAGGCCCAGGAACAATGGAATATGACTCAGCACTAAAAAGGAATGACTATCGAGCTACGGGAAGGCGTGGAGAAACATGTGCGTATCAGTAAGTGACAGAAGGCAGTGTAGAAAGGCTGAGGGGAATGTATGAGTCCAGCCGTAGGACATTCTAGAAAAGGTGAATCCCTGGAGACAGTGGAGAGACCGGGGGTGGCTGAGGTTTGGGGAGCAGAGAATTTTTAGGGCAGTGGAACTCTTCTGTATGAAACAGCAATGGTGGATACCTGACCTCACACATTGTCCAAACCCACGGAATGGACAACGCCAAGCGTGCACTCAGGTACACTCTGGACTTGGGTGAATAGAGATGGCTCCCTTGTGACAACGTCCCACACCAACGCAAGGGGCCAATCACGGGGGAAGCCGTGTGCAGGGGAGTGGGGAGCAGGAAACTCTCTGTGCTTTCTGCTTAATTTATGTGTAAACCTAAACCCACACCAAAAAATCAAGCCTATTCGTTTTTCAAAGGCGTAGGAGACGAGGCGTAAATGAAGAAACTGTCAGGCAGAATGCTTGTGCCAGGTGCCCTCCAGATGAAGCTGGGTGTCTGCGCAGTGGTGACAGAGCCCTGCCCCTGAGAATGGAGCTGGAGGGTGGGGCCCACGGATCGGTCTCCTCACCTGCCTGCCAATGGCACTCATTTCTGAACATAACCATAAAAATCACGTTCCCCAAGGCAAATAGCAAAGCCTTGGCCCCAGACGCTACCGTTTCCCCTGAGGAATATTTTGTCAAGTGAAACATTTGAGAAATTAGCAAATTTTCCACTTCCAAGATCTCACTGCAAAGTCCTGAGGCTTCATTCTGCCCAGAGAGCTCCAAAATCACTTCCCTCTGAAAGGCCCCTCCTTGGAGCCTCCCGGCTCCCACACAGAGGCACCGTGTGCCAGGGACTGGGCCCCATCAGGAGGCAGCTTGGAGTCCACGTTTGTTCATTCTGCCAAAAAGAATTCGTGGCAAATAACGTTCACACAAGTACAGCCAGCGGTGGGCAGCGGTGGGTGCCTGTTGGCTTGTTTTAATGTTTTACCATTTTTATCATGGAATGTCATATCACAGGAGAAAGTGCAAAAGTGCGTGTCTCTAAGTGACTGAATCAGAAGCCAAATGTTGTCAGCCCTCTAGGGGCCCTCTGCGTCCCTCCCTCCCTCCAGACAGGAACGCCATCCATTTCTTTCCTATCATTGTTCCTGACTTTATTTTTTTCCTCAGTTTTTTTATTGTGATAAAATATACGTAACATAACGTGTATGACCATTCATAACTGACCATGCTTGCCACTGTTAAGCACACCATTCAGGAGCATCAAGGACATTCCCATGGCTGTGCAGCCATCGCCACCATCCATCTCCAGAACTTTTCCACCTTCCCAGACTACAGTTCTGTCCCCACTCAACACCGACTCCCCATCCCCTCCCCTCAGGCCTGGGAGATGCCTGTCTATCTTCTCTGTGAATTTGACTACTCTGGTATCTCTCACCATTGGAATTCCAGTTCTAGTGGAATTGGTACTTGTCCGTTGGTACTTGTCCTTTTGTGATGCTCATTTCACTTGGCATAATGTCCTCGAGGTTCATCCTTGCCTCCACTTCTTCTTTGAGGCTGAATCATTTTCCACTGGATGGACGGACAAACTTCGCTTCTCCATACATTTTAGAATTGGCTTCTAAAATCAGTCTTTCTCTCTCACCCTCCTCCACTGGACTTTATTGGCACTGATGTGAATCTGCAGATAAACCCAGGGAAAATGGCCACCTTCCTGACAGCAACCTGTCCAATCCACGGAAGCCACGTCCCTTCCTAACAGCAATCTGTCCAATCCACAGAAGCCACGTCCCTTCCTAACAGCAATCTTTCCAATCCACGTAAGCAAAGTCTCGGGTCTTCGGTGTCTTGCTGAGGTTTGTGGGTTTTCCACAAATGCATCCCGTTTCTTTGCTATTTACTCTGGTGTAGTTCATAGTTTGGTGTTATTAGAAATGACGTTTCCTACATTTATTTTCTCCCTTTTTGTGGTTAATGTCCTGATTTTCTTACACTGTCTTAAACCTAGAAGTGTCATCCACTCTCTCGCCAACGCCCACAGTGCAGGTTACTGGGGACCCCTGAGCACAGCCACCCCCACCGGGGCAGCGTTATTCCGCATCCCACCCCCAAGCCCCCACTTTCCACCCTCCCTAACCCTGCCCTGCTCCTGGGATGTGGGGTGCCTCCTCGTTGCCTCCCGTCATGTGAAGACTCCTTCATCTTCCAGATGTGCTGCGAGGCTTTCTAAGTGTCCTAAGTGGAAGTTTAATTTTATGGAGCTCTTTTCTGCACCCATGAAGAGAATGAGACTTTCTCCCTCCAGGCACTGCATGGTGTCACCGCGATGGGTACTATCCCCTCAAGGTCCCTGTTGCCATTGGGGCCACACCTGACCATTTGCTCCCGACTTGGGGCAGATTCCTCGGGGCTGGAGTGCAGGAGCCTCACCACCAGGGGCTGCCTCCCCTACCCCGGAGGGCTCACTCTAGAGCTCTGTGCCCCAATGCCAAGAGGAGGGTGCGTGGGACTCCTCCTCACTCACCCACTCACCTTTCCAACCAAAGCCAGGGACAGGTTCAGAGCACTGTCCACACCCAACGCCCGCGCTTCCCGTGTGCTCTGCCTGCGTGGTCAGCAGGGGCCGCTCCCTCCCCACCCCGCTCACCCTCCGCCCCTCCTCTCCTCCCCTAGCCCCCTCGTCACCCGCCGCCACACAATACGGCTTCTTTCATTGTCTTGTGTTAAGACTCTTGGGTGGGGGGGTGGTTATTACTGTCCCACTGTGTGACATCATAATAGGCTGCTGTCCCAGAAAACAAAGGCTTTCGGAGATGGCGAGGAGACACGTCCTATTTACGTCGTCACTGCCTAGACAGAAGTGGAAGTGCGGGAGCAGAATAAACATCTGTATACAGAGAACAACAATAACGCTGGCTCCCCCGTTATTTCTGAACCATGCCTAAATTATGCCCTGCTCAGCACAGAAAGGGATTTTTTCTGTATGTGCAGGTGGATTAATAAAAAACCCATTGAAATGCAAAGTGAGGGCTCCCCCCTCACACCCCCTCCCCGAGAGAAGGAAATCGTCACCCAAGAACTCACAGATCCTCTCGGGGACACATAGGCCGGGGCCGACCGTCCACAAGCACGAGACCCAGGGCTCCAGGGGAAGGTTCCGGCTGCTGCTGTTACCGTCTTGACCCCCAAAAGGCCAAAAAAGGACCATGTGCAAATCATAAAAATCAGAGGTGAAAGAACCACATGGCTAGCGAAGGTGGGAAGTCGCACGCCCCAGCCCAGGGGTCTCCCCACACCCTTACCGTTGGCGCCCCTATTTTGGAAAAATAACACAGACGTACATGGAGACACACACCGTGGCTGAACTCCACGGTGTCATCCGCCATCATCGTCGGGCTGGCAAGTGTGGAATCGATCACAATGCCCACCTGAGAGGAGGCGTGTCGGGTCCCCAGGCTGCCCTTGGGCCGGGCCACCTGCACAGCAAAGGGCAGGGGCCGCCTCAAAGCACCCTGTGCTCCGGTGCGGCCCAGAGGCACGCTCTGTTCAGATGGGCATAGGGTCCTTCCGCCTCGGTGTGGCCCCAGGGTGGATGCAGCTCAGGAAGGAGGCGCGGCGAGTCCTTCCTCCCCTCGGCCAAGCAGGGCTTTCTGCTGAAGAAGGTGTTTCCTGTCAGCAATGAAGAAGTAAGTTCAGTGCTGTGGAAACGGATTCTCTGATTAGAACCAAAAAGCAAATCCAGTCAACCCGGCCATGTGCAGGGCTGCCTCCCACATAGCCTGGTACTCAGTGGTGGACGGAGGAGCACAGGGTGGGTGCAGTGCTGGCTGCTGGAGATGCTGCCCCGTGTCACATGGGGTGCACGGAAGCCCCACCATGGAAGTCACTAGCTAGTCCCTGCCAGCAGCGAGTAGCAGCCAGCATTTAAAGACACACCTGGGGGTTGAGCCCAGTTTATTCTCTTTATTAAAAAGGATATTGCAGTAGTCTGTTTTCACACTGCTATAAAGACATACCCAAGACTGAGTAATTTATAAAGAAAAGAAGCTTAATTGACTCATAGTTCCACATGGCTGAGGAGGCCTTTGTGCCCAGGACTACTGTCCTCTAGCCAGCTCCCTGTCATGTTCACGCCCAGTGCTGGCTCTGCAGATACTGGGGGCAGCCTTCACTCCTGGGGACCCCCTTCCCTGCCTCCCACCTCTCTCCAGGCACCTGTCCCTTAGTATAGGAGCTCTCAGCTCACCGTCCTGCCCAGCACCTAGGCTTTACTGCCCGCAGCTGTGCAGCCACTCACAGCCAGGTACGGAGCCTTGTGGAAATTCCCCCAGATCCCGGCTCTTCACCTGAACAGAGCAGACCCTCCGGGGACATCGGCCACCGATAAAGGAGCCAACCTAGATGTCACTGCAGCTGAGCCCCCGTGGCCGTGTCCTCAGGTCACGGCGGCGCCAGAGCAAGGGCTCCTCTCATCCCAGTCCACCGGGGCCAGTGCCAAGAGGAGGACACAGCCTTGGCCATCGAGGGGACGCTCAGGAACCAGGACCCAGGATGCGGACAGACTCCGGGGTCTCCAAGGTTCCTACTCAGAGGTTGGAAGAGTGCTTGTTCCAAAATGATGCCCACCCGGTGATGAGTCTCAGCAGAGCCCCCTGCAGAACGGCCCTGGGGCTGGGCTCGGCCCCTGACGACCTGAGGAAGCTACCAGGTAACAAGGCTGTCGGCCTCCCCAGAGCCCAGTGGGCAAAGATAGCCAAGAATCTCCCACCAACTGGCGGCCACGATTGCTTGGGGGTCATGCAGCAGGTTCATGTCCCTGCTTTAACTTTTAAGAAACCACCTTAGTAAAGGTTGTACTGATAAACCAAGCAAAGCCTGGGCCTGTGTCCCTGCCCCAGTGGACTGCAGCCTGGAGGACGGGCCCTGGAAACCCAGAAGCTGCTGTGCCAGCCCTGGGCACTTGACCACAGCCCACCAGGTTTGTCCCCTCGGCTGCTTCCTTCCGTGCCTCATGGTCGGCCTTCACCTTGACGTGCATGCCAGGATGCGTGACCACTGGGCAGGCAAGTGCACCCCTGGGTGCGGCAGGGAGAAATGGCCCCTTGTAAATCCCACAGGCAAGGAGGCAGGGGTGGGGCCCAGAGGGGGAGGCGGGGCCATAGAGGAGGCGGGGCCACAGGGGAGGCAGGGCCTGAGGGGAGGCGGGGCCTGGATGGGGAGGCGGGGCCGGGGGGAGGCGGGCCCAAGGAGAGTTGGGACAGGGCCCAGAGGGGAGGCGGGGCCCAGAGGGGAGGCGGGGCCCAGAGGGGACGGCACCCCCTCCAAGTCTTGGGCGCTTGTCTTGCTGCCAAGCAGGAGGCCTGGGCTGGGTGCTCCGGCTGCTCCGTCTCTGGACTGCACTGGGACTGCGCAGAGACTGCACCGAGACTGCACCGTTCCCACCACTTGGCAACACCTCAGAGGGCAACACAGCCCTGCCCAGTGGAGAGAGGGATCCAGCTGCCCATCCTCTGGCACTGGGTAGGGGAGGATGTGGGTGGCCTGGCTTCCCCGCAGGACCAGATGCCAAAAGGTGACTGTCCCCTAACGAGCAGCGAGGACCTGCTTGCTGATGAAAAGCCTAATCAAGACTTATTTTTGAGATGGAGGCTCTGTCGCCCAGGCTGGAGTGCAATGGCATGATCTCGGCTCACTGCAACCTCTGCCTCCCAGGTTCAAGTGATTCTTGTGCCTCAGCCTCCCCAGTAGCTGGGACTACAGGAGTCTGCCACCACACCTGGGTAATTTTTGTATTTTTAGTAGAGACAAGATTTCACCATGTTGTCCAGGTAAGTCTCAAACTCCTGACCTAGTGATCCACCCACCTCGGCTTCCCAAAGTGCTGGGATTATAGGCGTGAGCCACCGCTAATCAAGACTTTTTAAAAACATGAATCAAAAAGACGCACTTTAATTAATAGGCAGTGAATTAAAAGGCTGCTGACTTTGGTAAAATCGTTTTCTGAGTTCAAGATCGGTGACGCTGGATTAGCCTAATTGATCGAACTTGTTGGTTTGGGATTCAAGGGCAAGTTTGGTTCCTTAGTGGCTGACTATGTTGTGTCCAGATTGATGTTCCCAGGTGGGGGGCAGGAGCCCTGGAAACCGCAGCCAGATCCTGGGCAGCCGGCCCCAGCGAGGAAGGGTCCAAGCCCTGTCTCATGTCTCCCTTGGTACACATGTGAGGCCTGGATGTCCTTGGAGGTGAGGAGTGGGTTAGGCTGGGCATGAGCAATGACACGGAGGAGAATCAGGGGCCTCGCCAGACACTAGCCCCAGGAGGTCTGGTGGTATCCCAGAAATCTGCCATCTGTCAGACAATCCAAAAGAAATCTTAAAGAAACTCAAAAGAGATAAATAGTACAAATCTCACTCTGATCAAAATTAATAAAAATAGAAATAAAAACTCCCCAATTTATTTTAAGTCACGTGATCAAGAAATAAGTACCCCCTGACTATAAGAGTGGGTGGGGTTTGGCCAGGTTGAGCTCAGGGAAAGGCACGTGGCCTTGAACTTCGTATTCCAGATAAATATTAAGATGAATGGCAGTAAGACAGCTGCCCAAGTCATTCAAGAAAAGTAACAAAGGGAAGATGGGGAAAAGTCAAAGCTGATGAACTAGGGAGAAAAACTACAGAATTTTTTATTCCAACAACTGGTTCTTTGGAAAATTGTAAGAAGTGAGTGTTCTAATCATTTTCCTCGTCAAAACATTTGGCCTCGTTGGCAGCCTGAGAAATCGCTTAAATGTGATGAGAATAGAACAGAAATTAGGGCAGGAAAGAATATGGGTAGAGAGGGAGGGGAGCCCCCGGGCATCCCTAGTCAGCTTGGACACAGGTTCAATACGTAAAACAGTGTTATTGAGCTTTAACTCACATGGCATACCATTCACCCATCTAAACTCGATTGTTCTGAGTGTGTTCATTCACAGAATTGTGCAACCATCACCGCAGTTAATTTTAGAACATTTTCATCACCTCAAAAAGGAACACTGTCCCCATTAGCAGTCACTCCCCACTGCCCCCACCACACCCCCAACCCCTGGCAACTGCAAACCTGTTTCCTGTCTCTCCAGATTTGCCTGTTCCAGACATTTCCCATCAGTGGAATCATACAATACGTGTTGTTTTGTGTCTGTCTTCTTTCATTTAACAAAATGGTTTCAAGGCTCATCCGTGTGGCAGCATACATCCGTGCCTCATTCTTTTTGATGGCTGCATAATATTCCATCGTATAGAGGAGCCACACTTTGCAGCCCATTCATCAGTAGACGGGCAGTGGCTTGTTTCCACTTCCTGACTATCATGAATAGTGTTGCTGTGAACATTCATGGGAAGGTTTTACGTGAACATGTGTTTTCATTCCTCTTGGGTGCATACCTAGAATTGGAATAGTTAGATCACATGGTAATTCCATGTTTAACCATTTTGAGAAACTTTCAAACTGTTTTCCGAAGCAGCTGCACCATTTCGTATCCCCACCAGCAGTGCATAGGTTCTGAATTTCTCTTTCCACAGACTTTTGTTATTAAAAATAAATTGTTTAAAGAAGGAAAAAACAGCTCTCCATGATAAAACACACTGCTCTTCTGAAATCTCCCTTGGTATGTGTCTATGAGTCGATTTACAGCATGGGTGCAAGTTCCCAAGCCAGTGGACACACAGGGCCACAGAAGGGACACTGCCACGCTGGCCCAACTACCGCGATCACACCGAAGGTGGTTTTGCCTGGCTGCGGACTCAGAGAGTGAAGCTGGGACGCCCTCAGAGGCGACTGTCCACCCAACCCTCACCACGCAGAGACAAAGACCAGCACACTTGGTCTCCTCCCCCCGGATAAGCTCTTGGAGAGGTGGCCCTGGCACCTGTGAAAATGTAAATGGCTGTCGGCCTTTGACGGTGCTGCTGACAGGTGACCAGAGTTCCCTTGTGGCTGCATGTTTTCCGTGAGCACCGGGGCAGATTTAATACGGACAGCTCCTCCAGCCCCTGCAGGTAGCCCAGCCCAAGCTCCCACTTCCTTTGTACCAAACAGAAACGAGAGCATGGAAAAGGGAAGGGCATTTTCACATCTGAACGGCAACATTGCCGTACAATACCCTGAACTATATCTTCAAACAGATCTGTCTGAGAAGACAGTGATCGCATTGAGCCCAGCATGCTGTCAGCTGCTTGAAGCCAGGTTCGGCACACGGATGCCAGGTTATAGAAGAAAACTTGTCGTAGGGATCGTCAGGCCGGAAGTCACTGTATTTACCTGAAGTTCGCACAGCTTCATCAGTTTCAGTGGAAATAACTAAAAATAGTTAAATAAATTAGTTAAAATTAAAGAAAAGAGGATGAGAAAACAAGCTACAGCCTGAGAGAAAACATTTACAAACCACATGCCTGACAAAAGACTCAGAGAATATATTCCTTAAACTCTCAAAACTCAACAGTAAAAACAAATAATTCAGTAAGAAAATGGGCAGAAGAGGCATTTCACCAGAGAGGCTGTACAGAGGGAAATGAACACAGGCAAAGACGTCGAATATCCTCTGCCACCGGGACCTGCACATTCACAATGAAATGTCACTACGCACCCATCAGCATGGTGGAAATAAAAAATAACGGCAACATTAAATGCTGACGAGGTCACGAGGAAACGAGATACTCATACACTGCTGGCGGGAATCTACAGTGGGGCAGCCACGGCGGAGACGGTGCGGCAGTGTTTTGCAAAATCAACCATGTGCTCACCTGCAACCCGCAATTGCATTCTGGGCATGCATCCCAGAGAAAGGAAGAGTTTCATCCACACAAAACCCATCACGATTGTTCAGAGCAACTTTATTTGTAACCACCAAGAACCAGAAACAACCACATGTCCAACAACAGATGAATGGCTCTACACGCGGGGGTGCAGCACACCCGGGGATCCCACTCAGCTGCAGAGAAAGAAGCAGTGATGCACAGAACGTCTCCGGCGGGTCTTCGGGGAAAGACCACCGTCTACTGCCACGCGAGGGAAAGAAGCCGTCCCCAGAGGTCACACCCTGTGTGATTCAATTTCTGTGACATTCTCAAAATGACAAATTTGGAGGATGTTGGAGTGGGGAAGGGGCTGGAGGCTGTGACCAAGAAGGATGGCAGGAGGAAGAGCTTTGCAGCTGCAGAAGGGCCTATATCTTGACTATGGAGGTCACGGGTGTGATAAATGGCAGAGAGCAGAGACGTTGTTGGGGGCACGTCCTGGTCGCGAGGCCGTCCTCTAGTGGAGGGATCTGGGGGAAGGACGCATGGGCTGCCTTTGTACTGCTGTGTCTGTCTTTGCAGCTTCCTGTACATCTGCAGTCATTGCAACAGCTGCAGTGAGCTCCGAGAGTGCCTATACTCCAGCCTGGCGACAGAGCGAGACCCTGGCTCTTAAAAACTACTTTATTTTTTAAATGGCAGCAGGTGTTGCTTTGCCTCAGGAGAGTTGGACCGAGCCCGTTTGCGGGTACGCACGAGAGGCCCTTGTGTTGCTTGGGGTCTGGGCACACTGTTGTGGTGACTGTGATTCCTGTATCATTTTATCTCACAAAGTTATGAAAAAAGCCTCATCGTCATCACGGCACCGCAAGACAGCAAGCAACTGCGATCGCCTTGGCAGAGGAGAAGCAAGGAAAGAAGGCCAGAGCAGCACTCGGTACCTCTGAAGTCCTCTCCTGCAATGCAACACGATTAGCCCAAAACAGAACGCGGCTATGGCCGGGGGCGGGGCAGCTGTTTGTGAGGACGGAATCGAGGCTGGGAGCTGCACACTGACCTGAGCATTCACGAAGTCATCGTGGAGGGTGTCAAATGCACTCACAGCTGCGTGCACGTGTCTGCCGCCCTCTTTCAGGGAGGGCAGATGCTCCCCTGTGCCAGGGCTTCACCTTGTGTGTGGAGGAAAACATTGTGGGAACTATGTTGGTGCTGATTTTTAATACGGAGTCTCACTCTGTTGCCCAGGCTGGAGTGCAGTGGCGTGATATTGGCTCACTGCAACCTTCGTCTCCCGGATTCAAGCGATTCCCCTGCCTCAGCCTCCTGAGTAGCTGGGACTACAGGCACCTACCACCATGCCCAGCTAATTTTTGTATTTTTTAGTAGAGACGGGGTTTCACCATGTTGGCCAGGCTGGACTTGAACTCCTGACCTCAGGTGATCCACCCACCTTGGCCTCCCAAAGTGCTGGGGTTTTAGGGGTGAGCCACCGCGCCCGGCTGGTACTGATTTTTAAGTCTATCTGTTCAATCATTTCGGCTGGAGCCATCATTATCCTGCTGAAGCAGCTGTTGGAATATTAACAAGAGGCAGTGGTAACAAGTGGAATGTAATTAGCACTCCTTGTTGCAGTGAATTTGCAGTTCTAACCGGGAACAATTTGCAGTGAGTCTGTGTGTGGTTGTAATTAACTTCGCAAGCACACACGCAGCATGGAGCCCACCGGACCGCAGCCCGGGCTGTGGCCTGAAGGCTGATCCCTCTGAGTCGCCCCTGAGGTCCCGCCGGCTGCTCCCATGCGCGGGTGCCCCTCTCTCAGCCTGGCATGTGCCTGTCTTCTCCGAACGCCCACCTGGTGTCCACCATTCTGGCCCTGTCAGCAGCTCCTTCATTCCATCATTTATTCCAGTGTTTTTCAAGCACCCATGATGCACCAGACTGGGACTTGCCCCCAGCCCCACAAAGCCCTGCGCTCCTGGGCTCTCCAGCCCCCACCAGGAAGCCTCCACACGGCCCAGGTGGTACCACCCTGCTGGGCTCACCTGGGGAAAGGATGAGCGAGCCGCCCACCTGGGCAGACAGGTGCCTGAGCTGGGTGGGAGGTGGGAACGGAGCCCAGGACCGCACAGGGGGTGCCGAGGAGCTCGATACCCAGGAGGCTCCCTGGAAGAGGAAGATTTCAAGCAGCCGCCCTCAGGCACCCCACGCGTGCTGACAGCCAAGCGTGACTTATTGTCACGGGCATCGTTAAAGGAGAACATGAGGCCTGCCCGGGGGCTGAGAGGCGAGATGTGCCAGGGCAGGAACCCCCCGCACACACCATGCCAGTGCCGTGGGATCCCGGCAATGCAGCCTCCTGGTGAGGCCCATGTCCAGCTGGGGTTGCAGAGGGTGCGGTGGCTTCACACCCTGGACTGAACTCACCACCCTCCTCTTTCCCTCAAGCTTTGGTGGCTGGAGAATGACAGTCGACGGCCAGCACCTGGTTTGCAGAGGCTGCTCATCAGGGTGAATCTCCCCACGTGGTCAGGGCCACCCTCCCCTTTATTGATGACAAACTCAGGTACAAATACATTCAGTGCCTTTAGTGAATGTCACACCCAGAGGGTGACCACCTGCCAAGGCCGGTCACCGGTGGGGCATGATGCACTTGGTTTCCCAGCCTGCGGGTGCTGGACTCTCTCACAGACAGACCAGACAGACCAGAGCCTGAGGCCCCCAGCGTGAGACCCATGGTGGTTCTTGGCAGTTTCGTTTCACATCTTTCCCGGGGCCCCGTTTTCCACGGTTCTTAGACTTAACCTGAAGAATCCCTCAAAACCGTGTAATCAAATAATAAAATGTTCCATCTGCATAGATTAATTTACTTGCAATGAATACACAGACTTGGAGGGCACAATCCTATGCCCTTTGACAAACGTTTACAGCCGTGTGACAACACCCCACTCAAAGTATGCAATACTGCATCACCCCGGAAAGTTCCCTCATGCCCCTTGCCCAGCCGCCACCTAACCCCCAACAAACCAGGCAACGACTTTCTGATTTTTTTTGGTCAGGGAGTAGCTTTGCCTTCTAGAACCTCACGTAAAGGTGATTAGGTAGCGTGCACTCCTTTGGGTCCGGCTTCTCTCACTCAGCTTGATGTCTGAGAGTCACGCCTGGTCTTGGGTGAGCCGTGGTTCCCGCCTTGTTCTTGCTGAGTAGTACCCCACTGGACGGACGTGGCACAACGGTGGCGTTTCCATTCACCATCAGAGAACACGGAGCTTCTTTCCCGACCGAGGAAACCACAAATAAAGCTGCTGTGAATATCCACGTACAAGTCTTTTGTGGGTACGTTTTTACTGCTCCTGGGTGAACACCTAGGATTGGAATCGCTGGATCCTAAGGGAGGTGTTTGTTCTATTTTATGAGAACAACAACCAACTATTTTTCAAAGTGATCACACCACTTTACCCTCTCAACAGCAACGGATTAGATTTTCCACTTGACAGCAGGCAGGGGGGCCAGGCATGTCCGCCCAGGTCGTTCTCACAGGCGTGTCTGCCCGGGTCGTTCTTCTCACAGGCATGTCCGCCCGGGTCGTTCTCACAGGCCTGTCCGCCCGGGTCGTTCTCACAGGCATGTCCGCCCGGGTCGTTCTCACAGGCATGTCCGCCCGGGTCGTTCTCACAGGCATGTCTGCCTGGGTCGTTCTTCTCACAGGCCTGTCCGCCCGGGTCGTTCTCACAGGCATGTCCGCCCGGGTCGTTCTCACAGGCATGTCTGCCTGGGTCGTTCTTCTCACAGGCCTGTCCACCCGGGTCATTCTCACAGGCATGTCCGCCCGGGTCGTTCTCACAGGCATGTCTGCCTCGGTCGTTCTTCTCACAGGCATGTCCGCCCGGGTCGTTCTCACAGGCATGTCCGCCCGGGTCGTTCTCACAGGCATGTCCGCCTGGGTCGTTCTTCTCACAGGCACGTCCACCTGGGTCGTTCTTCTCACAGGCCTGTCCGCCCGGGTCGTTCTCACAGGCATGTCCACCCGGGTCATTCTCACAGGCCTGTCCGTCCGGGTCGTTCTCACAGGCATGTCCACCCGGGTCATTCTCACAGGCCTGTCCGTCCGGGTCGTTCTCACAGGCCTGTCCGCCCGGGTCGTTCTCACAGGCATGTCCGCCCGGGTCGTTCTCACAGGCCTGTCCGCCCGGGTCGTTCTCACAGGCATGTCCGCCCGGGTCGTTCTCACAGGCCTGTCCGCCCGGGTCGTTCTCACAGGCCTGTCCGCCCGGGTCGTTCTCACAGGCATGTCCGCCCGGGTCGTTCTCACAGGCATGTCCGCCTCGGTCGTTCTTCTCACAGGCATGTCCGCCCGGGTCGTTCTCACAGGCATGTCCGCCCGGGTCGTTCTCACAGGCATGTCCGCCCGGGTCGTTCTCACAGGCCTGTCCGCCCGGGTCGTTCTCACAGGCCTGTCCGCCCGGGTCGTTCTCACAGGCATGTCCGCCCGGGTCGTTCTCACAGGCATGTCCGCCTCGGTCATTCTTCTCACAGGCATGTCCGCCCGGGTCGTTCTCACAGGCCTGTCCGCCCGGGTCGTTCTCACAGGCCTGTGCGCCCGGGTCGTTCTCACAGGCATGTCCGCCCGGGTCGTTCTCACAGGCATGTGCGCCCGGGTCGTTCTCACAGGCCTGTCCGCCCGGGTCGTTCTCACAGGCATGTGCGCCCGGGTCGTTCTCACAGGCCTGTCCGCCCGGGTCGTTCTCACAGGCCTGTCCGCCCGGGTCGTTCTCACAGGCATGTCCGCCCGGGTCGTTCTCACAGGCATGTCCGCCCGGGTCGTTCTCACAGGCATGTCCGCCTCGGTCATTCTTCTCACAGGCATGTCTGCCTCGGTCGTTCTTCTCACAGGCATGTCCGCCCGGGTTGTTCTCACAGGCGTGTCCGCCCGGGTCATTCTCACAGGCATGTCCGCCCGGGTCGTTTTCACAGGCATGTCCACCTGGGTCGTTCTTCTCACAGGCGTGTCCGCATGGGCCATTCGCCTCACAGGGGTGTCCGCCTGGGTCATTCTCACAGGCGTGCAATGGCCCCTTGCTGTCATTCTAATTTGCATTTCCCTGGTGACTAATTGCAAACAGCTTTTCATGTTGGTCTCTTTGTTATGTCTTACAGAAGCTACTTCTATATTCTGCATATAAGTTATTTGCCAGGCATTTGAAGGGACTTCAAAAAGTTCACAGAAAAATAAAATTAAAAGATAAAAATAAAAATGTAAACTTTATTTCTCAACATAAGCTCCCCCAAGGTCAAGACACTTTTATAAGTGATGAAACCAGCCATTTAGTCCATCCCTAAAGTACTGAGGGTCCTGGGAATTTAACCATATCAATGCAGTCTTTTTTACATTACTGACTGAAGAAAAATGAGTGTTCTTTAAAACTAGTTTTTAAGATTAAGAAGAAAAAAGTCAGAAGGAGGCAAATCAAAACTGTAAGGTGGGTGCCAGATACCTCCAGCATCCCCCAAACTTGCCATAACCTTGGCTCTTGACCAGTCAGCTTTTGCCGTGACTTGAGCACCTCCACCTCTCCGTAGCCGTTGCTTCGATTGGCTTTGTCTTCAGGGTGGTACTGGGAAAGCCATGTCTCTTGTTACAATTCTTCAAGGAAATGCTTCAGGATCTTGATCCCACTTGTTTAAGATTTCCACAGAGCCGGGCGCGGTGGCTCAAGCCTGTAATCCCAGCACTTTGGGAGGCCGAGACGGGCGGATCACGAGGTCAGGAGATCGAGACCATCCTGGCTAACACGGTGAAAGCCCGTCTCTATTAAGAAATACAAAAAAACTAGCCGGGCGAGGTGGTGGGCGCCTGTAGTCCCAGCTACTCGGGAGGCTGAGGCCGGAGAATGGCGTAAACCCGGGAGGCGGAGCTTGCAGTGAGCTGAGATCCGGCCACTGCACTCCAGCCTGGGTGACAGAGCGAGACTCCGTCTCAAAAAAAAAAAAAAAAAAAAAAAGATTTCCACAGAAAGCTCTGCTCTTGTCTCCAGCTGATCTGGGCACAACAGTTTTGGCACCCATCAAATGGAAAATTTGCCCAACTTTAATTTTTCAGTCAGAATTGTGTCAACTGAACCAACTGAGACGTCTATGGTGTTGGCTATTTTTTCTGCTGTTAATCGCTGGGCCTCTTCAATGAGGGCATGAACAAGATTAATTTTTTCCTCAAAAACTGATATGGATGGTCTGCCACTGAAGGCTTCATCTTCAATATTGTCTTGCCTCTTCTTGAAACAGGTTATCCATTTGTAAACTGCTGATCTCACTGGGACATTATCCCCGTAAACTTTTTGTAAAGTATCAGTGATTTCACATTCTTTCACAAAGCTTCTTCACAAATTTGGTGTTTCTTCTTTCTTGCTTCAATTTTAGCAGAATTCATGTTGCTCCAGTAACAGCTCTTTTCAAACTGATGTCTTTTCTTTTCTTTTTTTTTTTTTTTTTTTCCTGAGACGGCGTTTCACTCTTGTTGCCCAGGCTGGAGAGCAGTGGCGCAATCTTGGCTCACTGCAACCTCTGCCTCCCAGGTTCAAGCGCTTCTCCTGCCTCAGCCTCCTGAGTAGCTAGGACTACAGGCATGCGCTACCACACCCAGCTAATTTTTGTACCTTTAGTAGAGACTGAGTTATACCATGTTGGCCAGGCTGGTCTCAAACTCCTGACCTCAGGCGATCCACCTGCCTCGGCCTCCCAAAGTTCTGGGATTACAGGCATGAGCCACTGTGCCCAGCCCAAACTGATGTCTTATCCTTCTTAGTGCCTCACATCAGATCCTGTTCAGACATGTTATAACAAATTAGTATGAGCTTATTTTTGCACAAACAGTTTTTGAAATCTCTGCATAGCTTTTCACAATACACATTTTCCTTAAAGGTTTTGAAGACCCTTTGTGTGACTGCAGATGCTTCTACAGTCTGTGACTTGTCTTCTCCTTGTCCTAAAGGTGGCTTTGATGGTCTTTTAAAATTCTGATTGAAGAACAGTTTACCAATTTACCAGTTTTGCTTAATTTTTGGTTAATGCTTTTTGTGACTTTTCTAGGGAATCTTTGCCTATGTCAAGGTCAAAAATATGTCTTGGCCTAGTTCATAATATTAGAGGGGAAGCTGCAGGATTTCTGTCCATGCCCTTTGTGACACTGAGGAAGGTCCGAGTGCCCATTGAATTGAAATTTTGGGTCTGCATCTATTTAGATGCTCATATAGGTTTCTCCTTTATGTTAATATGGTAAAAATAAAATCACTGATTTTTGAATATTGAACCAATCTTGCATTCTAGAGATAAATATTCCTCAGTCATAATGCATAATACTTTTGTTATATTGCTGGATTTGACTTGTTAATACATTTGGCCCTCCATATCTACAGGTTTCTCATTCACAGATTCAGCCAACCTGAGATGGAAAGTACTCAAAAGTAAGATAAATAAAAAATGAAGATACAACCATAAAAAAAAATACAAATGAAAATAATACAGTATAAGAACTATTTACACAACATTTACATTCTATTAGGTATATAGATAATCTAGGGATGATTTAACGTATATGGGTGGATATGGGTATGCTATGCAAGTACATATTATGTGCAAATACTATGCCATTTTATATGAGCGACTTGAGCATCCTTGGGTTTTGGTATCCGCAGGGGCTCCTGAAACCATTCCCCCGCCTGTGCACATCAGCGGACTGGAAAGATGGTCTCTGACTTAAAATACTTTTGCTTTACCATGGTGTAAAAGCGACACCCATAAGTGCTCAGCTTATGATGGGTTACATCTGGATGAACCTGCCATAAGTCAAAAACCCCATAAATCGAAGGCTTAGCTGGACATAGCCCTATCGTAAGTTGAGGAGCACCTGTATTTTGTTAAGGGTTTCTGTGTCTTTGTTCATAAGGAATATTTGGTCTGTAATGTTGTTTACTTGGAATGTCTTCATCATCAACTCTGGTATCAGGGTGATGCTGGCCTTGTACGCAGGAGCCAACTCACCATGGCCCACAAGGGCCAACTGTGTACATCTCTCCCCACCTCTGCACACCGAAGTCACGTTGGTAACTTGACGTCAGCCATGGTCTAAGTATGTACATCACAGAAATTGGCAAACACTGCAAATCCTACTTTTTCCCCAGAAAGCTAGTTGTTAAATATTTACCAGTGAACCATTGGCTGGCCTCATAAAACAAACTGTTTTTCCTCATGCTCTGTTTTCTGAGTTTGTGTGAGATTTATAATATCTCTTCCTTAAGTGTCTGACAGAAATCTCCGGTGAAGCCAGCTGTGCCTGGAGGCTTCTTTGTGCTAAGGTCTGGTTGTTAGGAATTCAGTTTATTTAACAGTTGTGGGTCTATTCTCTTTCTTCTCATGTCAGTTTTTGTTAGTTGTGTTTTTCAAGGGATTTTTCTGTTTTATCTATGTTATCTAACCTATTGGCATAAAGTTGTTCATAATACTCCCTTATTACCCGTCTAATCTTTAGAATACTATTCCTGATGTAGAAAATGTGTGTTTTATCTTTTGTTCTTGATCACTCTTGCTAAGGGTTTATCAACTTTATTTATCTTTTCAAAGAGCTAACTTTTGGTTGTGTTGATTTTCTCTATTGTTTGCCTATTTTCTGCCTCATTGCTTTCTTTTCTTACCATTATTTTTCTCTTCCTTCTACTTGTTTTAAGTAGAGTTGAGTTTAATTTGATCTTATTTTCCTATCTTCTTAGATGGAAACTTAAATAATTGATTTTAGACATTTGGACCTTTCTGCTTTTCTAATATAAACATTTAAAGCTTTTTTGGAAGCACTGCCTTAGCTGTATCCCACAAATTCTGATATGTTATATTTTTATTTCATTTCACTAGAAATATTTTTTGGCTTCTGTTATGGTCTTTTCTTGACCCCATGGGATATTTAGAAATGCATTGCTTAATTTCCAAATATTGAGGGCTTTCCTGAATATCAAATAAATTTCTTAGTTAATTTTTTTGTAATAATAGAATATACTCTTAAAGATTCCAATCTTTTGAAATGTATTGAGGCTTATGTTAAAGTCCAACATATGATCTGTCTTAGTGAATTCTCCAAATATTTGAAAAAAAAAAAAGTGGATATTCTGCAGTGTTTGGTGTAGGGTTCTATTAATGCCAGTTAGGTCAAGTGCATTGGTAGTATTATTCATATCTTATTACTAATGTTTTGTCAACTTGTTCTATCAAAGACTGAGAGAAGGGTGTTAAAATCTCCAACTATGGCTGTGAGTTTGTCTATTTCTCTCTTTAATTATGTCAATTTTGCGTATTTTCACATATTTAAATTATGTTATTATGTGCTACATATTTATGACTGATGTCCTGAGGAAATGAGCCTTTTTTCATTGTGAAATGTACTTCCTTATCTCTGTTGATGTTACTTGTCTTAAACCTTGTCTGGTATGGATGCAGCCACCCTGGCTTTCTTGTGCTCACTGTTTGTGTCACACACCTGTCCATCCTTGTCCTTTCTACCTCCCTGGGTCTTTCAAGTGTGTCTCTTGGACGCAGCATACCATCGGGTTTCAAGTGTGTCTCTTGGACGCAGCATACCATCGGGTTTCAAGTGTGTCTCTTGGACGCAGCATACCATCGGGTCTTGCTTCTTTGGTCCAGTGTGATCATTTATGCTTCTGAACTCGAGGGTATAATCCATCTACATGATACAATTCGGACACAGTTCAGTTTAAGTCTACCATCTTGCATTTGTTTTCTTTTTGTTTCACATGGTCTTTGACCCTATGTTCTACTTCTATCTTATTCTGGGTAAATAAAATGCTTTTTAGTGTTTTATTTTATCTCCTCTATTGACTTAATATAAATAGAACTGTTTTTAGTGGTTGCTGTAGGAGTTAAAACATGCATTCTTAACTTACAACAGACTACTTACAATTAAAACTGAATCACTTTACATACAATTTAAACAAGTTTATAACAATATGATTCAATTACTCACCCCTTGTTTTTGGTGCTATTGTTGACAAATACACTTACTTCCGCATATGTTATAAATTTGAAAACACTTATGGACTCAAATGTTTACCTTTTTCAATGCTGTTAATTCCCTCCTATAGATATTAAATTACATCTGGTTTCATTTCACTGCAGCCTGGAGAACTTTATTTAATATTTCTGGTAGTTTATGTCTCCTGGCAACGGATTTTCTTGACTTTAAAAAAACTCAAAATGTCTTTATTTAACCCTCATTTATGAAGGATAACTTTTATTGAATATGTTGCTAGACAAGCTTTTTTTCAAACTAAGCACTTTTAAGGTATTATTCCATTGTCTTCAGGAATCCATTGTTTAAAACGAAAATCAGCTATGTTTCCCTGTGCATAAGTGTCCTTTTTCTCTGACTGCTTTTAAGATTTTCCCCTGATCTTCAGTTTTGGCAGTTTACCATGAAGTGCCTGTTTGGTTTTCTTTGTATTTGTTGTGTTTCTCACAGCTGTGCATTAATATTTTTCACCAAATTTGGGAAACATTTGGCTATTAGTTTTTCAAACTTTTTCTACCTTTCTCTCTCTCTCTCCTCTTTTTGGGATATTATTACATATATATTAGGTCACTTTATATGTTAGTTCCATATATTAACATACAACATATATTATCCCCACAGGTCACTAAGTCTCTGTTCTTTTTCTCTGTTCTTCCAGTTGGATAATTTCAATTGATCTGTCCTCAAATTTTCTGATATTTTCTTCTGCTGTTAAGCCACACAGTGAATTCCCATCTGTTCACTCATTATATCCTCAAAAATATTTATAAGGCATTCCAAAGTTCCTGTCTGCAAATGTCAACATCTGTATCATTGCAAGTTCTATTTTTATTTTCTGCCTTTTTTCTTAATTTTTTGTATTTCAACATGTGTATGTTTAATGTGTAACTGCTGTACTGAGATATAAGTTACATACCATGCAATTCACTCACTTAATAAAAGGGTATCATTCAATGGTGTGTGGTATACTCAGAGTTGCGAAACTATCCTCACAGCCAATTTAAGAACATTTTCATCATCCCCATCCCCATGCCCAGCTGCTTAGCACCCCCTCGCCCCCCCCAGGCAGCACCCCCTCGCCCCTCCCAGGCAGCAACCCCTCATCCCCTCCCAGGCAGCACCCCCTCATCCCCTCCCAGGCAGCACCCCCTCATCCCCCCCCAGGCACACCCCCTCGCCCCTCCCAGGCAGCACCCCCTCGCCCCTCCCAGGCAGCATCCCCTCATCCCCTCCCAGGCAGCATCCCCTCATCCCCTCCCAGGCACACCCCCTCGTCCCCTCCTAGGCACACCCCCTCGCCCCTCCCAGGCAGCACCCCCTCATCCCCTCCCAGGCAGCACCCCCTCATCCCCCCCAGGCAGCACCTCGTCACCCATCCCAGGCAGCACCCCCTCATCCCCCCCAGGCAGCACCTCGTCACCCGTCCCAGGCAGCACCCCCTCATCCCCCCCAGGCAGCACCTCGTCACCCGTCCCAGGCAGCACCCCCTCATCCGCCCCAGGCACACCCCCTCGCCCCTCCCAGGCCCTGGCAGCAGAGAATTCACTCTGTGTCCCTGTGGATTTGCCTGCTCCATGCATCTCCTATCAATGGACTCGTCGGTCTTTTGTGTGTGGTTTCTTTCATGTTATATCATCTTTTCAAGCCTCATTTGTGTTGTAGAGTGTGTCTGAACACCACTCATTTTTAAGGTAAATAATATCCCATGGTGTGAACAGAGCTCTGGTGCCCATCCATGCCTCTGCTGATGAGCGTTCGGGCTGCTGGGACGGTCTGAACCATCTGAAACCCCCTGGATCCTGTGCTGCTGATTCTGACATCAGGGGTCCCGAGCACACGCTCGGCAATCCTGGAGTCTCTGATGGAACAGCGGCTGGCATCACCCAGGCACCTGCTACATGCCGAGCATGGAGCTGAATGCACACACGGCCCCACCTGACCTCACACAGATGGGCTGGGCTGCTGCTGGCCCCGTTTGTCAGATGAGGAGACTGGAGGCGGCTCCAGGTCACAGAGCTGTGAGATAACAGGCAGGAGCCCCCAGTGAGTCCAGAGCTCACCCTCCCAGGCCCCCACCTCCCATGGGCTGCATCTTCAATCTCCAGGTCCCAAGCAGCTCAGGACAAGGCTGCTTCCTGATTCTGGGTCTTCCTGGGAACTCACAGCCTGGCACTAAGGCCACCAGTCCCAGTATCTGTTTTCCCAACAGCCCTGTGCTGGCATTACATTCGTGTTCTGTTGGCACAAGAGGAACCTGGTCTGCATGGTCCCAAGCAACAGACGGGAATGTTTAACTTGTGTATTGATCTGGCAGCTCTCCAGTGACTTGGGATTTAACAGAATGATTCACTTTCCACCTGGGTTGGTTTGTTTGTTTTTGAGACGGTCTCGCTCTGTTGCCTAGGCTGGAGTACAGTGGCACAATCATGGCTCACTGCAGCCTCCACCTCCTGGTCTTAAATGATCCTCCCACTTCAGCCTCCTGAGTAGCTGGGACTACAGGCATGTGCCACCATACCCAGCTAATTTGTATTTTGTTTTTTGTAGAGACAGGGTCTCACTATGTTGCCCAGGCTGGTCTTGAACTCCCTCCCGGCCTCCAGCAATCCTCCTGCCTAGGGCTTACAAAGCACTGGATCTACAGGCATGAGCCACCACACCAGCTTATCTGGGCATTTTGACATCATGGAGACGCAGCACAGAATTGACCTGAGGGACCTGACAGCCGACCCACTCTGAGGTTTCTGGGTCTGAAGCTGGGCCCAGGCCTGCATGCACACAGCTTTTCCCAGCACGTGCCTGTCCCTTCGACTCAGTGCACACAGAAACCAGATGAGCCCGTGACTGCTGGGACAGAGGCTGCCTCGAGTCCCCCACAGCCGGAATGTCCCCTCCAGACAGAGGCCTGGAACAAACAAGGCTCAACTAAAAATAGACTTAAGCATGAGCGATTCAGAGGAAGGCAGCTATTTTTGGTTTGGTGTATTTTTGCAAGAAAAGATGAGAAAAAGAGGCTCCCTCAAGGCTGGAGAGGGAGGTGTGTAAGAGGGGCACGAGGGACTTGGGGAGAAGCCACAGCTCCTTTTGTCTGTCCTGGGCTGAATCGTATGCCCAAAATGTTGAAGTCCCGACCCCCAGGAAAGCTAGGGGAGCTCTGGTTGGAAGCAGAGTCCTTGCAGATGTTATCGGTTAAGATGCAGTGACACTGGATTGGGGGGGCCTCAAATTCAGTAACTGTTCTTATAAGGAGCGAGAGATATGGAGACACAGGCAGAAGCCATGTGAGATGGGGTGACAGTGATGCAGCCACCAGCCAAGGACACCAGGAGCCCCCAGCGTGCCAGGCACTGAGCTGCATGTGGTGCAGCAGGAGCCGCGTGGTGACCCTGGCTTCGTGTCTGGGAGGGCGGTGGCTGGCAGACCCCTCCCCACCAGGTGACGAAACACGTGCAAAGACAGCCGCTCGGGCAAGTGCCCGGGGAGACGCAGAGCCCCAGGCGGGGAAGGGCAGGGAAGGGCTGTCCTAGGAGGAGGCACTTGCCGAGGAGGCAGCCGCCATGCTGGTAGGAGGAGACTGAGATCCACCCGACTCGGCAGGGGCTGGGAGTGCCGGTCAGCAGAACACGCCAGGGGAACGGGTGGGCACAGCGTCTTGGAGGGGATTTGCCCGCGAAGCACCAGGTCTCCCAGTGGAACCTGAGCAGGATCCCATGGCCTGAGATGGGACTGCATCTGGCTCCAGCCCCTACCCCTCATCCGTGCCCACGTGCACCCCAGCCCAGACCATGCCCAGGTGAGCCTGAAGGTGCTTGGAGCGGTCAGAGTCCAGCCAGGCTGGGTCTCAGAGCGACCCCCGTCTCCAGCCTCGGACAAGGTGCCCGTCTCCAGCCTCAGACACTGGCCTGGCCTGATGGGAGGGGCGTGGCTGGCAGAGGTTTTTTCCCGGGTCTGATCAGAGCCAGAGCAGAGGAGGGTTTCCCTGTGGCGGGTGTTGATGCTTTGGGAAAATGGGTTCCTGGTCGCAAGGTTGACATCCCCCTGGCAGAGTGGGCCGTGCCAAGGTCAGGACACGAAGCATCTTCTCCTGGGTTGGCTGGAGTCAGGGGCAGCCGGCAGCCTTAGGGGTGGGGGAGGCGGGTGTCATGGATGTCAGTCCCACTTCCTCTCCTGCAGCCACATGAGGCCCACCCGCCTCCTCATCCCTGTGCCCAAACCCACACCCTGGCACCCAGCACTTGGAGGTGCCCACAGATGTGTCCGTGACCATCCTGGGACGTGGCCGGCCGTGCGTGTGCCGCAGTCCCCGGGCTGGCTGGGAGGTGCCCTCGGAATGATTCCTGCAGTGACTTCCCTGTCACCTGGCCCATGGCAAGTGCTCTGGGGACAGCAACGGTGGTGCAGCGAACATCATCCCAGGCCTGCAGCTCCCACCCAGGGGCTGTGCCTAAACCTCCCCTCAGGCCTGCAGCTCCCACCCACGGGCCACGGGCTGTGCCTACACCTCCCCTCAGGCCTGCAGCTCCCACCCACGGGCTGTGCCCAAACCTCCCCTTGGGCTTTGGGCCAGGTGGATGCAGCGAGCAGGGGGTGCGCTGGGCAGAGGGGTCTCCAGGTAGGGACCTTAGAAAAGGATTCCTTCTGTGCTGCCAGTCAGGCCCCTCCAGGTGCTGTCTGGAGAAGGATTTCAAAGTCCAGCCCCATGCCGTCCACCCAGGCTTCCCTGAGAGCCACGACCCAGGGCCCTGTTTCTTGAGAAAATCCCAGCATGAAAAACAGCTGGGAGGAAAGCAGTTTGCTGGGCCTCCAAGGCCCCTTGGAGAGCACCCTCCCGAGGAGGCCTCTGAACCACCCGTGCCACCGGAACAGCTGCAGCCGCCTGGAGAGCCAGAGAGAGCCGGGTAGGGCCCGGGGATGGTGCTGGCTCGCAGAACACGCCCCCGCCCGCGTTCCAAACGAAAGCACATCACCCCCAAGCGACTCGACCTAAGGGCGAGTTTTAAAAGGAGCACTTACTTATTTTTAGAGTGTGCTTTTCACTCAGGATCACACGACGGAGCTCAATTGCAATAAAAATAGTGCAATCCCGCCAGCAAGAAGCCCATTCGGCAACGTGTCCTTTTGTTCAAAATAAAGTGCAAAATGATTTCTCGCAATAACACCAGCAACTGGCTTCAAAGGCCAGCTGGGTTGGCTGAAGGATAAATGACTAAGCGTACGCTGGGCGCTGCGGAGGAAGCTCAACCGGCCAGGGCTGTGCTCCAGAGCCTGCTTTTCCAACACAGACGCAGCCAGGGAGGCCGGGTCAGGTGGCGGCGTCCAGGTTCCCAGGCTGGCAGGCGCGGAGGCCAGAGAGCAGGCATACCTTCGGGTACTGACTCCTGGGGCACACAGCAGGTTCCTCCCGGGAGGCCCAGGCGGAGGCAGCACAGCCTCTCTGTGTTTTCCTGCGGGCCGACGGGGATTCTCAGTGTGGTCCGCTAAGAAGATGAGTGAGCCCCAGAGCTGAGTGTCTGGGCTGTGGATTGTGATGCAGCTGGAAAAACACAACCAGGACCACCTCGCAGGAAGCACAGGAAGACTCAGGCACAGAGAGGGTCAAGAACTGGCCAAGGTCACACAGCAGGTGTGTGGGGAGCTGCGGTTTGAACCCAGCTCCAGAGTGGGTGCCTTACCCCTCACTGTCGTCCACAGGGGACCACTGAGGGTCCCTTCCCCCGGCAAGTGTTAGACGAGCCCGGCTTTGCTGCTCCTTGGGGTGCTCCCCCTTCGGCACACCTGAGCCGCCTGGAAACACTCGGACAAATCTCAGGCATTCCACTCTGATGAAGGCATCAGGGAAGAGCGAGGGACTGTGCTTCAAGGGGAGAGCTCAGGTTGAGAGAGGAGAGCTGGGCCCAGGGTAGGGTGGTGAGGGGCCACCCGAGGGGGCCGCACCACCTCCCTGCTTGCCACTGCAGGCTGGACCCGCTCTGCCCACCTATCTCCTCCACCGCCTGGGAGAAGACCCATCCGGGCCCAGAGGGCAAAGGCAGGGCGGAAATGGCCTCGGTCCTCTGCTCCCGAGAGTCCTGCCTGTGCCCAGTGTGGCTGAAGTGACCCAGAGCCCGGAAGGACGTGGAGGACAAAGCTTGCTCAGTGCCCCTCACGTCCTGGGCTTTGGCCTCCCCAGAAGCAGCCTCTCCACGGAGGAGGCCTGTGTTTTACTTAACGTGTCCAGGGCCTCGGCTGTGTCCCAGGAAAGCGGGTTTCTGGGTGAGCTCTTCCTCCTCTTGGGAGAATGGAAGCCAGCCTACCCCATGTGGCTGAGGTGATGGAGCCAGACCCACACCCTGAGCTGTCCTGTCTGGGACGTGAGCAGGACTCGGAGAAACAACCCTTGCAAATTCTCTGTGGATGACAATGAGGGGCCACGGCACACACTCTGGAGCCAGGTGCCTGGACTCAAACCCCAGGCTGGACTCAAACACACACGTGTGCTGTGTGACCCTGGACCTGTTCTTTCGCCACTCCAAAACGAGGCTGCAGCAGCTTACTCAGAGAGGAATCAAGGCTGAGGACTCTGGGTCTTCACCCGCTGGCTCTCCTGGCCCTGTCCTGGAGCCCGGAGACATAGACAAAGCCTCCCAGGGGTGGGTGCTGCTGGAGGAGGGGTCAGTGTAGTGGTGCTGTTTTGCTGATGGATAAAACTTTCTCTCATTTTGATTAATAATGACTAAAAACTGTGTTTATTATTCGTTTGTTTTCTGTCCTGCTGGGACTTCAGTCACAAAACGATTCTCACAGACTCTGAGTCGAGGTGCCGCAGGGACAGGGTCTTTCTAGACGGCGTTTCACGAGGCCGCCAGAGGACGTGTGGTGCTGAGATGCAAAACAGAACCGGCAATAATTCAACTCTGAATATTTTGCCTTTAATTACAATAAACTAATAAAGATTTCAGATGCTCTCATTTTAATAGAATGCAGAGTTATAATTGGTGACCTATTTTAAGCAATTTAATTTCCAATGACCTGTTTTCCAAATTAACATAGTAATCAAGGCCAGGGTGCTGTTCAGGGAGCCAGACCCTCCAAGGGTCCCACACCTGCGCCATGTAAAGGTGCATCTCTTACTAATGTGCTCATAGAAAGAGGTGCTAAATTACGGAAAGGTTTCTTTCTACAGCATCTAATGAGCCTGGATTTCTAAATCAAAGCATAATCAAAGAAAATGAGCGAGGACATCTTGAGCATCTGTAAAAATCACTGTTGAAGCCACAACCCTCAATGACTTTGAAGCTCTCCTCGGGACTGGAGCGTATGTCCTCCCCCAGGCAGAGATTGCTCTCAGAGGCTCCTCCAAAACCCCCAGGCAGGAGGGCAGGAGGGAGGGTGAGTCACACACCCCAGCCTCAGGTGCCCTACCGCTGCCTCCCAGGGACCACCATGCTTCTGGGCCACCAGAACGGGAGCAAGGTGGGGAAGGTGGGGCAGGAGAGAAACAGGAAGGAGGGAGAGGAAAGAAGAGAGGGAGATGGACTGGCTTCGGCTACCCCAGAGTACAGGAACGTCATCACACCAGCCCTCCAGCGCCTGAAAGAGTCGGTGAGAGGCAGGTGGGGTGTGGATCAGGCCTGATCTCCCCTGGTCTCCTCCTGCAATGCCCAGATTCTTGTCCCTGTACTTCCTTCTCCTTCCTCCCTCCTCCTCCCTCCTCCCTCCTCCTCCCTCCTCCCTCCTCCTCCCTTCCTCCTCTTTCCTCCTCCCTCTCCCTTCCTCCTCCTCCCACTTCTCTTCCCTCCTCCCTCCGCTTTCCTTCCCTCTTCCCCCTTCCCCTCCCTCCTCCCCCTTTCCCTCCCTCCTCCCCACTCCCTCTCCCCTTCTCCCTCTTCTCATCCCTTCCTCCTCCTCCCTTCTCTCTTCCTCCTCTTTCCTCCTCCCTCCTCCCTCTCTCCTACTTTCCTCCCTCCTCCCTCCTCCCTCCTCCCTCCTCCCCGCACTATCCATTTGCAGGCTGCCTGGTCCTAGCCCACATCCAAGGGCCTGTCTCAGCTACAAAGTTCTGCTCTCTGCTTTTAAATGAGGACACAAGGTGGTTTCCAAAACACATGTACAAGGCAGAAATTGCTCTTGAAACGGCAGATGAGCAAGACACGGCCCTTCCTCCCGTTCGCAGTAGAGGCTGGAAGAAACCCCCATTGTCTCAGAAATGGAAACAAGTCCCCTGCTCAGCAGAGCTGGTTTCCTATGGATAGAGCTGCTGGCTCTCTGGAACCTTCCTCTCACCCGGGACCCCAAACAGCCTTGGGGTTGTGTAGGAAGGAAGGGGATGTCCCAGGCTGGAGGCCGGCAGGGCAGCTGGAATACAGGAGTGGGAGGGGAGGGAGGAGGGGAGCAGTGAGGAGGGCCGGTTCTCCCACACACCTTCCGGCCTTTCCTTCCCCACTCGGGGATCTCACAGGTCCCGCCCGTGGTGCCAGCGGTGTCTTTTCTGCGGCTGCTAAAGGGCAGAGGGGCCCCCTGGAGGTAGCTCCATCCAGGCCTGGCTGAGATGTCCAAGAGGCAGCAGGGGATGGGGGTGCAGGTTAACCCTGCCCCAGAGTCTCCGTCCAGGGGCAGCAGGAACAGGCTCAGGACAGCTTCAGCTCCATGGCTGCCCTGGGTGGAAGCCAGGCTGGATATAGAGGCCAGGTCTGTGGACCCTGCAGGTCTCAGGGCAGGAAGTTCTGTTCTGGGAGCCCACTGGGTCCTGAGGCCCACGAGCCCCACCTATCTCCCACCAACAAGCAGCACCTTCCCCTCGCCCCACTGCAGCCCCTGGGCACAGTACAGCACAGCGCAGAGTGAGGGCTGGGAGGGCCGTTGTGGAGTCCCATCGGCTTCAGGTGAAGTTAGTGGCCCTGGTTGACCCCAAGCCTGATCCCCAGTGGGCCTGCTCCTCTCTTCTCACCCCACCACCACTTGGGGCCTTTTCCAGGCCAAGCTCTGCTCCCTCATTCAATAAAATCTCTCCCGGAAGCCAGCTCCCTGGGCCTGCACCTGCCCGTGGCCTCTGCAGTGGCCGGAAGCCTGCAGGAGAAGGTGGCCTGTCTTCCCTTCCAGAAAATCTCCCCGCCCTATTTATAGGAGAACCAACGCTCTGCGGCGCCAGCCAGCCCTGTCTCCCCCGACCTTGGGCACCTTTGTCTAAAGGGATGCCCTCCTTAATTCTGTGCTGAGCTGGATTAATTTTTAAAGATGAAGCTTCTGGCTCGTGTGTGCTGCTATTTGTGGTGGCGAGGTCAGGCAGAGTGCTGGCCCAGGGAGCAGGAGGTATTAGTGGGCACTAATTCCCTGGGGACAGCAGGCCGGGATTATTGCTGTGTGCCCAGCCCTTGCCAGCCCTGCTGGCTGCCAGCTGCTGGCAGGGGCCTCACTGTGCCAGGCTGGCTGGCGGCCCACAGCACACAGGCCACATGGAGCGCACTGGGTCATGGAGCTCTGGATTCAGGTGGGATTATGCCCCCCACCGCCAAAGCCATCCTTCCTGGCAGCAAAGGCCTGTGGGCTGTGGCTGCACCTCTTTCCTGGGTCCAGTTTCCCCCGGGGATTCAAAGTTTCTGGCCCGTTGGTGGCTATAGGGTAACCACAGATGACTCACTTGGGGCGCTAGCTGGTAAGGCTAAAGAGTCCTCCATCAGCCCCCCAGCGCTTCCTGCAGAGCCTGCTGGGCATCCTGTGAAGGAGGGTCCCACAATGACACCAGGTTTCAAGGTGTGCAAGGGGAGGCTCCTGCCTTGGGCAAGTTTGTCTGGCTAGAGAAATAACACCTCCCTGTGCCAACATCAGGGAAACTGATGGGGTGAGATGCACGTTAGAGCAGCGAGGGCTGGAAGAGCACAGTGTGGGCCCCTGGTCCCTCGGCTTCTCCAAAATGGTGCAGTGTCAGAGCCTCTCCCAGGAGCTCCTTAGAAATAGAATCCTACGCCTCACCTCAGACCTCCTATATCCAAGTCCATATTTTCACAAGACCTCCAGGCAACTCAAACACACATTTACATTTGAAAAGTTTGAGAAGTGCTGCTGCCCTGTTAGGCTCCTGGAGGAGGTCGGTCCTAGAGGTGGAGGCCTTGCGGATGGGCAGAGCCGTGTGGGAAGCAGCACGTGGCCCGTGAGCCACAGGGTCATCAGGGCCTGAAGCTCTCCCACAACCATGATGGCGCCGGTGCAGACATGGCCCCATCACACTCCTCCTTTAGAAAGCAAAACAGGCCAGGTGTGGTGTCTCACACCTGTAATCCCAGGACTTTGGAAGGCCAAGGCAGGAGGATCATGAGGTCAGGAGATCGAGACCAGCCTAGCCAACATGGTGAAACCCCGTCTCTACTAAAAATACAAAAATTAGCTGGGCGTGGTGGCATATGCCTATAATCCCAGCTACTCTGGAGGCTGAGGCAGAAGAATCGCTTGAACCCAGAAGGCAGAGCTTGCAGTGAGCCAAGATCACCCCATTGCACTCCAGCCTGGGTGACAGGGTGAGACTCCATCTCAAAAAAAAAAAAAAAAAAAAAGCAAAAGAGCTCCCACGAAGGTGCCCATACTCCTGAGTGAAGGTGGGAAGGTGCCCACGCTCCTGAGTGAGGGTGCACATGCTCACAGCTGCATTTCCCCTGCTCAAGATCCTCACAGCACTTGGAGGACAGGAAGGTTGTCAGCGCTGAGTCCTGATCACACAGACTTAGTGTTCAGTAAGTGGTTGGGGAACACATGGATGGATAGGTGAGCGACTAGGTGGGTGGGTGGAAGGATGAATGAATAGAAGGACAGATGGGTAGGAGGATAATTCAGGGGATGGATGGATGGATGGATGGATGGATGGATGGATGGATGGATGGTGGATGGATGGTGGGTGGACGGATGGTGGATGGATGGATGGTGGATGGATGGATGGATGGATGGATGGTGGATGGATGGATGGATGGTGGATGGATGGTGGATGGATGGATGGATGGTGGATAGATGGATAGATGGTGGATGGATGGTGGATGGATGAATGGATAGTGGATGGATGGATGGATGGATGGTGGATGGATGGATGGATGGATGGATGGATGGATGCTGGATGGATGGTGGATGGATGGATGGATGGTGGATGGATGGTAGATGGATGGATGGTGGATGGATGGATAGATTGATGGATGGATGGTGGATGGATGGTGGATGGATGGATGGATGGACAGGATGGATGGATGGATGGATGGATGGTGGATGGATGGATGGATGTTGGATGGATGGATGGTGGATGGATGGATGGATGGTGGATGGATGGATGGATGGATGGTGGATGGATGGTGGACGGATGGATGATGGTGGATGGATGGATGGATGGTGGATGGAAGGATGGTGGATGGATGGATGGTGGATGGATGGTGGATGGATGGTGGACGGATGGATGATGGTGGATGGATGGATGGATGGTGGATGGATGGTGGATGGATGGATGGATGGTGGATGGATGGATGGATGGATGGATGGATGGTGGATGGATGGTGGACGGATGGATGGATGGATGGTGGATGGATGGTGGATGGATGAATGGATGGTGGATGGATGAATGGATGGTGGATGGATGGATGGATGGATGGTGGATGGATGGTGGGTGGCTGGGTGGTAGATGGGAGGATGGATGGTGGTGGGTAGATTGTGGATGGAGATGGAGAGTGGATGGATGATGAGTGGGTGGATGAGTAGATAGTGGATGGGGGATGGGTGACTAGATGGTGGATGGATGGTGGGTGGGTTGTGGACAGTGCATGGATGGTAGCTAGGTGGGTGGATGGATGGTGGGTGGATAGATGGTGGATGGATGGTGGGTGGGCTGTGGATGGTGGATGGATGGTAGCTAGGTGGGTGGATAGATGGTGGCTTGGTGGTGGATTGATGGTGGGTGAGTGGGTAGTGGATGGAGGACTAGGTGGGTGGATGGATGACTTTAGTCTCCAGAGAGTAAGAAAAGCAGGATGAACTCCAACACGCCGCTGGTGGGAACGTGGAATGCCATGGGTACTTTGGGAAATAGTCTGGCAGTTCCTCAAACCTCTGGGGTGGGCTGTGAGGTCCCGCCCAGGGCTCAGCTGTGGGGCCCCATGTGCCCAGGTGGTGCTCACCCAGCCCCGGGGGGCATTCTCTTGGGGTAAACACAGTTATTCCGCGACCCAGCAATTCTGCTCCTAGGCGCGTAGCAAGGAAAAATGAAAACATGCAGCCATACGTGAACGTGTGCACCCGTGTTCACAGCAGTTTCATTCGTGACGAGCCGAAACGTGGAGACAACCCAGATGTCTATCACCTGATGAACAGATCGGAAAACGGGCCCATCCAGACAAAGGGATGTGATTGGGCCACAAAAGGTCTGTGCTCCGACCTCAGGGAGCCTTGCAAACATCGTGCTCAGTGAATAGACACACACGACAGCGTGTACTGTGTGGTTCTGTGTATATGACACGTCCAGAACAGGTAAATCCTTCTGAAGTGACAGAAAATAGAGGAATGGTCGCCGGGACAGATGTGGGGATGGGCGAGGTAAAGCAGCACAGACCTTCCTTTGGGGGATCAAAATGTTCTAAGGTGGATCGGGGGTGATGGCTGCACAGCCCTGTGAATATGCTAAAAATGTGACTATGCTGGCCAGGCGCAGTGGCTCACGCCTGTAATCCCAGCACTGTGGGAGGCCAAGGTGGGTGGATCACAAGGTCAGGAGTTCAAGACCAGCCTGGCCAACATGGTGAAACCCTGTCTTTATTAAAAACACAAAAATTAGGCCAGGTACGGTGGCTCATGCCTGTAATCCCAACACTTTGGGAGGCTGAGGCGGGCGGATCACGAGGTCAGGAAATCGAGACCGTCCTGGCTAACATGGTGAAACCCCGTCTCTACTAAAAACACAAAAAAATTAGCTGGGCGTGGTGGCGGGCGCCTGTAGTCCCAGCTACTGGGGAGGCTGAGGCAGAAGAATTGCTTGAACCTGGGAGGCGGAGGTTGCAGTGAGCTGAGATTACGCTACTGCACTCCAGCCTGGCGACAGAGCGAAACTCTGTCTCAAAAAAAAAATTTTTTTAAGTGACTATGCTAAGAATTATTGAATTGTGCACTTTGAAAGAGTGAAGTGGAGTATATGGGTTATATCTCAATAAAGCTGTTAGTTACCCAATAAAAGCAAGAAAGCACAGAAAGCGAGATGATCAAGCCCACCACCCTGCTTCCTCCCAGGGGCCTGTGGGTGAGGCTCAACTCAGGAGCTGGGGAAAAAGGACAAGGCCCTGAGCCAGGCGTCTGTAGGCCACCTCCCACGGTGCTCCCAGCCCCAGCCTGCTCCGTTCTTCACCTCTGGGCCTGGCCCTGCACAGACTGGGTCATCTTCCTTTCACAAGGCAGAATAGCACCGTGTTTCCTGTCCAGCCCAGGCTGTCCATTTCCCTACAGAGCGGGGAGGGCAGTGAGGACCCCCTCAGGGGCTCATCAGATTGGGGGATCCCATGTGCCCAGGAAGGCGATCTCTGAGCCCCGCAGCCCTGGCCTGTGGAAACAGCTTGATGGCCACGCATTTCAGAAACGCCCAGTAGGAGCTGGGCCACACCTCTTGTTAAAAGCTGGACAGCCAAGGCCCCAGGGCTGGCCCTGGGCAAGTCTCCTGTCAGCAATGGGCTCAACTGGTGGAGTCTATGGGCTGAGGGAGCCAGGAGCAGGCAAACATCCCACTCTGGTCCCAGAGGGCACCGTGCAGCTTCTGCCGTCACAGGGTACATTCCCAAGTGACAGAGGGGACATCCACCCTGAGCAGCTCCACTGTTGGGGGCCCCAGGCTGGGTGGCTGGGCTGAGTTGCCAGCTCCCAGGTAGGACGCTGAGGTCGGAGGGCCTGGTCCTTTTCTGATGTCCAAGCTCTGGCAGGGGTGTGTCCTGCTGGACGGCACTGGACAATGCTCACAGGCTAAGGGAATTACAGCCCAGGGCAGTGAGGGGAGGCTCCTCTCCATGGAGGGAGGACCCCCAGGCCAGGGTGCTTTCTTGAGCACTCAGGACCGCTCCCCGAAAAGCAGGCCCCTGTCAGCTGTGTGCACAGCCCCTCCCATACCTGCTTGGGAAAAGTGAGGCTTTAGAGTCCACAAGAGAGATCTGCTCCAACCCTGGAGGTGCAGAGACCAAAGCTGGGAGAGGCTGGGAGAGACCAAAGCTGAGGACACCTGCCGAGGGGCCTTGGGATCTAGGCCAGAACTGCAGCATGGCTGGGAGCCCCTGGGCCCATCTGGAGGGGGCTGAGTGGCGACAGATACCCTGGCTTCACGCTAGGCACCCACTGCCCCCCCACTCAGACACCTCCCCTGCTGCCAATACTGAGACCTGGTGGCTCGGCCGAGCCTTTGGGAGGACAGACCGGTGGTCATGGCCACGTGCCCACCGTTCAAGGCCCCAAGAAGCCCCCTCCATTGCTGCTCTGCCCCTGAGGTTCCTGCAAGGAACACACCTGGCTTCCGCGGTGACACCTGTGGTGCTGTTTTGGGCTTTTCCGCCTCTTTCCTTCACAGGGTCCTGAGGCACTGCACCAAGGAGGCCTGGCCGGGCACACACAGGACAGTGGGAAGTAAGCACCAGGGCCCGGCCTCCTGCCTGAGGGGTCAGCCAGCCGCTGACCACGTCCTGTAGCTCCTAACACGAGCTTTGCACCCAAGAACAAGTCCCAGCCCCTGACTCCCCAGTTAACCCCCAAACACCACAGAGTGTTGGCCACAGTCACATATGTCCAGCCCCAGAGGGGCCTCGGCCTCCTCCCTGGGCCTCCAAGTCCCCTTGCTGCCATTCTCTGCCCCGGGTTCCCCCACCTCCGCCTTCGAATCACCCCATGTACACGTGGAGCCCCTGGCAAGGTTCACCTGCACCAGGATCCCACCACTGCCTCTACCTCCAGCAGCCATGCAGGCCGGCTGACCAAGTCCCTACTGGGCACGTATTGGACCCCAAATTTCCTGTCCATCAGACCCTCAGACTGTGAGCTTATCTGGAATAAGGGTCTTTGCAGACATAACGAAGGGAAAGATACTGAGATGAGGTCACCATGCTTGAGGGTGGGCCCCAAATCCAGTGAGACAGAGAAGCAGAGACGGACACAAATTTGGAGGAGAACACCACGTGAAGAGGGGGGCTGAGGCTGGAGGGAGGCGGCCACAAGCCAAGGGATGCGTGGGGCCATTGAAAGTTGGAAGAGGCAGGAAGGACACCCCCCACCAACAGAGCTCCTAGAGGAAGCAGGCCCTATCCACACTTTGATTTCAGACCCTTGATCTCCAGAACATGAGGGAAGAATTTTCTGTTGTTTTCTGGCTCCCTCCAAAGCTCTTAGTGCTGTGGGGCTGCAGACTGGTCTCCTGGCTGACCAGGGAGCCCGTGCTGATAGGGCCACTGCTCAGCCCTGCGTGCACCCAGCGTCCAGCGTGAGGCCTGACCATCGTTGTGTCCCAGTAGATATCGGTCAAACATGGAATGAAAGAACCTTGGAGTCAGACACAGGGCTGAATGAGTCCTTTTCAGGCCATGCTCTAAGCTCCACATGGCATGTGGAGCCCCTGGCAAGGGGGCCCGATGGGGTCCACAAACACCTCCCAGCCTGAACAAGGGGAATCCCAGCCTTTCCATGGTCTCTGGAGATTTGGGACACTTGTGAATCATGCACCGGCTTTACAGGACGCTCTGGGGCTCAGGGAGGTGACAGGTCAACAGTTGGATAGATCATCCAGGGAAGCTCCCAGAAAGCTGGGCAAGCTCGGGCAGGCAGGTGCCGGGTGTCTCCCAGGACCTGCAGCAAATGCCCTCCCTACCTGCCCACCCCACCCACTGCCCCAGACAGACAGCACAGCCTCTGCCTGCCGAGAAAGGTGAGCACCCAGCATGAACAGATTCAGGGCCTCCCGCTGCCCCAGAGGACGTCTACATTCATCAACCCTTGACGTGGTTTTCAATTAGCGTGGAGGAACCAGGGTTTATCGCTCTTCTCCGTCACTCCATTTATATTTAATGCATTTATTGCCCACATTCTATATCAGGAACAACTGCCTACGAGGCTGCCCATCCCCAGGGAGCAGGGTTTTATTTTCCTTTCCTCGCAATCGATCGGAGATTAAGTTGCTGTGTAGCTTTTTATTGGAGAAGCACATTTGCTGTGTTTAACAGGAAACCAGAGAGGGAAGCTCAGCGTGGGCCATAAATGATTTTGCTTCCATTGATCAAAGAAAAGAGTGCTCACATCAGTCATCACCACCCAACGCACTCTCTGAGGGCACCCTATATATGCTCAGGCACACACATGCACACGGCACACACTCTCCAAGAGGAGAGAGAGCCTTGAGATGCTCCCTCTCCAGGTAAGGCAGAAATACCCATGCACACACAGTCGTTTTCTGTCTTTCTCGCGGAGCTGATTAAGAGTTAGTGGCTGACTTTGGACCCAATTCACTTGATTTCTTGATCCTGATGTGCCACTGACTTCAAGGCAGAGTTAAGTTCTTCCACGTCCAGAAATACAAGAAATTTTGCATTACTTCTGGGGTGTTTGCTGTGATTTCTCACCCACCTCCACCCAAGACGAAAATGATGACCCTCCCACCATGTCTTCCTGGAAATTAGAACCAGGCCTTGCACCCGGCATCTCCCAGAGCCAGCAGACCCTTAACCTTGTGTTTGTCTGGCATGTCCTATGCAGGGCAAACAGGATCCCAGCTCAGATGCCCCCAACCCGAACTAACACCAGCGAAGAACAAATATCAACCCCACTCAGAAACGGCTCCTCCCACTTTCTGCCAAGAGTCTGGTTCCTCAGTGATTCATCAGTGTTCACCAGAAACATCTAGTGGTCCCTGGACAGAGCAATCCCTCCAGGACCCACACAGAGGGACGGTGGGAGGGAAGGGATGTGCTGGGGAGAGTTGGGGACTGTCCCAGTGGCTCCTGGACACTGCCCTCGGCTCCCCCACAGCCTCCTAGTGGCTTCACCAGGGGTGGACATCTGGACTCTGTCACAGCTGAAAGCCCCACCTGGCCTGTGAGGGAGCATCTGCAGCCTCGGACAGCTGCCCTGAAGTTGGCCCTGTGCAGAATGGTGGACCCTTTGGACCCACATTGGTCCATGGAATGGCAAAAGCCCATTGTCCTTCCCACTGGCTGGGGCCTGAGCGTCAAAGTCATTTTGCTTCAGCATCAAGGAACCCGGGAGGGCTGAAGGCCAACACTCCATCCCACCATGCTGATGGCAGCCACAGCTCCCCAGTGACTCAGGTTTGGGGATCCTGGTTGGTGATAACAAAGTGAGCAGCACAGGATGTGCTGCCAGGGCCAGGGTTCTATGTCCCCACGTCCCCTACCCCTGAGCAGGTGAGCTGGTACCAAGACAGGCAGCAGGTGCACTCCCAAGTCTTTGAGACGCTGCTGGCAGGAAGTGGTCCCTTCCAGACCCGTCCTCTCACACACACACACACACACGCACACACACAGGCACTTGCCATGGCACAGAGACGCGTTCCACCCGAAGCCTGTGGATGACTGGCTTGGGCTTTAGGGGAGGAAAAGGGAAAAGGGAGGAATTGCTAGGCAACCAGCCAGGGGTTGCTATGGTATTTTCAAGAGAGCGGCAGGGCCAATCAGGGCTGACTGCAGGCAGGCGGAGGCGGGAGCCACGATGTCACAGCAGCTCAGACAGAGAGGAGCACACTGCTGCACAGGCCTGGGGAGGGCGGGCGCCTCATGAATATGCATCAGACTGATTGAGGCAAAGTCAATTAACGACTTGACGGCTTGATTTCCTCTGGATTCTACTCTTCTCCTTTAACCATTTGGCTGACACAGGGCAGGCTCCCTGCTTTCCTGCTGGCCCCGGAGTTTTCTAACAGGTTCAATTTGCTTTCCTAATCCTGGCCTGGCCCAGGGGTCCTGGCACTGCTTGGTGCTGTTTCTGCTGAAATATTCTGCCGCCTGTGCAGGCAGCCACGTCGCTGGTCCCACAGTGGGTCCTTGGTGCCCTGGTGAGGCTTGAATTCCTGTCTGGGACCAGGCACAGTGCAGCAGAGCTCCTGCAGGAGATGGTCCAGTTGCCCCCCTTGGACAGTTACCAACTGGCGACCACAGGCCTGGCTGACACACATCTGGGCAATGACCTCGCAACCCCTGGGAGCTTCTAGGCACAACTAGTTTTGGGGATGATGGCTGGAGAAAACTGGGGGCCAGCCCGGGACAGGATCTCCTTCTTGGGCTCTGCAGCAGTTTCTAATCTACTGCAGTGGGGTTCTGGCCAGAGCAGTCAGAAAGCATGAAGGAGGCACTGCTCACTTCCTCCACATACCTCCTGGGGTGTGGCTGTAAAATTGGGGTCACATCATCGATCCAGGGGGCGCAAAGCCTGGGGCAGGGACCCCAGCTCTGCCAGAACCCCCAGGGGGCTAGCAGGGTCTTTGCTGGATTATATTTCTCCTTCGTTTCATTATTTTCCCCAGTGAATTCTGAGAATTCCATTTTGCCCTGAATCATACACAGCTCTGCTCTTTTGACAGCTTCAAAAGTGGACTGTTTTGTCCAGTGGGGAGAATGTCAACCCTATGATTAATGCCCCACATGGTGGTGGGAAGAGGCTGGGATGCCTCAAGTCCCAGGCCCAGAGGAGGGTGGGCCTCACAAAACTTGGGTGCAGGGTGTTGCAGAGGTCCGTACAAGAAGGGACCAAGAAGCTGGAAGCTAAGTCCCACTGGCTTCTCAGGAAGTCCCCTTGACCAGAACCCAGTTTGGACGGATGAATCAGTAGCCAAAGAGGGCCACAAACTCTGGGTGCCGGCCCTGTGCCTGGCTCTGGGGGCAGAGACACACGGGCCCTCAGGGCTGAGGACTCAGGTGGAGGGGTCTGGGGTGGGAGGGTTGGTTGGTGGCAAGGAACGCAGAACACAGTTATCAGCCATGGGCCTGGATCCTGTTCACGCACCTCAGGCCTGCACGGTGGGCAGGATGGGTTAGAGCCGCCACCTGGGTCCAATCGTCCAGGTAAGGGCAGCCCAGGAAGGCTCTCCTGGGAGCAGACCCCAGGTTCCCTGTTGCAGCTGACCCCACGGCCCGTAGGCTGCCTAACCTCCCTGCTGCGACTCCCATTTGCTTGGCCTGCAGAAGGTTCTCAGCCGCAGACAGGCAAGGTCCTTAGGCGCCTTTGAGGCCGAGACATTCGCCCCTGATCCACTGACCATGGGCTCTCGGGAGGGCAGCCACACCCCTCTCACCATCGGCAGTCACCTGGGCCTGGCCCTCATGGGAGACAGACTCAGCCAGCACCTCCCACTGCCCCCCAGTTGGGAGGAACCCCACTGTCACCTGGGGCTCCTGTCTGCAAGCTCCAGGTGGTAGGACCGACCTGGGTCACTCTTGAACCCCACACTCAGCTTGTGGCCCCCACACATGCTCACCACCCATCACCGCAACCCTCCAAAGAGCAAGGGCCCACACTGCACCCTCACGGCAGAGGCAGCCTTCTGAAGAGAGGGCAGGCACACATGGAGGGGACTCTGTTCAGCACTGAACTGAAAGACTTGGGCTGCCCTGAGCTTGTGACTCGGGAGGCACCTGGACAAGCAGGGAGGGCAGAGCCACGCACAGAGCTCAGGGCCAAGCTCATGGCCAGGAACAACTTCTCTGGGTCCTACTGCCCCGAATCCTCCATTAGGCCTACAACGGACAAGGGAGACATCACCCTTGACCCCAGCTCTTGAGAGAGCCCCACTCAAGGAAGGACGAGAGTGAGCACCTCCTGTCCCTCTCTGGCCCCAAAGCCTTCCAGTTGCCCCTTCTGCCTAACACCTGTGGTGCCCCTGCACTCAGCAGGTGCTTCGTGTATGCTCCATGGACAGGGAAGTGAACACCTGGGCATCCGCACAAGGAGGTGGCCCGCACTTATATTGGGATGAGGGATGTGTACTTTCACCAGAGGCTGGGGCCGCCCATCGGCCCACATTCCCCAAAGTGCACCCTGGGTCGCATCTCGATGTTGCTCTGAAGAAAGACCAGGGCCTCCTCCTGGAAGCCGAAGGCTCCTGGGTCTTCACTGCTGTTGTTCCCTCCACATGGGAGGGTGGGGGCTGCCACCACGTCACTGCACAGAGTGCACCCTCAGACAGCATGCACCCCAGGGCACGCAGCAAACGGCAGAGCTGGCCTCCACCAGGGTTGTGTGGGACTGCACTAGATCCAGCTTTCCAGGGCTCCAGGGGGTTCCTCGCCAGCTCCTCTGAACATGCTACAGGCCCAGCTGACTGTCGCTTTCACTGTTAGGGAGTATGAGGCATTAGATCCAATCCTGTGACACTGCCGTGTTGTCAGGAAGGGGCGGTGCCGAGGGGCACCACTAGGCCAGGCCTCAAGGCCTCGCTCCAGAACGCCTCACCCAGAGCAAGACCCAGGGGTGTCTGCAGGACAAAGACATTGGAAGGAAGAAGAGGGAGAAGCCAGGAAGGTGGAGATCTCCAAGAAGATGCTATGTGGTGACATCAGGACCTAAGGGCTCCCCAGCTTGTGGTGGAGGTGCTGCCTGTCTTGGTGTCCATGAAACTTTGGATGAGGAACAAGAGGAGGACAGGGGCCAGGCAGGAGCTCCCTGCTCAGGGAGCGACACGCCAGGTGGAAAGAATGGAGCCCGGGACGCTGAGGATGGGAACAGAATCACAGGCACCTGGATGACCAGGAGGACAAGAGAATCAGGAGGGGAAAGGAGGAAGGCCTTCAGGTCAGTTCTGTTCTTCTCCCAGAGACAAACTCACTACAGGACGTCCGACAGGGCACCCGGCCACTCCTCTGGAGGCTCAAGTCACCATGCACAGGGCCAGTGAGACCTCGGGGAAGGCCTCCCAGTCTTTCCTGCAGGGCTTGGTTTGAATCGGCTGCTCCTGCAGCCCCAGTCTCATCATCTGTGAAACATGGACAAGGAAACCCATTTTATTTTTATTTATTTTTATTTATTTATTTTTTTTGAGACGGAGTCTCGCTGTGTCGCCCAGGCTGGAGTGCAGTGGCCGGATCTCAGCTCACTGCAAGCTCTGCCTCCCGGGTTTTTACGCCATTCTCCTGCCTCAGCCTCCCGAGTAGCTGGGACTACAGGCGCCCGCCACCTCGCCCGGCTAGTTTTTTGTATTTTTTAGTAGAGACGGGGTTTCACCGTGTTAGCCAGGATGGTCTCGAACTCCTAACCTCGTGATCTGCCCGTCTCGGCCTCCCAAAGTGCTGGGATTACAGGCTTGAGCCACCGCGCCCGGCCGGAAACCCATTTTATAGCTACAGCTCAGTCTTTGACTAAGTCACATCCTCATTGCTCCTGTTTCTACAGAGCAGACACTGATGTCCAGACATCCAGCCCCTCCTCAGCCCCATCTCAGTCCCACCTCAGGCCCTCCTCAGCCCCCACCTCAGCCCCCACCTCAGCCCCTCCTCAGCCCCCACCTCAGCCCCTCCTCAGCCCCTCCTCAGCCCCATCTCAGTCCCACCTCAGCCCCTCCTCAGCCCCTCCTCAGCCCCACCTCAGCCCCACCTCAGCCCCCACCTCAGCCCCCACCTCAGCCCCCACCTCAGTCCCTCCTCAGCCCCCACCTCAGCCCCCACCTCAGTCCCTCCTCAACCCCACCTCAGCCCCCACCTCAGCCCCTCCTCAGCCCCCACCTCAGTCCCTCCTCAGCCCCCACCTCAGCCCCCACCTCAGCCCCTCCTCTGTCCCACCTCAGCCCCACCTCAGCCCCTCCTCAGCCCCTCCTCAGCCCCATCTCAGTCCCACCTCAGCCCCACCTCAGCCCCCACCTCAGCCCCTCCTCAACCCCACCTCAGCCCCTCCTCTGTCCCACCTCAGCCCCCACCTCAGCCCCCACCTCAGTCCCTCCTCAGCCCCCACCTCAGCCCCCACCTCAGTCCCTCCTCAACCCCACCTCAGCCCCCACCTCAGCCCCACCTCAGCCCCTCCTCTGTCCCACCTCAGCCCCTCCTCAGCCCCACCTCAGCCCCCACCTCAGCCCCTCCTCAGCCCCACCTCAGCCCCCACCTCAGCCCCCACCTCAGCCCCTCCTCAACCCCTCCTCAGCCCCCACCTCAGCCCCTCCTCAGCCCCCACCTCAGCCCCTCCTCAGCCCCTCCTCAGCCCCACCTCAACCCCACCTCAGCCCCCACCTCAGCCCCACCTCAGCCCCTCCTCTGTCCCACCTCAGCCCCTCCTCAGCCCCACCTCAGCCCCCACCTCAGCCCCTCCTCAGCCCCACCTCAGCCCCCACCTCAGCCCCCACCTCAGCCCCTCCTCAACCCCTCCTCAGCCCCCACCTCAGCCCCTCCTCAGCCCCCACCTCAGCCCCTCCTCAGCCCCTCCTCAGCCCCACCTCAACCCCACCTCAGCCCCTCCTCAGCCCCTCCTCAGCCCCTCCTCAACCCCACCTCAGCCCCCACCTCAGCCCCTCCTCAGCCCCCACCTCAGCCCCTCCTCAGCCCCTCCTCAGCCCCTCCTCTGTCCCACCTCAGCCCCTCCTCAGCCCCACCTCAGCCCCCACCTCAGCCCCCACCTCAGCCCCTCTTCAGCCCCACCTCAGCCCCCACCTCAGCCCCCACCTCAGCCCCTCCTCAACCCCTCCTCAGCCCCCACCTCAGCCCCTCCTCAGCCCCTCCTCAGCCCCACCTCAACCCCACCTCAGCCCCTCCTCAGCCCCTCCTCAGCCCCTCCTCAACCCCACCTCAGCCCCCACCTCAGCCCCACCTCAGCCCCTCCTCTGTCCCACCTCAGTCCCTCCTCAGCCCCTCCTCAACCCCACCTCAGCCCCCACCTCAGCCCCACCTCAGCCCCTCCTCTGTCCCACCTCAGCCCCTCCTCAGCCCCACCTCAGCCCCCACCTCAGCCCCTCCTCAGCCCCACCTCAGCCCCCACCTCAGCCCCCACCTCAGCCCCTCCTCAACCCCTCCTCAGCCCCCACCTCAGCCCCTCCTCAGCCCCCACCTCAGCCCCTCCTCAGCCCCTCCTCAGCCCCACCTCAACCCCACCTCAGCCCCTCCTCAGCCCCTCCTCAGCCCCTCCTCAGCCCCACCTCAGCCCCTCCTCTGTCCCACCTCAGCCCCTCCTCAGCCCCACCTCAGCCCCCACCTCAGCCCCTCCTCAGCCCCTCCTCAGCCCCTCCTCAGCCCCACCTCAGCCCCCACCTCAGCCCCTCCTCAGCCCCCACCTCAGCCCCTCCTCAACCCCACCTCAGCCCCTCCTCAGCCCCTCCTCAGCCCCTCCTCAGCCCCACCTCAGCCCCCACCTCAGCCCCACCTCAGCCCCCACCTCAGCCCCTCCTCAACCCCACCTCAGCCCCTCCTCAGCCCCTCCTCAGCCCCTCCTCAGCCCCCACCTCAGCCCCTCCTCAGCCCCCTCCTCTGTCCCACCTCAGCCCCCACCTCAGCCCCACCTCAGCCCCTCCTCAGCCCCACCTCAGCCCCACCTCAGCCCCCACCTCAGCCCCTCCTCAGCCCCACCTCAGCCCCTCCTCAGCCCCACCTCAGCCCCTCCTCAGCCCCACCTCAGCCCCTCCTCAGCCCCTCCTCAGCCCCCACCTCAGCCCCTCCTCAGTCCCACCTCAGCCCCACCTCAGCCCCACCTCAGCCCCTCCTCAGCCCCTCCTCAGTCCCACCTCAGCCCCTCCTCAGTCCCTCCTCAGCCCCTCCTCAGCCCCACCTCAGCCCCACCTCAGCCCCCACCTCAGCCCCTCCTCAGCCCCACCTCAGCCCCTCCTCAGCCCCTCCTCAGCCCCTCCTCAGCCCCCACCTCAGCCCCTCCTCAGCCCCCTCCTCAGTCCCTCCTCAGCCCCCACCTCAGCCCCACCTCAGTCCCTCCTCAGCCCCACCTCAGCCCCCACCTCAGCCCCTCCTCAGCCCCACCTCAGCCCCTCCTCAGCCCCTCCTCAGCCCCACCTCAGCCCCCACCTCAGCCCCTCCTCAGCCCCACCTCAGCCCCACCTCAGCCCCACCTCAGCCCCACCTCAGCCCCTCCTCAGCCCCACCTCAGCCCCTCCTCAGCCCCTCCTCACCCCTCCTCAGCCCCCACCTCAGCCCCTCCTCAGCCCCCTCCTCAGTCCCACCTCAGCCCCCACCTCAGCCCCACCTCAGCCCCTCCTCAGCCCCCTCCTCTGTCCCACCTCAGCCCCCACCTCAGCCCCACCTCAGCCCCTCCTCAGCCCCCTCCTCTGTCCCACCTCAGCCCCTCCTCAGCCCCACCTCAGCCCCCACCTCAGCCCCTCCTCAGCCCCTCCTCAGCCCCTCCTCAGCCCCTCCTCAGCCCCACCTCAGCCCCTCCTCAGCCCCTCCTCAGCCCCTCCTCAGCCCCTCCTCAGCCCCACCTCAGCCCCCACCTCAGCCCCTCCTCAGCCCCACCTCAGCCCCTCCTCAGCCCCACCTCAGCCCCTCCTCAGCCCCACCTCAGCCCCTCCTCAGCCCCACCTCAGCCCCACCTCAGCCCCTCCTCAGCCCCTCCTCAGCCCCCACCTCAGCCCCTCCTCAGCCCCTCCTCAGCCCCTCCTCAGCCCCTCCTCAGCCCCTCCTCAGCCCCACCTCAGCCCCCACCTCAGCCCCTCCTCAGCCCCTCCTCAGCCCCTCCTCAGCCCCACCTCAGCCCCCACCTCAGCCCCTCCTCAGCCCCACCTCAGCCCCCACCTCAGCCCCTCCTCAGCCCCACCTCAGCCCCTCCTCAGCCCCACCTCAGCCCCTCCTCAGCCCCACCTCAGCCCCTCCTCAGCCCCACCTCAGCCCCTCCTCTGTCCCACCTCAGCCCCTCCTCAGCCCCACCTCAGCCCCTCCTCTGTCCCACCTCAGCCCCTCCTCAGCCCCACCTCAGCCCCTCCTCTGTCCCACCTCAGCCCCTCCTCAGCCCCACCTCAGCCCCTCCTCAGCCCCTCCTCAGTCCCACCTCAGCCCCTCCTCAGCCCCACCTCAGCCCCTCCTCAGTCCCTCCTCAGCCCCTCCTCAGTCCCACCTCAGCCCCTCCTCAGCCCCACCTCAGCCCCTCCTCAGCCCCTCCTCAGTCCCACCTCAGCCCCTTCTCAGCCCCTCCTCAGCCCCACCTCAGCCCCTCCTCAGCCCCTCCTCAGCCCCTCCTCAGCCCCCACCTCAGCCCCCACCTCTGTCCCACCTCAGCCCCCACCTCAGCCCCACCTCAGCCCCCACCTCTGTCCCACCTCAGTCCCACCTCAGCCCCACCTCAGCCCCTCCTCAGCCCCACCTCAGCCCCTCCTCAGCCCCCACCTCAGCCCCCTCCTCTGTCCCTCCTCAGCCCCACCTCAGCCCCTCCTCTGTCCCACCTCAGCCCCTCCTCAGCCCCACCTCAGCCCCACCTCAGCCCCCACCTCAGCCCCTCCTCAGCCCCCACCTCAGCCCCTCCTCAGCCCCCTCCTCTGTCCCACCTCAGCCCCTCCTCAGCCCCACCTCAGCCCCTCCTCAGCCCCACCTCAGCCCCTCCTCAGCCCCACCTCAGCCCCTCCTCAGCCCCACCTCAGCCCCTCCTCTGTCCCACCTCAGCCCCTCCTCAGCCCCACCTCAGCCCCTCCTCAGCCCCTCCTCAGCCCCACCTCAGCCCCCACCTCAGCCCCTCCTCAGCCCCCACCTCAGCCCCTCCTCAGCCCCCAACTCAGCCCCTCCTCAGACCCACCTTAGTCCCTCCTCAGCCCCACCTCAGCCCCCTCCTCAGTCCCACCTCAGCCCCCACCTCAGCCCCACCTGGGAATGACGAGCAGACTGCTTGGACCCCATCCTCACCCACACCTGCATGGAGGGGCTGCTGGCTGCCTTGATCTGTCCCCACAGGGGCTGATGTCCTGTGGCACCCCGAGCCCCCCGGTGACCCTCGGCCAGCCAGCACACAGCAGAGTCCCCAAGGCTCGGCATAGGGGCCCTGCAGGCAGTGGTGAGACGCAGGGTCTGCGTTTCCCAGGTTGGGCAGTGCAAAGCCAGGAGCAAAGGCACCCCTCACCTTGTGGCACCTCCTGCCCCTGCTGGCAGAGCCCACGGATCCCAGGCACAGGATGGGGAGGGCAGTGTGGCTCCTTCCCAGGCCTCAGGGAGTACAGGGATATCTGGGCAGAAGGTGGGCAGGATTTCAGGCATCCTACCCCCTGCTAGGGGAAGCCCCCAGAAATCAGGAATTGGGGCCTCGGGAGCTGGGCAAGCCTGGTCCATTCTCTAGAAGTTTCTCCTCCTGCAGGGCTGGAGAGATAGGCTGCTCTTCTGGGCTGTTCTCTGTAAATGCTTCCCCACCATCCCCGGGTGGGGATTCCTCTTCCCAAAGCCTGCAGGGCCTGAAGGGTGAGCCCCTCACTTGGGCTCTGCAGCCTCCATCGTCAAAACTCAGGGTTCCTGTCCTTCTCCTCTCCCTGCACCCTCCCCTCAGCATTGGGTGGGGGTTCCTGTAGAGCTCTGGGGTCAGGGTCTGGCCCTCAATATACCTGTGAATTTGGCAATTGCATCACTCTTACCACTGCCACCTTCCCTGCTCTGCTCAGAGCCAGGTCACTCAACTCGCCCCAGTCTCCTGGGGCAGCTTTGAGCTTCTGCACAGTCAGCTTCAGAATCCAGGCACCTCCCAGTCCCTGGATCTCCCAGCCCTGTTTCATCCCATGTTGTGTGGAGCTCAGGAAGGGCCTAAGCTCTCCCCATCCCTGCCTCTCGTCCCACCCCTGCCTGGCATGCTCAGCAGCCTCACTGGTCCCCCACTGGAAGGCCCTTCCCTTCCATCGACCTGCACAGAGACTGTTGCTGGTGGGGGAGCCAGGGTGGCAGTGTCTCTCTGGGCTCCCAGAGTTTCTTGCCCTGGTCTGAGGGGCAGGAATTCCTGCCATGGACACGTTCCCTCCCGGTAAAGACGACTGGCAAAGAAACAGATGGCACCCTGGAGCTGAGGATCGCAGGAGGGTTTAACAAGAGGCACGGGCAGTTTGTGGGGAAACCCAGGGACAGAATGGCATCCTGGGGCTGGAGAGGTTGAGGCTGCCTCCCCTCCAGACCAGAGGGACGTGGGGAGTAGCCCTGCAAGGTGCATGGGGGCCGACACTCCCTCCCCTCCTTTCCCTCACATCCTCCCCTCCCTCAGCCAAAGTCAGAGGCTCAGAGCCCATGGTGCAGCACAGGCGGCCACCAGAGCCAAGGGGAGGAGGGGATCACCGTGCACTGGCTGGGATGCAGCACATCTTCATAGTCACTCATTCACATGCTAGTGAGAATTTGTGTCTAAGCCACTTCCAAGGGAAGATATAGGGAGAAAGAAGGCTTGGAAAGACTGTGGGAAACAGAGAGCTGCACAAAGTGGTCCTGGGGATGGCGAAGGGATGAGACCACGGTACACCTCCAATGGACCAGTCCATCCTTTGCCTCTGCTCCTCCCCAGCAGACACATTCAGCTGCATCTCCCGAGAATGCGGGCCCACACTCCCTTGTCCAGCCTGAGAAGCCCCCAGTGACAAGGACAGTGCCCCAGGTAGCCCCAGGGTCAGCCCACCCCAATCTGATGCCAAGTCCATGCACACCTCCCACCAAGCGAGCATGGGAGGAAAATAGCAGATTTTCAAAAGTCACAAATGAGAGCATGAAATCCAATGCTTGACATAAGCCTTTTGTGCAGAAACCACGAGGCCCTCCAGAAGCAGGGAAGCCTCTGTGGTGACCAAGCCCCTCCTACTGCTCTCCCGACAGAAGATCTCCCTTCTATCCACTCCTTCGTTTAAGTAACTGTGTTTTAAAGAGAGCTTTCTATTTCCACTATTAGTGGAAAATCACTATCACTTGCCCTAAATAAACAATACCCTAAATGAACACAATTGCACTCAAACAGGCTCACCTGCCTCTACCCACATCCCATGGCCACTGAAGGCTCTGAGCCCAGTGCCTGGCCTCATTGTCAAAACAAGGACATTCTGGAGTGTCTGAGACTCAAGGAAGACAAACCAGTACTAACAGGTCCTTTCTCTGCACCCCACAGGTGTGCCATCCTTAGCCCTCACTCCAGGATACCACCTTGTTAGGTCCACCCTGCCTGCTTTCCCATAACTGCCCCAGGCAGAGGGCTGACCCCAGGCAGAGGGCTGACCCCAGGCAGAGGGCTGACCCCAGGCAGAGGGCTGACCCCAGGCAGAGGGCTGGGCACAAGGAACAGGCTGTGTGTCCTTCCCTGCAGCAAGACCCAGGACAGCACAGAGACCCACACCTCTCCATGACCCGGGGAAATCCCAGGGCTCTCATGCCCCCTCCCTGCAGGGTCTGCACTGGTCAGACAGGAGGGGTGCATTCTGCCTGCGGGGCCGCTGTTCTGCTCCACCCCAGGAACCCCTCCCATTTCTTAAGCCCATCCTTCCTTGGGCTTGTCCTCTCCTGCCCTGCCCCTAGATGCCTGGTCCCAGTTACACAGGGAGGTAGGGGGCCCTAGGGCAATGGCCTGAGGTGGAGGCTCCAGTTTCTTCCCAGCATGGAACACTCCTGTGGCATTTGACTTAGCGGTGGAGGGGGCATCCCCCAAGAGTGAGGTAAGAGAATGCTCATGTCCCTAAGAGCAGACAGCAGCCTGAGAAGCCCCTTTGATGGCCCTCCTTTCTTACTGGAGTCAGTCCTGAGAGGTAAATGGAAGGAGATGGAGATAAGCAAGAGGAAGCTGGGGAGGAAGATGGTGCAGAGATGAGAGGGAACCAAGAAAAGAAGGGATGGTAACACATAGACCTATGGGGGAGACATTCAGAAATGAGGAGAATCACAGAGGCCAGGAGAGAGACTCAGAGACAGGGGAGAGACAGAGACAGGGGAGAGACAGAGACCAGGAGAGACACAGAGACCAGGAGAGACACAGAGACAGGGGAGAGACAGAGAGACCAGGAGAGACACAGAGACCAGGAGAGACTCAGAGACAGGGGAGAGACAGAGACCAGGAGAGACACAGAGACCAGGAGAGACACAGAGACAGGGGAGAGACAGAGACCAGGAGAGACACAGAGACAGGGGAGAGACAGAGAGACCGGGGGAGACACAGAGACCAGGAGAGACACAGAGACCAGGAGAGAGACTCAGAGACAGGGGAGAGACAGAGACCAGGAGAGACACAGAGACAGGGGAGAGACAGAGACCAGGAGAGACACAGAGACCAGGAGAGACACAGAGACAGGGGAGAGACAGAGACCAGGAGAGACACAGAGACCAGGAGAGACACAGAGACCAGGGGAGAGACAGAGAGACGAGGGAAGACATAGAGACCAGGGGAGAGACAGAGACCAGGAGAGACACAGAGACCAAAGAGAGAGACAAAGACCAGGGCAGAGACAGAGACCAAGTGAGAGACACACAGACCAGAGAAAGACAGAGACCAGGGGAGACACAGAGACCAGGAGAGAGACACAGAGACCAGGAGAGAGACACAGAGACCAGGAGAGAGACAGAGACCAGGAGAGAGACAGAGACCAGGAGAGAGACAGAGACCAGGGGAGAGACAGAGACCAGGAGAGAGACAGAGACCAGGAGAGAGACAGAGACTAGGGGAGAGACACAGAGACCCAGGGGCAGGTGCTCAGAGAGTGATGGGGACCTGAACCCTGAGAAAGGACTGGCAGATGTGTCCTGGAGGGAGGGACAGAGCGAGGACCATTCCAGCCCTACCCCGAGACCATGAGCTGCAGGCCATCCAGCACCTGTCAGCCCAGCCAAGGATGGCTTTGTTCTCTGCACCCCAAGCCAAGCCACTTCTGAGGGGGCTCCACCTCTGCAGGACTGGTGCCTGGGCCAGCTGGGCCCACAAGCGCCCCTGTGGCGGAGCTCCCTCTGGTGGGGTCCTGAGTGCTGGGGCCTCTGAGAACTTAGGGGGAGGGGCATCGAGCCAAGTCCCGCCCTTGTGACCAGGAGGGGCTCCATGGGGGGCACCTGAGGGCCTGAGGAAGGGGAGGGCTCCCTGTCAGATGCCCCCAGCTCCCACTTAGAGGTCAGGCTGTCACTGAGGAGGCCACACAGAGCCCCCGCCCCATGTGGACTCAGGGACAAAGAGCCCTCACCCTGCGGCCAGGCTGGCCACATCCAACCTCACTGGGTCCCACGGAGGGGGACCCATGGCTGGGAGAGACCCCGCCCCTGCTCTGCGCAGGTCTGTTCTGGGTGGTCCTGAGGCCCAGGTTCAAAAGGAAAGTGCCCTAAATGGGTGTCCTGCAGGGCCTTGCATGCCTGGGGTGGCCCCAAAGCCAAGCAGGAGGGGTTCCCACTGGAGGAGTCGAGGCCACAAGGCCCCAGAGCCTTCTCAAAGCTCCTGCTCCCAAACTCCATGTTTCTAGAGAAGAGAGCAGTGCTGGGGCAAGCTGCTCAGCCCTCACTCCTCCAGGGTAATTTGCTGACACTAAGATCCCTAGGTGGGGCCAGCGGGGCCAGCCTCGGTACCCTCCCCACAACACACCCTCTGGGACCCTAGGCTAGGCTTGGAGGCAATGGGAGGGAGGTGGCTGCCCAAAACCAAGAGGTACCCTGTAGAGGGGCCGGCCCTGGGCAAGGGGTGGGGGCGGGGGCTGCTGGCCCAGGCTCCATATCCCCAATTCCCCAGCAACAGTGCAGCGCCAGGGAGGCTAGGACTGGGCAGGTTCGCACCTCAGGCTGAAATATTGGTCCCTGGGGAACAAAAGGCCTATTCCCGCCATGGGCCAGGCACCCAGCTCCCCTCGCTCCACACCAGCTCCCGCCTCCCTGCCCGCCCGGGCGCAGCGCTTACCTGGCCTCTATTCATGCCTACTCTGCCCAGCTCTCAGCCCAGCAGCTCTGGCAAGACCCGCAAGGAGTTCCGCCTCTGGGACGGTCAGTCCGAGGTCTGTGCGTTCCTTCTCACTGGGGCCAGGGAGGAGGGGGCGAGGCTGGGAGCAGAGAGAAAGGGGCCGTGGCCTCATTTCCATGCGGAGGCCCCAGGCCCTGTGCTATCCCCACCCCATTGTGCGCCTGGGCGGGCTAACAATCGAGGTCTTTGTGGTCGGTCGCTGCACTCCCACCCTCAGCGCTCAGGCAGGCGGGGTCCCCGCCACCCACTACAAAGGGTGAGGAGGAGCAAGACCAGGAGAGGCCCTCCCTCTCCCCATCAGGCACAGGGCCCCACGACTGGCCTTGTCCAGACTCAAGCCCAGGGAACAGGTGTGGAAGGAGCACCTGCAGGTGGAGCCTCCCTGCCCCACCCCCCATCCTCGCCTCTGAGTTTGTGGGTGGGGGCAGTTGCCATGTGTGCACTCCCACCCCCTAGTCTTGGCGATCAAGCCGCCTGGCAGTGTCCCTGGAGCTCCTGGGGGTGGAAGAGGGCCCCTGCTGGGTGCGATGGGCCTTCGGGGGCCCCTGCTCCTCATGGCACCAAGCATCTGCCCGCCTCTGGGAGGTTTAGCCTGGTGTGGGAGGAATGGGAGGCCCCCCTACCCACAGGGGAGATGTTTGGGGTCACAGTCACAGGTGCTGGGTGGGAGGAGGACCCAGGCCTTGCTGCAGAGCCAGACTGAGGTCTCTGCCATCCCTGGGTGAGGCACTGGGTTGGGGCCTCTGAGCTCCTTTGACCGCCCCAGCTGGAACTGGGAAGCTGTGAGCCACTGGGAGACAAGGGGCCCCACACACTCTGCCACCCACATCTGTACTGTGGGCACCTCCGTCTGGCCTCCCACATCCTCCCCACCTCCGCATGCTGCAGGGATTGGGTGGGGGGTGGTCTGCAGCAGACTCCAAAGGAGGGCAGGGTCAAGGGTCAAGAGGTGGTGAGCCAGCTGTTCCCAGATGCGGCCTTTCCTCTTTCTGGAGGAATGACAGGCCTCCAGCAGCGGAGGAGCGGCTGGTGACGAGGGAGAAGGAGCGGAAAGGGAGGGGTTCTCCACGGGTTCTGTTGATTTGTTTAATCCCACGCTATTCGGAGGCTTTCACGGATGGCAGACAGGAGGGAGGGGGAGAGGGTGGGGGTCTCGGCCCATGTTCCCTCCCCTCCTCCTTCTGCTCCCGCCCCCGCCGGAGCCACCTGACCCGTAGCGAAGTTGCCGGCCCCGCTGCGCGCCGGCCTTTGTGCGCACCGAGGCGGCCGCCGGGAACCGGGAGCCCGAGTCGGCCCGGCAGCGCCGCCGCCCCCCCACCCTAGCACCCCTTTTCCCCCCCTCACTGTCCCCGGAGCTGGCAAATAAACAAATCCACAAACAAATTCTCCGTGTGCTCCGGAGAGTCGGCGGCGTGGGCGGCGGCGGAGAGAAAGCGCCGGGCAAGGCAAGACTAGCCCCCGCGGAGCGGGGTGAGCACAGACCCCAGCCCGGGCCCGGCAGCAGTAAGTTGACTTTTATGAAACCTATGAAGCTCGCGGGGCCACCGGAAAGGTCCCCACCGGAGTGGACGCTGCAGGGCGGGTGGGGCAGAGGCTGCAGGCGGGCTCCCCTTCCCGCGCGGCTCCTACCGGCCAGCTCCGCCCCCAAGCCCTGGACGGCCCTTCCCCCAGCCCGCCTGGCTGGGGGCCGCTGCACACCGGGGGTGGAAGTGGGGAGTCGGGGACCCCCATCGTTACTCAGGACTCCAAGAGGGGCGGGGTTCTCCTAGGGATGTACAAAAATCTAGGCTGACCCAAGGGAAGGGAGCGACCCCCATCCTCCCTCCTTACCCTCCCTGGCCTGCCAGAGAGACCTCCGCCAAAGATAAGGTGGGCAGGAGGAAGGTGCTCCGCCAGGTGAGGGAACAGGTCTGCGAGGGGCGGCGATTCGCCCTGCTCCAGGTGGAGCCGGTCCCGTATGGAAAAGAGACCCAAAGAAAGATTTGGGGTCCCCGAAGCCAAGGCACCAATGGGGGGTGCTAACGAGTCTGTCCCCTTAGAATGGGAACAAGCTCCAGGGAGGTGGAATCCGGAGACGTCCTGGACCCGTCCAGGAAGCTAAGGGTGGGGGACGGGAGGGGAGGGGGCTGGGAGCCGGCCTTCCTGGCCCCAATCCTTGGTAGAGAAGAGGGCTGGGGGTAAAGTCCGAAGGCGAGGCGGAGGTTTCAGGGTTCCGTTTCAACACCATGGACAGCGGATGCCTCCGCCTGGGAGCCTAGGACCGCCCTGGGGACTGCCCCCGTTTCATTAGGGTGAGGGTCCGATCCCGACCACTGGAGGCCAAGGGCAACGGTCTCCAATGAAGCGGGGCTGCCGCAGCCTGGCCTCCCCAGCCCTCCAGCCCCTCCAGCGTCCGGCTTGCACCTGCTGGGGCTGCCGGCACCCGCAGGCTTGGGGCAGCTTCCAGAGCTTTGCGCTTGGAACAGAAGGTTCCCCTTGGGCTGTGGAGGAGTAGAGGGCTTGTGCGTGACCTGTGAGAGAGAAAGGCTGTCCCTGACACCTGCGAAGGGCGAGGAATTGCGGCTGGGAAGGGTCAGGTTGAAGCCGCACCAAAGGGGGAGGGGCGTCCTGATGGTTGAGGACCGGCGGAGGCGGTGGGGGCAGAACCAACCCGAGTTCCTGCCCCACTTCCTAACCGGCTGTCCATGGGCTGAGCAGTGCTGGAGAGGGTAGAAAAGGAAGGAAGCAGGACCTGCGCCCAGGGAGGCCCAGGCTCTGCTCCGAGGGCAGATGGCGCAGGGGCTGGGTTGGCCCTAGGAGGAAGGAGAAGGGGACAGAGGCCGGCCGGCCGCGCCGGGCCTGCGCTCCTTGCAGTCTAAACAAAGGCCCGCGGGGGAGGCTCCAGACGGTGAGGCTTGGGGAAGCCGCTGATCCCTGGCCCTAGAGGGCCAGATCGGGGGCGCCCCAAGGACCCTATCGAGCTGGCAGTGACTGCAGTCGGGTCGTGGAGTGTCGCCTGTGCTTCCGTGGTCCTTAGGGGCAAGAGCTCCCATCCTGGTCAGAAACAGTGAGAACCGCAGGCTCCGATGGGGGCGGGGAAGGACGACCTCTAATTCCCTCCCCCCGTACGGAGCCCAGCAGAGCCATCTGCAGGAGGCCGGCGGGACCCTTGCCTTTCTCAGGACTGAGAGGCTTGGAGGGCTGCGGTGTGAGCTGCGCGGCAGAGTGAGTTCTGCGGGGGCGAGGCAGGAGACGCGAACCCGCGGTCAGGGCCCGAGTGCGGGTGCGTGTCTGCGGGTGCCGCTGGGCTGCGTGCCGGCGAGGCGTGCGCGTGGCGAGGCGTGCGCGTGGCGGGGTGTGGCTGGGGTGTCAATGTGCAGCTGGAGGGGCTGCGCGCGTGGGTGCAGGAGGGCCATATGAGGGGCTGGAGTGTGTGGGACAGGCGTTTCCTTGGGCCTTCCTGTGGCCGCGGGGCGCAGGGCACGGTCGAGGGCGCTCGAAGGCTGCGTCCGCGTGAGCCGAGGAGCGCGCGGGGCGGTACGCGGCGCGAATGCGCGGGAGGCACGAGGCGCGCAGTGCGTGTGTGCGCGTGTGCGCGGCGCGCGTGCCCCGCAGTTCTCAAGGACACCTCGGGGAGGCGGCGGCGGGGCCGGTGTCCGGGTGACGTCACCGCGCGCCCCAGTGATAATCGCCCGGTGCTGGAGCGGAGCGCGGATACGCGCGGAGGCAGCGGCGGCGGCGGCGGGCGCGGGGACAGTCGCATCGGGGCCGGGCCGGGCGAGCAGGAGCTGGGCGCCCGCAGCGTGGACCCCGTGGACACTCGGCTCGCAGCCGGCCCGCGGCGCTCGGGGACTTGCCTGGCTCCCTTCTCGGGGTTCCCGCGCCCTTCTCCGCCCAGGGCAGCAGCGCGCGGGGCCCCCGGGAGCCGAAGAGCAGGCGGGAACTGGCGGCGGCGCGGGAGGCGCAGGGAGCGGAGGCGGCAGCGGCGGCTCCCGCCGGGACTGGTAATTACGCTCGGGGCCGGGCCGGGGCGAACCGGGCAAGCGGCCTCTCTGGGTCTCCCCGTCTTTCTCTCCACGAACAGCTCGAGCGCCTTCTCGCGGGCCCGCTGCGCGCGGAGAGGACGAGCTCGCTGGGTTGTAAAAAGAGACGAGTTTTCATCTTTGAGCATCAAGATTCGTTCTTTTAACCGCATTCGGTGCGCGCTCCTGGGTCGGCACGGGCAGGGGGCACGGCAGGGAAGGCAGCTGCGGAGGAGCTCGCGCCGCCCAGTCGGAGCGGTTCTGCGCCCCTCGGAGCCCCGCGGGAGGCGGCCGGGTGCGCACGCGCTCACCACCCCCACCCCCGGAATCGGTCTCCGCGATTCCCGGGCACCCCAGCTCCAGGAACGCCCGGAGGGACGCACTTGGGGGCCCACTCTGCGCCGCGGAAAGGGGAGAAGTGTGGGCTCCTCCGAGTCGGGGGCGGACCGGGACCGCACAGTCCGCTGAGCGCAGCGCCCCCGCCCTGCCCGCCACGCGGCGAAGACGCCTGAGCGTTCGCGCCCCTCGGGCGAGGACCCCACGCAAGCCTGAGCCGGTCCCGGCCCCGGCCCCGACGCTCGCCGCCCGCCACAGCCCTGAGGGCCCCTCTGCGTGTTCACAGCGGACCTTGATTTAATGTCTATACAATTAAGGCACGCGGTGAATGCCAAGAGAGGCGCCTCCGCCGCTCCTTTCTCATGGAAATGGCCCGCGAGCCCGTCCGGCCCAGCGCCCCTCCCGCGGGAGGAAGGCGAGCCCGGCCCCCGGCGGCCATTCGCGCCGCGGACAAATCCGGCGAACAATGCGCCCGCCCAGAGGGCGGCCCAGCTGCCGGGCCAGGGATCTGGCCGCGGGACACAAAGGGGCCCGCACGCCTCCGGCGTCGCGGGGCGGGTGGGGGCGGCCGAGGGCGGCCGAGGGGGGAGCCTGTGGCCCGGGCCAGGCTGCGGCCAGCCGGCCCCCGGCCACGTGTGTCCGCAGCGCGGAGGGCCCAGGCGCCCGCAGAGGGCGGCGGGGGCCGGGAGACAAAGGGAGGGTCCGCGGGGAGCGGCGGGCGGGTGCGCGGGGCGGCGGGCTGGGGTGCGGCGCTGTCCGCGGTGCTGGCGGCCGGGCGGCCCCCGCGGGACGGGAGCGCGGCCAAGTGCGGCCCTGGCCCCCACCGCGGGCGCCCTGGACAGTTGCCACGGCAACGTGGGAGGAGGTGGGGCAGGGTCTGAGGTCACCGCTCAGTCTGCCCTTCCTCAGGCCGCTGCGCCGCGGGGCGGGGCGGGGCGGGGCGGGGGCGGCGCTCGCTGTGGCCCCGGAGCAGCCGCGGGAGCAGCCCCCGCAGCCCAGGACCAGGCTCGCATGGGGGCGGCGGTCTGCGTCCGCGTCCAGGGTCCGAACGAGGGCGGTGGACACGCCGGACCGCATCCCGCCCCCAAAGCCCGCTCTGGGTTGTGCAGGACCAGGCACGTGAGACTCCGCAGCCCAGGGAGAAAATGACAAATCCCTCCCCCGCCGCCATCTGCAGCCGCAGTGACACCCACTCGGGTTTGCTGCAGGGTTTTTTTTTCTGTCCCCGGAAGCCAGCGCCACCTGCTGACGCCCGGCACCGCCTCTGCGCCGCCTCCCCCGCGCGCATCCCAGGCCCCGGCTGCGATGCCCCGGGGACGGTCAGAGGACGACCCCCTCCCCAAGCGCCCCCTTCCCCTGGGGCGAGTGCCAGACCTGGCTCTGCAGCTTTGCCTCTTTTCTCTTAACCAGGTAGAGGCTTAGCCTCTCCTCCCCGGCTTCAATCCGAGGCAGGAGTCTTGAGTCGCCTGAAGTTCTCCCAGCCCCAGGCCCAAGGCAGGGAGCAGAAATCAGGATAAAAGGAACCATTTGAGTTTCAGGCAGTTGGCGTCTCCACCCCCACCACCGCTGCTGCAGGGCCACAAAGGGAACCTGCCCCTGTGGCTCTCCTGAGCACAGACCTCCAGCCCCTCCACCCAAGTTGCTCGCTGCAGACACAAGCGGGAGCCACTGGTGCCTCCATCTTCCCACCCCCACCCCAATCAGCCAGGCAGAGTCAAGGCAGGGTCCACCAGTCTCCTCAGGGGCAGGTTCCCCTTGGAGGGTGCAGAAGTGGCATAGGCAGCCCCAGCAAGCCCTGGCCTGACCACAGCACCGACCCGGGGGCTTGGCGTCCCCTTCGTCCTTCCTCCGGCTGAGGGGACAGGCAGCACCCCCCAGGGGCACTTCTGGTCCTAGAGAAGGAGTAGGGGCCCCAGGGTCATTCCAGGACAATACCAAAGGGACTGGTGGGAGTGGGGTGTTCCTTCGGGGTACAAGATGTGGCCCTAGCCTAGCTGGAGCTTCGTCTTGGAGCTCTGACCTCCAGCCTGACCCCTCCCTTAGAGGGAAGGTGGCCCCTGGCTGCTCCCTCCTCTGAGGCCAGGGATGGGGGCTGGGGCTTTGTTCTTGTACCACTTTCCTTCCCGGGGACTTGGCTCCTGGCCAAGGAGCACCTTCCATGTCAGCAGCCTGGGGAAGGGGACACTTAAGAGCTGGTGGGAGCACAGGGATAAACTGCCCTTGGCACTGTCCCTAGGCAGTCAGTCTCTGTGGGGTCTCCTAGGAAGAGCTTCCTGGACTGCCACGGTCCGACGCCTGCCCCCAGCGGTGCACCTGGGCCCCAGCCCCCAGGGCAGACTTGTGGTTTCTGGGCTGCAGCTCAGGGGAGACACGGGAAGGTGGGCAGCCCAGTAGGTACGGGGCCCACAGTGGGAAGCTCACTACGCAGGACCTGCAGAGCTGAGTGCGCACCTCCTTGGGCCAGGCCTTACCGTGGCTGTGGCACGTCTGCCGCAGTGCGGGGAGGGCCCCAAGTGCCACAGGGTCCACTGGGACTCTCAGTGAGAGGCCCTTGGGGCAGGGGCCACCATCACCATGCTCTGCAGCCAACAGGGACGGCCCTGCGTGTCCAGCTCAGCCTCTCCTCCTCCTGCTCACACCCGCAGCCACAGTCACAGACATGCTCACACAGTCTCACCTCCCACGCACACAGACACTGCCCGCCTCCACTCAGGAAGAGCTGGGCACATACCCCCGACTGAATCCTAAGCACCCAGCTGACATTCAGCACCCAGCCTGCATTGGGTCGGCTGTCAGGCAGTGGGCCTGGTGGACAGCAAACTTGAGTCAAGGGTTTGGGACACCCCCTGGCCAGACCATGGCACCCAGCAAGGCCAGCTCAGGGCTGTGCAGCACGGCCCTCCCCAGTGTGGGGCCAGAAGAAGATACTCCTTCCCTGGCCCGAAGATTTTTATTCTGAATAAAACCTAATAAAGCTGCTAAAGCTGAAGCCACAGGCCCCACACTCCCCTCTGAAATTCCTCCGAATCCCTTCTGTCTATGGGCAGCAGAGGTGGGAGGAGCTACAGGGGCCAGGTCACAATCAGCAGGGCCAGGGCAGCCAGTCCCTCCATTCTGCAGACCCTGGGCTCCACCCTGATCTCACCTCCAGGCAGGGCTCCCTGTGTGGCCTTTGGCCAGGAGCCCCTACCCTCCTTCCCCTCAAGTCCAAGCCCCCTGGCAGGTCTCTGGTCAGGACAGAGATTAGGAGCTGGCTCCCAGCCTCTCTGCCCCGGCTGCCTCCTGGCCGTGCCCATAAGCCGGGCTCCTGGCAGTGATGATCCCAGAGCTCAGACCCTCACAGCCCAGACTTCACCCCTGTTGCCCAGACCAGCTGCCGTTTCGGGGCTGTGGGTGCCAGGAACAGTTGGCAGCTGGGTGGGGTGGGGCACAGGGGACAATGTTTGGGAATGAATTAAAAACTAAAAAATAATGGCCGGGCGCGGTGGCTCACGCTTGTAATCCCAGCACTTTGGGAGGCCGAGGTGGGCGGATCACGAGGTCAGAGATCGAGACCATCCTGGCCAACACGGTGAAACCCCGTCTCTACTACAAATACAAAAAATCAGCCGGGCGAGGTGGCGGGCGCCTGTAGTCCCAGCTACTCGGGAGGCTGAGGCAGGAGAATGGCGTGAACCCGGGAGGCGGAGCTTGCAGTGAGCTGAGATCGCGCCACTGCCCTCCAGCCTGGGCGACAGAGCGAGACTCCGCCTCAAAAAAAAAAAAAAAAAAAAAAAAACTAAAAAATAAAATGATACAGGGTGACTCCCTCCAACTTATTAGAGGGATGGAGAGGCCTTGTCCGACGGGGAGGGCCCAGAGCCCAGGAGAAGTTTGCCTCTGCTTGGTGACCCTGTCCCAGAGGTGCCAGGAGGGCGGCAGTGTGGCAGTGTCTTCTCGTCACCTCTAGCCAGGGACATGGGCCAGAGGCAGCCCCAGAGTCCAGCAGGCTTTGCATTGGTCCTGGACCACTCATGACATGCACGTGCTCACACAGACACCCTGGAGCCTTATGTCCTGAGGGCCCCAGGGCTGCCACAGCCAGAAAGCAGGACCCTCCCTCACATGTGCCGCCGGGAAGCGGAACCGTCCCTCACATGCACCGCCATAGCCACACTCCTCCACCCTGAACTCTGGCCTGGCCTGATGGAGGCTGCTGGTTACTCACCAGATGGACGTCCAGGCTCTGTGTCTTCAGCCACCCTGCCCCGCCCCAGCATCAAATTCCCTCCGCACTGTATTTCCTCCTCAGTGGAGGGGAAGAGTAAAGCCAGTCAGTGTCTCCCAGGGCTGCCTGGGGGTAACCGGTGGTAACACCGTGAATGAGATAAAGAGGCGGCTCCAGGGGAAGCTGAGGCCAGGGTGGGGCCCAGCCCAGGACCGGGGATGTGTTTCAGGGGGAGCACAGCCAGGCACGCCCCCCACTTGCCATCTTCATCCCTGCAGGGCTGAGACACGCAGGTCATTCCGGCTCCTTCTCTGGAACTCGCATCAGCCAAGCCATGATCATCGCCACAGAGATGGCCACACCCCTCCTCTTCTCAGCTCTGCAACCCCCACCCCAGCTGGCCAGGCCAGATCCCAGACGGCAGCCCTCACCACCCAGAAGGCTCACAGCAGGAATACAGGGATACAGGGGCGGAAATAGGCCCTGGTGCTGGGGAACAGGGGTGTTTCAGGGGAGACTCCCCCACCACAAGCCATTTCCACAGATGCTCTGATGGGGCCATGGGGTTGGGGGCCAGCTCAAAGCCGAGGGCGGCTGAGCCCCCTCCTCGGGGCCATGAGTGGTAAAACCGAGCAAGATGGAAACACACAGCCCCTCTGACAGAGGGTGGGGCAGGGCCCCACCTTGAGTCCTCGGCAGATCTCAGCAGACCCGGTCGGGTTGCTCCTAAGGTGCTGTGGCCCCTGAAGCTCCTTCGTTCCCTGACTCCCCAGCCCCGAGTCACCACCAGCTGGGAACATGGGCCAGAGACAGCCCCAGAATCCAGTGGGCTGGGCATTCCAGCCTGGTCCGGGGGCTGCTCTGCCACACGAGTTGATGCCACCACCTCTGAACACTTGGGAGGCACGTGGGCTGGGCTGGGGCACGGCCGCTCTGGACCCTCTTGCTGAGAGCCTGAGACACAAACCCTTGGCCAACCCCAGGAAAGTCCAGCCCTGTGAGCAGGATCTGAGCCCCACATGAACCAACGACCAAGACCAGGCTTGGGACCAGGCTCCCAGCCCCAGGCTGCACCCAGTCCACACGGCACGTAGGGTCCGTGCTCTATACTGGGCACGTCTCTGCAGGGACAGGATGGAGATGTCCACGCAGCACACAGACCAAGCGGAGGTGAGGTCTCAACGTACAACCATGTGGCACACAACCATCCACCTGGGGCCCAGGCAGCACTCCCCAGCACACCACGCGGCTGCCTGGGCATGTGTGGTCAGGCCCTCCTGCAGGTGCCTGTGCTTACCACGTGAGGGCGCCCTGGAGCTGCCACAGGATCCTGCACCTGGACAGGGATGGGGAGAGAACCCTGGCAGAATCAGGCCCCAGAGGGACTTCCAGCCTTGAAGGCCATGAGCAATGGGTGGAGGCAGGCCCCTCCCCACGGGGAGACTGCCCTTTGCCCCACACACCTCAAACCAGGGGAGGAGGGACGCACAGGGGCCCTTGCACACCAGGATGCTCTTTGTTCATTCATTCGTTCATTCAACAGATATGTCTGAACCCCTCCTAGGAACGAAGCCACAAGTGCCACCAAGGTCTAGGTGAGCCTGCAGGGATGGGACCTCCATGGGTAGAGAGGATAATCCGGGCTCTGCCTGGAACCCACCTGGAACAGAGTTTGGAACCGAGCAGGAGCATCCTGGTCACAGTGGGCAGGAAGGCAGGGCCCACTCAGCCATTGGTACAAGAACACAAGGGCATGTCTCAGACTCCTGGAGTCAGTAAATGTGAGCAGTCATCATCACTATAATCACTGCCACCATCAGTACCATCACCACCATCAACATAACCATTGCCACCATCACCACCATCTTCACCATCACCACCATCATCGTCATCACCAGCAGCAGCAGCGGCAGGAGCACCATCACCATGGACCCTGCAGAGTGGGGCCATTTAAACTCCCTCTGGCTGGTCCTGTTTTCAGTTCTTTGAAGCAGTGGTGACGAGGGAGAGATGCAGATCCACTGAACTCTGGCCACCCAAAGGTCACTCCACAGACCCGTATACTTCTAAGAGGGTGACTGCATGCTGAGGACACAGGAGGGGAAGCCACAGGGCCTCAGTGCCAGATCAGCCTGGTGATGCTCAGGTCCCCGACTCCACATAAGGACAGCTCTCCTCCTGCCACGGAGGCCCTGGCCATCACTGCCCAAGCAGTCCCTGACCCAGCTAACCTTGGACAGTCTCCAATGTCCCTTCCCCACAAGTCTTCCCAAATGTCCATGAAGACCCCTGTCTTGGTCCCCAAAAGGTATTTCCCAGTGACTTCACACCCACAGAAGTGCAGAATCTGCTGGGGCAGGCAGTCTTGCTTAGAAGACATGGTGGCTACCCTGGGCAGGGTGGCACCCCCTTTCAGAGCTCACCTGCCAAAAGACTGGAGATGTCCCAAGAGCCTGAAGACCAAACAGCCCACAGAAAGGCCCATTTCCAGGCAAACCCCACCTTTCCTCATGTGCAGACCCCCAAGAATTACAGACCTGAGGAGGTGCTGTGGCTTGCACCCAGACAGAGCAGAAGGTGGATCCTTCCCAAGGGGCTCGTTTATCTGGGACCATTATCATCTTTACATTAGTTTTACAAGGCCCATGTGTGTGCGCCTCGTGTGCCTGTATGCGTATGTGCATGTGTGTATACATTTGTGTGCGTGTGTGTGTGCATGCCTGGGGATGCCTGTGGGCATATGATCACGCATGTCAGTGTGTGCCTATGGTAGGGCACATGATCACGTGTGTCTGTGCATTCCCATGGTAAGGCACATGATCACGTGTGTCAGTGCATGCCCATGTTAGGGCATATGACCACGTGTGTCGGTGCGTGCCCATGTTAGGACATATGATCACGCATGTCTGTACATCCCCATGTAGGGCATATGATCACACGTGTCTGTGCGTCTCCATGGAAGGACACATGATCGCGCATCGGTGCATCCCCATGTTAGGGCACATGATCACGTGTGTTGGTGCGTGTCCATGGTAGGGCATATGATCACACGTGTCAGTGCCTGCCCTTGTTAGAGCACCTGATCACGCATGTCAATGTGTCCATGGTAGGACATATGATCACACGTGTTGGTGCATGCCCATGCCCAGGGTAGGGCACATGACCACACGTGTTGGTGTGTGCCCATGCCCATGGTAGGGCATATGATCACACATCTGTACATGCCCGTTAGGGCATATGATCACGCATGTCTGCATGCCCATGGTAGGCACATGTGTTGTGTGCACATGTTTATATGTTGTATGCTTTGTACATGCATGCATGTATGTGCCTGTGTGCACTCAGATGCTCATGAATGTATGTATGCTTTTGTGTGCACCTGTGCATTTGTGTGCGGGGGTGCTGAGGTACAGAGGGCAGCTCCAGGGTAGGAAAGAACCACCCTGGGCCCTCTGGACTCCCAGAATGCTCAGGCCCTCCTGCCTGGCAGTCTTTGCCCATGAGGATGTTCCGGCTAGAAGGCTCTTCTCATGCTCAGGCTCCCACATCCCTTTCCCAACTCATCCTTCAGGTCCCAACTTGGTCTGTCTCAGAGAGGGTTCCCTGGCCATACCATGTGCGTCAAAGCTCGGGCACTCCTGGGGCATGGGCTCCCCTTGGCCTCCACTTCCCAAAGCAGCCCCACTCTCAAGTCCCTCACCAGCCACCAGGGGTGGTGACTGGCAAGGAGAGGCCAGACCAGGATTAGTCACCAGGTGCTGCTAGTCCACCTCCTTCTCCAACCAGTTTCCACCCTCCCAGGCCAGGCGGGGTCTCCTCCACCCCATTCTGACATCTGCTTGGTGGCATCCCTCCCCAGATAGCAGCCCGAGAACCTGTGGAAGGGGCAGGAGCAGAGCAGAGCAGGCTCCACGCTGCCTCACGCAGGGATCCCAGGCTGGGTGTGGCCCGGAGAGGTCAGCCCCAACATCAGCTGCTCCCCATATGGTCCTGGGGCCACGACACCCTCAGGGGCGTCTTCCATCCCAGGAAGGCCAGGTGGGACAGTTTGCCTTCCGGGCAACACACAGTCCTGCCTCCCAGTGCCCTGTGTCCCCTGGGCCTCCACCCACTGTGGAGCACAAGCGTGTGTCGACAGAACCTTGTGGCCAGGCCCCTGAGTGTCAGGAAGTCCCCTAGAAGGCTGAGCTGCCTGCCCCTGGCTCACAGAGAGGTGGGGGGCAAGTGGTCTGCTTGGGGCAGGGCTGTGGCAGAGGGAAGGGCCAGCCCCGAGGGGCTCAGGCATGGCAGGGATTGGGTCTGCACTCCAGGTCTCTCTGGGACTGTCCAGCAGATACCCCAACCCCAGGCCCTGGCCTCCTCAACGCCACACTTAACCAAGTCCCCCCTCAGACCACAACCCCATGCCCTCACCTGCTCCTGACCCTCAGACACAGGTGCCCGGCTGCCAATGCCCTTCCCACCTCTGCACCCCAAAGTCCCCTCACCTCCTGCCCTGCCCTGATACGGGCTCACATCCCAGCCTCTGCACTCTCTCCGGTGCTGTGCCTGCCATCACCCCACCACCTGCCTCCCCGCCTGTTGGATAAGAAGCAACTGTGCTCGTTGGGGAGACCGCAGACTTCAGGCCCCACCCCAGGGCTCAGCAGCCCTCCAGCCTGGCCCTCATGCACCCCTACCTCCTTGGGGAAGGCTCCAGGACACATACGGTCCATCACCAGCCTCCTCTTCCTCTGAGCGGCCGCGGCCGGCCATCCTTGGCCTCAGATCATGTTCTGTCAGTCCCGGTCCCCTGGTCCCACTCCCTTGAAGGCAGCCAGTGACCAGAACCCCAGAAGGTTCAGTTGCAGGTTCCAGGTGAATTTAGGGATGGGGAGACTGTGGGGAGGCCCTGCTGGTGCTGCATAAAGGTACCTTCAGTGACCAGGGGCCGCCATGCTGGCCATGGAGCTGCCTGCACTTCATACAGCCCAGGGTCCTGCACTCTGGGCCCTTTCCTGGGAGAGGAAAGAAACCCAGACATCAGCCCTGGGGAAGTGGAAGGACCCCAAAAGGGACTGAGCCCCAGGCACTAGCCACTCACCGATCCACTGGTGAGCGAGGTTGGAAATTGGCCTCCGGCGGGATCGTCTCAGGCTCAGGCAGGAAGCACAGAGGCCTGTCCTAAGTGGAACCTCCATCTGCAGCAGGTGCCAGGTGTGAAGAAGCCAATCTCCCGGGGGTGGGGCAGGGGGTACGGACGGCTGTCACTCAGAAGGGCTTCCCAGAAGGGGTGGTCAGTCTCACAGACAAGGAGACCACCCTAGGCTTACAGGGACCCCAGGGGGCAGGGCCCCTCAGTGCCTCTCAGGAAGGTAGAAGGGGCTGTGGTCCTGGCCCTGTCCTGGGACTCCCTTTCCTCTGTGTACTCGCAGGGACGAAGCTCACCTCCAACTCCACAGACTCTACTACCCAGGGCTTCCCCAGACACAAAGGGGAGTTCGTGCCTGGGACAGCGACCACCCCCAGCACAGAAACACCCCCTCGCGGGACTCCTCCAGGACCCACTGTCCTATGTGGGACTGTTCCACAGGTGCTACTCTTTCAGGGCGCAAATCCCGGCGTGCCCGGCGCCACACCCACGTCCCAAGGCTCTCAGGCTGTCCCTAGGCCTGCACTCCGCTGCACCCTGCTCCCACAGCGGGGCCCACTTCCCTGCTCCGCACAGCCCCGGCACCCCTTGACGCCTGCCCATGCCCCTCCAACCTTGTGCACAGGCGGAGGCCCCGCCCAGCCTCCACCCAAGCACACTCCCTGCCTGGTCCACCTGCAAAACCAAATCTGCTGCACCCGTCATTTCCCCCAACCAGCCTGGCTTCTCCATGAAACCCCCCAAGTTGGGGACTGTTCTCCTTGGTGATGACAAGGGTCCCCCACTGGTGTGGCCCCTCCAGACCTTGCCACGACCTCAGTGACCCCCTACTGTCTCCCTATCCTGCAACTTGGGGTATGGAGGCTTTTTGGTTGTCAAACTAGAACAACTCGAGGTGGAGACCTTGGCAGGGGGACCGGTGACAGGAGGATGGATGGCACAGAGCTCAGAAGAGGTGGTTGAGGGACCAGCCCCAGGGGACCCAGCAGGAAGGAGCCAGACAACTTCTGAGGCTCCCACTGAACCCAGACCCCACCAGGCTGAGGGGCTTGCACCTGCAGAGGAGGAGGCAGGAGTCACCATCTGGAGTAGGCAGGGGAGAGGTGTGGAGAGCAGTGGCTTTGCATCCTCCCGTTCTTGCCCAGGGCTCCCAAAACAAATGCCACCCCTGCACACACACCACACAGGCACAGGTGTATATATACCACACAGGCACACACATGTGCACACACACCACACAGGCACACGTGCATATATACCACACAGGCACACACACACGTGCACACACACCACACAGGCACATACCTGTGCACAACACACCACAGACACACCACACAGGCACACACACGAGTGCACACTGGCACAAACATGTGCTTAGTACCACAGGCACACACGTGCACACATGCCACAGAAGCACACATATGTGCACACACACCAAACAAGTGCACACACACAGGCACACAGAGTGCACACCGGCACAAACATGTGCCCAGTATCACAGGCACACACCACACAGGCACACACATGTGCACACATACCACAGAGGCACACATATGTGCACACACACCAAACACACAAATGCACACACACAGGCACACACACGAGTGCACACTGGCACAAACATGTGCCCAGAACCACAGACACACACACAGGCACACACCACACAGGGACACACATGTGCGCACATACCACAGAGGCACACATACGTGCACACACACCAAACACACAAGTGCACACACCACACAGGCACACACATGCATACAAACACAACTGCACATACATCCTTACACAGACGCACACTGGCATACATACTACATGCACATATCTACACATATACACGCGTGCACATAAGCATCACACTACATGCACAAACATGCAATACACATGCACACACACAGCAACCAAATGATCAAGGGATCAAAATATTAACAATAAGTGAATCTGGGTGAAGAGTATTCTCTACACTATGCTTACTCTTGCAACTTTTCTGTGTATTTGACTTTATTTCCAAAGTAAGTTTAAAAAAAAAAGAATGCCCTCACCTCACCAGCCACCACCCCGTACCACCCCTTCGAATATACCTCAAGCAGCTCTTCTTGATGTTGGCACCAGCGTCCCTCTCTCACCGCTCCTCTGCAGGGATGCAGTGTCCCCAGCTAGTGAAGACAGACGTCTGTGCCCCCAGCCCAGCCCCAAGCTTCTGCTTGTCCCTCCAGGTGCTCATGCCCAGCCCCAGGGTGCAGCAAGCTTCCCAAAATAGAAGGGAGAGGGGGAGGGAGGCCATCCCATCCCTGAGGCCTGGCAGAGCAGGTTGGCCTAGGGACCTGGTGTTCTGGGGCCCCATCAAGGCCACCCTCCTGCACACCTGTACCCATACTGAGGAATGACCTCACCTGCCACTTGCCACCATCTCTGGAGACGGCTATGGCTACATTAGCCCAGCTCGGCCCAGCCCAAGCAGCAAACTGCACCTTGAGGTCTCCTCCTATGATGAGAAGATCACGGCAGAAGCCGGCACATGGGGGAGGCAGGAGAACCGTGACACCAGCTCTGGACGCCCCTCCTGTCTGGGCTGGACACCGGCCCCAGGCAGTTTTCACACTGAATCACACCACTGCCCACCCCTGTGCCCTGGACCCTCCACAGGGCCAAGCGGGGGATGCTGTTCCGGAGAAGCAGCTGCTGCCCACCCACAGAAAGTCTCCTCTTCCAAGCCGGACAGTTCCACAGGACTGAGGCGACACTCTTCCTGGTCTCACAAGTGGTGGCCAAAGCCCAAAGCCCCCAAGGGCCTCATCACCTGTGCACCACCTACTCCATTCCCCTGGCCCCTCAGAAGCTGCCCAGCCTGCAGGGGCCCAGCCCTGTCCAAGGCAGCGCGTGAAGGCTGCCCTCGGCCCTGAAGGAGACCCTTCCCATCCCACAGCTTCTCCCGGCACCAAGTAGTGGTGCTGCGGTGTCCGAGCTCCCCGTCTGCCCATAGGAGCCCAGCCATCACCCACAGGAAGCGGCACTGCAATCTCCGAGCCTCACTCTCCGCAGGACACCAAGAGCGTCAGCATGCTGTCATCCACAGAGCCCCGTGACGGGCATGTGCAGGGCTGTGGCTTGTCACAGCTTAGGACCAACTTTGGGCAGTTTGTCCTCTCCATGGGTGCAGAGCTTGGAAGAGTCCCCAAGAGACGCCTCTGTCCAGGATACACTGGATGCCCTGCGCCCAAGCTCTGCCCAGATGCTAGCAGTCGCTGGTCCTTCTTTGACTCTGGGTGGCCAGGACGCCTGGGGGAGGGAGGGTGCTGGCCCCAAACAGCCCCACAGGCCATGTGGACTTCCCAAAGGCAAAGGGGCCTTGTGGCAGACCTGTCCTGAGATAGGAGCCTCAGCCCCGAGCCACAGCAGGAAGCCAGCAGGTCCAGCAGGCACCCCGGAATTTACTGGAGTTGAGGCCTGGGCCTGATGCTCATTCCGACACCTGGAGCCTGATCAGCTCAGCATGTCTGGCTCCCTCTCGCATGAGCTGAGCGATGCAGCAGGGCAAGGCCTCGCCCGCGCCCAATGCTGACGCTTCCACCTGGTCCAGCTGGCAACGATGTGTGAGACACCGAGGCCTGTGGCCGGCTGCCAGGAAAGGAGGAACCTAGACTGCTGTTCACCATCTGAATACCCCGTGACTTACCAGCAAGCAGGCCACTCTCTCACACCTCCACCAGGTTCCCCTCCCAGGTAATCCTTCTCAGTCATAAGGAGGAACTCTGAGAAGAGGCCTTCCAGGGAGGAGCCTCTGAACCTGACTTTTCTTCTTTTTTTTCTTTTGAGACGAAGTTTCGCTCTTGTTGCCCAGGCTGAAGTGGTGCGATCTCAGCTCACCGAAACCTCCACCACCCCCGTTCAAGCAATGCTCCTGCCTCAGCCTCCCAAGTAGCTGGGATTACAGGCATGCATCACTACACCCGGCTAATTTTTTTGTATTTTAGTAGAGACGGGGTTTCTCCATGTTGGTCAGGCTGGTCTCAAACTTATGACCTCAGGTGATTTGCCCGCCTTGGCCTCCCAAAGTGCAGGGATTACAGGTGTGAGCCATTGTGCCAGGCTTTCTCTTCTTCTCATCATGTAAGCACTATGAAGGAATAAGTGAGGCTTTTTTTTTTTTTTTTTTGAGACAGAGCCTTGCTCTGTCCCCCAGGCTGAAGTGCAGTGGCACGATCTCGGGTCGCTGCAACTCCCGCCCCTCGGGTTGACACCATTCTCCTGCCTCAGCCTCCCGAGTAGCGGGACTACAGGTGCCCACCACCTCGCCCGGCTAACTTTTTGTATTTTTAGTAGAGACGGGGTTTCACCGTGTTAGCCAGGATGGTCTCGATCTCCTGACCTCAGGTGATCCGCCTGCCTTGGCCTCCCAAAGTGCTGGGATTACAGGCGTGAGCCACTGCACCCGGCCAAGGTGCTTCTTTTAACTCCAGATGTGTGCACCTGAAAGTCAGCCAGTTATGTGACGAGCAACTCCAGGCTGCAGGGGAACGTGAGCGCCGGCCGCGGGGTGTGCAGGGAGGAGGGCGGACCACCAATGCCCTGCCATACTGCGTGGAGTCCACGGGATGGAGACGGATACTGAGGGGAGCCATGAGTTGTGGTCTGGTGACTGAAGTCACAGAGTAATGGAGCTGTTCCGAGCTGGGAGCTGAGGTGCAGACTCCTTTCTCACGGGCCTCCTATGGTGAGAAGACCACAGCAGAAGCCGGCCTGGGCTCACAGCTGGTCTCCAGCCAGAGAGGGCATTTCTGTCCTACCAAAGACTGCAACAATTCTGAACAGCAAGGGGCCTGGAGGGACAGGATTCAGCCCAAAGCACCACTGGCCACACGTTTCCTCCATGTCATCCCCTAGCCTGGCCATTTAAGACCCAATGCAGACAGCAACCTGCAGAGCTAGCCCGTAACCCACCAAGCTAGCCCAGTCGTTTAAGGCCCAGTGCAGACAGCAACGTGCAGAGCCAGCCTGTAACCCACCAGAAGCCCAGAGGACACGTGGGCTTGCACCTGAGCTACTACCCAGACCCTCCAAGGAAACTTCTATAGCCAGAGGCACCTCAAACAGCAAATCCAGCTTTTCCAATAGCTTAGAATTCATTATGACATATAAGAATTTTACCACAGGCCGGGCACGGTGTAATCCCAGTACTTTGGGAGGCCAAGATGGGTGGGTTACCTGAGATCAGGAGTTAGAGACCAGCCTGGCTGACATGGTGAAACCCCATCTCTACTAAAAACACAAAAATTAGCCAGGTGTGGTGGCGGATGCCTGTAATCCCAGTTCCTTGGGAGGCTGAGGCAGGAGAATCACTTGAACCTGGGAGGTGGAGGTTACAGTGAGCCGAGATCACGCCATTGCACTCCAGCCTGGGTGACAAGAGCGAAATTCCATCTCAAAAAAAAAAAGAATTCTAGCATGGTGGGCTTTGGAGATGGGTAGAGGGAAAAAGGAATAGGGCTAATGTGGCTGGCTTTTAGGGAGGCAGGGGTGAGAAATACTAACAACTTAAAGCTCTTTATAAAGCAAAATGAGATGAAGTCCCTCTCCCGCCCCCCTCCCAATTATCTCATTCCACAAACCTATGCCTTTCGGTTCTCCCTTCCCCTGGTGGGCCTGGTTCCTTGCCTGGCATCACCACGCACCAGGAATGCAGGCAGGAGGCTCTTAACACCCAGATACGGTGTCAGTTCTACAAAACTTTCCAAGCTGGCAAAGGGAGAAGCCACTGACTCCTCCCGTCTGGAGGCCTCAGGGGAGGTGCTGTCTAGACCGCACGATCCACTATCCATTCACAAGCCAGTCAGCAACTACCACCTGCCAGAGTCCCTGCCATCACCTCCCACTCTGTGGGGGACAATAGCATCCACTTCTTCCACAACAACAAAACAACAAACCAAAGATAAAAGCACGGCACCCGCCGTCATGCTCGCCACCTTTCAGCACCTCTCGGCCCAGCATTCTAAAAGTGCTGGGATTACAGGCATGAGCCACCACGCCTGGCCTCGGCCCAGCATTCTAAAAGCCAGGAACTAATCTTTAAAGAAGCCCAGGACTCAAGAAAATGGCATAAAATACGAAGGAATTAGCTACTCGAGGTTGAAACATACTTCCCTAAAGTAACAGCAGCATTTAGAGCTGCAGGTGGGAGTACACACAGCCTACCTCTAACTGGCCCGTCAGAACAGACACGTTTTCCCCTGTTCGCATTTTGTGTTTTCTTAAACCAACTACGAACTTCTGGCAGAGGCAGTGACTGCCTGGGAAAGGGTACGACAGGATTTTCTGGGCTCATGCTAATATTGTGTAACTTTATCACATACTTGTCAACTTCTGCAGATGTACACAATATGCATTTCAGTGCTTGTAAATTTTACCTCAAAAGGAAAACAAACTAAACAGGTATTAAACTCTTTTATCGCATAAAAAACAAGAGGCATTGGAGGATGAATGGAGGGAGATGGTGAGGAGCCAAGTCTGGAAAGGAGGAAGCAGTGCCCAGGTGCTGCACACACTGCTGCGTCTGTGCATCCGTGTGCTGAGGGGTGGGCGATGGTGCCATGTAGTTTATAGTCTTAAAGAAATTAACAGCTCCCTCTTCCAAAGCAAGATAATGAGAATCCCACACCTTGAGAAACACAGGGGCTTTCTATGGTGACTCCCCGAATGGCTTTGCGGCTTAAAAAGCTCCAACACCTAAACTCATCGAGTAGGGTGAAGAATGAGGTGACACCAGGCTTGCTAAATAGTATTGTTTATTAAGGCTTGTATTCTCCTAGAGGAAAAACCCAATGTCGTCCAGGACTCCATTCAGGCAGTAACAGTTCAGAGGAAGTGACACGCTCTAAATACAAGTCTAATGATACAGCTGAAACATTAACTCAGAGGGTCTTATGGAGCAAGTAGTTTTCAGAAAGCATCTGCTCTCTAGGACAGTAAGGATCCTCTACAAGGGCACGTGCAGATCCAGGCGCTGGAGCGTCAGGCATGGGCACCATTTTCATGCTTCAACTCAAACTCCAGGTGGTAGTGAGCTCAAAGGTCCCTCATTCCACAAAACATGACAGCAAATTCATTTTCTAAAAAAGTTTTGTTTTGTTTTTACCCATTCAACAGGAAAAAAAATTAGACACACACAGTGAAATTTACACCCAGCAGCATCCCCCATCACACCATCTGTACTACCAGACCCTACACTGAAAGCTCAGCATTATTGGTATAAAATACTAAGACTGCATTAGGATTCTTAAGAAAAGGGTAAAATTTAAAAAGATGTGCAAACAACGAAGAATGCCCGAACCTGAACCAGACCGAAGCACCTTCCAATTCCTCCCCACATCATGCCCCAACACCATCCAGCCCAACCGGACACCAGGACAGTGAGGGACGGGTGGCCGTTCAGTGGGCAACAGATCTGGAAGGAAAAATTTTCCAAAAACAAAAAAAAAAGTGTCTCCCAAATTTAAAAAATTAAAAGTTATCTGACTAGTAGAAAAATCAAATGGGTAAAATAGCACTTTAGACAAATAAAATGACAAATCAGAATGAACAAGATAATCATTAACCTTTTGATTTCAGTATTTTCAAGAGATTTTATCAGAATACTCTAAATGACAAAATGACTCATGGTTTCTTATGTTTGCTATGAAGCAATAAAGGGATGAGAAATATGAAGTCTCATAGAACAATATCAAATGACTGTGAATTTAAGAACATAATTTCCGCCAAAATAGATGCTTTGTTTATAAGGATACTTGTATTTCACATTAGATCAGTCTGATTGATAAGCTGACAAAAAAATACTCCTTTATTAGTGACTTCTACAAGATTATAATACATAGAAAAAGTACAAATAAATGCAGATCCATCTGGGCAAAAATAAACGACAAGAAAGGCAAAGATGCAACACTCAACCCCCGCAAGGGACGACACACTGGAGCTGACCAAGCACACGTGTTTTAAACTGTTTTCAAAGTCAAACGTTAGAACATGTAAGAAACTGGTTCGTCCTTATTGTTTGTTTCGATTCTGCCGTTCCTGCAAAAAGAAAAGACAGCAATTGAACGCGCTGAGTAACCACACAGATGAACCCTCCCAGAAGTGGGGTCCACGGCTGCCCCGTAGCTGTGCCTACAGATCTGGAGGCAAGACCCTGGATGGCACCCAGGCCGCACCAGCACACAACTCTGAGCTGCGCTGGGCCTGCTCTGTGGGGGACTGGCCACACTGGGCATGGCATTCTCCCCACCCCCTCTACCAGGAGAAAAGCATCACCCACAACGGTCACATGGGCTACTTGTCTAATGGGAAGCCTTACTTCCCACAGCTGTCTTTCCCTCATGTGCCACTATCATTCCACATGGAAAGACACTTAGCAATGTGAAAATCTCTACACTCAGAGGGAGGAGCTGGCACGACCAGGCTCTCAAGCAGGCCAGGGAGACGGAAGCTGTTCTTCTGTATTTTATCTCATTTAAACTTCTCAGTGGCTCAAAGGACACCAAAATCCTTCCAACTGGCTAACAAAGTGCTGTGTCATGTGGCTAATGAAGGGTAGGAGGACCCGTGTGGGCCTGTCCAGTTCAGGCCCTTCCCCCACTTCCCCATGGCTAGACTGGCTCAAGGCAAAGCTCCTCTGACCAGGTTTGCTGCCGACTCCCGTTAAGAGAATCATCTTTTCCAGAGAGTGTATGACACACAAGCTTGAGACTTACACCCGAATCTTTTCCCACACTGGCCTCCCTGAGTAGCAGTGTCTAGAAGCCCCTTCAGTCTCCTTACAAGGCAGCATCCAAAGATGAAAATGTGTGATCTAAGGAGCACACGCTGCACCACTCAGCTAGAGAGGTGTCCCAGGCCGAGAGTGGTGGCACGCACCTGTAATCCCAACTATTTGGGAGGCTGAGGCGAGAGGACAGCTTGAGCCCATGAGTTTTCGGCTGCAGTGAGCTATTATCTGCCCTGCACTCCACCCTGGGCAACAGAGAGAGACCCTATCTCAAAATAAAAACAAAACAGAAAGATGCATCCGAGGCACCTCCATCCTCGTCTGGCCCCTTATCTATTAAGACGCAAACTAATAAAGCCAGCGGGTGGGACACCCAAACATTTAACCTGAAACCTCCTCTTTTGTTAAAAATGGACTGAATGTGTCTTCTGGTTAATAACAAACTTTGCTGGGCACTGGAATAAACACCAGCCTCCTCAACTGTGGCTGCTCTCACAAGCCGCTGTGGTGTTCTCTGTCCCGAGAAGGCTCCAGAGTATTTGGATTAAGGACCTGGATAGGCAGGTCCTACTCTTAAGAATTAACATTTCCTCCCTACCCTCAAATGTAAAACTGGAAAAATTAAGAACTCTATATTTTGCATTCTCTTAAAAATTCTGTTTAAAAACTCTCTTCACAGGCTGGGCGTGGTGGCTCACGCCTGCAATCCTAGCACTTCGGGAGGCCAAGGCGGGCGGATTGCCTGAGCTCAGGAATTCAAGACCAGCTTGGTCAATATGGTAAAACCCCGTCTCTACTAAAAATACAAAAAAAAAAAAAAAAAAATTAGCAGGGTGTGGTGGTGGGCGCCTGTAATCCCAGCCACTCTGAAGGCTAAGGCACAAGAATTACTTGAACGTAGGAGGCAGAGGTTGCAGTGAGCTGAGACTGTGTCACTTCACTCCAGCCTGGGGGACAGACTGAAACTGTCTCAATCAATCAATCAATCTCTTAACAAAAGAGGTATTGCTGTTCCTAAAAAGCAAATGCCAATCTCTTGAGTTCAAACTAGCTGATGTTAAAGCCACTCACAGGGAAACAACCCACCTCCCTTCAGCCCTTATAAACAGCTACAAAGTTTACTGTGTGCTCTTTAAAAATACTATTCCTCATAAAATTTCTCAAAAAAAAAAAAAAAAAAAAAACAAAGAAGTACAGCTTGTTCTTTCGAGGAATGCTCAACAAGCATCCAGGAAATGCTTATGCCTGAGATTCTCTCTGCTCTTTACTTCGTTTCAAAGAGCCTGCCCGGAGGTCGATGTGGGGTCGGGTCGGGGGCACCTGCCGCCAGGGCAAGGACAGTTAGTCTGAGGAACTAAGTGATGCTCACCATGTGGAACGCTCACCACTTTCACTGTTTTAAGCTAAGAAGTTTCTAGATTTTTTTAAAACCAAAAAATGTATCAACCCAGGACTTGGTCTGACTCTGCTGACATAAAAGCTACTGCTGTCCTAAGAAATCAGTATGTTTCCAAATTTATAGCTGGACAGCAATCTTGCAAAATGCTAACTCTATTTTACTTTCTCAACGTTCAACTTGTTTATGAGCTTTAGAGCAATGCGGCCAAACTCTAAATGACAAAGAAAAGGTAGGTCTGTTCTTCGAAGTCCTGAGAGAACCTTGAGAAAACTGCCCGGGGGCTCCACCAGCACAACCGCAGTTTACAACCAAGAGGAAGGAGTCCCCACAACTCCTTCCTCTGGTGAAGCTTCCCCACAATTCTCTCTTCAGTGCACTACTTTGTTCTTAAAACTGCACTGACTCGGCCAGGCGCGGTGGCTCACGCCTGGAATCCCAGCACTTTGGGAGGCCAAGGTCACGAGGTCAGGAGATTGAGACCAGTCTGGCCAACATGGTGAAACCCAATCTCTACTAAAAACACAAAATTTAGTTGGGCGTGGTGGTGGACGCCTATAATCCCAGCTACTTGGGAGGCTGAGGCAGAAGAATCGCTTGAACCTGGGAGGCTGAGGCTGCAGTGAGCTAAAGTTGCACTATTGCACTCCAGCCTGGGTGACAGGGAGATTGTCTCAAAAAAAAAAAAAAAAGCTATTTGAAATTCCACCAAATATTAACAAATCAGGTTCTCATTTGTCACTTTCAATAATATGAATTAATGTTAACACTGACCCACACGGGCCCAGAGTTTGTTTAACAGTTTAGGGAGGGTTACCAAGGTCCGTCCAGTGACACTCCACCGGCACCGGTGGCTCTGTTGGACTTGCCTCGGAACACCCGAGGGGTCTGAGGAACACCTAGATCCTGCAGGCCGACACTCACAGGCCCTGCAGGCCGCCCACCAAGATGCTTAACCCAGCACCCGACACTAAAAAGCAGTTATCTAAGGATCAAGTTTTTATAATGCAAGTTGTAGGACACTAGAATTTTAAAAACACCAACCAGGTCAGGAGTCCGCACACTTTACGAAAACCCAAGTATCACGGTATTTAAGAAGAAAAACTGCGCGCACACACACACAGCCAACTTCCAGTGTAGCCAGTTAAGGACCTAAACCTTCAGTAGCAATTATCCCTGCAAATTTAGCAATTCAGTATTTATTTTATACCTTAAAGAGCTATGTGTGTAATCCCAGCTACTTGGAAGGCTAAGGCAGGACAATCACTCGAACCCGGGAGGCGGAGGTTGCAGTGAGCCAAGATTGCACCACTGCACTCCAGCCTGGGCCACAGAGCAAAACTCCATCTCAAAACAAAACAAAAAAAAAGGGCTAAAACACAGAATTTCAGTAACTAATTCAGAATCCAGTAACTGGAAATAAATGACGTCCTCTTCTCTTCTCACAAAAGAGAGGGACTGATACTCTTCCAAAGTTCTACAAGCCCCAAGTTTTTCAGGACTTGCATAATGTTAAGACTGCAGACAGTGCAGGCCTATATATATATATATATATATATATATAGGGATATACATATCCCCATATATGCCAAGTACACGCCTTTTGGCCCAAAATACAATAGGACACTTGGCGCTCACAGGTGAATAATCCCTTTAACATAGAGAACTGAAAAAGCACTGAAAACCCATCTATTATCAACTGACATTTCAGGAAGAGGTATTTCTTTAAAAGCAGGAGACAATCTCAGGATGAACTCTCTTGAATAAAGGAAGCATTATGAAGTATGTCAGCAGCATCATTTTCCCATTGCTGGTGCCAGTTTATGGGCGTCTGAGCCCTTCTGAGGAGCAAACACATTCAGTCCTATCGTACATCACACGAAGGCACAGACTCAGGAGTTTGGCTACAAGTATCCCAGGAAATCAGGACTGTCTCAAAAAGGCCCAATCAATGGATTTTTGATACAGGATCCGTATTTATTATAAAATGTCTGGATTCCAAACCTACCCCACCGCCATTTTCTTTAGGACCTAGATGGAGTGAGTTTGTTTCCAAAAACTGCAGGATACTGGGTTTTTAAAAGAAAAATAAAGCAACAACCTCCAGATCACAGACCGGAACTTTCCAGCTGCTGAGGGTCAGTGCCCTGGGAAACAAGGGCCCTTGGCCAAGTGAGGTCTCGATGCCCTATGTGCCCACTGCAGTGCTGCGTGAGTATCACCTAAGCGTTCCTCACGGACAGAGGCTGGGAAGCACTGTTCCAGAAAGTATCACGACTCAAAAAGGAGAGGAGAAAGTTACCCTCAAATTCTACACAGTGTACAGAAAATTCTACAGTGTACAGAATGTGTACACTGTGGCCCCAATTATTCAATTATAAGTGGAGAGTGATCAAAGTCGTTTGGTGACATCCACTCAAACATCATCACTGGTTACTAGCGGTACCCTCCGCGGGGAAAGCCCACGAGGCTGCCAGGACCTGGGCCCGCCCACCCGCGGCCAACTGGGAGCTGCCTGTCAGGAGACTCAGCTTGGCGGACCTGCCGCATCTGCTCACCACCAGGCCACCTGGTCTAAGTGCAGCACCAAGGACACATCTGCATGGCAGCTGCCTGCAACACCCAGACTCACCTTGCGCACCACTTCCTCCTCCTCCTGGCGCTTCTCGTAGTGAGCAAAGTCATCGAAGATGGAGGTTGTGTGCTTGTAGGAACTGATAATTTTCAGCACTTGTTTTGCTTTTTCTAAGGGCACCTCCTGGGTGTCCCGCGAGTTTGTGACCGGTTTGTTGTCGTTATTCTCCAGTCTGATGTGCCGGAGCTGGTTATTGGGCACATCCTTAACAAAAATCCACTTGACATCAAATTTCCCCTTCCACTTGTCCTGAGACCAGACCCCAGCACTGGTGCCGTAGTCCACGGGGGACTTCATCTCGGCCACCCCACAAAAATGCCCACTCCCATTGACGCTGAAGAGCAGGTAGACGGGCCCCTTGCTGCTCATGCAGCGGAAGGCGCTGTCCAGGCGTTTGTTGCCGTGCTCTGTGCTACACCAGATGGAGTACTTAATGGAGCGATGGATGTCATCCTCAGAGTAGCTCTTGATGATGAACACACGCCCGCTTTTCAGATTCCAGTCAAACTCTTTAGGGTTATAGCTGTGAGCAGCCTTCAGTTTTTCAAGGACAGGGTGGGATTCGACGCTGGGGGTGGAATTAGGCTGGACATTTCCAGGAGAGTTGCTATCACTGCCAGCCCCTCCACTCTGCCCAAACGCCGCATTTCTGTTGCGTGGGGCAACCCAGCGGGTCTGGGGTGGCTGCTGAGGGCTCTGATACTGCAGTTGAGCCACAGGTGGGGGCTGTGCTGGGAGAGGCTGAGCCACCTGCTGGGGCTGTGGGGCAGCCTGTGGGGAGGGTGCCTGTTGGGGGACTGGGGCCTTTGGCACAGGCCCCTTGTTATCCCAGGTGCCAATGTCCATGTTATGCTTTATAGGTGGAGGGGGCAGCGCACCCCCCAGGACAGGCCCGCTCTTTGTTTTCATTTTAGGCTGTGGTTTTGCAGGCTTGCTGGCAATGGCAGCCCATGAGGTCGGCTTTGAAACTGGCATGTTCACATTTGTCCCACCGTTGCCAGAAAGGACACCAGTCAGTGCCACACTGCTGACAACGGAGCCCACCGTCTTGACAGCAGAGGAGCTGACGTCCCCAATCTTCAGGCCAACCATGCCCTGCTCCAGGCTGTTCATCCCGGGGGCCTTGCTGAGGGTGTCGCTGTGAAAGCCTGGCTGCCCGTCCACCACAGTGCCACCCAGGGAGCTCGGCGGGTAGGTGTAGCTGCTCCCATACGCAGAGCTCTGGGTCTGCTGACCTTGAGACCCACTTGTCCCCCATGCTGAGAACGCAGGGTTTTCAGGGAAAAAATTAAACCTGTGCTGATAGATGTTGTTCCCCAGGCCCCCAGGCTGCCCAAAAACAGCATCGTGCATAAAATGATGGTCTCCGTTACTGAGCTGTCCGTAGGTGGTGAGGTATGGGATCGGAGGGTCCCCTGCAGTGGACCATGGAGCCTCATTGAGGGAGTAAGGAAATCCAATGGACGGCGGGTAATAGCTGGACAGGTAGGGGTCGCTCATTGAGGGGTAACTGTTACTCTGAAAAGCAAACGTGACAAGTTACAGCACTTCCACAACACGAGGAGGTGATGAAAATGCCAACCGCCTCTTGCTCAAGCACAGGCGGGGTAAAAGTAAGACCTGCACAGCACTGGGCCACTCCTTCCAGAAGGAAAGCTGTGGTCGCCAATGGGAGAACCAAATCAAGACAGAGAAATTAATGATGAACACAAACCAGGGTGTCGTCTCAAAATGCGAAGCATCATTTGCAAAGCTCTGAATTCAGGCTAAATGACTAAGCTAAGCCTCTCTAGAACTGGCAAGGGAGCAGCCCCTCCCTCTACTCTTACCCACAAAGGAATCCAGAGTTAGGACTAAATCCTTGCCCTGCTGACGACAATGCTTATGACGGACACGGACGGCATCATGGGCACTGAAACAGCTTTGTAAGGCAGAGATACTTCATTGGCAAACCAGGATGTGCAGGGCCGTGAGGCAGTTTGCTCCAGAGTACAGACCCTAAGCTCACTAATTACTCAGCAGGCCCCAGGCGCCCACCTCTGGGCCTTGACACTCCTCCTGGGACACTCTTCCATACCTGGACCAAAGCTCTCCCAGACATCCTTCAAGGGCGCTTCAGAGGCTCCTTCCACACACCCTTCCTAGCAGAGAGCCCCTGCCTCTAAGTCCAAGGGGGTTCACATTCCCATGATTTCCTGGGTACAGCACTGGGCTCTTGGAGTAGGCCCCTGCACAGAGGGCCCTGGCTGGCTCCAGCTCCTTAGCCAAGAGAAAGCATCCTAAGTGGAGGACTCTGCACTCCGGGTGCAGAGCAGCCCTTGCTTTGGATGCCAACTCACCTGGGCTTCCTTGTGAAAACATGTCTGTGGTGACTGGAACCTCGGAGAGTGGTTTTAAAGTGACGGAACCTTGAGCCAAAAAGGTCTGCTAGAGAAGGTGAGTGCTTGAGTGCCCCATCGTAGGGGTCTTGGAAGAGCTGCCCAGGGCACAAATTTAGACTTAAAGTCAGCAGTTCTGGGACGGCACCTCCTTGGAGAGACTCAACCAAGGGTCTGGTCATGATTGGGTCCCTCCAATACTGCCTTAAAATGGCTTTCGTGTGAGGGGTGTGTGTGTACATGCATTCGTGTGAGGTGTGTGTGCGTTCGTGTGAGGTGTGCTTATACGCACACACATGCACACAGGCGGGCGAATCGTGTGAGGTGTGCTTATATGCACACACATGCACACAGGCAGGTGAGAAGGGGTCCGGTGTGATGCAAGAAGGCTCCCGCCTAGATGCATCGTCTAAAAGTGTCAAAATGCTATTACAGAAAACAGAGCAGGAAGTAAAAAACACGGAGCTCTCCAGTCTGTGATGCCCGTTTTTGGATTTGCAGTTTTCCTGCTCCCCTCCCCCCAGTCGTCCAAGTAACCAGAAAGTTCTACGTAGAGAGAATATGCTCCAGACCTCATCTCCCAACCTCATCCCTGCCACGCTGACCTTTCATGTTGGCATCAAAGGCCACACTATGAAGGATAACAGCACCCAGTCGGGCACACCAGGTGGAAGGCAGCTGAGGCAAGAGGGAGACTGGGATCTCAGACAATGAAACAGGCCTGCTTCACTGGAGGGGTGACCACAAGCGGCTCTCCCTGGGGGCAGTGTCCCCGACACCAGCCAACACTGGTGGACTAATGAACCGGTGACCTAGCCACCACTTCCTGCCTCCTGCTCCCATCCTAGAAAACCAAGGGCTTCAGAAATCCTATTTTCTAATTTTCTTCCTGGTGACTTCTCCACTTGTGAGCAGACAATTCCAGAACCTTTTTTTTTTTTTTTTCTTTTTTTTTTGAGACAAAGTCTCACTATGTTGCCCAGGCTGGAGTACAGCAGCGAGATCTCAGCTCACTGCAACCTCTGCCTCCCAGGTTCAAGCGATTCTCGTGCCTCAGCCTCCCAAGTAGCTGGGATTACAGAAGCACACCACCACATCCGGTTAATTTTTGTATTTTTAGTAAAGACAGGATTTCATTTTGTTGGCCAGGCTGGTCTTGAACTCCCAACCTCAGGTGATCCACCTGCCTCGGCCTCCCAAAGTGCTGGAATTACAGGAGTGACCCACAGCGCCTGGCCCCAGAATCATCTTTCAAAATGCACTAACTGCTGTTTCCCTGTAATACAAATTTGAGATTCTGGGGGTATAAGAAGACAATTGAGATGCTATCAGTGTTGTACAAACATGAGATTAACCTGAGCTTATTCTCCCTCAAACAACTTCCATGATGCTGGCTCCTTTGCTGCAGCCTTTCCCTTGGGTGCTGCCCTGGCCAACAGGCCCAGACAGGAGGGTGAGCGAATCAGGGGGCGGTCTGTGCAGAGGACTTGCTCCTTGAGTCGCTGGCCACAGGTGCCTTCAAGGACGGCAGGCAAGGGGACAGTGGCCCCACAGGGAAGCCAGCCCTCCTCCTCCCATCGGCTGGACACATGCTCCTCAGCAGCGCTGCAATCACAACACATCCTCCTTCTCACACAAAAAGAGCAGATGAAAAAAAAGACCTCGATGGCCGTGTGGTACTGTAATCCACTGGGCCACACCACCAACCAGAGGAGTCAGGCCATGGACACATATGCCCAGGAACACTTCTGACTACACTTAAAGCCTTAACCAAGACAGGACATCACTTACCACGTGAAAAAATGCACATTACATTAAGCATGTAACATCTTGAAAATCCAATTGAAGCATTAAATGGACACACCCAGCACACAGGCCACACAGACACAGAGCCCACAAATGACCCACCCAGCTTCCCTCTACCCAAGGTGCAGGGCCTACAGTTCTAGCTGGTACTCCGCAAACCCTTCAGCTCCAGATCACCACCATTCACACCCTCAGCCACAGAAGATGGTGACACTAATCAGCTCTGCCGGCAGCCCTAAACCCTCCTGACACTTCTGTCCTCACCGGGTTACACGGCCACACAGGCAGGCTGGATGTAGTGACCTGCGGTCCTGTGGGCCCGATTTCCATTTTCATCTCAGTCTTACTGACAGCCCATTTCCTGTTACATCTGCCATCTTTCCTTCAAAACTCTGAAGGTAAAGCAGCAGGTTAATTTGTAATGCTATGTGAAGTAAGTCATTCTGCACATAAGAAAACCTGGAAATGCTGTCCTCTGCCTTCTTTATGAGCCACATATCAGGCTGCTGTCCCACTCTCCTTCCCTGGTCAGAGAAGCTGTCCCACTCACAGTCCTGGTCACAGCGCGTGGGAGACAAATGGAAACACAGTTTGGGCTGCCTGGAAAACACACGCAGCCTCCTTTCAGGGCCTTTGATCTCCCTTTGTCTCACACACAGTCAGGCACAGGTTCAGCGCTCACTTGCTGCCAAGTGCTGGAGGCGAGCTGTGCTGCCCCCTCAACATTCCTTAGTGCCATGGCTCCATGGGCACTGAGTTATGAGTGTGAAAGTTTACTCCTCAGGGATATAGTTGCATTAACTCCGGCCGCGGTGGCTCACACCTGTAATCCCAGCACTTTGGGAGGCCAAGGCGGGCGGATCACGAGGTCAGGAGATCGAGACCATCCTGGCTAACACAGTGAAACCCCGTCTCTACTACAAATACAAAAAACTAGCCAGGCGTGGTGGCGGGCGCCTGTAGTCCCAGCTACTCCGGAGGCTGAGGCAGGAGAATGGCATGAACCCAGGAGGCGGAGCTTGCAGTGAGCCGAGACTGCACCACTGGACTCCAGCCTGGGCGACAGAGCGAGACTCTGTCTCAAAAAAAAAAAAAAAAAAAGAACAAATTCAAAGCTTGTCCTTTTTTTTTTTTTTTTTTTTGAGACGGAGTCTCGCTCTGTCGCCCAGGCTGGAGTGCAGTGGCTGGATCTCAGCTCACTGCAAGCTCCGCTTCCCGGGTTTACGCCATTCTCCTGCCTCAGCCTCCTGAGTAGCTGGGACTACAGGCGCCCGCCACCTCGCCCGGCTAGGTTTTTTTTGTATTTTTAGTAGAGACGGGGTTTCACCATGTTAGCCAGGATGGTCTCGATCTCCTGACCTTGTGATCCGCCCATCTCGGCCTCCCAAAGTGCTGGGATTACAGGCTTGAGCCACCGCGCCCGGCCTCAAAGCTTGTTCTTAACACATTACTACCTCTGAGCAAGCATATTTTGGTCCTGGTAAATGAGTGGCATAAACAGACCTTTTAAGGACAATACAGGCAAAACCATGATCCTGCTCCTCTGCAGCCACCTCCACAGAAGACTGCTAAACACTTTTCCAAGCTAGGCACCTCACTGCAGCCCCTGCAGAGAACTGAAGACCTCATCGAAGAAAGCCTAACACGTTTTCGGCCGGGCACGGTGGCTCAGGCCTATAATCCCAGCACTTTGGGAGGCCGAGGCAGGTGGATCATCTGATATCAGGAGTTTGAGAGTAGCCTGGCCAACACAGTGAAACCCAGTCTCTACTAAAAATACAAAAATTTAGCCGGGCGTGGTGGCGCGTGCCTATAATCACAGGCACTTGGGAGGCCAAGACAGGAGAATCGCTTGAACCCGGGAGGCAGAGGTTGCAGTGAGCCGAGGTTGTACCACTGCACTCCAGCCTGGGCAACAAGAGCGAAACTCCGTCTCAAAACAAAAAAAGAAAAAAGAAAAAGAAAGACTAACACATTTTAAAGGAAAAATCAGAGTCCCCTGACAAAGGAAAATACAACTTTAGATTCTTAAGCCTCCTCCTGTGACTAACTTAAAACTGATAAACAAAATTGACACTCAAAGAATTAAAGAAAACTTTAATCAGGGAACATATTATCTCCAGGTTACTCGAAAATCCAAACAGTAAAACACAAAAAAGCCCCAACTCTACATTAGAACTAGGCCGGGCACAGTGGCTCAGGCCTATAATCCCAGCACTTTGGAAGGCCAAGGCAGGTGGATCACAAGGTCAGGAGTTCGAGACCAGCCTGACCAACATGGTGAAACCCCATCTCTACTAAAAATATAAAAATTAGCCGGGCGCGGTGGCAGGTGCCTGTAGTCCCAGCTACTCAGGAGCCTAAGGCAGGAGAATCGCTTGAACCTGGGAGGCGGAGGTTGCCATGAGCCAAGATAGTGCCACTGCACTCCAGCCTGGGCAACAGAGTGAGACTCCGTCTCAAAAAAACAAACACACAAAAAAGAACTAAGAGCAGTTTTACATATTTACTCAAATGTAACGACATTATAAAAAAGAAACTTCCATCCGAATGAACAGAACCATTTAAGTTGAAGTTAAAATGTTTACTTCCTGTATCCATTTTTCTGAGATAGAGTTGGAATGACCAAGAGGAGAGACTAAAGCAGAAATGATCCCTTCAGAAGCCCAAGAGGAACAGAGAGAAGCATCTGCTTAATAAAAAAACACACACACAAATAAATTATGTAAAGGGGAAAAGTATCGAGCGTACTGCTGAAAAGTGAGGGAGTGACACGGCTCCTGGGAACCAGCTCTGACCCAGGACAGGGAACAGGCCTACCAGGATGACCTGCGGCTCTTCAGGAGAAGCCTTAGAGAGCGCAGAGAAAATGTTAGAGGAAAATAACCAAAAAACCCTAATTTACCTACTTGGCTGCTCACTTTTCAGATCTGTTTTCAGGACTGGTCCTTCTGAGGCTGCAATTTCAGCCCCTCAGCTGGTGGCATCAATATGCAGAGAGAGCAGTTTCTGACAGAATTCCTGCATTTGTTTCAGCAACTTGCCAATAAGAAGCATGTTGGCCGGGCGCGGTGGCTCAAGCCTGTAATCCCAGCACTTTGGGAGGCCGAGACGGGCGGATCACGAGGTCAGGAGATCGAGACCATCCTGGCTAACACAATGAAACCCCGTCTCTACTAAAAATACAAAAAAATTAGCTGGGCGAGGTGGCGGGCGCCTGTAGTCCCAGCTACTCGGGAGGCTGAGGCAGGAGAATGGCGTAAACTCGGGAGGCGGAGCTTGCAGTGAGCCGAGATAGCGCCACTGCACTCCAGCCTGGGCGACAGAGCGAAAAAAAAAAAAAAAAAGAAGCATGTTAAGATCCCACTGTGTCCTTCCAGCTGTGTTTCTGGGAAGCCGCTGTGATGGCAAATGCCTACTTAGCAGGCTCTGCCACTGGGTATTTTAAGGAAGCCCATATTTTTAGATGTAGCCACAAGAAACTGACACTCCCCGGCTGGCCCTCAGGTCATCCTGGGCCTACCAGAGCTGCGCAGGCACAGCAGGAAGCCCTGTGCCAAGCGTCTCCAGGCTATTCTCAAGGAACTCCTAGACGCTCTGATGAGGCATTGTGTTCAGGGAAAAAAACCACCCAAAATCTGATGAGCAATTTCATCAGTGTGTGATCAGTGTACTTACACAAATGGAGACGTGTGACAGTGGAGGCAGTATCCTTACCACACACTGAGGCCGTAACCTGTACAATGTGTGACTGTACTGAGTAATAAAAGTAACTATAACTTTAGTAAGTATGTGTGTGTCTAAACATATCTAAACACAGAAAAGGTACAGTAAAAATTCAGTATAAGAGATCAAGAACGGGACACGTGTACACTTACGGTGAATGGAGCAGGTAGGCCTGAAGTTGCTCTGGGTGAGTCAGGGAGTGAAAGTGAAGGCCTGGGCCCTCACTGGACACCACTGTCACCTTTAGAAACACCGTCCACTTAAGACTACACTCAATTTTAAAATTTTCCTTTCTTCAATAATAAACCCTAGCCTACTATAGCTTTTTTATTTTACAAACTACTTTTTAAAAAGCTTTAAAAGTTTTTGACTCTTTTGTAAACACAAACATATCACATATCTGTACAAAAATAGTTTTTCGTCATATCCTTATTCCATAAGCTTTTTTCTATTAATTTTTTTTTTAACTTTTTGAACTTTTTTGTTACAAATGAAGACATGGCCAGGCACAGTGGCTCATGCCCGTAACCCCAGCACTTTAAGAGGCCGAGGCAGGGGGACTGCTTCAGCCCAGGATTTCGAGACCAGCCCAGGCAACACAGTGAGACCTCATCTCTACAAAAAATCAAAAATGAGGCAGGAAGATCTCTTGGGCCCAGGAGGTGAAGGCTGCAATGAGTCACCACTGCACTTCCGCCCGGGTGAGGGAGAGACCCTGCTTCAAAACAAAACAAAACAAAAAAAACCAAAAAACCCAAAAGGACACAAAAAACACACATATAGGCCAGGCGCGGTGGCTCAAGCCTGTAATCCTAGTACTTTGGGAGGCCGAGGCGGGTGGATCACGAAGTCAGGAGATCGAGACCATCCTGGCTAACATGGTGAAACCCCGTCTCTACTAAAAATACAAAAAAATAGCCGGGCGTGGTGGCGGGCGCCTGTAGTCCCAGCTACTCGGAGGCTGAGGCAGGAGAATGGCGTAAACCCGGGAGGCGGAGCTTGCAGTGAGCCGAGATCGCGCCACTGCACTCCAGCCTGGGTAACACAGCGAGACTCCGTCTCAAAAAAAAAAAAAAAAAAAAACACACATATTAGCCTAGGCCTACACAAGGTCTGGATCTTCCACCTCCACATCTTGCCCCACTGGAAGGTATTCAGGGGCAACAACACACATGGAGCTGTCATCTCCTGTGACATCAATGCCTTCTTCTGGATTCCTCCTGAAGAACCTGCCTGAGGCTGCTTTCCAGCTAACTCTGTTCTAGTAAGTAGACAGAATATGCTCTTAAAAGTATAGTAAATACATAAAGTAGTAACAGTCAAGTATTACGCACTGTACGTAACTGTGTGTAACTGTAGGTGTATACCCTGGTATGACTGGGGCAGTAGCTTTGGTTACACCTGCAGCACCTCAAACACATGAGTAATGCACTGCCCTTAACATGGCAGCTCCAACATCACCAGGTGACAGGAATTTTTCAGCACCATCATAAATCTTATGGGACCACTATCATACTGTGGTCTGCTGCTGACCAAAACTTCATCCAGCAGCACAGGTACAGGTGTCATCTCCCCCATGCCCAGGTGGCCTTGGTAATTTCTGTCAGTGGGGTCACAGCAAACACACTCAGTCTGTTGGTCAGCCAGTGCGCAGGAGGCCTGGGGGGCCAGCGGCATCTATTCCCAACTCAGGCATCATGCAGAGACAGGGTCTTCTAACTCTGAGTAGGAACTGTTCTGGGTCATTTCACAGTCTTTCCTTTCAGAAAACAACAGAAAACTGGGAAACTAGAAGTCCCTGAGCAGGCAAAGCCTCAAAAGAGAAAATCAGCCAGGCACCATGGCTCACGCTTGTAATCCCAGCACTGTGGGAGGCCGAGGCGGGCGGATCACCTGAGGTCGGGAGTTCCAGAACAGCCTGATCAACATGGAGAAACCCTGTCTCTACTAAAAATACCAAGAAAAAATTAGCCAGGCGTGGTGGTGCACACCTGTTTTCCCAGCTACTCAGGAGGCTGAGGTAGGAGAATCACTTGAGTCAGGGAGGTGGAGGCTGCAGTGAGCTAAGACTGCACCACTGCACTCCAGCCTGGGCAACAAAAGCGAAACTCCGTCTCAAAAAAAAAAAAAAGGGAGAAAATCACAACAATCAAGCCCAACCCAGAGCCCTTCACTCCCAGTTCCTCTGCTTCCCCCAACTCCCATTCGAGTCACAGACTAGAAGACAGATACTGAGCGGCTACAGTCGCAAGCACCTCAGGGGCAACTAGGACTGAAACTCTAGTACCAGAAGCACAGCAAGGTGGGTGAGGTGAGGCCTCTCTGAGGGAAGGACCCCCACCACATGGCAACAACCCTTCACAGCCCATTACAAGTTAAACCAACCTAACAGGCAGGCATTCTCCTAAGACTTTCTAAACCATTCTAAGTATTACAGTTTCACACAAAACACAGGAACCAAACTAGCCTCCAACTAGATACTACAAACCATACCTGGATTTTTCTCTTTTAAGTACCCATGATTAGGCTGGGCACAGTGGCTAATGCCTATGCTCCTAGTACTTTGGGAGGCTGATGCGTGTAGATTGCTTGAGCCCACGAGTTCGAGACCAGCCTGGGCAACACAGGAAGATTTCATGTCTACTAAAAATTTAAAAATTAGCTGGGCGTGGTGGCACATGCCTGTAGTCCCAGCTACTCGGGAGGCTGAGGTGGGAGAATCACCTGAGCCCGGGAAGTCAAGGCTGCAGTGAGCCGTGATCACACCATGCACTCCAGCCTGGGCAATGGAATGAGACCCTGTCTCCAACAAAAAAGGACCCAGGGCTGATAGATCTGTTCACTATCGTAACCGTGGCCGTGGCTCCACAGGCATGTCTGTTATGTTCACTATCGGAACCGTGGCCGTGGCTCCACAGGTATGTCTGTATAAATCAGAAGTTATAAAACTGTACTGTATACATACAGAACTAAGACACCCACTGACATAAAAATAATCTAATCCATTTGTAAAGAAATCCTCCCAAACAACACAAAAGCTCCGACTTTATAAAAATATTTTTGGCCGGGCGCAGTGGCTCATACCTGTAACCCTAGCACTTTGGGAAGCCAAACCAGGAAGATCACTTGAGCCCAGAAGTTGAAGACCAGCCTGTGTACAATATACACAGACCCTGTGTCTGCAATCAACCAACCAATCAATCACCAGGTATAGCGGTGCACGCCTGTAGTCCCAGCTATTCAGGAGGCTGAGGCAGGAGGATCGCTTAAGCCCAGGAATTTGAGGCTACAGTGAGCTATAATCATGCCCCTGAACTCTAGGTTGGGTAAAAGAACGGGACCCTGTCTCCAAAATATACACATACATACATATACACACACATATACATAGACCTACACACACACGCATACATTTTTAGGTGTCCTGATGCAACCTCCTTTCCCCTTTATTGGCTAAAATTCAGTACATAATACTATTAAAGTACTAAAATAATAACAACAGTAGAAAACAAGATATTCAAAAAATCAATTCATTTAACTTCCTGCCATTACCTCTATCCAATGCCCATCACTGAAGTCAAGTCAGTTCTGCCAAGAGGGGGGCCAGATTCTCAGAAGGCAACCAAGAGACAAGAAACAAAAGCAGGGTTGGAGCGGGGGGCAGGTCTGCCAAGGCTCCACCTGTACAAGGTTTCCTGGTCTCCAAGCGGCTTGATTCGCCAAGTGCAGTAGGAGTGAGGGGGACGAAGGAACATTCTAAGTTCTAAGACACCTTAGAAAAGGGCAGTCTAGTTTTATTCCTTCACAGAGAAGAGGTGAAGCCTGGTTTTACTTTAAAACATGCCCAGTAGCTGAGGGCTATTTGGAGCGGCGAAGGAAGGAATGCGAGCATCTGCTTTGTGCTGCCCCATGAGGCCTGCTCACCAAAGTGAGGAGCTCACAGAGGTGCAGCCTCTCATCCAAGCCACTGGCCTGGAGGCAGGGGAGTCTGGTTCCTGAGTTGGACTCTTAACCAGATATGGCTTCTCTTGGGAGTTTTGCTGCAACAGTAGCACAGAGGAGAGAGAGCAGCTCCCAGTAGATTTTAACCAGGGCAATTGTATTCCCCAAAAAACATCAGCCAAGATAGTTTTGCTTGCTACAACTGGGTATGGGGAGAGGGAGTTGCTAATGGCATCTAGTGGGTGGGAAGCCAGGGAGGCTGCTAAACATCCAACAATGCACAGGACAGCCCCCAAAACAGAATGTTCCCATGCAAAATGTCCACAGTGCCAAGGCAGAGAAAGCCTGAATTACCTAAGAAAACAGGGCAGCTATGACTCACTGGGCCCTGCTGTATCAGGTACTGTCTCAGCGCTTTATGTACACCATCTGATGTCATCCTCCCAACAATTCTACAAAGAATTACTCCTCTCTTTCTTCCACAGAAAAGAAAGTTGAGGCAAGAGAATGCAAGCCACAGACACATGCCAGTCAGTGGTGGAGTTAAAAGTGAAATCAGGCTAGGCGTGGTGCCTCACGCTTATAATCCCAGCACTCTGTGAGGCCGAGGCAGGTGGATCACCTGAGGTCAGGAGTTTGAGACCAGCCTGGCCAACATGGAGAAACCCTGTCTCTACTAAAAATACAAAAATTAACTAGACGTGGCGGTGGGCGCCTGTAATCCCAGCTACTCCTGAGGCTGAGGCAGGAGAATGACTTGAACCCGGGAGGCAGAGTTTGCAGTGGGCTGAGATCGTGCCATTGCACTCCAGCCTCAGTGACAAAGAGTGAGATTCTGTCTCAAAAAAAAAAAAGACTGAAAACCAGGCGGCATCTGGCTCCACAGCTGCTCCACAGCCCAGCTCTCAGCTGCTTCCCGAGACCACAATTCCAATCATCCACAGCGAAAAATAACCAGTAAGCTTCAGAAACACACACAACTCCACTGCATCAAAGGCAAGACACATCAGTGACCCACAAAAACTGGAGCCAACTAGACCTGTTTGCATCCCGGCCCCATTGGGATGCTGCCTCCTCCATGGGGTAAATCATTTTCATCCCACTCACGCCCAAGGTTAACAGGAGGCACATCTTCATGAGCATTCTATCATTTCTAATACTTTATAGTCTGCTGCTTTGTTGTTTAGGATAATTTAAAAATCAGAAATGACAACAAAGGTGTGTTACACGACAATTAAAACCAACTTAAAAACAAATATATGCTAACAAAATAAACTCACCTGATTTGACTGTCCAGTAAGGTAGGGCTCAAAGTCATTGTCATGAACTGTATCCTTCTGATGTAAAGAACCATTTTGTACTAGAACAAAAAGTTGCAAAATATTACCCTCAAATTTTAAAAGATTACTTTTAAGCACGGAAGTCAAAGTTAGTAAAGTCTATTTCCATCTATTTCTAGCAGAAATTATGCTTTTATTTTAAAAGGAATAAAACCAGTATAGAACTGAGGTTTACACAACTAATTAGAAGGGTGACAGGAAACTTTCAATAATTTAAGCTAAATTTTAAATAAAGGCTTAAACATAATTTGGTGAGATTGACCAAATTAAGTGTTAACACATAATGCAAGGAACACATAACCAGGGTGAAACTGACATGGTCTAATAAAGACCTATGTGTGGCAAATAGAAGTGGAGCCTCCAAAAACCCAAATGCAGAATGTATGCCCAAATGTATGGCGAAACTGAGGGAAGAAAACTTAAGAGGGAAGGGGCTGCAACTGAAGGACTACTGGGAGTTATTATCTGACTCTCCACAGTGAACCCCAAATATCTGAGACAGGTCTCAGTCAATTCAGAAAATTTATTTTGCCAAGGTTAAGGACACACCCATGACACAGCCTCAGGAGGTTTTGACAACACGTGCCCAAGGTGGTCAGGACACGGCTTAGTTTTATACATTTTATAAAGGGAGTCGTGAGAACAATCAATGTAAGATGTACATTGGTTTGGTCTGGAGAGGCAGGACAACTTGAAGCAGGGAGGGGGCTTCCAGATCATAGGTAGGTAAGAGACTGCATTCTTTTGAGTTTCTGATTAACCTTTCCAAACGAAGCAATCAGATAAGCATTTATCTCAGTGAGGAGGAATGACTCTGAGTTCAGTCCTTTGTCCACCAGGAATTTCCTTGTGGGCAAACTGTGGGGGAGGTATGTAACTTTTTATGTCTTAGAAACTATCTTTTTCAAGAATAGAAGGGGAGGCAGGTTTGCCCTAAGCAGTTCCCAGCGTAGCTTTCTCCCTTTGGCTCAGTGATTTGGGTGCCCGAAGATTGATCTTCCTTTCACACCACTTTTCTTCCCACTGTTATTATGCTCAGTCAGAAAAAGAAAGCAAAGGTAAATAAAGTGCTGGGCCTTTTCCAATCTTAAAACACGATGAACCACAGTATTTGTTTACACCTGAGCTGACACACAAACTAGCTAAAAAAGTGTTTCAATTTTCACACCAGTGCGCTCTGAGGGTTTATCCCAAGCCATAATGTCACAGGAGATGCTAACAGACTTGGAAAACGGGCTGAAACTACCCGGGATATGGAGCTTAGCCTGCAGAACCTCGGACTGCCCCTCTCCTAGAGCAGCCCCTACTGGGCAGCAAAAGGCAAGTCGCTCGTCCCCTGCGGCCATGTCCACCCCGCAAAGCCTCCTCTCCTACCTCCCCTTCCCCAAAGCAAATCCATGATCATGCAGTGGGCAGAGAAGGGCCCAAATTACTCTGAACACTCATTTAAAATTTCACTTCTTGAGAAGCCCTTGTCTTCGACCTGCCAAATCTCCCAGAATCGTCACACAACCTCAAGTTTTATCTCCCTGAAGCTGGCGGAAGAGAGAAAGTTTCCGGTCCCAGACGCAGCTTCCTGGACCGTTCCTTCCCCGTCCTCCTCCACTCCAGCCCGCGCCGGCCGTCCCGGGACTCCGCTCACCTTTATTATCTTGTCCTTTTGTTCTCTGCACCGCCGCAGGCCGGGACGTGGGGTACACACAACCCGCGGAAAAAAGGAAACACAAAGTTATTCACCAGAGAACTGGTCTCCAGCGGGCAGCGAGCTCCGCAGGCCCCGAGGCGCGGTCACGTGCGACCCCGGCCCCGAGACCCCGGCCCCCGCGACCCCGGCCTCTGCGGTCCAGCCCAGGACCCCAACCCAGCCCCCGCGACTCGGCCCCGGCCACGGCCCCCGTAACCCGGCCCCGCTACCTGGGTGTCCACGCTGGTGGCCGACATGCTTCATGAACAACTAGACGCGGGGCCGGGGCGCCCGCCGGCTCGGGCCTCCCCGAGAGGCCGGGCCTGTCACCCTAGCTCGCGCGGCCCCGGGCCCCGCCGCCAACTCCCCGGGCGCCGGCCGGGCGGCGGCGGCGGCGGCTGCTGGGCGCGCGGGCCCCTGACGAGGCGGCGACGGCGGTGAGCCCCGGACGCGGACGCGCTGAGGAGGCGTCGACTCCAATGGCGGCGGCGGCGGCTGCGGCGACAGCGGCAGCGACGGCGGCAGCCGGGAACGAGACTGCGCAGCGTCAGCGCGCACGCGGGGCAGGCCGGGAGCACCGCGCCGGGCCGCCACGCTTCGCGCCTGCGCGCTGCTGTCTTACGGGACAGATTTCGCTCCCAGGTCGTAGTTTCGCGCGGCGGGGCGGGGGCCGCAGCCGGCTGGGCGGGGAAGCCCCGAGCCGGGGAAGTCACGTGGGGCGTGTCCGGCGGAGCCGCGCGGCCTGTTGGGAAGGGGCTGGCGGGCTGCGTCCAGGTGTGCACCGCGCCCCCGCACCCCCGCGCCCCGTCCACGGCCGCAGCCCCCGACGCGCTACAGGCACTGAGGCCTCTGTGGTTTTCCCCAAGGTCTGAAGACTAAACGCTGCTCTGGTCCGACAGCCGGGCTACGGGTCTGTACGTGGTCGGTCCCCCCTGCCCCCACGCGCAAAGCCCTGCCCGCCCAGAGCTGCGAGCCCCTGCGCCTTGCCGCGGGACCTGCGGGCTTTGTTCGCTTTGCAGCCCTGGCCTTCAGCAGCAGCGGAGCCCGGGGCCCGGTCCCGAAGGTCAGCTGTTCTGTGGATGTACCTCCGGACCTGCAAGAGGCTCGCCGGCTTATAACGAAGTTCGCATATTAGATTCTTGACCCCGATTTCATCACCAGGAGGAAAAGAGACTTACGGTAGTGCTCTGTGCCGCAGCCTAGGCCGGGCCAGGGGAATTCTGGTCTTTGTTCGAGGATGGACAGCACCTTCTTAGCTGCAGCTGTGCAAAGAGAGCCCAGTTCTCAGTTCCTTACCCCTCAGCATCCCCAGTCTGGACGCCCTTCTGGTCAGGCGTTGAATTTCGCTCCCTGCAGCCAGTATCCAATCCTGCCACCCTTGTGGCTAACTCCCTACAGAGGCTTCGAGGTTGATATTTTTCTTTCCAGCTCTGGCAGGTGTAACATCTTCACGTGGCCTGGATCTGGGTCCCGCTGAAGGAGAAAGACCTGGAATGGGGTGTCAGTCATTCTGACGTCAAAGGAGTGTTTTCCACAAAGTGGGCCCGGACAGATGTGCTAGGCAGGGCGGACAGTGACAGCAGGGATGGCAATGGAGTCCCAAGACGGCTCCAAGCCTGGACATCCTCATCAGTGAGGCAGCAGTCAGCCTCTCACACTGCTGCAGGAGGAGGTGGAAACGGCCCCCAGTGGGCCAGTCAGCCACAGAGAGGACTGCTGCTCCAAGTTGCTCATCACCAGGCCTCCCTGGGGCCCCGCCTCGCCTAAAGCTGGGGAAAGCAGACTGGGCATGTTTCCCTGGAACAGAGCTCAGGGATGTCTGGTGCCCTGAGGATAAATCTGGATCCACTGGGACTTTGATATGCTTTGACCGTGGGCAGGCACCTCAGGCCGAGATGAAATCTGTGCATTTGGGGTAGATCTGAAAATGAACACATTTCCCGGATGGGAGCAGACATGGAGAAGATGTGTGGGGATTGTAGGGCCAGCGGGATTCCTGGGGGCACTCTGCCACCTGCCTCTATGTGATAAGGCCTGCGCATCCTAGGCAGGGCCTGAGTGCCTGCTTCCCAGGACACTGAACTGCTTGGCAGCCCTGACTGCAGCAAGGGGGTGTCTGGGTGGTCAGAGCCCCTGTCTGTCTGCTCCCCCAGCTCACATCTCTCAGCCAGGATGGTACAGTGGTCACCACTGGAGTTCAGAGCCTCACAGCCAGTTACAGGGCCTTCAGCCTCAGGCCTCCTTTCCTCCTCACTGGTGGGGTAATTACTCCCCTCTCACAGGATGAGTGTGCGGAAGAAACTGGACGTGCAGCACTTGGCATCAGGCCGGGACTCTATTAACACTGGCTGTTACCTGCTGCCTTCACCCACAAATGCCCAGCCAGTCACAGGAGGCAGCACTGGCCCTGCAGGAAGTGGCCACTCCGAGCTTAGGGGCCTTCTCAGATGGCTGAGTGCCAGCAATGCAGGACCGTGGGGGTGTTTCCGTTTCCTGGAGCTGTCTTAACAAAGTACCAGGAACTGGGGGGCTTAAAATAACGGCAATGTATTCTCTCCCAGTTCTGGAGGCCAGAAGTCCCCGATCAGTATCGCTGGGCCGAAGTGGAGGTGTGGGCTCCTTCCGGGGCCCTCAGGGAGGATCCTAGCCTCCTCCAGCCTCCGGTGGAGGCCAGCAGCCCTTCCTGGTCTTTCCTCCTCACCTCTGGCGCCTCATGACCTTTTTCTCTGTGCCTGTGTCTCTTATAAGGACACGCATCTGGATTTAGAGCCCACCCTAGTCCAGGATAACCTCATCGTCATGTGATTATATCTGCAAAGAACCTATTTCTAAATAAAGGCACACAGGTACCAGGTGGACATGAGTTTTGGGGGTGCGCTCCGGCTCACTACAGAGATCACTGGGGAGGCCTCACGGGGAGGCCTATGGAGAGATTTTGGAAGCTGACTCCTGGGGCTGAGTGGGTGCTACTCACAAATGTAGATGGAAGGAGAGGCCCCCACAGTGAGGCCTGAGGAGGCACCACCATGCCAGCCTAGTCCCACTGGCCAGGGAAGAGGCTGACAGGATCCCACAGCCACTGCCTGGACCCACCCCGGCTTTTGCCCTGAACTCCAGAAGGCTCCATGCTGACCCTGACAGAAGGAGACTGAGGGCTTCCCAGGGGCAGGGCAGGTCCAGTTGGCGGGAACAGGGCCCTAAAGTGGCTTGAATGCAGAGACTGTGGCACCAGTAGGGGAGGCTGAGGTCCCCAGGCCAGCCCTGGGGGGAATGCCTTTACCTTGGCCAGGCCTGAGGACCTGGGAGGGTGTCACAAGAAGCCAGCAGTTGAGCTTCCTGTAACCTTGGAGGGCCACGTGCACTGCCCAGCCCTCCCAGGCTCACACCCCAGCCCAGCTCTTCGCCAGGAAAAGGGATGTCATCCACCACCGAATGTCAGGGGCCAACTGTTTCTCCCTCACAGGGAGCAGACAGCTCCTCATGTCATGGATGGAAACGGGTCAGAGGGCTTTGGTCACTTCTCTGGGTGGCCCAGTGGTCTTGAGACAATGTCTGCCGTTTCTGAACCTGTGCCCTCAATGACAGACAAGAGCCCATCCCCTGTGGGCTGTCTGCCTTCAGACGGGAGCCTTCTTGCTCAGAGAACCTGTTGCTCCTCCAAGACCCCTTCCTAGAAGCACCCCCTCCCGGCAGCACCCCGTCCCGGCAGCACCCCGTCCCGGCAGCACCCCCTCCCGGCAGCACCCCGTCCCGGCAGCACCCCCTCCCGGCAGCACCCCGTCCCGGCAGCACCCCCTCCCGGCAGTACCGCCTCCCGGCAGCACCGCCAAGTGGTATGGGATTGTCTAAACATGACTAGCATTAAGAAGGTTTGGGTTTTTATTTATTTCAAAGTCACATAGGCGAGTGGTGAAAAAGCTATCTTTGGCTGGGCGTGGTGGCTCAAGCCTGTAATCCCAGCACTTTGGGAGGCCGAGGCGGGCAGATCCCAAGGTCAGGAGATCGAGACCATCCTGGCTAACACGGTGAAACCCCGTCTCTACTAAAAAGTACAAAAAACTAGCCGAGTGAGGTGGCAGGTGCCTGTAGTCTCAGCTACTCGGGAGGCTGAGGCAGGAGAATGGCGTAAACCCGGGAGGCGGAGCTTGCAGTGAGCTGAGATCCGGCCACTGCACTCCAGCCTGGTTACAGAGTGAGACTCCGTCTCAAAAAAAAAAAAAACCTGTAATCCCAGCACTTTGGGAGGCCGAGACGGGCGGATCAAGAGGTCAGGAGATCGAGACCATCCTGGCTAACACGGTGAAACCCCGTCTCTACTAAAAAAAATACAAAAAACTAGCCAGGTGAGGTGGCGGGCGCCTGGAGTCCCAGCTACTCGGGAGGCTGAGGCAGGAGAATGGCGTGAACCCAGGAGGCGGAGCTTGCAGTGAGCTGAGATCCGGCCACTGCACTCCAGCCTGGGCGACAGAGCGAGACTCCGTCTCAAAAAAAAAAAAAAAAAAAAAAAGCTATCTTTGCACTCAAGGGATATAAGGTGGGAAGCAAAAACCACACCCCCCAAACCCCTCACAGAGGGAGCCCTCCAGAGGCCTGCCTGTGTGTGCAAGCACGAGTCTCTGTCTCCACTGTCTGCCCTTGCATCTCACTTGTCGGGAAACCGCACTTTGGGGATTCACGGTGCTGCCGAGTATCAACACCCACCGTCCGCCCACCTCGTCCCTCTCCAGGGAGGGCGTGGGCTCCAGCCTCTTCCAGTGAGGGTCCTGGCCCCAACACACACGCACACGTGTGTGAAGACACCTGACAGGAGGCTCCTGCCCGTAGGGTCACCGGGTCCAAAGGTGCTTACACTGGCCTTTTTGCTCATGTTGCCAGATGGCCCCCAAGGAGGCTGTACCAAAACCCCCAGCCAAGAGGAGGTTTCTGAGCTGGGTGCAGGCTCCAAACGCTGAGGGCCCTGAATTCAGATGATCCCTGGCTGAACCAAACCCCTCCTGAGTGCTGGACACAGCTCACCCTGCAGCTGCCCTCTGGGGACTGTCAATGAAGACACCCATCTGTCTTGATGGGCACCAGCCACTCATGCAGCTGCCTTCTCCACGGATTCTGTCTCCGGTCCTCATCTCCCCCGCTCAGCTCAACCCCGGGCTCATGCCCAGTCGGCAGGCCTCCTTCCAAAAGCGCTCCCCACTGCACTCCCTGATGGGGCTGCTTTGTCCTCCATGAAACCAGCTCCTGCTATCTTGGCTCCTCCTGCCTCCCTGTGCCTCGGGAGTGCACTGACGTGGAGTGTGTGAGTGCGTGGAGTGTGTGGAGCGCACTGACATGGAATGAGCTGACGTGGAGTGCGCTGACATGCCTCCCATGATGCACAGCACTTTACAGTTTTCAAGCCTCGTGTCTGTAAGCTTCTCATTGGACCATTCGCCGCGCAAGTGTGAACTTAGCACATACTTACTATGTGTGTGGGGCGCGGGGGCACGAGATGGCCCTGCCCAGCAGAGCTCCTGGTGCTGGGACCTTCCATAGCCCCGCAAAGGTTCGTCTAGCTCCACTGAGTACTTGCTGTCCTCCACACATGGGGATGGAACAGGCCAGGTGCTGCTCCTGCAACTCAGATAGGAGGCAGAGGTAGATGGGTCACTGTGGATCTGAGCTGTGATGGAGGCGGGACAGAGAGGAGCCCAGAGACTCAGGATAGGCAGGCACTCGCTAACTGAGGAGGCAGGCAGTGGGCAAGGTGTCCCCGGTGGATGGACAACAGGAGGCAGGACACAGCAGCACCTGCCTGCCCACTGGAAGGTCAGGTCCCTGAGCAGGGACCCCATGTCCGCTGCCGAGAGCGGGTGCTGGGAAGGCAGCTCAGCAGGTGGAAGGAAGCTCTGCGTTGCATCTAGAGAGCCGAGGGAGTTAGAGTAGCTCTGGGTTGCTGGAGCAGCTAAGCCTCTGAGTAGTTAATGAAATTGCCCAGGCCGCATAGTTACTTTGGCAGCTCCCTGAGCTTTCACCTGCTCCTGAGCCCTGGCATCTGCCCTGTCCTTGGCCCTGCTCCGTCGGCGTGGCATACCCCAGGGCCCAGCTGCCCAGCCTGAACAGTGAAGCCGCCAGCCCCGGTCCTGCTCGTCTCCAGGCCTCAGCTCCCTCCCTGCTTTTCCAGGAGTTGAAACGGGGCTGTATCGACTCCACTTGACCAAGAGCCCCTTTTCCTACCGCAGAGAACTGTCATCTGCCTGTAAATACCAGTGTCAGGTGCTCTGGGGCCGATGTCTCCAGAGCTTTGGCCCCAAGGTGGAGGCTCAGGGAGCAGATGTGAGCGTGCTTTGCCCATCGCAGTCGCCGCAGACGGCAGGGATTGCAGGCCTGCATTGCACTTCCTCACCACCGGCCTCCGGGGCCACCCTCAGCAGTGAGACGACGCAGGCTCTGCCACGAGAGGTGCCTACTGGGCTCTGCTCTGGTGAGGAGAGGCCTCACCTGGCGGCCAGGCGGGATCCCAGCAGGGCAAGATGAAAACTCAGGGCCCTTGTTCAAACAGCAAGAGAAGACTCTTTCCTTCCTTCCAGCGCCCCTCTGCACCTGCCATGGTGTTTTTATTGTTATTTGACGTCATGTGCTCTTGGGCAGGGGGAGGGGAAACTGTCACAGGCACCTGAACCTGTCCCTGTGGCTCCGTGCGTGGGCCATGCCCCTGACCCCTCTGTGCCCACACCCAGGTCCCTGCTGGGATGAAGGTTGGCAGGGGTCACTGGGTGCCAAACGCCATTCCTGGGGGTGAGGGGAGGAGGGTTGTGCCAAGCCAGGCTCCCAGACCCTAAGTGCGGGCACATGCCACCATGTCATCAGACAGCACTCCCAAAACACAAATTCAAAGACAAAAGTGTTAATATCAAGATGGTGACGACCGGGCGCGGTGGCTCAAGCCTGTAATCCCAGCACTTTGGGAGGCCGAGACGGGCGGATCACGAGGTCAGGAGTTCGAGACCATCCTGGCTAACACGGTGAAACCCCGTCTCTACTAAAAAATACGAAAAACTAGCCGGGCAAGGTGGCGGGCGCCTGTAGTCCCGGCTACTCGGGAGGCTGAGGCAGGAGAATGGCGTAAAAACCCGGGAGGCAGAGCTTGCAGTGAGCTGAGATCCGGCCACTGCACTCCAGCCTGGGTGACAGAGCGAGACTCCGTCTCAAAAAAAAAAAAAAAAAAAAAAAAAAAGATGGTGACTACAGCACCCTCTGGGTGTGGGGCCACTTGGGTCACATCCTGTGAGGCCGGCCCTCATAGGATCTGAAAGACACCAGAGCAGTCCCTGGACGCCACCAGGACTCTGGAACTCTACCGGAGGTCTTCAAAGCGGGGGACCATGGGGATGACTGGCTAGAAAGCAGGGAGGAAACCACACCAGAGAGGAGTCAACATGATCAGGTGACATAAATAGGTACCTGCAGGCTCCGACTTCACAGCTACTGCAGGTGGCCCAGAAACGGAGGCCCCACCGTGGCTGCATCTACCTGGGCCAGGTGCCTGGGGAGGGCCCCAGGTGGGGCAGGAATGAGAGTGGGCAGGGCTGGCTCTGGAGAACAGGACCTGGGGTTGGGCAGTGCTACAGGGCGGTGTGCTGGGTGCTGAGTATTGCGCTAGTAAAAGACACTGCCGCCTTCATCTGCCCTTGCAAACAGCAGCCTCTCCCCAGCGGAGCACCTGTCCCAGGACGGGGAGGCCACCTGGACTCCCGCACCCTTCCACATGGCGTGCTAGTTGTCTTGGGTGACCCTGCTGGCCTGCCCAGCGCGCAGCTCCCTTCAGTCGAGTGACCACATTCCTGATATTCTTTCAGGGTGTCCCCTCCTCAGCCCCTGTGGTTCGGGGGTGGATGCCCCACCTGGCCTGACTGGAGCCTGTGAGCACCCGTCCAGGACGGAGGCTGGAATTCTGGAATGGGATGCATTCTCCCTGGCAGTGCTGAGCTGTGAGCACTGCACCTGTCAGCGGCCGCCCCTGCCTGGAAATGATGCCAGCCCGGAGAGGGAGAAGCGAGTGAATGAAGATGCTTGAACACCAGGATCCAGCCGAGTCTGAAATGGTCCACTTCTGTGCTTTTGGTTGGGTGAACCAATACATTTCATTTTTAGCTTTGAGTTTCTGTCACCTGAGGCTGAGCCCCCTGACCACAGGCACAAGCATAACATATGAACCTTGGGCCTGGCCCACAGTTCCACAGAGGAGGGTGTCTGGACAGTCCAGGGACTGCCCAAAACCCAGCCCTGCTCAGATGCCTCCCTGGTTCCCAGCCCCTCTTGGACCAGGGGCTCCAGGTCCCCATGCAGTAGCCCCACACACCTCTGCACCCCCATCTTCCTACAGTTCCCAGGATGCCAGCCATATCCCCTAAGGCCATGCTTTTCCCTCTGCCTGAAGTCGCCTGCTTCACCTCCTCTCCGAAGCCTCGTGTGGCTCCTCACAATCTCGTGCTCACCCTGGGGACACGTGGGACCACCGGGTCATCACTTGTCTGCACAGACAGCTCCAAGGCCCCTGGTGTCACCTCTGTGCTGTCACCTCCTTTCTGTCCAGCAGAGGGAGCTCTAAATCAGGAGTTAGATCCTTGGCGCTCACCTCCCAGCTCCCCAGGGACCTGCCTCAGTTTCCCCAGCTGGGAGGCAGCATGTGGAAGGCAGTGCCAGAGGGGCTCACCCCACCTGGTGGGCATTCTGTAACTTGTGGGCTGCTGTGTCCAGCAGGTGCTGCTATTGAACCCTTGAAATTGAGGAACTGCACTTTCAGTTTTATTTAATTAAATTCCAATGGACACACGCAGCTAGTGGCCAATGTGTTTGACGGCCAAGCTCAGACTCCAGGCAGTGATACTCAACGCTGGTCCTCCACACTCCCAGAAAGCTTTAATTAACACACATGTCTACCACCCTGCCCCCACCCGCCCCCAACAGAGAAATTGAAGTAGTCTAGGGTGGAGTTGGTGACCTGCATGTCCAGGAGGCCTCTGGTTGAGTCTGAAACTTCCAGGTGAGCCTGATGGCTCCACGTGTGCCTAACACTCAACGAGGTCGGCAGACTCCTAAGACCTGCTCACCCATCCTGCTCACTGCTGCGTGGAGCTGGGGAGTGCTCACTGGCCCCACTCACTCTGTATGTGGAGCTGGGGAGTGCAGTGTCCAGTTAGCCTCTTGCAGCCTCTTGCTTCCACTTCCCTCTCCAGAGTCCTCCCTGTGGCCCCAGAGCTCCCTGATCTAGCCTTTCCTAAAGCTGACTCACCACCTCCTGGATTCCCAGGCTGGAATCTGGGGCCAGAGATGGAGCATCTCATGTTTTCAAATGATGCCCAGAAGCTCACAGACAGCAGGACTGGCCGGTGGATGTCTGGGCTCTGCAGGATTGTGGGAACAGAGGCCTGCTGCTCTCATCCTCCCGCCCTCCCCATCAAGACAGGCCTTCTGTCCATCCTTGGCCTTAGGTGGCCTCTCAGCTCAGCTTCACAAGCCACAGGGGCTTGGGAACGTGCAGGAAGGAGCCAGGCTCAGCTGTACTGAATAAGCTTCTCCCCACCCCTGCCCCCTACAGACCTGGGCCAGGCATGCCAGGGAAATAAATCAGACTAATGGACCCAAGTGGGGCCGCAGCCATGGGAGGTGCGGTCCAGACAGCTGCAGCCGCACTGAGGAATATTGGCCATCCAGACTGAGACCCATGGTCAGGTCAGCGTCCAGCCCAGCCCAGCCCAGCAGGTGGGGAGAAGCCCATGGTGGGACCTGCCCTGGGCCTACGCTGGTCTTCTCAGCACGCTCCCTGCTGGCCTCTTGCTCTGCCTGTGGTTCTATAGCCCCTGGCTGGGAGCCAGCGCTCACTGCAGCCAAAGCCCAGAGGGATGGACTCATGCCAGGATGCTGGCCCCGTGGCAGGACACCTGGGGAGTCCCTGGGCTCTGGGAGGCCCTCAGGGGGGTGCCCAGGACAGTGACCCCTCGGGAACATACCTACTGCTCATTTTTGTTTTGGGGTGTGCTCTGGAGAGCTCAACCTAAGACTCGGGGAGGGGGCTGTAAACCGAAAAACATGAGAGGTAGGGCTCAGTCGATCAAGAAGTTTATTTTGCCAAGGTTGAGGACATGCCCAGAAGAAAAGCACGTGGAGTCATAGAAACAGTCTGTGGTCTTTGCCTTTCTCCAAAGATGTTTTTGAGAGCTGCACCATTTAAAGGGGGGAAAGCAGATGGAGGGGCAAGAGGGAGGCCTTGGTAATCACATGCTGCAACAGAAGAGGAGCAGGCAGGGGAATCGTCAGCTGTGTGTGCCTCTCACGCTCGGAAACCTGCACTTGCATAAAATAAGGTGAACGTCTCCTGTAGAGATAGATGCTTCTTGGCCGGGCGCGGTGGCTCAAGCCTGTAATCCCAGCACTTTGGGAGGCCGAGATGGGCGGATCACGAGGTCAGGAGATCGAGACCATCCATCCTGGCCAACCCGGTGAAACCCCGTCTCTACCAAAAAACTAGCCGGGCGAGGTGGCGGGGGCCTAGGTACTCCCAGCTACTCGGGAGGCTGAGACAGGACAATGGCGTGAACCCGGGAGGCGGAGCTTGCAGTGAGCCGAGATCCGGCCACTGCACTCCAGCCTGGGCAACAGAGCGAGACGCCATCTCAAAAAAAAAAAAAAAAAGAGAGAGAGATGCTTCACCTGTTATCTGTAACTACCTGCTTAGGAACAAAAAGACAGGCAGCTTCGCTTCTCACATGACTTAGCTTTTAGTTTAATTTTTTTCTTGTGTCAGAGTGAATCGGGGTCCCGAGTTTGTTTTTGTTTTTGTTTCGAAATGGAATTTCGCTCTTGTTGCCCAGGCTGGAGTGCAATGGCGTGATCTCAGCTCACCACAATCTCCGTCTCCCGGGTTCAAGCGATTCTCCTGCCTCAGCCTCCCAAGTGGCTGGGGTTACAGGCGTGCGCCACCACGCCCAGCTAATTTTGTATTTTTAGTAGAAACGGGGTTGCTCCATGTTGGTCAGGCTGGTCTCAAACTCCCAACCTCAGGTGATCCGCCCGCCTCGGCCTCCCAAAGTGCTGGGATTACAGGCGTGAGCCACCGCACCGGCCTTGTTTTGAGATGGAGTCTCGCTCTTGTTGCCCAGGCTGGAGTGCAGTGGTGCGATCTCAGCTCACTGCTACCTCCGCCTCCTGGGTTCAAGCGATTCTCCCACCTCAGACTCCCCAGTAGCTGGGATTACAGGCGTGCACCACCACGCCCAGCTAATTTTTTTAGTAGAGATGGGGATTCACCATGTTGGCCAGGCTGGTCTCAAACTCCTGGCCTCAAGTGATCCATCGGCCTCAGCCTTCCAAAGTGCTGGGATTACAGGTGGGAGTCACCGCGCCCGGCCCCTCCAGACCATCTGAAAACGGGAAACTAGCCAGCCTGCCTGTCTCACTTTGAGCTTCTTAATGCCGTTGCCAGCCTCAGAAGCTGGAAGCCGCTCCTGTGGGCCTCTGATACGCTTGTCCAGATCCCTGGGTCACCTGAAGTGCTTGCTCTGTGGCCACGGGGGGGTTGCTCCAGTGCTGGCAGGCTCTGGCCCCCCAAGCTGGGGAGGAGGGGACTGGCGAGGGCTCTCAGGGTTCTCTCAGCAGGAGTGGGGCTGGGTGCGGGAGGGTTGCCCGTGTCAGGGGTTACCGGCCCGCCTTGCCCAGCACATACCTGCTGAACTTCCTGGGAACCCAGGCCTGAGGCCTGGACAGAAATTGGAGCTTCTCCTTCTCCCTCCCACCCTTTTCCTCCTCCTCCTCAGCTTATCTGGGCTCCAGGTCCAGCCTCATTCCAGCCGGCACAGCCCGGAGGCGGGCAGGACCTGGCCTCCTGTGACTGAAACCACAAGCCCAGCCTTTCATTGCAGCCACTGACCCAGAATCCCAAGACTGCCGGGACCGGAGGGCCCGGATGCAGTGACTGTGGGGCCCACGGGTGGGGGGCCCAGACACAGTGGCTGTGGGGCCCACGGATAGGGGCAGGCTAGACCCCGCCCCAACATTCTACCCCTGCAAACAGATCTCAAAGCAGGACGTGGGCAATGAAAGGTGGGGAAGGAAACCTGGGGTCCCTGCAGTGCCACACCAGGCCCCCAAGGCCCCTCGGTCCCAGGCCCTCGTCAAGCAGATCTGGGTGTGGGGCATGGCTATGCCACAGCAGGCTAGGGTGGTGAAGGAGCCCAGAGATTTTCACCTTAAAATACGTGTGACAAAAAGAGCCAAACTCTGTACAATATTTAAAGAGGTTTATTCTGAGCCTAATACCAGTGACCATGGCCTGAGGCACAGTCTCATTATGTCCTGAGCCCATGTGTCCCCGGTGGTTGGGTGACAGCTTGGTTTTATACCTTTTAGGCAGACATCGGCATCAATTAGTACATGTGAGGTGCGAGTTGCTCAGGTTCAGGAAGGCAGAACGACTCAAAGCAGGGGGTGGGGCCTTATGGGTCCTAGTTGGGGGCTTACAGGTCATAGATGGGGGCCTTACAGGTTCTGGGTGGGAGCCTTGCGGGTTCTAGATGGGGGCTTTTCAGGTCATAGATGGGGCCTTACGGGTCCCAGATAAGGGGTTGTGGGCCGGGGGCAGTGGCTCAAGCCTGTAATCCCAGCACTTTGGGAGGTCAAGGCGGGTGGATCACGAGGTCAGGAGATCGAGACCATGCTGGCTAATACGGTGAAACCCCGTTTCTACTAAAAAATACAAAAAACTAACCGGGCGAGGTGGCGGGCACCTGTAGTCCCAGCTACTTGGGAGGCTGAGGCAGGAGAATGGCGTAAACCTGGGAGGCGGAGCTTGCAGTGAGCTGAGATCCGGCCACTGCACTTGAGCCTGGGCGACAGAGTGAGACTCCGTCTCAAAAAAAAAAAAAAAAGATAAGGGGTTGTGGACACCGAGGTTCTTACTATGAAGATGAAGTCCCATAGGTGTCTGTCCTTAAAGACGATAGATGGCAAATGTTTCCTATGTAGACCTTTAGAAGGTGCTGGACTCTCAGGTAACCTCTTCAGGACTGGGAGGGCCCAGAAGGGGAAAGAGCTGGTTATGTTAACAGAGATTCCTTACAGACACAAACTTTCCCCCACACAAGATGTCTTTGCAGGGCCTTTTCTTCTTTTTTCTCTTTTTCTCTTTTTTTTTTAGATGGAATTTCACCCTTGTTGCCCAGGCTGGAGTGCAATGGCGTGATCTGGGCTCACCACAACCTCTGCCTCCTGGGTTCAAGCAATTCTCCTGCCTCAGCCTCCCAAATGTGTGGGATTACAGCTATGCACCACATGCCTGGCTAATTTTGTACCTTTAGTAAAGACAGGGTTTCTCCATGTTGGTCAGGCTGGTCTCAAACTCCCAACCTCAGGTGATCTGCCTGCCTTAGCCTCCCAAAGTGCTGGGATTATAGGCATGAGCCACCGCGCCCGGCCAACAGTGGTCTTGATTCTTTTTTCTTTTTTTTTTTTTTTTTTGAGACGGAGTCTCGCTCTGTCACCCAGGCTGGAGTACGGTGGCCGGATCTCAGCTCACTGCAAGCTCCGCCTCCCGGGTTCACGCCATTCTCCTGCCTCAGCCTCCCGAGTAGCTGGGACTACAGGCGCCCGCCACCTCGCCCGGCTAGTTTTTTGTGTCTTTTAGTAGAGACGGGGTTTCACCGTGTTAGCCAGGATGGTCTCGATCTCCTGACCTCGTGATCCGCCCGTCTCGGCCTCCCAAAGTGCTGGGATTACAGGCGTGAGCCACCGCGCCCGGCCTTTTTTCTTTTTTTTGATGGAGTCTCACTCTGTCACCCAGGCTGGAGTGCAGTGGTGCGATCTCAGCTCACTGAAACCTCTGCCTCCCAGGTTCTAGCAATTCTCCTGCCTCAGCCTCCCGAGTAGCTGGGATTACAGGCGCATGCTGCCACGCCCGGCTAAGTTTCTGTATTTTTAGTAGAGACAGGGTTTCACCGTGTTGCCCAGGCTGGTCTTGAACTCCTGAACTCAGGCAATCCACCCGCTTCAGTCTCCCAGAGTGCTGGCATTACAGGCGTGAGCCACCACGCCCGGCCAATAGGGCCTTTTTGAACTATGACAAATACACGTATTTGTGGATAAAATATTTTTCTTTCCTTGTTTGTCATGTGATGTTATGCCAGAGTCAGGCTGGCATTTGGGATCTTACAGTCTGTTTAGTCAGTTTTTTTTTTTTTTTTTTTTTTTTTTGGAGACAGGATCTCCAAACCCCTGGCTGGGGTTGAGTGGCCCAGCTCAGTGCAGCCTGGGCCTTTCTGGCTCAAGCTATCCTCCTGCCTCTACCTCCTGAGTAGCTGGGACCACAGGTACACACCACCACGCCTGGCTGATTTGTTTTGTTTTGTTTTGAGAGATGAGGTCTCGTTATGTTGTTGCCTAGACTGGTCTTGAACTCCTGAGCTCAGGAGATCCTCTGGCCTCAGCTTTCCAAAGTGCTGGGATTACAGGCGTGAGCCACTGTGCCTGGCCTGTTTTGTCAAGCTTAAGAGCTCCGTTTTAATGTTAATGCTGGTCAGTTGTTCCTGAACTCCAAAAGGAGGAGGGTCTAATGGGACCTGTCTGGTCCCCACCTTCCTCTCATAGCCTGAACTCGTTTTTCAGGTTTCTTTGAGTACCCTTGGCCAAGAGGGGGGTCTATTCAGTTAACTGCAGGCTTGGAATTTTATTTTTGGCTCACATATGGTGCCCTGGCTTACTCACTGCTTTAAATCAGAGGCCACTTAAGGGCAGCAGATGCTGGAAGAGGCCCTGCTGTGATTTTCCCTTTTCTGCCTTAGGGCCGGCCCCACCATGGGAAAGCAGTCGCCTTCCACCCCTTCCCCGAAACCTCAGAAAAGAGGGCAGCAGCAATGCAGCCTCACCTGGACAGACTTGTCCCCCAGATAATGTCTCCTCTAGAGATCATTCGAATTCCAAAGGGAATCATTTACAAGTTAATTCCTGTCTCTGGTGTCCCTCTGTTCTCGCTGATGATCATTCACGCCCCATCAAAAGAACCGTCCACACTCCCCATCTCGCCTCCCTGATGAGGAAGGGCACAGGAGCACCGGCCTCCCGGGAGGTTCTCAGGCCATCGCCTTCCTGCGCCCCACCCCACGCATGGGGAACATGTCTCCCCCCACAGCGATGGCCGCTGCCTCCCTGGACAGACTTCCTGGGTCTGCATCTCTGCTCTCAGCCAACTCATTGTGCCCCTCTCTGAGCCTCGGTTTCCTCACCTCTGAAATAAGCTCCGCGCCCATCTCAAAGGGTAACTGAGGAGATCAGTGAGGGAATGTGGGTGGTGGCCTTAGCACAGGGCTTGGTACACTGTCCTGGTTGGGACCCTCCCAGGGAATCCCAAAGCAAGCTGACATCTAGCTGTCAGAGAGGAGACCACTCCTTATATTGCCTTATACTTAATTTCTTCTTTGCTGAAAAAGTAGAAGTTAAAAGAATAGGCAGAAGTGAAAAATCAAAAAATCGTAGACAACGGGGCGCCACATTTTGGGCCTGGTGTTAAAATTCAACTCCTGACCTCACCGTTTGTGCTATCTATAGATTCCAGACAGCATGTAAAAAAGCATTATGAAACTCCCCGTTCTGTTCTGTTTTGTTCTGATTACTGGTGTGTGCAGCCCCCAGTCATGTACCCCTCGCTTGCTCAATGGATCACGACCCCACCCCCGCACAGCCCCTTTAGGGTTGTGAGCCCTTATAAGGGACAGGAATTACTTATTTGGAGAGCTCGATCTCTAGGATGTGAGTCTGACGATGCTCCCAGCTGAATACAGCTCTTTCCTTCCACGATCCAGTGTCAGGAATTCTGTCTACGACTCCTCCTGCTACAGCTGGAGGGAAACCCTCTTCCTTCCGAGCCCCAGTTGTCTCTTTGTAACCATGATAGTTTGCTGCTGATGCACACACGTCAAATCTGTATGCTGAGATGCTGGGCTGCAGCAGAGAAGGGGTTAATCATAGGGTCACTGAAGAAGTTGCTGGGAGGGAACCTCAAATCTATCTCCCAGAGGAATCTGGGGCTGGGGTTTGTTGTTGCTGTTGTTTGGTGTTGGTTTGGTGTTTTTTTTTTGTTTGTTTTTTGAGACAGGGTCCCACGCTGGAGTTCAAGGGCAGAATCATAGTGAAATGGCAAGATTCCCTTGTCCCCTCGCCGGGCATGCAATGGGGGACTGGCTTGCTTCTTTGGTGCCCCACTGCTCAAACCCCTAGGGGAGCATATCGACAGGCAGGGAGCCCCACGGCAGCTTCTAGGGGTGAATGTTGATAGCTGAAGCCCCAGTGGGCATGTGCTACAGGGCACTCTCTTAGTTTAGCCGTCTGTAGGCGGCTTGTGTTAACCAGCTCAATTAGGCCTGTGCCTTACCACAAGGACAGAGGCCTGTATCCCGGGGTTCTTGCTGTACAGGAAGAATCGGATCACACGTGGGCTTGGAGAATGAGTGCAAAGTTTGATTTCGTGGAAGCAGCTCTCAGCAGATGGGGGAGCCAGAAGGGAGATGGTTTTCCCCTGGAGTCAGGCCTCTCAGCAGCCTGGGCTCTCCTCCGACCACCCCAGCCAAACTCTGCATCATTCCACCAGCCGATGGCCTGCCGGGGTCTCAGTGTGCTCTTCTGCCGGTGTGCTCCCCCCAACGGCCTCTCGACATCCAGCCGCTTGTGTGTTCTGCCGATGGGTTCCTCTCCATGTCCAGTGCTTGGGTTCCTGCCCACTAGGTCTTGGAGTTTCTATAGGCACAGGATGGGGGCGTGGCAGGGCAGGGTGGTTTTGGGAAATGCAACATTTGGACATGAAGGCAGGGTGTGTCGGTCGTCACCTAGGTCCGTGGGCACAGGCCTGTAGGTGGAGTCCTAGCCACGGACCACGCCCTCCTCTACCCAGCACTTCCCTGCCCACCACTCATATCAATAATTCACTGCAGCCTTGAACTCCTGGGCTCACGTAATCCTGCCGCCTCAGCCTCCACCGTGCCCAGCTACTTTTTTGTTTGTTTGTTTTTTTGAGACGGAGACTCGCTGTCTCCCAGGCTGGAGTGTAGTGGCGCAATCTCGGCTCACTGCAAGCTCTGCCTCCCAGGTTCACACCATTCTCCTGCCTTAGCCTCCCAAGTAGCTGGGACTACAGTAGCAGTGAGGACGACCAGAGGTCACTCTCGTGACTATCTTGGTTTCGGTGGGTTTTTGTCACTTCTTTACTGCAACCTGTTTTACCAGCAATGTCTTTATGACCTGTGTTTTGTGCCCACCTCCTGCGTCATCCTGTGACTTAAAATGGCTTCACCGCCTGGGAATGCAGCCCAGTAGGTCTCAGCCTCATTTTACCCAGCTCCTGTTCAACATGGAGCTGCTCTGGTTCACATGACTAACAGTTTCACCTTCTGGTCAGAGCCTTTGGACCCCCACAGGCTCTGACTCAGCCCTCTTATCCCAGGCTAATCCCATCCCTGTCCCATCCCTGTCTAAAAACCCCACTACCTTCTTTCTGAGAAAGTTGAGTCTTGTTTATACTAAAGTGTTAATGACTCACAAAGCATTCCCAGAGGAAAAGTTAACAGGAAGAGACTCTGAGGCTCTGGTGGTGAAAGGTCAGGCATCAGCCCTGGTGGAGATTTTTTTTTTTCCTTGAGGCCCCTCCTGACACCCCCATCTCTGCACAGGAATAGGAATGTGCCCAGCGGGTCCACCTATCTGCCCACGTGGCCCCAGCCCCAGGCTTCTTGGAGTAGAGCAGGGCTCATGCGTGTGGCACCCACACGCAGTTTCAGGCATGGACTTTCTCGGATGGCTGGGTGGCTTTGGGGGAGGTGGGAGCTGTTGGTGGAGAATGCTGAGCCCAGCCCTGACGACGGTCCTCTTTTCCTGCCTTAATAGGCTAGTCCTCACCACTGTGGGGGCCTCAATTTGGGGATATTCTCCTCAAACTCCTGCTGGTTCCGAATCTTGCAGGGAGACCAGCATCTCCTTAGCTGCAAATCCCAGTCGCTGCGGGGTCTTGGGGCTTCTGGGAGTCCCTGATGGGCCCAGGGCTTCCTTTCTCACTGACCTGGAGGCCTCTCCCTATGGCTCCCCATCTGACGTCTTCTTACCTGGGAGACTTAATTGGAAAGACTCACAGGGACCCGGGAGCATCACGGGGAGCCCTCCTAGGTACTAACAGATGTTTATTCATTTTGAAAAATGGGCAAATAGCAAATAAAGATGTTTAGGGTACATTTGGAGCAAAACAGCAAAATAGTCACAGCAGTGCTTGCCGCTCAGTGGGGAGAAGGCGCATGGGTTTTCCCATCTTTTATTTGGAAATCGTAGATGCACAGAATTGCAAAGAAGCCTAGAGGTCTCCATGCACCCGCCCCCACCCCCACGGCATCATCCCGAAAAGCTGCAGGGCAACTGCCAAATCCAGACACACATGCCCAGCACCCACAGGGACGGCTCAGACAGGGAACTTTACTTTCTTTGTACTCTCAGTATTCCCAACACTTCTGGAATAGGCATGTGACCGTTGATTTTAGCTCCTTATTTCTTTTTATTTAATTAAATAAGCAACATATGGATACTCCTTGTTTTGAGAATTTTGGGCCGGCTGCGCACAGCAAAGAGGCTGAGCGCCCCTCGGCAGCTCCCTGCACAGCCACACGCTGGGATGCGTGTGGAGATCACCCACTGGGTTTGGAGGTGCACAGGACCTCAGGGGGCGATCCCACCAGAGGAGCGGGGCTCGGCCTATGGCCCAGCTACCCCGAACTCCCCAGAGCTCCAGGGCCTTTCCTTCCATTTCCAGGAGTGACACCAATCTTGTCTCCTCTCCCAGCCCCAACCAGTGGGAAGAGAGGGTCCCATAACAGGCCATGGCAGTGGCCTGGGAGAGGCCACCCCTGCTGCCTGCCCACCTCAGAGGGTCCCCAGCTTGAGGATTCCGAGCAAACCTGGGTGCTGCATGTGTCCCTCCTCTGGAAAGAGCAGGCTGGAGATAGTGACCCCTCGTCCCACCTCCCAGGTGCACTGCGGGTGGACTGGGAACCAGGCAGCAAAATCCACCCAGCTTGAGGCCCGCGTCCTCCTGAAAGGGCCCCAAGCCCACACCCGGGGTGTTGCTGAAGTGACCAAAGGTAACCGCTGTGCTGAGGGGGCACGGGAGGACAGAGAGGGGGCGAAGTCATGGTACCCCAAGATCATCCCAGAAAACACGTTGGGAAGTTCTACTTTGTGTCTAGCCTGACTCCTTCTCCGGCGCCCAGGCCCTTTCCCGACAGACACAGCCCTCCCCTCCTATGTCCCTGAGCTTCCTGGTGCCTCTCCCTCTGCCCCCGGCAGCCCTGGCTTCTGTGCTGTATCCTCAGCAGGGCCTGGAGACACCCCAGAGGCCTTAAGAGCCACACCCTTCACTTTGATTTCTGCAGGAAACGAGGTGGCTCTGGGCCTTGGATAGGAAAGGGTTGGGGGTCTCGCTGGGGCCCAGCAACACTGACCTGAGTATGACCAGAACAGTCACCAGAGGCCTCCTGGGAGGGCGGGTGCAGCCCCAGCCCCCGCCGTGAGTAGGAGGAGCGGGGGCGGGTGTGAAAGTGTGGTGGGCAGCAGCGGGTCTATGCGGCTCAGCAGTGGAAAGTGAGCGGGCCAGGCTTCCAGGCGAGCTCAGGGACGGTTTTCACTGCAGCTAACCCTCTCCTGCCCGCCTGCACTCCCCGTGGTAACCAAAGGCCCTGCAGTGTGCGACTCCTCTTTATTCTTCCAAACTCTGTGAGCCTGCACGCTCCCATCCAGGACAGAACAGCAGGGGAGAGTGGCTGAAGGACGACAGGGGGCCTTTAGGGCCAGCTGGGTGGATGAGCTGAGTCTGCTAGGGTTGAGGGTTCAGTTGGGGGTCGGGGGGCATCAGTCGGGGGTCGGGGGGCGTCGAAGCCTGGGCCCCATCCAGCTGTCCTCTTTGTCCGGCCCAGGTGTCCCTGGGGTTCCTGTTGTGCCCCCGGCTTCTCTAGGGTTAAGTCCTCCTCCCCGTTCCCTCACTGTGGGGTTTAGCAGCATGGCCCAGCTGTGGAGTTTGGACTGGCAGTCGGGGTCACAGCAGACTCAGGAGCTCTGATTCCGGGGCCAACACTGAATGCTCCTCTTCTGGGGACATCAGCGCCTCTCCCTTGGCTACTTGGGGAGGCTGGTATGGAGGGAAGTGGAGGGAGAAGGAGGAGGTGGAGGGAGACGCGGGGAAGTGAGGGGAGGTGGGGGGAAGGAGGGAAAGAGGGAGGAGGGAGAAGGGGGAAGGGGAGGAGGAAGGAGAGGAAGAAGGAAGAGGAAGGGGGAGGGGGAGGGGGAGGGTAGGGCAGCTCAGGCCCTTCTGTCTGCTCTGATCTTCACGGCCTGAGGATAAGAGCTGCTCCCAGACCTGCGGAGGCCCCTTGGAGCAGAGGGATGTTTCAGAGAACACCCGGGTGACCTGCCTCCCTGCTCTGCATGACGCAGCACTAGGCCCCTGTGAGTCCAGCGTCACCCCTGCAAGGTGGGGGGTCATGGCCCCTGCCTGGACGGGCTGCGCAGCCCATCTGTCTTTACTTGGGCCTTCTCTGCTTCCAGAGGCTGCCCTGGGCGCCTGACCCTGGAACCTTCATCTCCAGCTCCCCAACCCCTCCCCCACAGCCCTGGGACCGGCGCCAGCCTGGGGAGGGGTCTCCATGCTCAGTTCCTTCCCGTCTTGTTCAAAGAGACACTGCCTGCCCACGTGCCATCAGCAGGATCCACAACCCTGCCAGGGGCCCCATGACACGCTCCCGCTGCACAGAGCATGTGACCCCAGAGGCCACCCTGGCCCGTTCCAGAAAGTGTGGGCCCTGGGATACTCCCCTCCCAGGGTGTCTGGTGGCCGGCCTATGCCTATCCCTGCTGTCCTGGGGTGAGCCCGGAGGTCAGGAGCTCCAGAAGGGCCAGCTGGGCATATTCTGGGACTGGCCATCAGCCCCCATTTCTGCTGCAGACCTGGTCAGAGCCAGTGTTCCCTCCATGGGGCCTGAAGACAGTGCCAAGTGCCCGCGCCATGGACCACAGCTGTGCCGCTGGGCAGCTGGTGACGGTCCCGCGCGGGAGCGCTGTGGACCCCGCTCTCTGGGCAGCCCTGCCCTAGGCCTGGACAGCTGCAGAGCCTGGGACCATGTGGATGGGCAGATCCTGGGCCAGCTGCGGCCCCTGGCAGAGGAGGAAGAGGAGGAGGGCGCCGGGGCCATGTCGCCCAGGGGGCCTGCCTTCCCCGGCATGGGCTCTGAAGAGCTGCGTCTGGCCTCCTTCTATGACTGGCCGCTGACGGCTGGGGTGCCGCCCGAGCTGCTGGCCGCTGCCGGCTTCTTCCACACAGGTCAGTCCCGGGCGGGGGGGCCTTCCTGCTGTGGGCCTGGGCACGATTCTGGACCCTTCCAGCCCAGGGCTCTGCCTCCTCCGTAGCATCCATCCCCCAACAGGAAGGGTCTGGCCGGATGATGGAGCAGGAGTCCTGCAAGCCCTTCAGTGCCCATGTGCTCCTGCCTGACACGCTCTCCCGGAGTCTCTGCTGGCCAAGTGTGTCAGACTGTGGGACATGAGGAGGGGCTGCCTCTGGCCATGGTCTGGGGGTCTCAGCTGTGGAGGCCACCAGCTTGGTGCGCAAGTACCTGTTTGTGATAGAAGTGGGTGGGGCTGACATTGCCTGGGGCCCTCACCGTCCTGCTGCTGGTCTGCACGGGGAGGGGAGGAGATGTTTAAGGAACAGGATCACGGTGACCAAGGCAGGCGTGGTCAGCCGGAAGGTCCTGGCAGCTCAGCCTGTGGGGAATTTCTTCAGGACCCAACCTGCAGCCACTGTCTGGTCTTCCCCAACTAAATCAAGTCCCCGGAGTACCTATCCTCGTCTTGACCTGGGCCCGCTCCTCGGCCCTACAGCTGGGGACCATGTGGTCAGACCTGAGTTCAGGTCCCAGCTCTGCCACTTCCGGGCTGAAGGACAGGGCAGCAGGGCCCACTGAGGGCTTTACGAGTACTGGCACAGCCAAGGTCATTGTCAGCAGTGGGCTCTGGGAGGGCACCATCCTGGTAAGGCTGGACCAACTTAAGACAGCTGGTCGGGGGGGACAGTGGCTGGGACAGTCAGGAGTCGTGGTGTGAAGGGGCAGGCCTGGCTCACCCAACTCCCTGGAGGTCCAAGGCTCAGCAGGTGAAGGTCAGGCAGGAGGCATGGCAGGTGCAGAGCCAGGGTCTTTGGGGCTGGTCGAGGTCCAGTGCCTGATGCAGCCCAAACCTGTGATGTCAGTGGCAGGTGATATATCGCATGCCTGCCGATGAGGGGACGGGGCTGTCAGGAGGTAGAGCGAGGAGGGGTCCCCCACCCCTAAAGGGAGGCATGAGTTCCTAAAACCAAGCCTGGCCCCAGACTGGCCTTCTAGGGCAGCCTCCCTTCTTCCTCTCGCTGGGACTCATCTTGGGGAAGCAGAGACCTGGGGAGGGGCTCTTCTGGCTCCTGAAGCCTCAGGGCTATAGATGTGCCAGGCCCTGGGGGGCCCCCACTGCTTACTCTGGGAACAATGCAAATGCCAGCTCAGTCCTTTCCTGAACATTCTCACCCATCCTGGCCGGCACCCCAGACACCCTTGTCCCCTTTTCACCTTTGATGCTAATGAGGTGCAAGAGTCCTCCCCCACCCAGCCCCCTGCCCACCCCCTCCTCCCTGTTGCCACCTGGGAGCTCCCCTCCAGTTGAAGCTCTCGCAGCCTTGGAAGGACGTACCGGGGGGGCAGGGGGCTGGCTGGGGCCTGGCTGGGGCCAGCATCTCTCCGCACCCCAGGCCAGCAGGACAAGGTGAGGTGCTTCTTCTGCTACGGGGGCCTGCAGAGCTGGAAGCGCGGGGACGACCCCTGGACGGAGCATGCCAAGTGGTTCCCCAGGTACCAGCTGTCCCTGTGGGGCCCCGGGTCTGATCACGGGTCAGGAGTGGGCCCCAAAGGGCTCTGTCGACCCAACACCAGGCCTGCTTTGCCTCCCTGGCCCCACAGGGCACTGGGGAGGCCCCTCTGTGGATGGTGCTTCCGGCCGGCAGGCACCCACTTTTCCTGTGAGGGCCCCTGTTCGGAAGGGCTGCTGGGGGCAGAAGTGCCTCTCCTGTGGGACTACCCTGAAGCCCCATGGAGGTGTCTCCAAGGCAGCCCTCCTCGCCCATGCCCACGGGCACTGCAGGGCGGCGGGAGGAGGGGGCCCAACCCCCGGGGATCCAAGGGCTTGAAGCGGACGGCGGGGGCCCTGAACCCCAACCTACATCTGTGGGGCATCTGCAGCTGCCAGTTCCTGCTCCGGTCAAAAGGAAGAGACTTTGTCCACAGTGTGCAGGAGACTCACTCTCAGCTGCTGGGCTCCTGGGTGAGCGCCACCTCCCCTCGGGGCTCCGGGCGCCAGTGGGGTCCTGCCCCTCCTATTTCCCCAAGGCACCGACAGTCTCTGGCTCCTTCCAGGACCCGTGGGAAGAACCGGAAGAGGCAGCCCCTGTGGCCCCCTCCGGTGAGAGCCAACACCCTACTGACTCCTTGGGCACCTGCAGCCTGTGCTTGGCCAAGGCCATGGGGTGTCCCCACCCTGCCAGACAGCAGGGAGAGTGACGGGCACGTGACCGGGTGTGAGGCTGCTGCCTGGGTTGGCTTCATGGGGGCTGTGCCGTGTGAGGTGGCGCGGGGCGGCAGGGGCCTCTGCCAGTGCCAGGTCCCCATTCTGCTTCTCCCCCAGCTCACCCCCTGGGCACAGCCCATCGCCCCTCGCCGCACCACCCCCAACAGTGCCCAGCACACAGTGTCTGCAGCCACTGCCAGATGGGCTGGATGTGCAGAGGGCCTTGGACAAGGGGCAGGCTCTCTGGTGGCCCCTCCAGGAAGCCTTTGGATCCTGTTATGCTGTGGGAGGGGTGGGAAGAAGTGTCGGGAGCGGGGGTACTCTGCAGTCCCTCCACTCCTGGCCAGAACTGGACCCCACAGGCTGCGGACCTGTCTCTGGGCCGGCCCGGCTTCCCCTTGGGAGCTAGGCCTCAAGTCCATCCTAACTGTCCACAGTCCCTGCCCCTGGGGACCCTGAGCTGCCCACGCCCAGAAGAGAGGTCCAGTCTGAAAGCGCCCAGGAGCCAGGTGCAGGCCCGGGACCCCCTGGGGTGGGGGCTGGGACAGGGGAGGGCTGATGGCACCTGGAGGGCTGGGTAACGCCAACCTTCCACAGGCCGAAGAGGGCAGGGGCCAGGGTGCGGGGACACTTTGCAGGCCTGTCCTCCTAGGGGGAGCCAGTCCCCCCCAGGCCCAGAGCGGGTGGTGGGTTCTTGAGCCCCCAGGAGCCAGGGACGTGGAGGAGCAGCTGCGGCGGCTGCAGGAGGAGAGGACGTGCAAGGTGTGCCTGGACCGTGCCGTGTCCATCGTCTTCGTGCCATGCGGCCACCTGGTCTGCGCTGAGTGTGCCCCCAGCCTGCAGCTGTGCCCCATCTGCAGAGCCCCCGTCCGCAGCCGTGTGCGCACCTTCCTGTCCTAGGCCAGGTGAGCGTCCCGGCACCACGCACAGCCAGCCCTCCTGCGGAGATGGCCCTGAGCCGGCCGTGCCCGGCCCTCCTGAACCCGGCAGGCCCTTCCCGGGTGGCATCGTCAGCCTGTCCTTACCCCGCTCACCAGGCCCCACTGATAGCACCCATCAGCCTTACTACCTGCCTTGACGCTTAGGTTGGGGCCTGGTCCTTCTCAGCACCATGCCCTGGCAGCCACCACAGCTCTGCCCGCCTGCGTTAACTGACGCCTGCTGGCTCCTCTCGGCCTTGATTTTCTTCAGTGGTCAAGGAAAGCCGGCTTTGGAGGCGTTTGGGGAAACAGAGTGGGCCGGTTTGGGCTTACACAAGCGAGACACCAGCCTGGCCTTAAACCGGGGCCAAGGCACGGTGGGGACGCCTGCACGGTGGGGACGCCTGCACGGTGGGGACGCCTGCATGGGACGGGGGCGTGTGAACCTGTTCTTAGAGAAGTGGGTGGGATGCCCCAAGCTGGCCGAGGGACAGGTGCTGTGACTGCCTTGGGGCTCTCCAGGGCCTCTGTAGTTACCCCCGGGATGTGTCTGAAGATCTTTTGGAGGGGACAACGTAGTCAGGCAGGGAAATCTGGGAAAGGGAAATCTGGTATCTGAGGCCCCTGGCTCAGTGGGCCCTGTTGGTAGCCATTGACTCACCCACCCCTCCTCTCCCTCTAGGTACCGTGGTCGGCCAGGTGGGCTGCAGAGTGGGCTCCCTGCCCCTGTCTGCCTGTCCTGGACTGTGTTCTGGGCCTGCTGAGGATGGCAGAGCTGGTGTCCATCCAGCACCCACAAACCCTGATTCCCTGACCACCGTCCAGGGTGGAGAAGGAAGCCCCTGCTTGGCATGGGGGATGCCTTTACTGTACCTGTTTGGATGCTTCTGAATAGAAATAAAGTGGGTTTTCCCTGGATGTACCCAGCAGCCTGTTCCAGACCACGAGCTGCCTCCCCACCGGCCCAATCTGACACAGGTCGCCACCTCTCCAGGCCGGCAGGGCAGCACCTGCCCAGGTCCAACCGGCTCCGGGCTGCTCCCCAAACTTCCCGCACTCCCGCAGACACCCCCTTCCGGGCCCCTCGCCTCCTTCCCCTCGCGCTTGTCCTCCAGTATTTTCAGGACTGTTGGAACAGGCAGGCCTCAGGCCCCACCTGAGATTGTACCCGACTGTCCCCCAAACTCGGCATCTTCCGGAGGGTGGGCGAGGGCCATGTTCCTGTTTATTTACCAACTTGATGATACCTGGGGGAGCCTTTGGGACTGTTTGCCCAAGACCCCTCTTTACAAGGATACCGCCCCCTTGTCACCACCAAGTGCCCTGCGGTATGCCTTGGGGCCTGGCTCTGCCGTTCTTGCTCAAGCCCAGCCCACACCCCAGGACTCCATCAGCCTCAGCTCCTGGCGGCTCTGGGGGTTCTTCTGGCACAAGTTTGGGGCTGGGCACCCTCCATGCTCAACTGGGGCCCTTGCCGCTTGCCGGGTCTCGGGGCTTACATTCTTGGGGCTCACATTGACTTCCTGGGGGGCTGTGCCGTTCCCGCCTCGCTGCGCCCCAGCAGCGGTGCTTGCAGCCCGAGGGTCCAGCGGCCCCAGCTGGGCACCTGAGAGAGGGGCTCCTCGAGGACACGACGGCCTGGGGGCAGAGCTGTGTCTCCCACGTTGCCGGAGGAGGTGGGCATGTGGGGCTCTGCCTTTTCTTCTGTATGCTTGCTTGTTTTCTTTTTTTTTTTTTTTTAAGAGAAAGGAAATTACAAACTCTCTTGAAGTTGTAGCTGGCTGTGGCTGCCGCCCTGGCTGATGTCCAGCACTTAGAACCCAGGGCAGGTGCTGCCAGCCACCTGGAGGGTGCTGGGTGGGGGTGCGTCCCAAGGCCTGGGGGCTCCTGTCATTGTCGCTGGTTGGTTGCTGAGGCTGGAGGCCGCAGGAGCAGGATCAGCTGTTTCCTCACTTACGCAGGCCTGTGGGGACAAGGTCAGAGAGCACCTGGGGGAGCAGGGCTGGGGCGGCCACTGGGGGCTGCCACCTCCTCCCCTTAGAGAACCTGAAATGGAACAAAGTCCAAGCAGTGATGGCTTCAGGCCTTTGGCAGAAAGGAGGTAGGTGGGGCTGAGGTTCTGGAAAGCAACCACTGCCTCTCCCTGTGCCGGGCAGGTCAGCGTCTTGTGCTTGTTTGCTGACATCTCAGTGGGGTCTGGGCTGTGGGGCTGGGAGTGGAGTGGGGGCTCGCCCAGGGGTGTACCTGGGTCCCTGGCTCAGGGCCTGCGTGTGACCCCACCCCTGCCCGGGTCTTTATTCCCCCGTTCTCTGACATGGGAGCTGGGCTCCTGCTACCTCGGACAGCCCCTGCCATGACAGCCCTCATTTTTAGGAGAGAAGGGCCAGGGGCTACCCAGGGGCCTGCCATCAGGTGTCTCTGGGGGCCTGGGCAGCCCAGGGGCAGTGCAGCCACCTATCCTGAGCCCCAAACTAGGATTGTGTACAGGGCAAGCTGTGTGGCAAAAGCTATTTCAGAGGAGGACAGCTGGGAGCCCCGGCACCCCACCCCAGGGTCTGGGGTTTGCAGAACTGTGGACACTGCCTTTCAAGAAACAAGTCTGGTTCTGCCAGACAGGAAACCAGGGCCCCAGCTGCCTGCCACGGAGAGACCCCTACGGCAGCCCCATGCCGCCCGCTGGGAAGTGGCTCTTCAGGACACCCTTGCGGCCCCTGACTCAGAGCCGACTCCTGGACCCAACCCCCTCCCACAGGCGCAGTCTCTGCTGGGCTCTGAGCTTCTGGGCTGGGAGTGGGTCCTAGGTCTCTGCAGCCCCAGTACCACCCCAGAGCCTGGCATGAAGCAGATGTTAGAAAAGTGAGGGTGGATGGATGGACGGATGGATGGATGGACGGACAGGCAGGCCAAGGAAGGCAGCCTCTTGCTGTGAGCGCCAGATTGGCCAGGCTGGCTGCAGAGCAGGTTCTGCCGGCCATACTTACAAGTACGCCTGCTTGGACAAGAGGCTGGATGGCTTTTCATTGACATGGTAGAGAGGAAATGGATCAAATCCACCAATGAAATCAACTGAAAGAAATCAAGACCCAAATAAAACCCACACAATGGAAAAGATGGCAGAGCGGAAAACAGGCCCAATCACAGAATGAAGCCCAAGGGGTCCCTGGGCCACAGACACGCCCCAAGTCCTGACACAACAGCAGAGGGGACACAGCCGGGGGACGGGGGGCATGGGACAGCCCGGGTCCTCTGGCCTGTGCGGGGACGGCCTCGGGGGACAGCAGAGGTAGGACAGCCCAGGTCCTCCGGCCTGTGCGGGGACGGCCTGGGGGGACAGCAGAGGTAGGACAGCCCGGGTCCTCCGGCCTGTGCGGGGGCTGCACTGTGTTCTGCCCTCTCCCACCACCCTCTGTCATGTTCAGTCATGGTGGCTCCCCTGACACTGTCTGCATAGCCAGCAGGCAACAGGGGCTTGCTGGACAAAGTCGATGCATTCTGAACTCCAGGTTCAAATGGGGTTCCCATCTTAAAATGTTTGAATGGAACCAGAGAGCGGAAGCTGTTTACCTCCTCCCAGGAAGCTGGCTGAGCCCTGAGTGATGGTTTAGGATCAGCGGCACAGTGGCTGAGGGATGCTGGATGCTGGGGACGGAGGCTCTGAGGGCGTCCCCTGCCTCTGGAATCAGTCCTGGTCTGAGGGCAGGGTGCCCTTTGACATGTGGACTGCTGACCCCATGGCCCCTGGGATCCTGGAGGCAGATGGCTTTGAACTGGATTCTGACCCCAGGGATAGTTCTGTCCATAGGAACCGTGGGCCCCCCAGGCACACCCAGACTCTGCTTGGCATCTGCCCTTCCCCACCCGGCTCTATCCTTCTCCACAGGGTCTTCCTGTGAGGCCACATCAGGATGAGGGGCCCAGCGAGGGCACCTGAGTGTGGACCACTCATGTTGCAAATCACAGGAAAGCTGATGGGGGCTGGCGAGCAGAGGGAAAATGAAAACCCTGCCTAGATGGGTCCAGGCTGCCACCGAGGGCCAGATGTGAGCGTCCCGGCCAGCGGGGCCTGGTTCTGAGCTGCCTGGAGGCTGCAGCGGCCCAGGACTTGGCAGGTCTGAGCTCAGACCTTCTACCTGTGGCCACTGCGGGGATCATGAGGACAGGCCTAGCCTGAAGCACAGGAGCCCTTGGACCTGGGGGACAGCTGAACCCTGGGGCCCCCAGGCCAGGACCTCTGCTCGTCTCTTCCCTGTGTGTAGTGAGTCCTCTTCTGCTCAGGCCTATAGTCGTGAGCAAGGCCCTGCTGGGCGTGGGGTCCCTCCCAAGAGGGGAGGTCTCTCTCCTTGCCCAGACAGGACAGACTAAGAGTTGCCACCTCTGTAGCAGTCTCCCACCCCGCTGCCTGCAGAGGCCCCATACTCACAGCTGTCCTCTTCCTCTGTAAACACGCTGACCACGTAGCAGCCACAGACAAAACCCAGAAGCTGAAAGACAACACAGGCGGAGGGTGAGTGTGGCCAGGCGAGCCCGCGGGGTGTCACCGTGGCGATACGGGCAGAGGCACCCGAGCACCCCTGACCACCAAGGCCCTGCCTCTCCTAGACCTCAGTTCCTCCTCTGTGACATGAGTGGGAGAGCTGACCCGTGGGCATCCTCAGCTCTCAAGTTCCAGCCGCACCCCTGCCTTCCGCCCCACCCCACTCAACCGGGTGGGGGGCAGGTGGGTGAGGATAATGGATATTGGGTGGGGAAGATGACCAGGTCAGCCTGAGGGGCTACAGGGAGTGGGGTGAGGCTGCAGAAGCCCAGGCTGGATGAACCCCAGGCCAGCCCAGTCCCAGCCCAGAGTCCCCTCGGGCCCCTGGCCTTTGGCCCCAGCCCACCCCAGCCAACAGCCACCAGGAGTTCCTCCCCCTCTGTGGAGCGAGCCGTCTGGGATTCTGGTTTTGAGCTCGGCAAAGTGCAGGAGAGACAGGCTGAGGCCTCGGGGTCCAGCAGGCAACTCCAGGCAGAGCTGGGGGCTGGCTGCTGCCTGTGGGGCAGGGGTCAAGCAGCGAGAGGAGAGGGACTGGGAGTCCAGGGCAGAGGACAGGCCACTGCAAAGCCCCACACACCTCGCAGACACCTGCATCCAGGGCCACTGAGGGAAAAAAGGCTCTGGCAAAGGGGGGCAGCGTTGCCACAGCCAGAAACACCAACGGCATGAGCGAGAGGGCCCGGCCAGGGTCACTCCAGGCCACAGACACCGAGGGAGGGGTTGGGGGCAGCCGGCCACAGTGGGTTTGTGACTGGAGGTGCCCCAGAACGAAGCAGGACACCTTCCTGGCTGCACCTCAGGCCGACCGCTGAGCAGCCGCGTGACCTCGAAAATTCACTTCACCTTCTGGTCTTGGTTTCTTCCTCCATAGACCTGGCCCAACAGCCCTCCGCGAAGGCCCCGGTCCCAGGGGAGGAGACAGGACATGCAGGTCAGGCCCCAGGGCTGGACATGCTTGGGTTCCGTCCCCCCGACCCCCACCCCATCGATACAGGCGAGCTGGTAGCTGCTTTCCTGGAAATCCAGCTCCTTTCTAGGGGTCAGTCAGGAGCCAGGAGACCTCTCTTACCACGAGGCAGGCAGACCTGTCTCCTTGATATTGAGACAAACTCAAGAAGCTGTCCCAAATGGCCATTTCTGGTTCCATGCCATGGCCAGGGTGGGAGCAGGGGTGAGGGTGGGCAACCTCCATGGCTCTTCCCCCCCTACTCCAAAGGAGCCCAAGACGCCCCCACCACGGAGCTGGCCGTGGTGCTGAACAGGCAGCCGAGCTTGGGGAGCCATTGGAAGACGCCCCTTCCAGCCAGTGCCCCCCTCCCGGGGACCTGTAGGCCGCCTCTATCCCACACCCCCGTGCTCCCCGCCCTTCACACCACCGCCTCCTGCCCATCCTCCTGGCTCCAGCCCCAGGTCCACCCCAAAGCTCTCCACTCTCCCTGCTGCATGGAGGCCTGGGATCTGCAGACCCTGCCCTGCGCCTCACGCCCAGAGCCTGGCCTTGTCGGACGACTCTCTATTGCTACCATCAGCACAGCTGGGCAGGGGTCAGCCAAGCCACCAGCCTCTCCCAGACCCTCCAAAGCAAAGAGCAGGGGGGCTGTGCTCCTAGTGAGGACTAGCTGGCTGGAATTTAGATCCACATCCTATTAAAGAAATTCCCATCCCTGGGAGTCAGGATAAAAGCCAACAGCAGGCCCCATCTCCCCAGCCACGCGTAGCGCTCACTCCTCCAGCCTCGGCTCCCACAGCCACCCCGTCCGAGAGAATCTTCATTTGTTCCCCTCTAGCTTCCTTTTGTTGCCTTCTCACAAAGCCTAATCTCAGGAGCTTTGATGTGCACACTTGGGACATTGGCTCTTTCTCCTCCAGTCGCATGCACCTGGGTTCCACACATTTTGGGGGCAACTGGGGCCCCCCTGTGCTTCGCTGAGTGGCTGTGGTGGGAGAAACAGGCCCTGACTAGCACTGGCAGGGTGTGTCTGTAGCCCCTTGCTACGGGGCAGCACCTCCCTGGCCTGAATTCCTGCAGGACCAGAGCAGAGCCCAGGAAGGAGCCCAGGGAGCTCACGAGGCCACCCATACTGTCACGTGTTCTCAGGCCATGGGCCCCTTCGATTTGGAATTCAGCTTCCACCGCCAGCTGCTGGCCACAGATCCTCGCTCCTAGAGGCCCCATGTCCACCTGGTGTGCTGCATTGACGCCAGCGTGTGCACCAGGGAAAGTCAGGGAGCCTTGAGATCAGTCACAAGTTCCTCCGGCGATGGCACCAATCGTGCTGCAGTCACATCGGCCCTGCCCCAGGAGCTCCTGAGGTGAAACGCTGACCAAGCATCCTCCACACGCCCGTCTCAGCTTTTGCCTCCTTCTTCTGAGCACTTCGAGGAAGGCACTGGCACCATCTGCGTTTTATAGAAGTGGGAGCTGAGGCACAGGGAGGTTGCTAGGCTCACGGAGGTGGTACAGTGGGGAAGGGGCCTCGTGGCCAGACCAGGAGCAGCACTGTAGCCCCTGTTCTCCACCAAACCGAGCAGGGCCGGAGAGGACAGCAGAGTCCCGTTCCCACACAAGCAACAGCTGCTCCTCAGCCCCTCCCGGGGCACAGAATCCCTGTCCAGGCTGCAGAATCTGTGTCCGGGGCCGTGGGATCCCTGTCCAGGCGGCGGGATCCCTGTCCGGGCCGCAGAGTCCCTGTCCAGGCCGCGGGATCCCTGTCCAGTCAGACCTGGGTCACGTGGCGCCAGCTTTGCCAAGTGCACACTCCAGTTCCAGACAAGGCTGAGGGGCTTCTTGCCGGCCCAGCCTCAGGCTCTGTCCACTTCCCATGACTGGCATGGGCTTGGGGCAGCCGAGGGAACAGGCTGGACACGCATGGATGGGTTTGTCAGGAAGATGCTTGCCGCTCCTCCTTGGGGCCGTGAAAGCCAGAGGCGGGGTGTCTCGGCCTGATCCGAGTCCTTCCCACTCCCCACAGCAAACACCACGCTCAACTTGAGAAAGGGCCTGGGTCGGCCCCACCTGGGGGAGGTGGTTTGCAGAGGAGGCAGAGGTGCCAGCCACATGGGAGCCCACCCGTGATACCTTAACCTCTCCAACAAGGGTGGGGATGAGGAAGGCAGAGACAGGCCTGAGGCCTGGTCAGCTGGCCCCGCCCCAGGGAGATGAGCCCCCAGCTCCGTGTCTCCTCCCTCATCAACCCATCCCCACCCCAGGCCCCCTTACCCCATGCTCACCGCAATCAGGATCTGCAGGCCGCTGTGTAGGGCCTCCACAGAGCTGGGCTCCAGGGCACAGATGGCACCTGACACCAGGGCCTGGCCATGGGGGTCCCCGAGGCCAGCTGCCGGCACCTCCTCGTGCAGACAGCCCGGCCAGTGCTCATGCCACCAGGAGCGATGCTGGGAGAGGCTGAAAGTCAGTAGCTCACTGTCCTGGGGGTGAGGAGCAGGAGCAGGGCTGGTTAGCGCCAGGAGGTGGCTGGCCTCACCCACTGCAGCCTGCGGGCATGCCACCACAGAGAGGCAAGGGGAGGTCCTCTCCTCCCGCCTCCCCTGTCCTCCCACTGCACCCTGTCCCCAGGGCTCCAGCAGTGGTGGGGAAAGGAATACCAAGGCCCTCCCAGCTGCTCTTATGCCTGCCCTCGACCCACACACCTTCTCCTCCAGGAAGGCCTCCCTGCCCAGACCCCAGAACTCGCTCTCAGGGGCACTGGGTCCCTTCCTTGTGTCTCTGGCCAAAGCTGCCATGTGACATGTGTCTGCCTCAGGACAGTCTCCCCGGCTGCAGCCCCAGGTGTGGCTCCGGGAAGCGGGGGCCCGTCTGCCTGGCTGGGCACCTGCCTTAGTGCCCACCTGTGCCACACCGGCCAAAGCAGAGAGCCCCCGGGGGAGACAAAACTCCATCCCACCCTGGCTTTAGAACTAACCTCTGAACTGCAGGCAAAGTGCCTGAAACAGCCTCAGTCAGGGTCGGCTCAGCGATGACCCTCCACCTCGTTTCCCCTGGTTCCCTGCATTGCAGGAGGCACGAGGCTTTACCAGCCTGGAGGGTTGGTCGGGCTGCCACAAAGGACCCCACGTGGCCCCAGGAGGGTGGTGTCCATTCACCTGCACATCTCTGCCAGGGTTTGCCCTGCTCTGAGGCTCCTCTTCTCCAGCCGGAGCCCTCTCACTTGCCAACACCCACAGACGCCTTTCATTCCCCAATCAAATCACTGGTCTCTCCCCAAACCTTTACTGAGTCACCAACTACAGACCAAGGCTGTTCCGGGTGCTGGGGACAGAGCCATGCACAGACAGCCCCTGCCTCAGACGATGGATGAAGAGAAAACAGAGGGGGTATTACACGGGGCCCGGCCAGGACCCCAGGGAACGACCTCGCACTGCCTTCTGGTCTGTACTCACCTGTGAGAGGCCCCCAACTTCCAGGTAGAAGCAGATGATGAAGATGTTCCAGGTGACCCAGATGGCTGTCCACACCGTGTACTAGGGAGAGGGGAGGACAGGGCGGCAGCTGAACGAAGCTCCCGGGCACACCTGCTCGCACCTAGCCCCCGGGGGAAGGTCCATGATCGCACAGGAGGGGCGGCCTCTGCTCCCGAGTCTGGTGGTCCCTGGATGCACAGCGTGGAGAAAGGGGTCCCCCATGCCCACCCTGCGACAGGTCTCAGAGCTTTCCCACGTGGGCGCCCCAGGAATGAGGCGGTGGGACAGTCAGCTCGAGGGAGCCCCGGCGCAGGTCGGCGTACGGACAGAGCATCTCCAGCTGAGCTGCCACGGCCTGTCCTCACCTCACCGGGCAGACGTTGCACACGGACAGCACAGGCCTCCCCTGCAGAGCACCCCGAAAGCCACCCCCAAGAGAGTGCCCCAAGGAGCTGCCAGCTGCCTTTGTAAATGAAGTTGTGTGGACACAGCTACCCCCATCTGTGCACACACAGCCCAGTTGCTTTTGTAAATAAAGCTGTGTGGACACAGCCACGCCCATTTGTGCACACACAGCCCAGCTGCTTTTGTAAATAAAGTTGTGTGGACACAGCCACGCCCATTTGTGCACACACAGCCCAGCTGCTTTGTAAATAAAGTTGTGTGGACACAGCCACGCTCATTTGTGCACACACAGCCCAGCTGATTTTGTAAATAAAGCTGTGTGGACACAGCCACGCTCATTTGTGCACACACAGCCCAGCTGCTTTTGTAAATAAAGTTGTGTGGACACAGCCACGCTCATTTGTGCACACACAGCCCAGCTGATTTTGTAAATAAAGTTGTGTGGACACAGCCACGCCCATTTGTGCACACACAGCCCAGCTGCTTTGTAAATAAAGTTGTGTGGACATAGCCACGCCCGTTTGTGCACACACAGCCCAGCTGCTTTTGCGCTGGAACTGCACGGGCCACAGCGCCTGAGGTATTTACCATCTGCCCTCTACAGGAAAAGTCACCGCAAACCACTGGTCTGGACCGATTACTTGGTTCTGCACTGAATGAAAACGCTGACTGAGCAGAGACATTTTTCTGAACATTCTTCCAGCTTCTCCAGAGGATGCAGCAAGGACAGTATGGCCAGGGGTCTGCTGGGGTCCACGTCCCACCCTGGGCTTGAGGCAGTGATTTTGTTCCTGTTTTCCTATCTGTAAAGCAGGGATCACGGCAGCACCCATATCCCTGGCTACTGAGGGGATGAGTTTGTGAAGGCCTTCAGTGCCTGGGGCTCCCCAGTACGTGCAGCTGCTCCTACAAGCAGCGCCGGAAAAGCCCCTCCGTCCGAACCAGAATTCTAGATGTACACCAGCAAAGAGGTCTGAACCCAGGGGTCTGGGTTGGCGTTTGTGGGGTGTTCAATGGTGTCCAGGAAAATAGGGCAGGATGGTGCCACGGGAGCCGCCATCCTGGTCACCCCAACCCACCTGCCCATAAAGGGGTCCGGGCCCAAGACTCACCACCACCACATAGCGTGGCCGGTACTGGATGGTGCCAAAGAGTCCCAGGATGATGACGACGATGTGGGCGAAGTTGGCCAGGATGGGCACCCACTGGTAGCCCAGGAAGTCAAACACCTGCCTCTCCAGGGCGGTGACCTAGGGGCAGGGCGGTCGCTGTGAAGGGTGGACCTGAGGGAGGCCCCAGGCCCGCCAACCAGTGCCTGGGCCAAGGTGACGGGCACTCAGCCAGGACTTCCTCCCCAGACCCGCCCACCACACCTTTGTTTGACGAGGGACACCAGGGCCCTAACTCCTGCTCCATGACCTGTCCAGAGCAGGCACTGGGCATCTACTGTGTGCTTGGCTCTTCCAAGAAAAATCCCCAATCAGCCTGACAGGCCCCTGTGTGTCCCCACCCGTCCCCATGCGTCCCCACATGTCCCCGCGCGTCCCCACGTGTCCCCGCCTGTCCCCGCTTGTCCCCGCCCCCATGTGTCCCCGCCTGCCCATGTGTCCCAGCCCGTCCCATGTGTCCCCGCCCGCCCCCGTGTGTCCCCGCCCGCCCCCGTGTGTCCCCGCACATCCCCGCCCATCCCCACGCATCCCTGGGCAAGCGTTCCTCCCTTGAGTAGGCCCCATCCCCTCCGTCCCCGGTTTCCTCATCTGGAGAACAGGAACACCGGGGGCTGTTCTAAATCACGAATCGTAGGGCCAGGTGACAGACACACAGACGGCCCAGAAAACACCACTTGTGGGGGTCAGATGGCCGGGAGGGACTGACGCGGATCCATAGGGGTACCGGACGCCGAGGCCCCAGCCTGCCACCTGCATGTCGGCCTTGGGGACAGCGCTGGCAAGGCCGCTTTCTGGCAAGCAGGCGGTCTCCCCTCCACTTCAGGACATTACAGGACTCTGTGGAACTGGCCCTCCCCACAGGGCCGAGAGGGAACCAACGACGGGTGAGGGAAAAGCGCCTGAGGAATATAAAGTGGGTATTTTATATTTAGGAAACCAAGAAAACCTGAGCAAAGCCATGACCAGGGTGCTAACTGCAAGGAATGGCGCACTCGGCCCCACCCGTCACCAGCTCCTTCCCACGTGCTGGTGAAGCACACCCCAGAGAACAGAAGATGCTGCAGAACCCACCCCACCCCCACCCCAGCCGCCCCACCCCCACCCCATCCCCCATCCCAGTCATCCCATCCCCCACCCCACCCCACCCCAGCCGCCCCACCCCCACCCCAGCCGCCCCATCCCCACCCCATCCTCCATCCCAGTCATCCCATCCCCCACCCACCCCACCCCCACCCCAGCTGCCCCATCCCCACCCCACCCCCACCCCAGCCGTCCCACCCCCACCCCAGCCGCCCCACCCCCACCCCAGCCGCCCCATCCCCACCCCAGCCTCCCTATCCCTCACCCCAGCCTCCCTATCCCTCACCCCATCCCCATCCCAGTCACCCATCCCCACCCCAGCCTCCCATCCCAGCCACCCAGGGGCCAGAGCTGCGCCATGCTCAGGACAGCCACGGAGCATCCAGGGAGGACCGGAAGGGACTGGCGTGTGCTGGAAAGGCAGTGACAAGCGACAGCAGCGCGGCTGGGGTGAGTGCCATGGCTGCACTCTGTGGATTTCACTGCAGGCACTGGAGGGGCTGAGATGCCATGAGTGGCCTCCGGGCCTCTGGCCTGGGGGGTGGGATGGGAAGGGCACCCAGAAAGGTTGAGCCCTGAGGCAGGGGAGAGTTCTAGAGGGCCTGGGCACCTCCTCACGGTGGGGGAAGTGGAGGCTGGATGGGCTGAACCAAGAACAGGGCCAAGCCGGGAGGGCACCGGGGATGCCGGGTGGTGGGCGGCCCAGGCTCTAGGGGCAGCCTCCATCCCTGCCTGGTACAGCTCCTCAAACCGTGCCTGGGGCACAGCGGGCAGGGTGGGCCGTTGTGGATCTGCCCCATGGTCATGCCGCAGGGAAAAGGAGGCCTAGCCTGACTCCATTTCGTCCCAACCCCTGACCCACAGTGGTGTCCTTCAGGTTATCTGCTTTTGCCCTTTCTGCACGTAGGCCAAGCTCACGACGGGAGGAATTCAGCTTGGTTTACCTTTCAAGCAAGGACGACCAGAGCCCCTTCCCGAAACCACCCTGGAGAACAGGACCTGGGCAGGGTGTGCACACAGGCAGCAAGGCTGTGGATCTGGGCCCCGTGACCTGGCCCAGGATGTGGGGGCTACAAGACTGCACCCACCCACTGGTCCTGCCTCACAGTGAGTCCAATTCTGCCCACGGCAGCTTTCACCCGGCCCTGGCCCTCCAGCTGTAGTGTGGCTCCAGTGAGAAAGCTGGGCAGGTACGGAGCCCAGCACAGAGCAGGTGCTCAATAAACGCCAGGAGCGGGGTACTGTGAGGACACCAACTGGTCCATGGGTTGCAGGAAGCAAGATCTGGCAAGTGATGGTCTGGGGAGCCAGGCGGGAGGCTGGGGGGTTGGGGAGCCAGGCAGGAAGCTGGGGGGTTGGGGAACCAGGCGGGAAGCTGAGGGGTTGGGGAGCCAGGCGGGAGGCTCGGGGGTTGGGGAGCCAGGCAGGAGACTGGGGAGCGGGGCGGGAGGTTGACCACTGGCAAGGAGCCTGGGAGCCTCCCTCAGGCAGCAGAGGCTAGTGGCCTTGGAGGGAGGAGGTGGGAGTATGGCCCCCAGGACACTGAGGCAAGAGAGAGGGTCCAGCTAGCCTGGCCTCCCTGTGGAGCCGCCTCATTCTTCAGCAAATCATCTCCAGCGAGAGTGGAGGCCGCAGAGGTCTGTCATGGCAGGTGGTTCCTTGGAAAACCCTTTTCCAACACAAATTGCTCAAAGCCACACCCTCATCTGTGGGGTGGCCGCTGGTGAGAAGCCACACAGGGAAGCTGAGCTCACTCAGGGGCCAGGGGACTCCACTCTCCTAACCCTGACCCCCAGTTCCTGCCCTCCCAGCAGCCACCTCTTTGGGACCCCTTGGGCCACGGGAGCCAGTGCACCCCACAGATACCCACAGGGACCACGTCTCCCCCACAGCTGTGGCCTGGTGCCCCACCAGGCTTGGAGCTCAGGACAGTGAGGCCCCGGGGCTTAGAGACCCACACTTCGCCCCCTCCCTCTCTCGTGTCATGGATGCCAGATGTGAAGCCTGAAGACCAACAGCCCCCTGAAACGACAGGATGGCAAGAGCCAGCCCCCCGAAACTACAGGAAGGCAGTGGCCAGCCCCCTAAAACTATAGGAACTATAGGAAGCCCCCCATGACAGGAAGGCAAGGCCTGGCCCCCCAAAATCACTGGAAGGGAGGGGCCAGTCCCCCCAAATTATAAGAAGGCAGGGGCCACCCCAAATGACAGGAAGGCAGAAGCTGGCCCCCCAAAACCACAGGAAGGCAGGGGCCAGCCCCGAAGCCGCCTTCCACCCAGCCGCGGAGAAAGGGTGAGAAGGCGCGGGAGCTTGGGTCAGCAGGCTTCAGGCAGGTCCCGACGGGCCTACCGGGGTCCCAGGTACAAAGGACACAGAGGCTCACGGACAGGGAGAGGACAGGCCCTGGACAGCGAGGCGGCTCCCGGAAGGTGTCAGAGCAGGGGGCGTGCACGCCGCACTGGGGCCGCTCACCCAACGCCGGCACCTGCCGAACGCCCCGCGTGGGGTGGTGCTGGCCACAGCGGAGGCCACTTTGCAGGGCCTTCACCACATCACTCAGCAGGACGGGCGGCCACGGAGGCTTTGGCAGAGAACGGCGGGATCTGAGCTACGTTTTAGAGACGGTCCCAGGCCCGTTCTGCTCTCCCCCAACAGCCCAGACCAGACCCCCATTCCAGCTCACAGGCTCCCCACAGACAGCAGCGCACAGCAAACCTGTCCCTGCCTGTCCCGGCGGGACAAGCAGACGCTTTTAGGACCTCCTTGGCTCTAGCGCCCCCTGCTGATAAGATTCGGAATCTTCCTGATTTCACAGCAGCAAACAAGGCCCCACATCCCCAGCGTCAAGCCAAGGCCCCCAGCCGACCAGGGTCTCCGGGCTGCCCCAGGCTGCCCCTTCCCGAACCGGGCGGAAACCACCCTCCCGAGCTGCCATGGCTCTCTGCGCCCTGGGAAGCTAGCTCGGGCCATCCGTCCAGCAACCCACCAGCCCCTGGAGAGGCTGGGCCGTGGCCTGGACAGGGGCGGAGCCCTCCCATCACCCTGAGGATCTGTACCTGCCTCCCCAGGCGACCGCTGATCCCCAAAAAGGGGTGTTCGCTGTCAGGACTGGTCAGGGACTCCCTGGGGCCAACGACCTGACACAGGCCAGCTGGGGGTCCTTCCCTGACCCCACTCTTCCACTACCAGATGTCAGCCAGGAGGCAGGGTGCAGGGGACTTGTCTGTCCTCCCCGTCCATCCCACTGAGCTCCTCCCAGGCAGGGACCAAGCTCCATTGTGCTCAGTGGGGACAGTCAGAGACGGAATCACTGACTCAGGCTTCGGGGGACGGGAGGGGCCGCAGACGAAGGCAGAGCAGGCCCCAAGGCAGGACACAGGTTGTCCAGGAGGCAGCCCGAGGCAGCTTCAGGTGCCTGGAACCCACGAGTGCTGGGCTTCACTCACTCCGCACCTCGGGCTCCTCGTCTGTGAAACGCTGGCGCCTCCATAGCTGGACGTAGCTCCAGCCTCATAACCGTGCCCGGCAGAATGAAGTGCCAGCCGCTGCCGGCTGCTGTGGCTGTAGCAGCACACGTGTGCAGAGTCCCTGTGTGCAGCCTCAGAGCTGGTCTCACCCACACCCACGTGACCCTCCGAGGAGGCCCCAGTGCCCGTCCACAGGCCCTCCACGCACTCCGAGTCCTGGGAATCTGCCCGTGTCCTCCACAGGAAGGGGATCCTGTCCACAGATGCGCCCACGGCGGCGTGATCTGCCAGGGGGCGGGGAAGACTGGAAATGTCCAATTTTGACAAGCCAGGTGCTGTCACGTGAGGACAGTGACTCCAGGCAGCCAGAGGGCCTGCCTGGGACGCAGACGGGTCAGACGACATGTGGTGGGGACAGAAAGGCAGAGGCCACGTCTGCACAGATGGCCTCAGAGCTTCCCTGCCGGCCCCTCCCAGTCCTGCAGTCCGCAGATGCCTCGCAGCCCTCGAAGGGAAGTTGTTCTTTCTGTGATCTCCGGACTTCCCCACAACCAGAGCCCCCTCAAGCTAGGACCCCTGCCTGGGTCAGCTCTGGGCCTGGAACGCAGGGTCACTGAACCCTGGAGTTTGATGGGGGGCGCTCAGTGGTGCCGGGACTGCTGGCCTCACAGCCTGAGGGGACAGACTGAGCAAGCTGCTGCCCAAACTCACCAGCCGGGCAGATCCAGCTCCCTGCGTCGTCCTCCTGCCACACCAGGAGGATGGGGTGTGAGCCATCACCCTGAGACCCCAGGCTGGCCCCTCCTGAAAGCAGCCCAGGTCCCACTCCCATGGAGCTTCCAGACCGGCTTCTTGGTTGCGGGGGTTCTCCAGGGTCAAGGCTTGGCACCCGGACAAAGCCCCTGGCCTCCCAGGTGTGGCCTCTTCCCCACCCTGCCTCCATCCTCCGTCCTCCGTCCACGGACATCGAGCTCTTCAGGCTGTGCTGGTCAAAGGTGGGGCCCAGGGCCTCCCTGCTCACCCATGTCCTCCTGTCTGTCCTGGGCCATCTTAGGCACGGCCAACCTCACCCAGCTCCATCCCCCAGCCCTTGCTGCCAGCAAAGGCTCCTGATGAAGAGGACGGGCAGGCACAGCCCATGGAGGCTATAACGGACTCGCAGAATCACTGAAACCCACAAGACAGCCTCCTCCAATGAGACCCCCACCCCGCCCTGCTGCCCAGCACTCCCACAGTGCCTTGTCTCCTGAGGGAGACCACCACACCTGCTGCGACCCCGGGGAGGGGCAGCCCCTTGGGAAATGACAGCTCCAACAGCCCTGCTTGGGGGTGGACCCAACACCAGGCCTCACATGGCCTCAGATGGCCTGACCACCGCCACCTTGGAGAGACCTTCTCCTCAGCCCTGTTCTCCTGTCCGGGAACCCGGGGTGCTGGGGGCGCCTGGGTCAGAACCAGACCCACAACTCTCCTCCCTGAGCTTCCGTGCAAGGCGGGTCAAGAAGGACAGAGAAGTTACCCAGGGCACCCATGGGGGTGGGGGGCCCAGGGTCCTTCCCCTGCGTGGCGTCCCCAGGGCTCTGTGAAGGGGGCGTCACAGACAGTTTCACACTGGAGTCACAGCTGAGACACCAACAGGTCTTAACAGTCACCTATCAACGAAGACAGTAAACAGAGCGCGTCAGGCAAACCGAGCAGGCCTGAAACGGCACGGAAAACACCACTGGCCACGAAGGGCCTCAAGACTCACCTCCACCTCCTGGGAATAAAAGGCCCAGCAAGTGCCCGCTGCACCCGATACCTTCTGCAGGAGAAGCCACCCGACAAAGACCTGGGGCAGGGCTCGTGTCTCGCTCGAGGCCTCGCTAAGCGGGTGAATTGCCAAAGGCACCCCAGCCACCTGGCCGCCCCCCAGCAGAGGACAGAAACAGCAGCAGAGGCCTAGGGGGCTGTAAGCTGCCTCCATCCAGCCGGCTCTCCGCTGCGGATGTCTGTTCCCCCGCAGGATGGGGCGCCCGCAGCCCCGTCACCCATCTCTCCCCACATCCCCTTGAGATACAGCCGGAGCCCTTCACTCAGGTCATGCGGCCCCGTCCTTCTGACCTCTCACCTCTACCCCTGCTGCCCCTGCGCCACCCACATCACAGGCGGCATCTTCTCAACTCCTGGGACAGCCAAGCTCCCACCTCACTCAGGACTCAGGGTCTGTGCCCGTGCCATGCCCACCCACCACCAGCACCTCAACCCCATCCCACTCCCCACAGCACCGCAGCCTCTGTCCACGCCTGCCCACGCCTGCCCACGTCTGCCCGGCGCAATCACGCGATGACCTATGTGCTGCTTTGCTCACGTCAATCATCGGTGGGGGCTCATGGAGGGCAGGGTCTGCCTGTCTCTGCAGATGCCGCCAGCCTGGGCACTGCCTGGCATGGAGGGCATGCTTTCCCTAAGGGCAGGGCCCAGCTGTCTGTGTTGTGGTGGGGCCCCAGAGCCCGGGGAGGCCGGCTCATAGGAGATTCTCAATTGCGTACATATTGGGAAAAGATCCTGGTACTGGAGGGCAGAGGCCACAGAGAGCCCCAACCCTGGGCAGTGTCCTGGGCTTGGGGGCTCAGCCTGAGTTCTCGGTGGCCCCCATGGACAGTCTCTACGGAGAGGCCGTGTGTGAAGCCTTGGCCACGGAGGGCTCAGAGACTGGATGGTCCCACACTCATGGGCAGAGGAGGCTCTGGCCAGGTCCAGGTGGGTGCAATTTCACCAGGCTCCAGTGACTTGGGTGTTGCCATGGGGAGGGGCACCAGGTGGAGGGACAGGCTCCAGCAAAGATCTGGAGGCAGGTGGTGGGGGGCGGAGGAAGAGAGGGGGGGCGTGAAGGGCCTGCACTGTAACGGGTGCCACCTGGGACAGGACACATGTGCACGCTCACACGCCTTGCAGGCAGAGCTGGCTGACAGTATCTACTCTAGACACAGAGTTAAGATTAAACTCTTGGCCGGGCGCGGTGGCTCACGCCTGTAATCCCAGCACTTTGGGAGGCCAAGGCGGGTGGATCACGAGGTCAGGAGATCGAGACCATCCTGGCTAACACGGTGAAACCCTGTCTCTACCGAAAATACAAAAAATTAGCCAGGTGTGGTGGTGGGCGCCTGTAGTCCCAGCTACTCAGGAGGCTGAGGCAGGAGAATGGCATGAACCCAGGAGGCGGAGCTTGCAGTGAGCCAAGATCTCGCCACTGCACTCCAGCCTGGGCAACAGAGCGAGACTCCATCTCAAAAAAAAAAAAAGATTAAACTCTTAGTCCCAGGCCTCCCCATCCTGCCCAGAGGACGCTAACCTATGAGGAGGGATGTCTGCCCTACCGGAGCCCCGGGGGAAAGGTATGTGAACCCCCCAAGGGGGGCAGTTCTTGCCCTGGCCCACTTCGCCTACACAGGGCACAGTCCTGTGAGGTCTGGGCTGGCAGCTGGGATGAGCTGCACATATCGGCTAAGGGGTCTCAGCCTGAGGAGCAGCCTCAGGTCAGGCTCCGGAATGGAGACCCTGTAGCACGAGCGGCAGGGAGCGTCGTCTTCATCTCGAAGCCAAGGCTCCCAGAGGCTCAGGGCTCCATGACATGTGGCCACATGCGTGAGCAGTGAGTCTCATGCCACCATGGAAGTGGGTGACCCTGGTGGCCCTGCCAGTACCCAGCCCCAAACCCCTTCCTGAGCCTTTGGCTCCTGGGGTCTCCTCAATGCAGCAGGGCGGAGCCTGGGAATCGGACGCGGCACAGCCCTGCTCAGAGCTGGCAAAGTTCACACTGATCTTTGGGGAGAAAGGCTCCCAGAAGATACCTGGGCCCTTTGACCTGAAGCTTGGTAACACAAAATTCTCAAACTTGTCAAAAAAAAAAAGAGGGGGGCTACCCAACCCACCCCCATCCTCCCAGGTCCCCCACCCGCATGCAGTGACTAGAGCTGTGGTCAAGGACTCTTCTTGCCCAAGGCAGAGGAGGCACAGTGGGCTGCCAGATTGCCAACCTGGCCAGGACAAAAGGCCTTTGACAGCTCCCTGCTGCGATTCAGCAGTGACCCTAGAGGCTGGCCTGAGGGGACACGACTCTGCCCAATCCCTGGAGAGTCCCCAAGTCTGCTGGGGAAGCCTGTGGCCCTCAAGCCAGGGTGACTCTTTCCCCCTTGGCTGCAACCAAATTTCCGAGGGCCTGCGTGTGCGCCCTGCATCTGTCTACCGTCCACCGCAGAGATGAAACAGGGACAGGACTCCACCTGCCCCTCTGCTCCCCGAGGTCACATCCGACCAGCACAGTTGTGCCTCACTCTGCACCTGACACTGGAGCATCCATTTCTCCTGCCCAAACCCCAGCACCATCAACCCCAGCACATTCTCACACCACCTTCAACAGATGGAAACCAAGGTCACCAGTGTCCCCCAAAACAGCCTCGCTTTCTGACACCCAAACACCACCAGCTGCCACTGGCCAGGCTCCAAACTGGGGTACCAGCCAGGCTGGTGCCTGTCCTTCATGTGGTCAACCGACGGGCATTCGAGTCTTCAAGTGGACCACCCTTGCCCTCCACATTCCCACTTCCAGCCCCTCCCCACCCAGTCTCCTAAGGGACTCCTGCCACTGAGGAGTCACTCACAGAAAGATACCAACTCTTTCAAGGCCTGAGATGGTCCTTGGGCCCCCAAGCCTGTTGCAGGGCCTCAGGTTATCTCCGCAGCCCTAGCGAGCCTCCCAGGAAAGCTCCGGAAGCTCCTTCCTTCCTGGAGGAAGGAGGAAGGACACGATGCCTCCTCGGCCGTCCCCAGGTCCGCCCGCAAGCCTGTGCCCCTAAGCCGAGGACGGGACACCCAAGCTGCACAGCCACGGACTCCGAGGGTTTTGCGGCTCAGAACTCTGAAACTGCCCCTTCTGGCCCTACTAGCTCCAGGAGGAGGAGGGGGGCGCGCAGTCCAGCTGCGCTCCGCAGCCCACAAAGCATCGTTTCCTTTTTAAGACGGGAGACCCAGGGCCCATTAGCATCGAAGCAAAGCAGCCTCTCGAGCCCGGACTGCGAGGCCTTTGTTCAGCCCCCTCCCCCCTCCCCCGAGGACAGCGGGCTCCGGGAGAGAATTCGCCTCCCAGGCGTCCCAGGGAGCTTCGGACTCGGGGCAGAATGGAAACTTGGCCGAGGGAGCCCCGGCCAATCCCGACACAGAAGACGCCCGCGCTGCGCCCCGGGCACGGGCTCCAGCCCCTTCTCGCCCCCGCACCGCTCCACGCCGGGCGGAATGGGGGGCAGCGGGGGCGGGCAGGGTCGGCAGGCTCGCGGGTGGGCAGGACGCTCTCACCCCCCGCCCCCCACACTCGCAAACTCGCAGGCACAGCCTCCGTCATCGCCCCACCCGGCTCTCAGAATCCGAACTTGGCCGCTCACTCGGCGCCCGGGGCCGGCTGCGGGACACGCTCGTACACATAGAGACACGCGCGCCCGGGGGCGCACACGCCTCTCCCGGCGATGGGGTCCAGGCGGCCCCGCCCGAAGGCTTCCGTCCCGCCCGCCCAGCCAGCCGCTCCCCGGCACCTGTCCCCGTCGCTCCGGACTCGCGGCCGCCCCCCGCGCGCGCCCACCGGGGACGGGACCGGGCGCCGCGGTTCCCCACGCCGCGCAGGCGACACCACCTTCGGCCGCAGCAGCCTGGGGTCCGAGGCGTCCGCGTCGGAGCTGTCGCGGGACCCAGCGAATGGGCCCAGGAGCGGAGGGACTCGCCGGGACCCCGCAGCCGCCGTGGGTCGGGCACCCGGAGCTCCAGGAGGCCCGCAGAGGGGTCGCCACTCACCAGCTGAAAAGTGCAGAGGACGATGAGCGCGCAGCGGCCGGAGCAGGAGCCCATGGTGCCCGCCTATACAGGAGGCCTCCGGGTGCCCCGCGCTCGGCCCCCGCCGCCGCCCCGCCTGCTCCCCGCGCGCTGCAGCCTCGGCCCCGCCCCCTCCGCGTCCCGGCCCCCGGCCCCCCCCGCCCCTCAGCCCCCGGCCCAGCCCACCCCCGGATAACAGCTGCGCAGCCTCTCCCCGCAACCCCCGCCTGCGGCCCCTGGGGGCTCCGCGCCGGCCGGAGAAGGGGACCCTTCTTAAAGGGGCGATGGCGCGGCTTCTCGGGTAGCGAGGGGCGGCGCCGAGGCCCCAGAACAGACCCGCAGCTGAGGGGAGCCCGCCCCGGACGCGGCAGGAATGACCGGCGTCCGCCTCCTCCTCCAGGATGACCTTCCCGGCACCTGCTCCCGCCCTGGGCCCGGCGTGAGATCCCCATCAACCTTCCCCGTGGGGGGTCCGAGCGACCCCCATCCCCGAGGCGTTTTCTCTGAAAGTCTCAGAGATTCTTTGACTTGCAGAAGTCCTGGACCCGGGTCCAGAGCTCAGAGGTCCCCTCTACGGGCAGGCGGGCCGAGGACTCAGGAGGAGGGAGTGAGCCGGGCTCGCCCGCTGCCCATAGGGAGCTCCTCTGCTGGAAGGCTGAGATCTGAAGGCCAGGTCTGCTCTAACTGCTGGACCGGCCGGCTGCCTGCGCGGGAGGGGCTTGGGGAGCCGCGGGTTGGAACAGCCTGAGGCCCTGTGCATGGTGGAGGCAGGTCCCAGCTGTCCAGGGCAGGTCCTGGGGTCTGGATGGGGCTGAGCCTGGTAAAGCCTGTGCTTCCGGAAGAAGCTTGTGCTGGAGGCAGGGGATGGTCCCAGCTAGGCCAGAGAGGAGCAGGAACTGGACACAGTGAGCTGGAGCCTGTGGGGGCAGAACAGCAGGAGATCACCGTAGGCGCCGGGCCAGGGCTGCCACTTCGTCTTTACTCAGTGGCAGGGCAAGGCTCCCTGACTGCCACCCACCGTCTGAGGAGCCTGAGATGGGTTTCCCATGGCAACCTGAATTCCTGCCCCGCTGGCAATTTTACGAATTACTGAGGATTCTTGCCTTCCTAATTTTGGATGTATGTCCCGCAGTCCCAGAGATCAGGACTGGTCAACAGAAGACCAAGGGTCAGGTTTTCTGCACTGGGGGAGCCCCCGCACATCTGTAATCCAGGTTCATGGGGGGTGGGTAGCTTCCAAGCCCCAAAGGTCAGAGAGCAAAGGTGTGGCCGGCTGTGGAGGGTGGGGGGAGCCAAAGGTCAGAGAGCAAAGGTGTGACCGGCTGTGGGGGGGCAAAGGTCAGAGAGCAAAGGTGTGGCCGGCTGTGGGGGGGCAAAGGTCAGAGAGCAAAGGTGTGGCCGGCTGTGGGAGGGGGCAAAGGTCCGAGAGCAAAGGTGTGGCCGGCTGTGGAGGGAGGGGGGGGCAAAGGTCAGAGTGCAAAGGTGTGGCCGGCAGTGGAGGGAGGGGCAAAGGTCAGAGAGCAAAGGTGTGGCCGGCTGTGGAGGTGGGGGGCAAAGGTCAGAGAGCAAAGGTGTGGCTGGCTGTGGAGGGAGGGGGAGCCAAGGGTTGTTTGCAGTGTTGGGGACATAAGAATATTCAGGAATTAGATGGTGGTGATGGTTGCACAGCTGTGTGAATATACTGCAGACCACTGGGCACTACACTCTAAAGGGGTGAATATTATTGGTGTGGGGATTGTATCCCAATTTTTAAAAGATACGAAAAAATTAATGTTTATTTGTACAATATATAAGACATTGATTTTTAAATACAGTGGTACCATCCCCGGCCCCCATAACCCTGGTTCCTCCAGGCACTTGGAGCCATTGGTGGAAGGAAGGACGTGGACTCCCGGAAGATGATTTGCAAAGGTGCCACGTAAGCAGAGGAGCCACATAAGCAGAGGCCCAGTACCACATAAGCAGAGGAAGGCCCGGAGCCGGCTGCTGAGGTCCTGAGGCAGAGGGAGGGGCACCTGCTCAGCCTTGCCTGTGTGTGTGGATCCTTCTCTCTCAGTCTCTCTCAGGGGATGCTGCCTGGACATGCGTGCGCTTTGCGGTTCTGTCCTCCCAGGCTGCCTGTGCTTCCTCTTGAAAGCAAAAGCCTTCACTTGCTGAGGATGCGACGATGCCCCAGTGCCCCTTGCAGAAGCCAGTGTCAGAGCCAAGAGCCGTCGTGGGCATCACCTGCTCCAAAGTTACGAGTTCTGGTGAAGGGGTCAGGACAGCCCCTCTGAGAGTTCAGCAGAGCAGGTCTGCACAGGGCCCACACCATGCACAGCCCACACTCCACATGCCTTGGTGCACACTGATGGCAGCAGCCAGCCACGAGGACCAGCGTCGCCCGCATGGACGTTAGAGCAGCCTCCAGAGGCTGGTTCCGTTTCCACACCTGGTTCATGGGTGACACAGTTGTAAGTTGGCCCAGGTCAGTTGTTGGGGCCTGGCCAGCTGTGGGTGGTGAGGTTTTCTCAGACACTTCATCTGCCCTCGCTCTTGTTAGAATTCCTTCTACCTAAGAGCGACAGCTTTAAAAGTGGAATGGCACCACGTCTCCATCCTTACACAGAATCCCACGTGGGAAGACCGTAGTCGGAGGCCCCCACCCTTGCCCAGAGCTGGACTTCGGGGCAGCAGGAAACTACAGTGAGCGTGAGTCACACCTGAGGACAGGTGGGTTGCCTTCAGGCTCTCAACAGGTGTGTCACCTAAGGGGCTGGGGAATGGGGGCTGGAATGCCACGGCCTGCCCACCTTGGGGACTCTGGGCAGAGCTGGAGCAGCCAGGCAGGAAAATATCCCCCAGTTTCCAGAGAGTAAAAGCTGATGGTCCTACCGAGGCATGAAGGACAGTGATGGACAGTGATGGAAGGTGATGGACAGAGGAGGACAGTGATGGACAGAGGAGGACAGTGATAGACAGCAACAGAGAGTGAAGGACAGTGATGGACAGTGACGGGCAGTGATGGACAGCAAAGGACAATAATGGACAGCGGAAGACAGTGGAGGACAATGATGGACAGCAAAGGACAGTGGAGGATAGCAGAGGACAGTGATGGACAGCGAAGGACAGTGATGGAAAGTGATGGACAGCAACAGATAGTGGAGGACAGTGATGGACAGCGGAGGACAGTGATGGAAAGCAGAGAACAGTGGAGGACAGTGATGGACAGAGGAGGACAGAGAAAGACAGCTATGGAAGGACAGCCACCCCAGTCAGCACAAATGAAGGCCGAGTGGGGCCCATGTATTCCTGGGAGGAATGGCAAGCTGGGAAAGGCCGCCAGGGCAGGGAAACTCAGGAGAGCGACAGCTTGTTCAGGCCAGGATCTTGTGCATTTTCTCCTTTTTTCTTTCTTAGTAAACCTGGTGTAGTCATTGTCTGGGGCTGCCATAACAAATTCCCATAAACCTGCGACTTAAAGCCATGGAAGTTTAGTATGTCACAGTTCTGGAGGCCAGACGTCTAACAGCCAGGTGTGGGCAGGGTCGCACTGCCTTCAAAGCTCTGGGGAGGGTCCTTCCTGCCTCTCCCAGCTTCCTTAGCCTGTGGCTGCATCGCTCTGGTCTTTGCCTCCACCTTTGCATGACCTCCTCCTCTCCTGTGTGTCACTTTTTATGATGCTTGTGATGCAATTTTTTTTTTTTTTTTTTTTTTTTGAGACGGAGTCTCGCTGTGTCTCCCAGGCTGGAGTGCAGTGGCGTGATCTTGGCTCACTGCAAGCTCCGCCTCCCGGGTTCATGCCATTCTCCCGCCTCAGCCTCCCAAGTAGCTGAGACTACAGGCGCCCGCCACCACGCCCGGCTAGTTTTTTTTTTTTTTTTGTATTTTTTAGTAGAGACGGGGTTTCACCATGTTAGCCAGGATAGACCTCGTGATCCACCCGCCTCGGCCTCCCAAAGTGCTGGGATTACAGGCTTGAGCCACCGCGCCCGGCCTGTGATGCCATTTAGGGCCCACCTGTGTAATGCAGCATGCTCTTATGTCAAGATCCTTAATCACATCTGCAAAGAACCTTGCCCCAAATTCCCAGCTTCAAGCAATTCGCCTGCCTTGGCCTCCCAAGGTGCTGGGTTTGCAGGCGTGAGCCACTGTGCCAGGTCTAGATTTTGGGGGCCACCGTTCAGTTGCTGCCCTTGGAGTGGTGAGGAGGAGGCTCTGGGGTGTGGAATGCTGCTCTCCCACACCTGCAGCAGCCCCAGCCTGCTCCACAGGGCAGACCTTCCTTGTGGCAGAAACAACAGGAAAAGGAAAAGAAGAGGAATCCAGGCCTGGGTTCCCGGCAGAGCTGTCCGCAGGGCCTGTGCGGGGTGCAAAGGCCCCTCTGTTGTCAGAACACGCCGTCCCCGTCACCAAGAGCAGCCAGAACTGCCGTAGATCATTTCAGATGAAACTGGGAGAAATTTCAACTGCAGCAAACACTCCTGGAAAAGGAGAGGCCGATCCCTGTGGCTCCACGGAGAGCACAGCCCGACCCTTCAGCCGCACCCACAGGCAATGCTGCTGACTCTGCTCTTCCTTTGGAAGAAAAGGTTGCTTGTTGGTTTCCGGTTTACCGCAGACACAGAGAGGCCCCTCTCTGGCTCGGAGCCCGGCCCGGGTCTCTCCAGTCCCAGCTTCTCCTTCCCGAAAGGAACATCCTGCCTAACAGGGCAACACCATGTGCACTCCCAGTGTGGGAATCAGGCTGAGCTGGACTTCAGGGGCAGCCCAGGATGCTTGCATCAGGTGGGGCGTTTCCCGGAGGTTTCTTGGGAGCTGCCTGGGAGTGGCCAACGCTGCTTCCCATCTGGCTTCAGCCCAGGCTTCCTGGGTGAGATTCTTGCTCCCTGGCCCCTCACGGTGCGCGTGGTCCTGTTCCCCGCAATCCCCCACCCCTTGAACTCCGTTCCCACACTCAGGACCCACCCAGATGCCAGCTCCCCGCAGAGCAGTGTGGCCCCCCACTTCCAGCCCTAACAGCACACACCCGGCCCCCCACCTCCATTTTGGAATTTTTCTTCACCAGAAATACCGTTTCCCACCCTGCCTTCTTGTTCTCGGAGGCAGAGGCACTTCAGCTTCCTGGGCCCTCTGTCCCCGAATCGCCTGGTTTCCATTGGCAGTGCCGCCTCTCCCTCACTCGGATTGTCCTGCAATGGCTTCCTTGCGGCCATGCGGGCTGTGTGTGCACAACCTCGGGGGCACATCAACCACGTCCTCGGGCTGGCGGTAGAGACGTGGCCTCGGCCTGAGCGTGGCCATCAGACTCTCCCTGGGACTGTGAGCCCTCGGCTGAGGGGGCAGAGGGGCAGCTAGGATCATGGCCGCAGCTCCCGGAGGGGAGCCCCCAGCCACCGGGCTGTCTTCCTGAGCCTGCTCCCCAGGCCGCGCCTTTCCAGCTTCTGTTGCCGCGACCACAGAACCAGCCCCGGGGCTTTCCTGTCCTTCCTGTCCGGGGTCCTTTCCCAGAGGTGGGAGCTCTGGGCGATGGGCCTGTCCTGGGGGGGTCACGTAGCTTGTTTAAGAAGATCCCCGTGGCTCCTGTGCACACGTGTGGCCTCTCTCCCCAGGGGCTGCTGTGAGCCTGGGAAGTCCCGGGAGGTGTCTCAGTCCCCAGAGAGCAGCCTCCGGTGCACCTTGCACGCCTCACACTCCTCGCCCTCCTGCGGGTCGGCTGACTTTCTCCTCCGCCTCAGCCAAGTCTGCCACGCAGAGCAGGTGGGAACCGAGTGGAGGCCGTGCAGGATTCTGAGTCCCGGTTCTGACACCCACCTGGCTCAGCACCTGCCTCCTCAGCCTCCAGCTGCACGGGTGGCCACAGGCGTCAGGGTGTGATGGCAAATGTGGTGGCAAACGTGGCCGGTTCGGTCAGAGGTCTCTGCATCCTCCACACCTCTGGCCAGGTGAGGCCCAGCCTGTGTCCCTCCCAGCTCTACTGACGGATGGCAGGACGCTGAGAGCCTGAGCCCGTGTATCCTCAGTTCTTGGTGCTTTGCAATGCCCCTGGCCCTGGCTGCAGCCGCCCCCTGGCTGGGCCCTGAGCCTGCCCGCCCTACAACACTCACTCTTCAGGAAGAGAGAGCGTCGGCTGAGAGGAGAGCAAATACATGTAAGGGGAGAGGGTGCTTCCTGAGACACTCAGTGGGACCAGGGCTCCTGTGGTCTCCTGCCTTGGCCATTCCGTCCATCTATGGGAGGGCCTTGGCCTCTCTGCTTTCAAAGCCGGGTGCTGGGGCTAGGGGATTGCAACCACGGCCACTCCACTGCACTGGTTGGGAGCTTGGATCACCTGGGTGCAGAGGAAGTTTCAATGGCAAGGGTGGGTGTGGCTCATCTCGCCCACCCCACAGCCATCGCCGCCCCACAGACACCTCCGGATCCCAGCCTGCCGTCCCTCCTCCTGAGCCTACATTAGGCTCCATCCTTCCCCAGGCCCCATGCCACCAGCAAGAACAGCCCAGCCAGTGCAGACTGCACCCCTCGGCCTCAGCTGGGACTGAGCACCCCGCCCTGTGCTTGCCCAGTGTGCTCTCCCCGGCCCCTGAGGCAGGTGGCCTGATCCCGTCTTCAGAGGGGAAAGCCGACTCTCGGGGAGGCCACACAGCCATGGGGAGTGGGCACAGAAGGAACCCAGCTCCGTGCCAGGCTGTGTCAAGCTGACATTTAGTGCCTGGAAGCAGCTGCGGCCTCTGCAGGGCTTCCTGGCACAGGTGTGGGCTCTTCTAGCGCAGAACGTGGGCTGCACCAGCTTTGGGATGCACCACTTATGGGGTAAGGCCGTGCCCGTGGTTGCTGGCTGACGCCAGGAGTAAATGCCAACACCAAAATAGCGCAACCCAGACCCGGCTGGGTGGCAGGCACTGCCGGTGCCTCTCGAGGGGGCAGCAGGGGCAGCTGCAGATGAGGCACGAAGCCCCAGGACTGGCCGCCTGCCCTCAAAGAGACCCCTGGGTGCCCCCAGCACGAGTCTCTACGTGAAGCCCCCGGCAGGAGAAGGGCTGCCCTGAGCCCCTCAAAGAGACCCCTGGGCCCCCAGCACGAGTCTCTACGTGAAGCCCCCGGCAGGAGAAGGGCTGCCCTGAGCCCAACACAGCACAACACAGAGGCCTCACTGAGTCCAGGCCCCGCCCTGGCCCTCCCCGGGATTGTGAGTCCAGGCCCTAAGCCAGCCCCTACCCTGGATCTCCCCAGACCCTCTCTGTGGGAACCCAGGGGCCAGGGCCGCTCGACCACATCTTGGTAGCTCTCATCTGGGACCTCATCTTTAATCTCAGCAACTCAGGGATCAAAGAGAAAAGCAAGGCCGAGGCAGGCGAGGCTGGGGTTTCTTGCTCAAGCATTCGGATCATTAAACAAATGAAAAAAATCAAAGAGAAGGATAGCCAGGCTGCTGCCTGTGGATCTGTCTGCCCTCCCCGGAGGCCAGCGCCACACACCCCTCCCTCCCTCTGCCTCCCTCTCCTCTCTCTGTCTTTCCTGATGGAGGCCCCGGCGTCTGGCGTGGGGTCCGTGTTTGGGGAGCGCCTCACTCCGTTTGTGTCACTGTAACAAACGCCTCGGACTGGGTTGTACGTAAGCACAGAGTTTTTCTGGAGGCTGGAAGTCCGGCACTGAGTCTTTAGCAGGGTTGCTGCTTGGCAAGAGCTGCTCTCTGCTTCCAGAGGGCGCCTGATTGCTGCCTCCTCCAGGGGGGTCAAAGGCCGTGGCCTCACATGGTGCCAGGAGGGAGGCAGAGGGGGCTCCCTTCCACCTGGAGCCCGTGCACAGGTGCTGTCCCGTTCCCCCAGAAGCCACACGTCTAAGTGCTGTGGGGGGGGGACTCTCTTTGAACACAACTTGTGGAGGAGATGTCACTCAAACCAGAGCGGGAAGTGCCAGGAAGGACTCAGGAGTGCCCCACGGCCATGTCCTGGCTTTGGAAGCACAGGAAGCGCCCAGCAGCCTCATATGATTTTGCTTGAGGAGGAAACACCAGTGCCCCCTCCCCAGTCTCTGCCGCTCCCTCTTCCTGCCGGAGCCCGGGAGGCACCACCCTGCACTGAGAAGCCCCCACAGCAGCCATAGCAGGGACTTCCTTCCGTCCCCATCATCCTCCTGTCACCTCGTTTACTTTTACAAGAACCCCCGGAGGAAGCAAACATCCATTCTCCTGTTCTGCAGATGAGGAGACGGGTGGGGACGCGCTGAATGACCCACGGGAGACAGAGGTGGGGACGTGATGAGCGACCCACGGGAGATGGGGGTGGGGACGCGCTGAGTGACCCACAGGAGATGGGGACGTTCTGAGTAAGCCACAGGACACGGGTGGGGACACTCTGAGTGACCCACGGGAGACGGGGGTGGGGACGCGCTGAGTGACCCACGGGAGACGGGTGGGGACGCGCTGAGTGACCCATGGGAGACGGGGATGGGGACGCACTGAGTGACCCCACAGCTCAGAAGTGGAAGGACTGAGTTTCACTCCAGGTCCTGGGACTCCCAGTCCCCAGGGCTGGGGCTCTGGCAGCGCCTCCTCACCCCGGTGTGGGAGTGAACGGCACAGGACGCCTGGACTGCAGGCGCAGAGAGAGAGGACGCCTGGACTGCGGTACGGAGAGGGCGCACCTGCAGACAGGTGGGGGCCCTCAGCAGGAGACACCTGTGTGCAGGAAGTAAGCTGCACCTCGTCACTAGTCACCCACGGGGCCACACACAGACCCTCCTGCTCCCCTGAAACCCCCTCCTGCTGGCCCCCAGTCAGTGCTTCCCCCCCAGAAGGAGTGTCAGAGACAAAACAACACATTTAGTTTCGAGATCTGAGTTGGGTTTTATTTGCGACTCTAGAATCGGGCAACACCTCTTTCCATAAAACACAACGAACGCTCTAATGAGCTGAGGGGAGGTCGGTTTCACAGACAGAAGAGGCCCAAGGAAAGCAGACAGAGACCAAAGGCGTGCTGGTCACTTCAAAGTTACTTTTCCTGTAAAGGTTAAAGCAGAGGATTAAAGCCCACCCCTGTGATCCCAGCACTTTGGGAGGTCGAGGGGGGCAGATCACTGGAAGTCAGTGGTTCGAGACCAGCCTGGCCAACATGGTGAAACCCTGTTTCTACCAAAAATACAAAAATTAGCTGGGTGTGGTGATGCATACCTGTAATCCCAGCTACTCAGGAGACCGAGGCAGGAGAACTGCCTGAACCCGGGAGGCGGAGGTTGTAGTGAGCTGAGCTTGAACCACTGCACTCTAGCCTGGGTGACAGAGCGAGACTCCATCTCAAAAGAAAAAAAAACAAAAAAGGCCGGGTGCGTTGGCTCACACCTGTAATCCCAGCACTTTGGGAGGCTGAAGCGGGCAGATCACGAGGTCAGGAGATAGAGACTGTCCTGGCCAACATGGTGAAACCCTGTCTCTACTAAAAATACAAAAATTAGCCGGGCATGGTGGTGCACACCTGTAGTCCCAGCTACTCAGGAGGCTGAGGCAGGAGAATCGCTTGAACCCATGAGGCAAAGCTTGCAGTGAGCCAAGATCACGCCGCTGTACTCCAGCCTGGGGATAGAGTGAGACTCCGTCTCAAAAAAAAAAAAAAAAAAAAAAGGGTTAAAGCAGAGGTGACTTCCTTATCATGTCGGCTTCTTGTTGGCTTCTGGTGGCTGTTTGGGGACTTGGCTGCTATCTCTCCCTGGTTTCTGGAAAGGGTGGGGGCGGTCAGATACAGATCTTAGGAACCGCAGCATGAGTGACTCCATTTTGGTTTTGCCTGTTGGGCCTCCTGCAGGAGCTCCGTCCAAACCAACAGCCTCTGCATTCAGTTTTCTTTGACAGGAGCAGTTGTCGGCCCCTGCCCAGCACTGGTGGGTCTCGCCTGTTATGGGGGGTGGTCTATGTAAGTGGATGGCGCAGCCCAGACCGTGTCCAGTGCGGCATGAGACTCGTCTGTGTCCTGGTGGCAGTGGTGTGCTTGTTTGCGTGGCTGTGCGGTCCTTAGCGATGTGGACACGTGGCGTCCGCTTGCCATGCCCCTGTGCATTTTCTGGTTGCCTCGGCTGCTGGCTGTAGTGGGGACGGTGGCTGTGAGCCTCTAGACTGTGCTGCTCGGGGACTTCAGGGCCAGGCACATGCCTAGCTGTCCGTGTCTCCAGCACACGAGCTTGTGGCTTCTCCAGGCTCAGAAACACACCAGCCTTCCTGCTGCTGGGCCTTTGCTTCCTCACTACCCTACAGCACCCGGGAAGGGCCAAGGCCTGCATCGGGGCCGCCCGCCTGCTCTTCGTGGCGTTCACTGCCGTCCGTCTGGTCATCCCTCGAAGGGGGACACTCTGAGTTGTGCCTGCCCCACAACATGCTCCCAGCGCAGAACCTGGAACCCAGCAGACGCTCAGAAATGTCAGTGTTGAATGAATCAACACGGGCGGTGTTGGATGACTAATTAACAAAGTCATCTCAAAACAGAGGTGTGAGTTGGGGACCCAGTGAGCATTCCTCAAAGTCTCTAAAGAAACAGATCTCATTTCTGAGACTTGGCCCAGCCAGAGCCGCCTGCTATAAACTTGGGATTTCACCAAGAGCTCCCATTTCATCCTTAAAATGCACTTGAATTTCACTTTGTAATGTACTTAAGCTTGTTTTAATATTGAAACAATGTTATTTTTTTTTTTTCTAGATGAAGTCTCGCTCTGTCACCCAGGCATTGGCATTGGCGCGATCTCGGCTCACTGCAACCTCCACCTCCCGGGTTCAAGCGATTCTCCTGCCTCAGCCTCCTGAGTAGCTGGAATTACCGGCGCCCACCACCACACCTGGCTAATTTTTGTATTTCTGGTAGAGACAGGGTCTCACCATGTTAGTCAAGCTGGTCTCGAACTCCTGACCTCAGATGATCTGCCCCCCTCGGCCTCCCAAAGTGCTGGGATTGCAGGTGTGAGCCGCAGCACCCGGCCTGAAACAATATTTTAAACTGCTGGTCAGGTCAAGCGTTTATCTGCCTCTGCACAAGCCCCGCCCCCTTTCCTGGGCAGGGGTTGGATGGGGAGATGTCTCAGTGCCCCCGCAGCCCAGTCCCTTCTCTCCCCACACTGTCCCTGCCCCCGACCCTCACACTGCCTGGTCCTGCAGAAGAGAAGCAGCCCAGTTTGGGAAGCTGGTAATGCCCACCAGTCGGTCACCAGCGTTGGTACCGCTTTGGCTGTTGGAAGCCAGCTGGGCCTGGGAACACATGGGAACAACTCCCATCGCACAGGAAGAGTCTCCCGGTCCCTCGGGAGCATGGAAGCACAGCCACACAGCGCCTGTTTGCGGCAAGGCTCTCAATACCTTGCCCTCTGTGCCCAATACCTTGGTCTTCTGCTAGGGGTCCTCACAGTCTGGGGAAACTGAGTCCACATGGGCCTCAGGGCTGGAGCTTGGAGCCCAGGGCACCCAGTCAGCACATTCTATCCTCCTGGCCGGTGATTGTTTGGACGTGGACACACGACCCCAGCTAGGCCCATCAGGGTGGAGCGTGAGCTTTTGGCTGGGATGCTGGTGCAAGGTTACTTTGTCTTGCTGGAGGCGAATCATGAAGCTTGCAGCCTTAGAAGCTGCCAGAAGCATCTTGGGATCTCAGGATGAAGATGGAAATGCACACGCACACAGAGCGCTCAGCAATAGTGTTGAGCTGCTGGATCAAGTCACACCTGAAATTGAACTTTGTTCTAGACTTTTCATCACACAAATCAATACATTCCCTTTGCTAAGCCATTTGGGGTTGAGATTTTTGCCTCTAGCAACTAGAATCTGGAAAGATTCCTGGCTAAGATGCGCATGGGAGGGGCCAAAGCAGGAGGACCCTGTGGGTCCAGCTGTCACAGCCCCAGGATCTGAGCTGTCAGTTCTGCAGTCTGAGGAGCTGGCCCTGTCTCAGCACATTCTTAACTGTGACTCCTTAGCCGCCGTGGGCACGCATAATTCAGCACAGCTGCGAGTTTGTTGGAGCTCAGGACAGAGCAGCTCAGAATTGTCAAGCAACATTTGTACTTCTGGGCGATGCACACACCCTGACATTCCTCCCATTTCCTTCTGTCCTGGGCCCCAGTTCTTCCCGGACGCCATGCACAGGCAGCAGCGGGGTGGGGTCAGACAGGGCTGGAACTAGCCACTTGTAGTCCCCCCATGCAGCGGGTCAGAAGCCAGGACCAAGGCAGCACCGTCGTGGGCAGCCCCGGGTCAACCCCGCACGCTTCTCTCCAGGACCAAGGCAGCATCATCATGGGCAACCCTGGGCCAACCCCACGTACTTCTCTCCAGACACAGGACAAAGCCGTTTCAGAAGGACCTGGTGGTGGAAGGTGATCAACAGGAGACAAAAATGGGCAGAGAAAAACACAGGCATCCATAGGACACGCCATGGCCAGGGTGTGTTTACTTGGCCTCACCACCATTAAGACGATGAAAATTAAACAGCAATGGTAACGTGTGTGCTTAGAGACTGGCGGAGACAGCCCCCTTGGTAATGGAAGCCCGGGAGGGGATGCAAGGAACAGGCACTCTCTCATCAGCACATCTGGCACGGGGTTTGGAGGACAATTTGGTGGAATCTCCCAGAACTTACCTGGCACTTCCACCTCTAGAGGTCTATGCTGTGGAAATACTCGCACAAACAGAGAGAGGTCACCGTACAAGTATGTCCATTGCAACATCGATGGTAAAACAAAGTAATGATGATTGTGACAGCAGAACTCTGTCTTCCAATCAGAGGCCAGTTAGAGAAGGTAAGACACGCCAGTGGTTAAGAGGAACGAGCGAGCCTCTGCTATAGAGGAGACACAAGAAAGCCACCAAGCGAGGTGTGAGTGGCAGGGAAGCCCACGCCGTGTGCCTGCTTTAGCGGAAAACAAAATCTGGGCAGGTCCACCCCAAACTGCTGGCCGTGCTCCCTCTGGAGGCCCTGCCCAGGACCAGAGGGGCTTTCAAGCCTCTGAGGCCCCCATGGTGCCCTGGGGTTGCAGGCTCCCTCCTTCCTGGAAGCCCCTCCTGCGAGTCAGCTCCCCCGCCCCTGCCCCACTTCTTCCCACCTGTCACCGCTCAAGCTGGCCGTGATCATGGTGGCAATGCAGGACCCAGCAGTTGAGCCACAGGAATTTCCCTGGAGCTGCCTCTGTGTGAGCCCTGGCCGGACACACCAAGAGACAGGGAGGGGGTGAGGGGACGAGCCAGCCCTCCAGCCACTCCCAGACAACGGGGCAGGGCAGGGCCAGGGGAGTGACCAGGATTCTCTCAGGTGGAGGGTGCAGAGGGCGTGGGTGAGTGAGCAGGGGTTGGAGGCCCCCAGCAGCTGCATGAGAGGGCGGGGCAGAGACAAGACCAGAACCCAAGTTCCTGGGAGGCCTGGAATGACGACTTTATTCCTGGGATTTTATTCCTAGGATGACGGTGCTGAGCGAGGTCTGGGCAGAAAGAAGGAACTACTGGACAGGAGAACTTCTGGGGACTGTACCAGGCAGCGTGGAGCTCTGAGCGTGGAGCAGCCTGAGCACGGAGCAGCCCAGCGAGGGGGGCTTTGGCTCAAGGTGACCTGACTTGCAGGTTGACACTGGTGATGGAGAGGGCTGCAGAGAGCAAGGCGACGATCCAGGAGGATTTCCCCTTTGCTATGCTGCTGGCCCCTCCCCTTCACCCCCACTAAGAGATGCTGGCACCCATCACGGCACACGGCAGCTGGAATGCCAGCTGGGGGGGCTGCTGTCGTAGGTCAGGTTCCCTGGAGGCTGAAGACAGGGATTGCTGTGCCAGTGATTCTTTGGGAGGTGCTTGTTTTAATCTGCTCGGGCTGCTGTAACAAAATCCAGTAGACTGTGTGGCTTATAAACAACAGAAATTCATTTCTCACAGTTCTGGAGGCTGGAAGTTCAAGATCAAGGCATCAAGGCATGGGAATATTCTGGGCTGGATGAGGGGCTGCTGCCTAAGAGCTGACACCTCCTCTCCGTGTCCTTGCACGGGAAAAGGGGTTGGGTCTCTCTGGGGTCCCTTTTATGAAGGCACTCATCCCATTCATGAGGGCTCTGCCTTTGAGACCTCATCACCTCCCAAAGGCCTCATCTCCTGAAACCATCACATTGGCGGTTGGGATTTCAACATGGGAATTTAGAGGAACACCAGCATTCAGGCGTGCTCCCTGGAGAAAGGTGAGCGGGATGCAGGATGGGAGGAGCTGAGCTGGGAGGGGCTCTCAGCTGGATGCATGACCATGTCTGCTGGGCTGAGCCTCAGTTTTCTTTTTCTTTTTTTTTTTGAGGCGGAGTCTTGCTCTGTCGCCCAGGCTGGAGTGCAGTGGCGCGATCTCGGCTCACTGCAAGCTCCGCCTCCCGGGTTCCCGCCATTCTCCTGCCTCAGCCTCCCGAGTAGCTGGGACTACAGGCGCCGCCACCACGCCCGGCTAATTTTTTTTGTATTTTTAGTGGAGACGGGGTTTCACCGTGTTAGCCAGGATGGTCTCGATCTCCCGACCTCGTGATCCGCCCGCCTCGGCCTCCCAAAGTGCTGGGATTACAGGCTTGAGCCACCGTGCCCGGCCAGCCTCAGTTTTCAAGGTGAGCTCAGAGTCCGGGGGAGACTAAGGGCTCTGGAGACACTAAGGCCAGATGCGCCTCTCATGGGGGCCTGGAGCCCTGGACAGTTGACGAGACCAAGAGTCATTTCGAGACGCCCGTTGGTCCTGCCATGCAGGAGGCTCCCGGCCACTCCTTAGATGCAGACAGCGGGGCTTCCCAAGAGCTGCACAAATTGCTGGAGTGGGAGGTGCTTTGACCGTGCAGGGGCCCCGTGGAGGGCGGATCAGGCAGGAAGGGACATGGTGCCTGGGGCCCCTGACCCTCTGGCTATGCTGGAGGCATTCCAGCAAGGCTGGCCCGGGGCCTCTGGGGTGGGGGTGGCCTGGGGCCCCATCTGTGTGCTGCTGCCACCCACTGTGGGACTTTGGGCATGTGTCTCCATAGTCTGATCCCCAGCCTTGGCAGCTATGCAACGTGTGGATGCAGCAGGACCTGCCTTGCAAGGAAGCCCTAGGAGGGCGGCTGCCCTTGGGGATGCCCCATAACTGACCCAGTATGGTGACCCTAAGCTGATGAGCCTGAAGGCATGTACCCATACATGCAGTACCCATGCACAGAAATGCACGCACACACACACGTACATGCACATATACACACACTGCACATATGTGTGTGCACACACCCCAACCTTGGGTAGCTCGAGCTGCTCCTCAGGCTCTGCCACCCCTGCTGGGAGCTGGCTGGACGCTGTGGACAAGGCTGACTGGCTGTGAGGCCCACACAGGGTCACAGAGGACCTGTGCTCAAGGCCCTGCCCACTTTCTCTGTTCCTTGTGTTTAGAATGAAACCTCTGTGGTCCTCACCCCGGAACTGACGCTGTATCTCCCCATCACAGGGCACGCCTGGCCCTGGCCCAGTGGATGGCTGGCTCCACACACCCTTCTCCTTCCAAAAAGGGCATTACAGACTTCTGGGTGCAAAGCTTCGCTCCACCACTTACCATCTTTTTCACTTTGGGCAAATTATTGAATTGTACTGTGCCCCGGCTTCCTCGTCTGAACAATGGGTTCATATCAGAGTGGATGGTTGTGTGGTTTAAATGTGCTCTTCCTCATCGAGCCCAGGGTTGCGATTCTGGCAAGTGCTCAGCCAGTGTAGGCTTGAAAGGGAAATTGGAGGCCTTGTTCCACAGATGGGTGACCTGGGTCTAGGGACCTTGTTCCACAGATGGGTGACCTGAGTCCAGGGAAAGGCAGTGCTTTGCCACAGGTCCCACGACTTCACAGGTGACCTGGACTCCTGCCTGGCTCACAGCAGCTTCATTCCTGCTCACCTGCCTGTGGCAGCTCTGCACAGCCGTTTACTCAGAAGTTCTCATTTCACTGTTTTTGTATTATTGTTTGATTTTATTCACATCAAGACCTTCAAGAGCCTCAGGGAGGAAAGCACAGAGATGATCGCATTACTATAACTGAAAATTAATGGACTGCTGGCAGTTCTAGAAGAAAAACAAATTATCTAAATATTTTAGATGGGAAAATAGAATGTTTTCAATTTGCAGCTGCAGGTTCCGCACCATTCCCCACTCCATTGCCAGATCCCGCCACCGAGTGAGCTTTGGCCCCGCTGTGAGTTGGCCACTGCGAGCCAGGGATTGCAGGGAGAGGCGAGGCTGCTGTGGATGCTGTGAGGCAGGAGCTACCCTGTCCTTGGAAGGGCCACGCCTCTGATCTGAGCTGTAGGAACTGGGGCCTTGCTCTAGGGGTGGAGGTAGCCCCAGACCTCCCAGAGTCTGGGTGGGCCTGGTTGATGAGGCAGCACTCTGACTACTGGCTTTACAATCAGAAAACTGCAAGTTCAGCTTCCACTGGTCACCCAATGCCAGATGTTGGCCCCAACTGTGCCCCTTCCAAGATTGCCTTCCCTTTTCCTCTCCTCCTTTTCAGCTTCTCAACCTTCACAGTCCACCTCTTCCAGGCAGCCCACTGTGACTAATCCAGGACATGGCTCCCACTCTCTGAACTCATGGCACCCACACAGTCCTGACCATGAGATCCGGTGCTGAAATCTACACTGTTCCAACTGCCACTTGTGTCCATGCTGCTGGTAGATGTGCCTGTGCACATCACCTTGGCCCTCTCCTTTCTGTGCACACCAGTGGTTTCTTACTGCAAGAACTGGTGACTCCCTCCTGAGGGCAAATAAACGGCATTGAGACACCATTTTGTACCCACAAGTCCTGCTGCCGTCAAAAGACCAACAATACCCAGTGTTGACAGACACACAGAGCAGCTGGACCTCACACATCGCTGGCAGAAGTGTGAAATGCTTACCATCTTTTTTGTTGTTGTTGTTGTTTTGAGATGCAGTCGCGCTCTGTCGCCCAGGCTGGAGTGCAGTGGCGCAATCTCAGCTCACTGCAACCTCCACCTCCAGGGTTCAAGCAATTCTGCTTCAGCCTCCTGAGTAGCTGGGATTACAGGTGTGCGCCCCCAAGCCCAGCTAATTTTTGTATTTTTAGTAGAGATGAGGTTTCGCCACGTTGGCCAGGCTGGTCTTGAACTCCTGACCTCTGGTGATCCGCCTGCCCCGGCCTTCCAAAGTGTTGGGATTACAGGCGTGAGTCACTGCGCTCGACCACTTAGCATGTTTTAATAATGTTCCATACCCACCTACTCAGGACCCAGAAATTTCACTTCTAGTTAATCACCTAAGAGGAAGAAAAAATATGCCTACACAAAGACCTTTCAAGATAGCTTTACTCATACTAGCCAAAACTGACACGACCCCAGTGTCCAAAGTGTGAATAAATGAAGGAAGTGGCGTGTTTCCCATGGCACACTGCTCGGCAATAAAAAGGAACCAGTTACGGGTACGTGCAATGTGGCTGAATCTCTGAGACATCACGTTAAAGGAAAGCCATCACGAAGGTATATTTTGCACAGCTCTATTTGTGTGATATTCCAGAAGAGACAAAACTAAGATATGGCGATATTGGAATCAGAAGAGTGGCTGCCTCTGATGGAAATGTTCTATAATTGACTATGGTAGACATTACGTGGGGGTATGCATTTGTCAAAACTCATTGAACTGCACGTTTTGCAGTGTGTAGCTTATACCTCAATAAAAATGTTTATTCTCCATCATTTCGAAAGTCAACCAGATCAATGAGGAACACATAGAATGCACAGAAAAAAACAAAGTAAAAACAAAACAAAAAATTACGTGCAACTAACCTCCCACAGGTGATCACTTTTTCAGCTGTGTACCTTCCTAGTGCAGACCATTGCACACCTGCACCCTGGGGCATCTGCGTGGCAGGGGTGGGGGCCTGCGGACCCTCTTAACCCCGCCGCCTCCCACCAGGGCCCAAAGGCTCGGGTGGTGGAAGAGAGACTCAGACCCCAGGGCGGGAGCACGGGCCCCAGGACGCAACCCTCCATCCCCGCGCCGGTCCCCCGCTGCCCACTGCCCGTGACCCTCGCCTCCCTGCCTGTCACCCGCTGCCCCGGTCCTCCTACCCGAGTCCCCCTGCCGGTCCCCAGCTGTCCTGGCCCCTCTGCCCCCGCCCCGTAGACCTCGCCCCTCTGCCCGTCCTCCATGGCCCCCGGTCCTCCTACCCCCGTCCCCTTGCCGGGCGGTTCCAGCCCCGCAGCTCCCCCCCAGGCCCCCACTCGCCCCGCCCCCGTTGTCGGCCCCCGGTGAACGCGCCGTCCCAGAAGCACCTCAGTTTGGTTCCACGGATGCACGGACGCTTCTCCCGCCCGGCCCCCAAATGCTGCTGTCCTCCGCGGCCACCGCGATCAGGGGCGGTCCGGGACCTGGGGTGGGAGTTGGACGTTGCGGCTACGCGTCTCCATGGCGACCGGGCGAGTGCGCGCCTGGGGGGCTGGGGCCTGAGGCGGAAGTCCCGCCCCTGCCGGCTCCCATGAGACCTTGCAAAGCGCAACGTAGCCGGAAGCTGGTGGCGGCTGGTGGGCGACCGGGCGCATCCCCGTTGCAGTGCGGCGGTCCGAACCCGGCCCTGGCCTGACCCCGGCGGCCCTGCCCGCCTCTGCCGACAGGTAAGCGCGCGGCTCGGCGGCCCGGGCTCGGCCTGAGGCCTCGGCTGCCGCGGCGTCGTCCCCGGCCTTCGCGGGCGGACTCCCCGCCGCAGCCTCCCCCGCCCGGACCCCGCTCCACCCCGAGGCTGATGCCCCAGAGCTTGGGGGCGCCCACCCCGACCTCCCCCAGTCCCCTCGGCGCTGGACGGCGGGGCCCTTCTCGCGCGGACGCCCTGCTGCAGCCGCCCCTCCGCCGTGCCGCCCCCCGCCCCTCGTGCCCCTTCCCTCCGAAGCTGCTCTCCACCCGCACCCCGGATCTGGAATTTCCCACCGGTTACGGGAGTCCGGAGGGTCCTGCCCACCCACGTCGCCTCCCGGGGCGCGAGCAGGACCCTGCCCCGTCTCCTTCAACACCCTCTTCCCGAGCTCCTTCGGACACAGGACTCGGCCTGGACACATCCCAGTCAGGTGGCCTCTGAAGCCCGGTGGAGCTTCCCCCTGCTAAGAAGTGAGGGTCCTGCCCAGCAGGTGTTGGTGAGCCCAGTCTCATCAGAAATGGCAGCCTCAGCTCGCTTGGTTTTCCTCCTTACCCTTTGACGTGGATGACTGTCTTGAGGGAGAAAAAGAAACCAGGAAGGGGCTTTTAAAACTTCTCAGTTTATGTGTGTTTAGAAGAACTGTGCTTCTTGCCTGTTCTTTTAAACAGTTTTAATTACAGCCCACCAATTCTGAGAAGTAATTCTGCTCATTTTTTGCAGGTCTAATATTCCTGCCATGCTCTGCTGATTATAGCACCAAAGTTCGGCTGTAAAGTGGCCCAGGGAATTGAAGCCCTTAGCTTTGTTTTGGCGTCCCTTTCTGGGACCATGTCCTTGTCAAAGTTCAGAAGTAATCCGTGCTTTAGCGAAAGGGCTCTTCTTCTTAGACATGGGTAGTTGAGGCGCTTCAGACAGTTTCTGGGAACGACTGCTAGTATTTCTGCCGGTCGCTGTGTTACAGCCCTAGGGTCTAAACAGTGTTCTTAAATATCCCTTTTGATCTCACATACTGAGAATGTTCCAACTTATGGATCCTGAGTTTTGAAGTCTCCGGAGCTTACCGAACTAACACAGAGTGTCCTCACTGGGTTTGACGTTTGCTGAAGTCACATCCACTTGCAGAAGGAGGTATATTTTTGCATCTTGGTTTCAAGTGTTAAGAGTTTTGGATTATTTTTCTTTTTTTTTTTTTTTTTTTTTTTTTGGAGACGGAGTCTCGCTCTGCCGCCCAGGCTGGAGTGCAGTGGCCGGATCTCAGCTCACTGCAAGCTCCGCCTCCCGGGTTTACGCCATTCTCCTGCCTCAGCCTCCCCAGTAGCTGGGACTACAGGCGCCCGCCACCTCGCCCGGCTAGTTTTTTTTTTGTATTTTTTAGTAGAGACGGGGTTTCACCATGTTAGCCAGGATGGTCTCGATCTCCCGACCTCGTGATCCGCCCGTCTCGGCCTCCCAAAGTGCTGGGATTACAGGCTTGAGCCACCGCGCCTGGCCAGGATTATTTTTCAAGATAAACTATATTTGTGCTTTGAAGGTTAGGAGGTATTTGCTTTCGTGTTATTAACTTTAACATTTCAGGGAACTAGGGCTCTTGAATATCCACAATGAGTCACCTAGAGGAGTTCCTTTTAAATCCAAGCTGAGTCCTTTCCTTTTTGCACGTTTTCTTCCTCCGGTGGTTCTGCGAGTATCCTGTATGTTTTACAGTTAGAAATTCAAGCCATCTCCTCATGGTTCTGACTTTTGTTTGCTTGTGTCTGTTGACCAAGACATAAGCTCCTGAGGGCAGGCATGGTGCTGTGGAAAGAGTGCAGGACTGAGTGTGGAGACCTGGATTGGTCTCGTCCTGCTTTGGCGGCTCACCGCCTCTCCGTGGGCCGTGGCTTCTGCGTGTGCAGTAGTTCTGCCAGGGCCGTCGGCGGCTGCTGTACAAGAATGTGTCCCGAGGACCCTGTAAGCTCAGCCTCGCTCCCCGCCTGCCAGGGCATCTCTCCACACAGGTTCTCCCTCTTCCGTCCTCAGTCGGCTGTACTGGTGGATGCTCAGTTTGATGACGGTATCCGCCTGAATGAGTCATGCTGGGGTCCGAGTCTTGCGATCAGGAGTGAGCATTCACTGCCTCATGATCTGTGGTTCCCGGACACTCTCACACAAGGCACAGAGAATTATGGAGCAGAAGGGAGCCCAGGGTGAACTTTGGTTTTGTTTTTATGAACTGCAGAAAACAGGTGTTTATTTCCTGACTTTGAATGGGTTTAAAGTGGGCACTGGTCAATATTAGGAGTCATGGGCTTCAGAATTCAGAAACTTTGGCTGTGTGGAGTTGGGACTCCCCCAGTGAATACCTTGTTTCTGGATACTTAAGATTAGAAATGAAATATAGGACAGAGGGTTTTTTTTTTTAATTTTTAATTTTTTTAAAGCTTCACCTCAACGTAAAGTTCCACCTACAACGTTAGTGGGAAAGCTGGTCGACACGGTCTCCTCCTAAACACAGTGAAGGAGGGGAGGGCTGGTGCTGGGAAGGTCCCATGGCTTACAGAGTTCTGCGTGTTCTCCGTGTAGTGAGAGGTAGAGGGAACAGCACACGGCTGCATTCGTATTGAGAGGTGGGTGAGCCTCAGAAAAACAGTGCACTGAGGCGTGGGCTGGTGGGGATCCAGGTCTGCTGCCTCCAGGCTGGACTGTCTTCTACAGTTTGCTCGGTGCTGCTGTGTGCAGGACCGCTGGGTCATTCTCCTTTGACGCTGGGGTTGGTACCACCCCTTCCTCCTGCTTAGAATCTTAACTATGTCGATTTTCCTGGTCCTGAATCAGATGGGCCATCAGTTGAAGTTGTACTTTGCTAAAGCTAGGAGAGCTACAGAAACATCAATAGGTTTTCTCTTCACCCTAAACCTTGTTGCTACTGTCCCACTAGGGTCCCTGTGAGTCACCGTGGCGGGGCTGATGGTATGAAGCCACTCTCCTTGTCCTGCAGCAGCCACACTGTTGCCCCCATGCCTCAGAATGGCCCCAGAAGGCCCTACCTGCAGGTCCCCCAGCAGGCTGGACTTTCCACACATCCAGGCAGGGTACCGCTTCTGCCCCGACACGGGCAGGAGCCTCCCTGCACTGCGTTGGCGATGTGGTGGGGAGGGTGGAGCGCCGAGTCCCTGGGCTCCCTGTCGTTGGTAGTGATCAGCCCAAGTGTGGTGTGTCGCCTTTTAGGTGGAAAATTGAATTTAGCAGCCAGTCTGTGTGTGTTTTTAAAGACTGCCCCTTGCTGTGAATTTCACCATTAGAAGACAGGACTTTCTATAAATGATGCGGTCTTGGTGGTGGATAACCGTAAGCAAAGTGGCACCAGTAATTACGTGGTCTTCCTGGCCATCGCCCCGGCCACAGCCTGGGAGCCCCCTGGGGATATGGGGAGCAGAGTCCTTCAGTACGTGGTCCTCTCGGCCCCTGCAGCGGGCGGCCCTGTGACCAGGGCTTCCCAGCAGCTCAGCAGATGGCCTCTCAGGTTTTCTGTTGTGTGGGGTTTTGGACAGACGTTATTTTCTTTTTTGTAGAGTAGCCTGTTTGTAAGTTTAAAGTGTTTGTTTTTCTCCTTTGCAGCATCATGGCCAGCCCAAGAACCAGGAAGGTTCTTAAAGAAGTCAGGGTGCAGGATGAGAACAACGTAAGCCTCTGCCCCCCACCCCCGCCCCAAGCCTTGGTCAGGGTCAGCGAGTCTCGGGAGGTTGTGCTCTGAGTCCGTGGTTCTGAGACCCTCCTGGAGTCGATGGTGGTTGGCGTCCTCTGGACGTGTGTGACTTGTGCTGGCTGGTGGCCTGGGTGGCCGGCTCTTAGAGTGGTGCCATTTCTGGCGCTCATCAGTGCTGGCTGTTGGGGGTGGGGGCTCCTCCACATTCCTCAGGCCACATTGCTCTAAGGACAGGTCCGCCTCATCTTCCCATCTGAACATTTTATTACATGGGAGACTCTTTTCCCTCACGCCTTGCCCTGACCCACACCCCCGGCCACCCTGGGCAGCCCTCTGCATTTGCTTCTTGAGGCCACCTGTCGGATCTTTGGGGTCCCTGGGCTCTGCCCTGAGCCACCTGGTGAGTCACTTGTGGCCCCTTTGCAGGTTTGTTTTGAGTGTGGCGCATTCAATCCTCAGTGGGTCAGTGTGACCTATGGCATCTGGATCTGCCTGGAATGTTCGGGGAGACACCGTGGGCTTGGGGTGCACCTCAGGTCAGTGTCCTACCACTCCGGCTCTGCGGAGAGCCTGCGGCCTTCCCAGCGTCTGTTTCTGACACTGGAGGTGCTGACGCCAGGGAAGCTTGGGGGCCATCTCCCATTGAGTTGCCAGTGTCCACTCCAGTGACGCCATGGCACAGGGTTCCGGCTGCTGGCCACTCGGCCTCCCTGCGGCTGCTGCTTGCTGTGTCTAATTCTCAGGACGATGTCGGGTGGAGGGTGTCCCTGGGTGTCCCCGGTGCTGGTTGATTTGCTCAATCCTCTGGTTTCCAGCTTTGTGCGCTCTGTTACTATGGACAAGTGGAAGGACATTGAGCTTGAGAAGATGAAAGCTGGCGGGAATGCTAAGTTCCGAGAGTTCCTGGAGTCTCAGGAGGACTACGATCCCGGCTGGTCCTTGCAGGAGAAGTACAACAGCAGAGCCGCGGCCCTCTTTAGGGATAAGGTAGAGATGGGCCCGACTCACTCTTGCCCCATGGTGCGGGGCTGCTCTGCCTTTAGTGGTTCTGGAGTTGGTTCTTTTGCTGGTTCTGACACACCCACTGGGCCACACATAGTCCGGGACAGAAGGGAATGTCGTGGTCCTTGCTGCCCTGCCCAGAGGGGAGGCACATGGCTTGTGGGAGAGATGGACCTTCCCTGCCTCCAGGGGAGAAAGTAGCTGTGACCGTTTACTGCCTCTGTGACTTGTTGGGCACAGTGTTTCTAAGAAGTTTGGAGGCCAAATGGGTGGGTCCCCCTGCGTTTGAAGTTGGAGTTGCACCAACTAGGAGCTCCCCAGCTCTGTTGTTCATGTAAAGGGAGCCCTGGCCTCGCGTCCACACCTGGTCTGTGCACCTGAGCAGGGGTCGTCGAGCGGGGCCAGGAGGAGGCTACGGGTGGTGGATGCTCCAGGCGGGCCGAGGGGGCTGCGCTAGAGTCAGCGGTGCCCCAGGGTGTCGCCAGGCACCTTTATGCTCTCTGATGCCCCGTGTCTCCTTGTCAGGTGGCCGCTCTGGCCGAAGGTAGAGAGTGGTCTCTGGAGTCATCACCTGCCCAGAACTGGACCCCACCTCAGCCCAGGACCCTGCCGTTCACGGCACACCGGTAGCTGCTCCTCATGGGGCCTCAGTGCAGTTTCCACTGGGCCCTGATCTTAGTCGACTGGGTTACCCCACAGAATTCCCTTCTTTGCTGTTGTGACAGCTCTTTTCCCAGAAGTCAGTGAGAAAAACAGATTTTTTAAATTGCCAAAACAATTCAAGCTTTTTGTAAATTTCAACCCATAAAACTGTCTCAAAGAGTGCCCCAGGTAGGCTCTGCACGCCTTCCAGATGTGCACACAGCCGTGTGCGCCGTGGCGCTGTGGGAATTCACGTCTGCACACAGCTGTGTGCGCCGTGGCGCTGTGGGATTCACGTTTGCACACAGCCGTGTGCGCCGTGGCGCTGTGGGATTCACGACTCCGTCTGCCCACAGAGGTGCTGTCTCCTCTTCCCCAGAGTTGCCCATCTACCTGTGGCACTGGCCCTGCCACCCTTGAACTGACCCCTGTCATGGATGCATCCCACGTCCCACTGCAGGGAACATCCCGGGTGAGGTGACTGGGTAGCACGAGGCCTCCCCACCTCACCTGGAGCCCCGGAGCCCCGCCAGCCAGGTGTTTCTGGCAGAAGGCTTTGCACTTCGGGCAACTCCAGCTTGATTCCAGGCCCTCGGTCCTCTTCCCCCACCTCTCGCCTCTGCCTCCTGCTGACGGGGAGAGTGCAGAGCCCACTGCGGAGGCCTCTCGTGGTGCCCATGAGGCTGGCATTGCTGGGTTTCAGCACCTGAGCCTGAACATCCGCTCAGAGCTGAAGGCCACCCTGGCCTCAGGTGCTCTCGGGTGACGTGAAGGCGCTGCCCACATAGGCCACATGGTTCTGGGGGTGCTGCTGGGGTTCCCTCAGACTTCACCCAGTTTTGACCTCACCAGCCTTTGATTCTTGGTTTCAGAGCCTCTGGCCAGCTGCAGAGTGTGACCGCCTCCTCGGACAAGGCTTTCGAAGACTGGCTGAATGATGACCTCGGCTCCTATCAAGGGTAAGGACTTGAGAGCTGGGGATGCCTGGGGAAGGCCAGACCCACGGGGTTCAGTCTGCTGGGTAGGGCTGCTTCCCTCGGGGCCTCCCGTGTGCAGTGGGTGTGGGACCCGTACGTGCCGGTGCAGGGTCTGACTGCAGTGAGCCCCGGCTGCCCACCCGGGTGTGGATTGGGGGTCTTGGGTGTAGAGAAGAGCTAACACTTAGAAGAAAAGCATAACACATTTTCTGCTTGGAATTTGCTGGACCTATACGTGAATTTTTATCCCCAAAGCTGTCATATTAAGTTGTTTTGATCCTTCTTCCAGTACTTCTATGACTGGGTTTGGGGACTTGCTGGGGACCCTCTCTGGTGATGTGGCAGGAGGGTCTTTTTAAATGAGCAGGAAGCACGTCTGTCTGCTGCTGGGGAGCTGCCAAGGCTCCTGCTGCTACGGGAGGCAGCGTGCATGTCCTGTGCTGGGGGACGCTGGCACATCCCTCAGAGCCTCAGCCTCACCTCTGTTCAGGGCCCCACACCTTCAGGAGGAGCAGGGTTCACGCCAGCATCTTCAGCCTCTTGTCCGCTTTGTTTTCAGAGCTCAGGGGAATCGCTACGTGGGGTTTGGGAACACGCCACCGCCTCAGAAGAAAGAAGATGACTTCCTCAACAACGCCATGTCCTCCCTGTACTCGGTGAGGACTTGTGGGCCCTGCAGAGCATCTCCCATGGGCAGACCCGGACTGAGGGCACGCCGGGCCGTCGGGGGCAGTGTGGCAGTCCTGGAACACGTGCTCTTGGCCTTGCTGTGATCTAAGGACCCCTCCCTTACCTTCAGTGACGTTTTCTTGCAAAAATGTGGCTTAAATTTTTCAGATCCCAAATTCAGTCACTTCTTTTTTTTTAAAAGACGGAGTCTTGCTTTGTTGCCCAGGCTGCAGACTGGAGTGCAGTGGCGCATTCTGGCTCACTGCAACCTCTGCCTCCCAGGTTCAAGTGATTCTCCTGCCTCAGCCTCCTGAGTAGCTGGGATTATAGGCACCCACTATCACGTCCAGCTAATTTTTGTATTTTTAGTAGAGATGGGGTTTCACCAGGTTGGCCAGGTTGGTTTCAAATTCCTGACTTCTGATGATCTGTCCACCTCAGCCTCCCAAGGTGCTGGGATGACAGGAGTGAGCCACCGCACCCAACCAACACTTACTTACTTCTGACACAAAATGTGTGTATTTCAAATCTAACAGCGGACGTTCTTCCAAGGAACCCAAGGGCTCTGACGGCAGCCACTTGGCCGTGTTCTCTGCAGAGGGAGTGCTGTGTGCAGTGGGAAGCTGGCTCTGTGCTTGGGGGTCTGGCCGTGCTGGGAAGCCGCTCGGGCGCTACCCGAGGTCACTCAGGGCCACCTCTGGTCTGGGGGTGCCTGGAAGCTCCAGGTCAGATGTTCAGAGTAGGACACCCTGGGCTTGTTGCCATTTTCCTATTAACGGAAATACATGTTGTTTGATTTTCATTTTCCAAGGAAATTTTTACCGTCTTTAAAATGATTAAAAATGATTAAAATGATTAAAAAATGATTCTTGCAGGTGTGATGGCTCACGCCTGTAATCCCAGTACTTTGAGAGGTGGAGGCGGGCGGATCACCTGAGGTCAGGAGTTCGAGACCAGCCTGGCCAACATGGCGAAACCTCGTCTCTATTAAAAAAATATAAAAATTAGCCAGGCAGGGTGGTATGTGCCTTGTAGCCCCAGCTACTAAGGAAGCTGAGGCAGGAGAATTGCTTGAACCTGGCAGGCAGAGGTTGCAGTGAGCCTAGATAGCACCATTGCACTCCAGCCTGGGCGACAGAGTACGACTCCGTGTCAAAAAAAAAGAAAGATTTTTATTCATCGCAGCATTATTGTCTGTGACACTAGCAACCTGAGACTCTGGCCACAGGGGCCGCGTGAATGGGAGCTTGCGCGGAGAGCCAAGGAAGGACTTGTTTATTTATTTATTTATTTATTTTGAGACGGGTCTTGCTCTGTTGCCAGGGCTGGAGTGCAGTGGCATATTTATAGCTCACTGCAGCCTTGAACCCTGGGTTCAAGCGATCCTTCCACCTGGGCCTCTTGAGTTGCTTAGCTTCCCAAAGTTCCAGTATTACAGGAACGAGCCACCATGCCTGGCCAGAAAGGATTTTTTAATACTAACATGACAAGATCTTCAAAGTATGTTAGCTAAAAATAAGCAGGTTTAAAACGGATGGCTTCATCTGCAAGGAGCCCTGCCATAGAGTCTTGGGAGCCCCCAGGTGTGTGTGGCTTCCAGTTGCTCGGGATGGCCTGGCTGCACCTCGGGCCACTGACGGCCATGGTTGCTTTCTCTTGCAGTCATTGCTGCATCGTTAGGAAAGAAAAGTGCATTTTCCAGCCTGTGTGTGGCCCTTTTGCTGCCTTTTGCTGGGCATCTGCTTTCTGGGGAAGGCAGTTCAGCTTAGTGATCTCTCAAGTGAGGGTCCCTTTGTGTTTCCTTTAGGAGGAAGAGGATGAGTTGTGATTGAAATGAGACATTTATTTTTCTAAATAGCTTTAATTATCTCGGGAGACTCAGGAGGAAACCCTGAGCATAGATGAAGGAGAGCAGGTTACGGCGGTCATGACCCCACACGCCTCACCTTTTTCTGTTCCTCTGGGGAGGCAGGAGGAAGCGCCAGCCGTGGGGAGGAGAGCAGGTTAGAGCAGGTTACAGCAGTTGTGACCCCACATGCCTCACCTCTGCCTGTTCCTCTAGGGAGGCAGGAGGGAGCGCTGGCCCTGGGGAGGGGTCCTGCCCTGCAGTGTGGGCTTGCTGCTTGAGGGTGGTGGGATCCACAGGAGGCTGGATTGCACCGTGTTGGGAGCACTGCAGTTGGCGAGGTTGGGGTAGAGGGCGCGTGTCCGTTGTGCCCTGGGTCCATTTGTACTGCTCCAGCAGCCTGGCGAAGCAGGCGCTGTGGGGTCAGGACAGGGCAGGGGCCTGGTCCTCGTCCTTGCTGAGATGCTCTGCTCAGCGCCGGGTTCCTGGGTCCCAGTCCTGATGCAGCTGCTCTTTGTCGCCTTCCTCAGGGCTGGAGCAGCTTCACCACTGGAGCCAGCCGGTTTGCCTCAGCAGCCAAGGAGGGCGTAAGTCACTGTCCCCACCAGGCCCTCAGGACACCGGCCGCTTGCTGGTCTGTGGGGGCCGCTGCCTCTCAGAGCGTAGGAGGGGGCTGTTCCCGCCACGTTGCTCCCCTCCTCATGCCAGGGTGGCTGCCTCATGTACCCGCTCAGGGCCTGCGGGGCCAAACTCATTTCCTGTTCACTGGTAACTGGTGCAGGTGTGCAGCCACTGCGCTGGCCACCTCGTTCTGGGAGCTGCAGAAGGGATGTGGGACACAGAGGGTTTCTGGGTGCTCCAACCATGGGCTGTGCCAACGCAGTACCAGCCAGGGTGGTCCCAAGGCCTTGGAGGTTCTGCAGGAACACAGCAGCCCAGGCTGTCAGGAGCCGCTCCTGTGTCAGACCAGCTGCTGGCAAAGGGGTCCCGCCCTGATGAAAGTGAGGGAGATGTGAGCCCCATTGATTCCTAGACTCCACCCTAACCAAGCAGGGCAGGTCTCGGGTGCCCTGTGCCCTAGAGCTTCTGGGGCTCAGGTCGTGTTTTGGTAGCATTTTCTCTCTTTCGCCGCTTCTCAACCTGAAACGGGAGGATTTGGGGCTTTCATCAGGGCAGACAGTGGAGCATTAGGCAGAGACCCAAGAGCAGGCCTGGCATCAGGATGGGGTGTGGGCCCCCGGGGGCTGGGCTGTGGTGTGAAAGGAGAAGGGGAAGCCCAGAGCAGGGCAGCTGGGTGCCTGCAGCTGCCCAGACAAGCAGCCAAGGCACCCAGTTTAGGGCTCTTATGAGCAGAAGTCACGGTGCGCGCCTGTCAGATGTCCCCATGGTCACCCTGGCCCCGTGGCTTCCCCAGTCACAGTGCGCACCTGTCAGAGGTCCCCGTGGTCACTCTGGCCCCGTGTCTTCCCTGGGAGAGGCAGGCCTGGGAGCACCCTGGAAGGGGCAGCAGGCCAGGTGTCCAGGCTCCAGCTCTCATGGCCCCGTGACTTTGCCAAGTGTGAGGTTCTGGTTCCCGCCAGGGCCTCCGTTTTGTGTCACCACGGGAGGGCTGCGGCCTGGGGAGGCCCAGGTACCTTCCAGCCAGTGTCACGGCTGGGCCTTTTCTCCTCCCCCAGAGCGTAAAAGTGACCGAGGTGGCTGGACTGTGCTTGGCATGGAGCTGCCCCCGCAGCGGGGTAGATGAGCCTGGGGCAGTGGCACCACCCATTGAAGACAGTGCTGGTGTGGCTTCCCCAGCCTGTCCTCTGCTCCAGCAGGTCCCCGCCCTGTCCTGAAGTCTGGAGGATGGGGTTGGCCCTGCTGTTCCCTGGCCTTGCACACTGCTCACATGTGCCCTCGCCCCAATAGCTTGCTGGGCTGGCCTCCCTCCAGGGAGAAGCCAGCATTTGTGCTAATCCAGGCCCCACTGCAGCTCTTCTGGGCATCTCAGAGTTATAGTCCCCCCACCTGAGAGCTGCTGGCAGCCCAGGGGCCATTGGGAGACAGTCCTGGACCTGAGTCTGTGGGCCCTGAGGAAGGAGGCCTGGCAGTCCGTGTTAAAGACCGTCAAGCCTTGTCTGTTTTTCATTGTAGGCTACAAAGTTTGGATCCCAAGCAAGTCAGAAGGTAACAGAGGAGAAGCTTCTGAACCCTGGTGCTTCTAAAACTATCCCGAGTCTCTGACGTCACGTGCAGCGCCTGAAGCTGCCTGGTTCCCTCTTCTCAGGCCACACGCTCAGAGCGCAGGAGGGGCTGTGCCCACCATGTTGCTCCCTCCTCATGCCGGGGTGGCTGCCTCACGTACCCGCTCAGGGCCTGCCGAGCCAAACTCATTTCCTGTTCACTGGTAGCTGGTGCAGGTGTGCAGCCACTGCGCTGGCCACCTCGCTGGGAGCAGGACTGCCTGGCTTGGCAGATGACCCACACTGGCGGTGGCCGCTCACCCGGAAGGGCTGTCGTGGGTGGTGCTGTGCCTGCGGCACGTAGGATGTGTCTGCATGCTGAGGCAATGGAGGGTCCCTTTGCCCTGGCCAGGGCATCCCCCAGTTGTAGGCAGTGTGGCCTCAGGCCTTTGCATGTTTTTTTTTTTTTTTTTTTGAGATGGAGTCTCGCTCTGTCGCCCAGGCTGGAGTGCAGTGACCGGATCTCGGCTCACTGCAAGCTCTGCCTCCCGGGTTCACGCCATTCTCCTGCCTCAGCCTCTCGAGTAGCTGGGACTGCAGGCGCCCGCCACCTCACCCGGCTAGTTTTTTTGTATTTTTTAGTAGAGACGGGGTTTCACCGTGTTAGCCAGGATGGTCTCAATCTCCTGACCTTGTGATCCGCCCGTCTCGGCGTCCCAAAGTGCTGGGATTACAGGCTTGAGCCACCACGCCTGGCCTATGTTTTTATATTCTTTAGGATGTGGGTGGGGGCCCCACAGTCCCCACTTGGTGGTCAGGGCTGTGGTCTGGCTGTCCTTGGATTCAGAATCACACCCAGGAGGCAGTGCCCACGTGAGGCCCACCACGAAAGCTCAGGACTGCAGGCGTGGAGCTGTGCGTGGCTTTTTAGGACACGCCCTTGCCCCCGGGCGAGGGGGTCCATTCTCACAAGGTGCCCATCAGTCACCCCCGTGGCCCATAGCACCCCCTTCCTGTCTGAGGGAGTCTCCCCACGTGCCCACCCCCAGCTGCAGGGACGCCTGCCTGGCTTTGCCGCAGGCCTCCCAGGGTCCTGAGCTGCAGTCGCTCAGCAGTTCCTGCAGGTGGTGGTCAGTTCCCGGGCAGGGAGCGGCTGCTCCAGGGTTGTGTTGCTGAGAGCCTGCCCGGTGCTGCCTTAGTGCTGCAGCGCCCCGTGGCGGGTTCGAAGGCGCTGCTGGTTACTAATGCCCCCCCTCACCTTGCTCTCTCCTCACCTGTCTCCTTGCTGTCGGGTAAAGTTTTGGGGTCACAAGCAGCAGCCGGAGCCGGTAAAGCCCGTGTCTGCTCGTGCATGCCGCCCGCGTCTCTGCCGAGAGTGTGCTTGGCTTCCTCGGTCCTGCTGCTGCTGCTGCTGCTGTCTGGTGTCACCTCACGCGTGCGCACGCTCAGACCCTTTCCCTGGCCTCGGTCCATGGCTCTCCTTTAAGATCCAGGATCTGCATCAGGCTTGGTTGTGTGTGCCTGTCAGCGCTGCACAGTACTACTGTGCTCCACCCTGGGCAACTAAATGAGACCCCCATCTCCAGAACACACAGACCCCCGACCCAGGCTTGCTGTTGGGGAGGCTCTGGAGGGAGGGCGGGGGCACTGAGCGCCGAGCTGCTGAGCAGGGTTTCCAGGCCGTCTGCGCTCCCTCAAACACAGTGCAAAGGGGAGGATCTTTGCTCGGTGACGAGTTATTCCCTTTCCGGGCTTTGATCCGTGCTGCTCCCTCCTTTGGGGGAAGAGGAGGCCTCACGTCACATCCCCAGGTGGCCTTAACACCACTGACCCAGGATCAGGAGAGGCTGAGCTCCTTTCTCAGCAGCTTCTTCCTGTGGCCCCGGCCTGCGTGCCCCCTTCCCTCCATGGGGGACTCAGTGCCTGCCTGGGGAGGCGGAGCTGCATCCTAGGTCAGCACAGGGTGGCTACAGCCGGTGTTGGCGTCAGGCACAGGCTGCACAGGGCATGTTCCCACCCGCCCAGCCCTGCCGGCCGCATGGTGGCCCGTGAGGGAGGACCCCGGAGGGAGCTCCCCCTCGTCCTGAGGGCACTTCCTGCGAGAATGGGGGTGTGAGGGCCGCGGTCTCCACCTGCTAGATGTGGCAACCGACTGCGCTTCAGGTGTTGTGTGCGAAGCCTTGTTTCCTGCTCCCTGCATTTGTATCCTGCTGCCTTCCTGCCTTCCTGCTGGTGAAGCTCGCGCTGCCCTTTGCTGGCCTGGCCTGCCACTGACGACCCGTGTCTCGGTGGAGCTGCCATGGGGCTCACGTGACTTTCCTTCCTGCAGGCGTCCGAGCTGGGCCACAGCCTGAACGAGAATGTCCTCAAGCCTGCGCAGGAGAAGGTAATGGGCAGCTGCGGGTGGTTGACGTGCTGCTTGTGCCTGGAGCTCTTCGCTCCGGGGCATGTGGGTGCGTCAGGGACGTTAGGGGATTGTTTGTCCAGCAGCTGGGACTCAAAGAGGTACCTCTCAGACCCCCCAGCTCATCCCTTTCCCTGGCCTAGGGCCTCCCTTGCAGCCCCCCAGCCCACCTCCATTCCTCTGCCTCACCCCTACAGCTGGCCCCGGAGCCCAGCACCCCCAGCCCACCTCCATCCTCTGCCTCACCCCCACAGCGGGCCTTGGAGCTGTGCCCAGAGGAGGCTCTGGTACGGGAATGATGCCCACTATCCTCGGGGGTCGAGAGCCCCGCCAGCTCCCTGCCTCCTTCGGGGCTTGACTGGGACAAGCAGGGCAGGCACCCCCGGGGCAGCGTGGGCGTCCTCAGGTCATGTTGCTATTTGTCAGCAGCGGCTGGCGGGGCCACGTCTGCAGACACCAGGCCTCGCAATGACGTGGGCTCTTGATGCTGGAATCCGTTTGGGGCCCCTGTAGGACTTTCTGGGGCTCAGCCTGACGGGTGTCCCCAGGCCCCTGTTACTTTGGATGCCCTCACGCTGGGGATTCCTGCACTCCTGAAGCTTTAAGCTTTAATCTCTGCCGCCCCCATTAATGCTGCCGTCTTAATCCGTGCAGGTGAAGGAGGGAAAGATTTTTGATGATGTATCCAGTGGGGTCTCTCAGTTGGCGTCCAAGGTAGGGAGCCTGCCGCATGTGTGGGCACAGTTAAAGCCAGTCTCCATATTCCACGGCCCTGGGCGTGAGAGCAGGGTGTGCCCCGTGCAGCCCCCAGCCTGCCTTGGCAGTGGCCGCTGTCCTCTTGAGATGGGAGGAGGGCTGCCCGGCCTGATGGCCCGAGGCATATGGAAACAGCTTGGCCCACTGCGGCCCGGTCAGCCACTAACTGCCACTTCTCCTGCTCTTACCTTGCTGCCACTGGCCTTTTCCTCGGTAAGTGCCAGTGCCGTCTTAGCTGCCATTGGTCTCACTGCTCTGCGGGCCATTCGGGGCGTGCATTTTGTCCTGTTTCCTGGCATGAGGTGCTCTGCAGACGGGGAGGGAAGAGCAGGTCTCGGTCCTCTCCCCCGAGCACGTGGTGGGAGCTCTCGAGGTCTGTGCCCGAGGCTGTCCTCACTGCCGTGTCCCGCATGCACCTGGTGCCACTGCGGCGTGGCTGTGCGTGTCTGTGTCTGTACGCGTGTGCGCGGCACTCCTTGTTTCTGGATGTTTCTGGATTTTACCCGGGTCTTTTCAGCGGGATGGCGTGTGCCAGCTTGCGTGTGGGGGCCTCCAAAAGCTGCCTGTGCCGCGACAGGGCCTTCCTAACCTCTCTTCCCATCGCCTTCCAGGTCCAGGGAGTCGGTAGTAAGGGATGGCGGGACGTCACCACCTTTTTTTCGGGGAAAGCAGAGGGCCCCTTGGACAGGTACGCTGTGTCCCCTCCTGGGCCTTGCGTCCCGCTCCCCTGCCTCGGCCACTCCTCCCATAGGCTGTCGGGGAGGTGGTCGGCATCGTTGCTGGGGAGGGGAGGGGGGCGCTGTGGAAGGCTCTCTGAGTGCTCTGCAGCTGCAGAGGCCTGTCCTGCCTCTCTGCCCTGACTGGGCTCCCCAGGCTAGGGTGGGAGGGAGGGTCTCACCCACACGCCCCCACGTAGGAGGAGCTGGCCCTACTCTGCTGTTCCTCTGTCTTCCAGACTCTGGGTGGGTGGAGCAGGTGGGGGGCCGGGGACAGGAGGGCTGGGGGCCCCAGAGACCTGTCCTGGCCCCCATGTCCAGCTCTGCCCTTAGCGCTGGGCACCCCAGGCATTTCTGCTGGAAGCTGGCTGCTTTTCTCGGCCTCTGACTCCAGCAGGGGAACCACAGGGGATCTCGTAGGGCCTGGCCTTGTGCTGTCTACTGAGAGGCCAATGCTGGTGGGCACAGATGCGCTGCCCCCTAGGTGGGCCCAAATTTTCCCTGAGACGCCCTTCTCTTCCCTCTGTGTGTGTGGTTTTTCAGTGATGTGATTGCAGCTGAGGACAGAGGGCAGGGCCTGGTTCGGGCCCGGCGTAGCGGAGGACAGAGGGCAGGGCCTGGTTCGGGGCCGGCGTAGCGGAGGACAGAGGGCAGGGCCTGGTTCGGGGCCGGCGTAGCGGAGGACAGAGGGCAGGGCCTGGTTCGGGGCCGGCGTAGCGGAGGACAGAGGGCAGGGCCTGGTTCGGGGCCGGCGTAGCTGAGGACAGAGGGCAGGGCCTGGTTCGGGCCCGGCGTAGCGGAGGACAGAGGGCAGGGCCTGGTTCGGGGCCGGCGTAGCGGAGGACAGAGGGCAGGGCCTGGTTCGGGGCCGGCGTAGCGGAGGACAGAGGGCAGGGCCTGGTTTGGGGCCGGCGTAGCGGAGGACAGAGGGCAGGGCCTGGTTTGGGGCCGGCGTAGCTGAGGACAGAGGGCAGGGCCTGGTTCGGGGCCGGCGTAGCGGAGGACAGAGGGCAGGGCCTGGTTCGGGGCCAGCGTAGCGGAGGACAGGGCAGGGCCTGGTTCAGGCTGGCATAGCTGAGGGTATTGCTCAGAAGAGCCTGTGTCCCAGCTTGAGGGCAGTGCCCCTGCCCCTCCCCACTTGACTAAACCACTGTTTTATCGCAGCAGTTTGGAGCTGGTAGAAAAAGAAGTTTTTAGTAGAACTATCCTGCAGTTTGGGTGATTGATAGAGTGGGCCTTGGTTCTCCAGCTCCCCAGCAGTTTCCACTGCTATAAAGTGGGAGAAACAGCTCCCGCCTGGTGGGGCTGCTGTGGACCCCGAGCGCTAGCCTGGGAAGGTGGTCACTGTCCAGGTGCAGAGCTTTCGGGGGCACAGAATTCCCAGTGGTGGGCTGAGTAACAGTCATTCAGAATCCCCCTTCTGTCTCTTTAAAAGCCCCTCGGAGGGCCACAGTTACCAGAACAGCGGTCCGGACCACTTCCAAAACAGCACCATAGACCAGAGTTTCTGGGAGACCTTTGGAAGTGCTGAGCCCACCAAGGCCCGCAAGTCCCCAAGCAGCGACAGCTGGACGTGCGCGGACACCTCCACCGAGAGGAGGAGCTCGGACAGCTGGGAGGTGTGGGGCTCGGCCTCCACCAACAGGAACAGCAACAGCGACGGTGGGGAGGGCGGGGAGGGTGCCAAGAAGGCAGTGCCACTGGCCGTGCCCGCCGACGATGGCTGGGACAACCAGAACTGGTAGGGCCCACCGCGCCCCTGTCCCCAGCGCCCCCAGGCGACTTCATGTTTGCACTCTGCCCTCATCGTTCCTCCTCCTTTCATTTGACCCAAGAATCAGCGACTGCAGTGTGAGGACAGCGTCTCGGGAGGCAGGACCCCAGGGAGACTCAGGTTCTCACCGCCTGCCACGTGGGGTTCTCGGTGCGTGGGAGCGGCCTGCTCTCCAGCCTGGGCGGGGGCCATCCCGTCCTACACTCCCCTGGGCATTCTTGGACTCAAGGCAGGGGCTCTTCGTGGTTTGCTGGGAGGTGGGCTGCAGCACAGAGCCCTGTGACTGTTCACTACGCAGTATCTCGGGGCTGGGACCAGCCCCGTGCCGAGCTGTCAGCGACGTGAGGTGTCCCTTCTCCTTGAGATACTTAACTTTGGGTTTGCTCTAGTTCTTTCTTTTTGAAGAGAGTGACGGGAGTGGTAAAGATGGAAACGCTAAAAGCGATACTGGCGCTCACACTGCCGTCCGACCACCCTCGGCTCCCACGTCCACGCCTGCCTGGGCCTGTGCGGTCAAACCTGCGTCGGTCGTGACCCTCCGTGGCTTCACTGCATCCGCACTGTCCAACCACCAAGTTCACCAGACACAGCCCCCACAATAGCCACACCCACACCTGAGCTGTTCTCAGTGCTGGGACTTGACCATCCTGGAACACCCTGGAAGAAAAAGGAGCGCAGGGTGGGCCCTCGGCCCTGAGGCAGGAGGGCACGACAGTGGTGTGGCCTGGCAGGAGAGCCCCGGGCTCAGGAGCTGAGCAGGGATGCCTGTGCGCGGTGCCTGGGGCTGCCCTACAGACTGGTGCCCGCCACGTGCCGACCCTCACCTCCCCGAGGACTGGATGATGTGCTGCCGTGTGTGACTCATCTCCGTTGCCCAGCCTGTGTGACCCTGGGCCTTGGCCAGCTGTGCATGCACCCGAAGCTCGTGCAGTTTGTATGTGAGGTGCTCTCTCCCCCGCCACCATGCTCATCACTGTGGCCTTGGCCACGCTCCTTGGTCACCCCACTTCCCGGTCGCCGTCTGCAGCGCTCCTGGAGCAACCTGGGCCCTTCAGCCCCTGTGCTCGTCCCACCCTAGGGACTCAGCCACCCGCGAAACAGGATGGGACAAGATTTCGGCGAGTCCTCCTGGCGCCCGGGCCTCCCTGTGGGCACCAGCCCTCTTGGTAGCCGGTGTGGAGGGCCGGTGTCCTTGGCTGCCATGGAGGGACTTGGTCACCGAAACAGCCACCTGCTGTAATTGGACCTGAAGTCAGGCCGGGGGTCAGAGGCTCATGGTGCTGAGAAGCCACTGGGCAAAGTGGCCAACACAAAGGTCCCAGGAAGCCATCCCCCGAGAGCTGAGCGTGAGGTCTTTGCGTCTTTCTCCAAGCTGAGACTTGGGTGTGCGGCATGCGCGTGGTGTTTCCCGAGGGCTGCTTGGACCCTGGTGGGCTGAATGCTCCGAGGAGGGGTGGACTCCACTGGACAGTGGGATGTGGTGTTCCATGTGCCTGTTTCCACGTCAGCACCTTTTGACTTGGCAGCATGGAGCCAAGCTCTGCCCCCGCCCAGGAGGGTGCCTTTCTTGGGGGTAGGGGGACGGCCCCCTCTGCCTGCCCCAGATCCCCTTTAATGGGAGGTGCAGTCAGCAGTGTGGAGGTGTCTGGGCCACCTTCAGAAGGTGGATGTGGTGGCCGAGACCCTATCCACAGAGGGTGACAGCCTTTCCCTTCTGCAGGTGTGGGCAGGTGGGCCTGGGACAGGTGCTGGGGCCTCTCCTGGCTGTATGTGAGGGCCCATGTGGAAGGCGCAGACCTGACAGCATTCCAATAAAGCATAGGGAACACGCAGAACATCTGGGTGCATCCCAAGGGGCCACTTCCAGTGCTGTGCGAGTAGGGTCATGGGACCCCCAGGAAGGCAGGAGTGGGACACTAGGAATCATGCGCAGGCCCCTCACTGCTCCTGGCCCCTCCGCCCAGCCCTCCTGGGGAGGCCCTGGCATCACTGCATCTGAGGCAGAGCTTCTGGGGAGTAGGGCAGTAGGCAGCTGGGTGACCCAGCCAGGGAAGAGGTCAAGGGGCCCCGACATGTGCCTCTGGCTGGCCAGTGAGACACTGGGGTGGGGTCCAGGGACCCTTGGCCTGGAGAGGTGAGCAGCGGCTCCTGTACTGGAGGATGGCACCGGGGCCTGTGTCTAGGAGGGCTCCTGCCCCTCCCAGAGATTCAACACCCCCCACGCTGGGGAGGATCCCAGCCCGTATCCTGGAAACTCAAGGTGCCACCTGATACCAGGGTTGTGGGGCAGGGAGGGTGGCTGTAGGCGGGAGAGGCCCACGGAGGTCCTGGAGTCTGTGTCTCAACTGGGTGGCTCCCAAGGGTCGTCCTGCTCTGGGGCAGCACCTTAGGGCAGGTGGGCTGAGGCCAGAACTGCTGGATGGGGAAGACGAAAGTGGCAGGTCCCAGCCCAGGCTTTGTGGGCCTGGAGTCCGTTCTTGGCTGAAGCCTGGTCTCGGCCTCTGGGCAGCTTGGTGGGGGTGATGCTGCACCATCCCTGGCCTCCAGCATGCAGTTCCACCCCCACTGTGGCTCTGGGAGTTCAGGCTGACAACGCTGGGCACCTTCTACCACCTGTCCCTTCCCTTGAGCCAGCCTCTGCTGTCTGTCCCCAGACACTGGCCTGACCCAGTGGACACTCAAGGCCAACTTCTGCCCTTCCGGAAATTTAGTGCACTGGGCTTCCCTGGCCACCCACTCATCGCGCCCACTGGCATTGCTGTCCCCCTGTTGAGCTTCCCGGGGGCAATCCCTGCTCCGTGAGCCTCCATCGCTGGCCGACGGGGCTGGGTGAGGCTGGCGGCCGACAGAGGGGCTGGGTGAGGCTGGCGGCCGTGGGGGCTGGCCCTGCTCTGTTTTGACCCAGTCCACGCAGTCGGGCGGGGATTGGGGGTCAGCCCCCAGAGCACTGAGGCTTCTGCGGGGCTGGAGGCTGCACAGGAGGCCACTGGGGCCATGTCCTCAATTCTGGGACCTCTGGGCCTGGGATCCCCACGTGGAACCAGGTGATGTGTGACTAGCCACAAGCATGCAGGGGGTTCCTGTGGGGTTGGGCCTCAGTGAGGCCACAGTACCCTGGAGAGGACAGTGGCTGACTCAGGTTCTGTCCTGTCCCTTTGTCAGTCATGACCTAGGCAGCTCTCCTGCCTTGCCTGAGCTGGATCACTGCCAAGAGGTCTGAGGGGTGCTACGGGGCGGGGTGAAAAGGCAGACGGGTCTGCCCTTGTGGAGCTCATGTTTCATGAAGCAAGAGTGCTGAGTGCCTGTCTGTGATGACTCTGACGCTGGCTTGCATGTGTGGGATGAGGGTGCACACATGTGTTCCCAGGAGCCTGTGAGCTGGGGCTGCACTCCTGCCCCCCCGTGCCTGGTGCCCGTCTGCCAGGCTGGGTGCCCTCCGCTGGCCGCGGCCAGGACTGCAGGCACCTCTGGCTCCCTGGGAGCCCATCACTGCTATGACCTGAACCATCTACCAGGCTGCTGCAGGGAGAGCTGGTTGATGGATGGGCTGTGCAAGAGGTGGCTATGGGCCGGGCGCAGTGGCTCACGCCTTTTATCCCAGCACTGTGGGAGGCCGAGGCGGGTGGATCACCTGAGGTCGGGAGTTCGAGACCAGCCTGGCCAACGTGGTGAAACCCCATCTCTACTAAAAACACAAAAATTAGCTGGGTGTGGTGGTGGGTGTCTGTAATCTCAGCTGCTCGAGAGGCTGAGGCAGGGGAATTGCTGGAACCCGGGAGGCAGAGGTTGCAGTGGGCCGAGATTGCGGCATTGTATTCCAGCCCAGGCAACAACAGTGAGACTCCGTCTCAAGGAAAAGGAGGTGCTCATGAAGAGGTGTATCCTGAATCCGAATCTGTGTGGCCCAGGGATCCAGGGCGATGCAGGAGAGGTCGGCCCTCTCCTCTGCAGCATCCAACCCAGGCCTTTCCCTCCAGCAGGTGTCGCCTCTTCCTCTGTGGCTGCTGTACCAGCGCTGGCCTCCCTCCCGCCGCGCACCTCCAGCGCCTCTTGCCTCTGGAGGCTGAGCCCGGGCCAGGCCAAGCGGTTTCTCTTCAGCTACTAGAACAGCAGGCTCATCCTCCCTCAGGCCTCGGGCAGCGCAGGGTGGGGAGGCCTCGAGGGGACTGGCCCTCTCACACTCCTGAGTGCAGAGGAGGCATGGGCTTGGGGACTGGGCTCACGAGGCTGACAGCTGCCTCCAGTGGCCCTGAAGCACCCGTGCAACGCGTGGTATTAGGCTGGGGTCCTTAAAGGCAGAGGCGGGGACAGGCATTTTGGTGCATTTTGGTGCACTAAGGGGTCTATTGGGGAGGCGGATGCCTGGGCCAGATCCACCTTGAGCTGTGGACAGAGTTTCTCACGAGGCTGTGCAGTGGGGCCAGGACGCCCACACTTGTGTCATCACCCAGTCATTGGGCAGGGGCCTCCAGGGTGCATGTGTAACCTCCCAGGCAGTCCTGGGGCAGGGACAGCCGTGAGTGGCTGGCAGTGATGCCCCAGCCCCAGGGAATGGGTACTGGGCTCAGAGAAGGGGACTCAGGGGCCCCAGCAGCAGCTCCAGGGGATGTTGACACACCCATGGCCCAGCAGAGCACGGGCTGCCCGCCGGCTGCTGTGGTGTGGTGCTGGGGAGGGAGGTCTGCAGCCACCAGAGGGGACGGCCCTTTACAGCCGCAGGCAGGCGCTGCGGGACTCTGTGCTGCCTGGGTGGGGCCTGTGGTGGGCGGAGCTGCAACAGGGATGGGGCAGGGATGGGGCCGGGTCCCAGTTGGGAGCAGCCCGGGATCCTGTGGGGTCAGAGGCCTGTTTTCCAGGCCTGGGTACCTGCTGAAGCTCTGGTTACTGGCACCAGTCTGCAAAGTGGGTTGAGTGGTGGGAGCCTTCAGGATGGGCTGGGAGGGCATACTGGGGGAGGGGAAGGGTTACCACATGGGTGGGGGGGTCCAGGTGCTGCCGCAGCCTGCTCCCCACAGTGGGTGGCCAGAGCCCCTAGTATCCAGCACCCACACGTGGCGGCCTTGGCATCTGAGTGGCTTTCCCTGTGAGCCCCTCCTTGCAGGATGGAGCCTCTGGGAGTGGGGAGTGAGGAGTAAAGGTGTTGGGCCGTGCAGCCCCTGCCTCCTCACTGGTGGGACCCTGCCCTGCTGTGCAGTGGGGTCCTTCATGCTGTGATCTCTGTGGTCCCCATTCTTGGAGAGATGCCCAGGGCAACAGACAGAAAGGGTGGAGGGCAAAGGGGGGGGAGGAGAGAGAGGCAGGCCGAGGGGTGGGTTGGGGGGTGGGCTGGGGCAGTGACTTCCATGGAGGAGAGGCCTTTCATAAGCTCCAGACTTCCTGTGGCCACAGCAGGACCAGAGTGGACCAGCGCACCCCAGGAGAGAGGACTGGGGTCCTGGGAGGAGGAGGAGGTGAGTGAGTTCCCTGTGGTCCTGAGGCTGGGTGGATAAGGGGCTACCAGGAGTTCCACTCAGCCTGTGATCTGAGGATGACTTTGACTTTCAGAAAAGTCAAGATAGAGACCAAGTGCCCCTGTGAGCCACAGGACCGGGGTGCCCGGCATGGGGTGTGGCCAGGAGGGGCTGGGGCAGTGGGAGCCTGGGGCTGCCTGAGCTCTCCCGAAGGACTCCCTTCTGCGGGTCTCAGACAACATCAAGGGCTGTGGGGGAACAAGGAGAGTGGACGTCGAGCAGAGAGCGGCTTGTACTTCAGGCTGGACGCCTGTGGCCCTGGCAGGGGTCCCACTGAGTCAAGCCAGGTTTCTGGGGTGGGAGGGTCCAGGGACTGGGGAGCTCTTGGGCTGCCCACTGGTGCCTCTGTGATCAGATCAGGAGCCCAGCCCACAGGTGCCTCCTACCCCAACGCCTGGGTCTTATCTGACTGGCCTTGGCTGGGGCGGGCAGCTTTCCCACCTAGTGAGGTCTTTCCCTTGCAGAGGGGCTGAAGTCCCTGATTTAAGCCAGCAGCTTTCCTGCCGGGTGAGGCCTTTGCCTTGCAGAGGGGCAGATTCCCTGGTGGGGATACTGGGGTCACACACTAGGAGGGGGTGTGCAGGTGGGGGGGTCCCTGCTTGGCTGCAGGGAGTGGGAGGGCCTGGGTCACTCAGGACCCTGGAACCCTACTGTGTGGGAGGTTGGTGCTCCTAGACCCAGGGCCTTCACTCAAGTCATGCCCTCAGCTTGTGCCCTCAGCTCAGCACAGGGGGGTAAGGGGCCTGACCGGGAGTACTCTGCCTCCTGAAGGCCAGCATTGGTGCAGGGTGAGGGGCTGGGGTGAGCAGTCGAGGGGAGCGGGAGTGCAGGGGAAGCGGGGAGTGCGGGGGAGGGGAGTGCCGGGGTGGGGAGTGCAGGGGGAGGGGGGTGTGGGGGAGGGGGAGTGTGGGGGGAAGCGGGGAGAGGGGGAGTGGGGGTGCGGGGGGGAGTGCGGGGGGAGTGCGGGGCAGGGGGAGTGCGGGGGAGAGGGGGAGTGTGGGGGAGTGGGGGTGCGGGGGAGCAGGAGTATGGGGGAGCCGCATGAGGGGGAGCGGCGTGCGGGGGAGCGGAATGTGGGGGAGGGCGGGGGAGGGGAGCGCGGGGGGAGCGGGAGTGCACGGAGCTGGAGTGCAGGGGAGCCCGAGTGCGGGGGGAGCAGCGGGAGCCGCGGAGGGGGAGTGCGGGGGGTGGGGAATGGAGTGCAGGAGAACCCGCAGCATTTCTTCTTCAGCCTCGGGCCTGGCAGCTGACATGCGCCCCACATCTCCGAGTGGCACCTCTGGGCACTGGTCCCTGGCCTCTGAGTGCCCCTCAGCTGCTCCTCAGAGCACCCTAAATCCAACCTCCATTCCCAGCCCCTTTGAGCGGGCCCAGCCTGGTTTTCCCTGGCGCTCCTTGTGGCCCACTGAGCTCTCCAGTGGCCCTGGCCGCCTCCCTGTCTCGGCCTCAGAGCGGCGTGCCCATGGCACACACACCTTGCACCCCCGGCTGGCGTCCCCCAGACCCACCCGCTGCCCACTCCCGCTTGGGCAGCTGTCACTCTCCTCCACAGGTCTCTGATGACCCTTCTGCCTCCAGGGCCAGGCTGGGGCCAAGGGACTCCACTGTTCAGCAATCAGACATTGCCTGGAAAGCTCGCGCGTGGCCTCAGCCCTCCACAGCCCTGAGGAGCCCCAGGAGCAGGAGGCCCCGTGCCCGTCCCAGCCACCCCTGCACTGGGCTTGGGGACAACTGGGGGCTGGGGGTCCTGCTGTCACTCAGAACAGCCCCCAGTGGTGTAAATGCCAAGAGGAAGGAGAGAGTGGGAGGCAGACCCAGCTCCAGCCTTGGGTCCTTGAGTTTCAGGCAGCTGGAAGGTATCCCCTAGACAGCAGGTTGCAGGCCTCTGGTCCCCACACGTGAGGAGTGGAGCCTATTGTGGGGACAGCCTGCCTGGCCTTCGAGGATGTGGAGAAGCTCTGGTGTTGTGGTCAGGGAGGGGACAGACCCAGGGACGGCTGAATGGCATGGCCTCTTCCCCTCCACAGCCCGAGCACCATGAGCTCCCGAGCCCCTGCACACCTCGGCCTCGGCCTCTGCCTCTGGCTGTGGCTGAGCACCACTCTGGGAAGAGAGCAAGGACCAGGTAAGGACACTGGCAGTGGACCCCTGCTTGCCCCCAGGCCACACCTGCCCCACCAGTGCCCACCAGGGCGGACGAGCCCTCTGCCCCTGCGCCCGGCTTTCCTTATAAGTTGAATGCCTGCTGAATTCCGAGCAGCTCCCACAACAAAGGGAAGAGGATGGGATGGACGGGAGGGAGCGTGTGCTCCCGCCAAACCCTCAGCCTCGCCTTGGGAACGCGCCTGTGTGGTTTCGTTCTCTGTTACATCAATGCTTGGCTGAGAGTTACTCCACGAACACCTTTTGGAGCAGTCTCCAGGAAGCAGGAGGCTGGGGTGAAGATGGGGCCGCCTTCCCTCCTGCCTGCTTCCCATTGGCGCCTCCCACTGGTTTTTTGGGCACATAGCCCTCTGGCTTCTCCCAGTGAGGCACCCGCATTTCCACGCAGCACCACCTCCTCCGTGCACATCCCCGGGCGACCGCGCCACAAGCACCACGTCCTCAGAAGGCCCCTCCAGTCTGGCCGCTACCGGTTGGGGCGTTTGGGTAACGTAGGGCACCGACCATGGCAGCAAAAGGAAATGTCAGAGGTGCTGTGGGCTCACCTGTCTGAGCAGCTTCTTCCTCCCGTTGAGAAATGTGGGTTTAGATTGATTCCAGGAAGGTGAATCTCTGTCTGTGGAGAAGGCTTTGGGCCTCGGCCACGCTATAAACTTGTTCCTGGGCTGGGCCAACGCGGCCCCTCCCGGCACCTGCAAGCTCCTGGGAGGTTTTGGGCTCCCACTGAGTGATGGTTTTATTCCGCTGGGGTGAAAAGCAGGAGGCGGCAGCTCCCCCTTCTAATGTGCATTTAAAGGACCACCACCAGGGCCTGACAGGCCGGGCGAGGGAGCCTCCACGGGTCGCTGCCGTTGCAGAGGGGCAGGTGAGATGCGGGAGCCCAGGTCTAACATGCTTCCGGATTTCGTGGCTTGTCTCGCGTGCTGAGGTGCCCAGTTTGCCCTGCACACAGGCAGCAGGCTGTTGCATGAGCAGGTGCCTTGGTCCCCTCAGCTCAGGCAGGGTAACCCTGCCCTGAGGCCAGTGGAGGCCGAGATTTCAGTTTGAGAGAAGCTTCCACTGTCAATTTGAGACAAATCAGTAAGTGGTTCTACAGAAACAATTTGAGTTTAGGCAAATCTAGTTCTGTCTAGTTCAGGATTCAGCACGATGGGGCCGCCCCTCACAACAGCCTTTCAGAGGCCATTGAGTCCGCGAGGACAGCCAGGTGGGCCGGGGGCACTGAGTCCAGCCCAGGACGGGTGGGAGCCCACACGCTGGGGCAGCCCTTCCCAGGATGGCCGCAGTGCGGCCACAGTCCAGGGAGGGGAGCGTGGTCCTGGTCCCACCAGCCGCTGTCTGCCCAGCACCCTGCTCAGGCCCCAACAGTACTGTCCCCCAGCAGGGAGCTGGGGAAGGGCTCCCTGACATTCTCAGGCAGAGTGGAGCAACAGAAGGCTCTTCACAAGCAGGGGCTGCGGGAGGGGCCCTGCTCACAGCTGGCCTTCAGAGCCCCCTTTTCATCCCCCCCACATTCCTGCCTTTCAGCTCCATCCGGAGACCCGGCCCAGCTGCTGCCCGCTCTGAATGGGTCATTGTGTCTGCCCCAAGTGCCCCCCAGCCCCTGCCCTTCCCCCTGAGCCCCAGCTTTCCGGGGGGCAGCCCAAAGAAGCCCATCTCTGTCCCCATTTTCCAAAAATAGCTGCCCCTACTGCAGAGCCCCGGAAGCTTCCAGGGGCCCCAACCCTCTCCAGAGCTCCAGGAGGTTGGCCAGGCCCCTGCCGCCCCCTCCTCCTCTCAGATGGCCTGGCACCCATCCCCCACCGTGGGAGGCAGCCCTGTCTTGGGGGTGCGGGGACACACACGTGCCAACGCGCACGCACTTCCAGTGTGGGATTCTGCACCCACACTCCCCACTGACGGGGCATGTGCACCTGGCAGTGACCTTGGCAGCGAGGGGTCTGCAGTTTGCATGGGCACTTGTCCCGGGACCCAGCTCGGGGGACTCAGCTTAGGGGCCCCAGCCCAGGGACTCAGCCCAGAGGACTCAGCCCAGGGGACTCAGCTCAGGGGACTCAGCCTGGGACTCAGCCCAGGGGCCCCAGCCCAGGGGACTCAGCCCAGAGGACTCATCCCAGGGGCCCCAGCCCAGGAGACTCAGCCCAGGGGACTCACCTCAGGGGTCCCAGCTCAGGGGACTCAGCTCAGGGGCCCCAGCTCAGGGGACTCAGCTTAGGGGCCCCAGCCCAGGGACTCAGCCCAGGGGACTCACCTCAGGGGCCCCAGCCCAGGGGACTCAGCTCAGGGGACTCAGTTCAGGGGTCCCAGCTCAGGGGACTCAGCTCAGGGCCCTGGGCACGTTGCCAGCTGCTGTGTTGGCTCGGGGCCTCCGGTCACCAGTGGGGCAGTTGCTGCCCTCCCAGGCGTGGGCCTGAGCCTCTTCCTGGTGGGAGGAACCCCGGAGAGCCAGGCCGGGACCTCCCTGGTGGGACTGGACTCCCTCTCACCGAAGCTACCGGGGTGGCCCTGTCACTGCGGACCCCGGGGAGGGCCGGGTTCTCCTCAGTGCCCGGGCGAGGCCTCGTCTCCCCAAGTGGGGCTGAGTCCCGCTCAGATACCCTGGATGGGCTGTGTCTCTTTGGGGTCCCCCGGGATAGGACTGTGTCCCTCCCAAATGCTGAGGGCAGGATGCCTGTAACCCCCACAGCTGGTTAGGTGGCTGGGGAGGCCGGGTCAGTCCTGACCACTATGTCCTGTTTCTGTAGCAAGTGGCCACCTGAGGCTGACTGTGCTGCCTGAGGACCGGCTACAGATGAAGTGGAGAGAGTCGGAGGGGAGCGGCCTCGGCTACCTGGTGCAGGTGCAGCCCATGGCAGGTGAGGACCTGCGCCCTCCCAGGCCCCCTTCCCCATTAGCACATGCTGAGGACGGTCAGTGTGGCGGCCGCAGCCACCACTCAGGCCCACGGTGTCCCTCCCACCAGCCCCTTCGTGTGAGCAGCTTTCTGGCCTCAGTGTCTGCTGTCCCCACATTGCTTTCCAAGCCCTGTTGTGTACAATACAGAACAGGGAATGCGGCTCGTCTGTCCCTGGCACGCAGCCCCTGCAGAACGCATTCAGTACATACTTTTCATTTTTTTAATTTTTAATTTTAATTTTTAATTTTTTTAAAGACAGGATTTTGCTCTGTTACCCAGACCGGAGTGCAGTGGTGCGATCAGAGCTCCCTGGACCCTCAATCTTCTGAGCTTAGATCCTCCCACCTCAGCCTCCCGAGCAGCTGGGAGTACAGATGCACGCCGCCACTCCTGGCTGATTTTTGTATTTTTTGTAGAGAAGGGATTTCACCATGTTACCCAGGCTAGTCTTGAACTGGGCTCAGGTGATCTGCCTGTCTCAGCCTCCCACAGTGCTGGGATTACAGGCATGAACCACCACTCGCAGTCTGTATTTTTTAAATAAATGACTCCCTCCTCAGAACGAGTCTCAGCAACTCAGGGGCATTCAGAACAACCTGGACTCCGCACAGTGAACCCCAGAAGCACCTGCTCCCCACGTGTTAATCCTTGTTTACAGGAGCAGGGCCTTGAGGACACCTTTACAGGGAACCCTGTTCCTAGAGCACGGAACAGCCCTAACCTGACGATGGGTGCTAATTTTAAAGCTTTTCAAAACTCAGGTGGAAAAGCACACAGGCGTAAATGCTAACTGTATGAGTCAGCACAGTGGGGTGGCCAACACAAACCCCTCCTGGGGTGGAAAAAGACCGTCCCGGGTGCCCTTCCCAATGTCCACCCTCCCCTGCTGCCCAGACGGCCGCCTCTGACAGCACAGACTAGTTTGCCTGTTTCAGAACATTCTCTAAGTGGAATCACACTGTGGTGACTCCCTCATGTCTGTGTCTTTGGTGGGCATTTTGTGAGGTTCACCCCGTGGTGTGTAACAGCCATCTGTTTTCTTTGCTGTATAGTATTCCCCTGTGTGATTTGTTCTGCTGTTGATGGACGTGTGGCTTGTGTCCAGGTTGGCTGTTGTGTAGATGCCGTGTGAGGGATCGTGGTCCGTGCGCATGTTGTTCTGGGTGTAAACCCAGGAGTGGAAGCACCACAGCATGTACGTGTTTTCAGCATCAGTAGAAAACGTTGAACTGTTTTCCAAAGGGGTCGTGCCAGTGTATACTCCCATCAGCAGCGTACGATCGCTTCCGTTACATGACGCCCTTGGCAACCAATGCTTGGCGGCGTGACTTGAGCTACTCTGGTGGGTGTTCAGTGGTATCCTGTGTTTCTTTATTGAGCTGTAATTTACATGCAGAAATATTCACCCTTTTGAGAATAGCTCTGTGAGTTTTATTTATCACATGAATTCAATCCTGTAACCACTGTCACAATTGATGTAGAGGACAGTTCTCTTACCCCAAGGTCAGCCCTTAGCCCAGTACCCCATAACCACTGAGCTGTTTTCTGTCGTTCTGCCTTTTCCAGATAGATGTGCCTTATCAGGTTAAGTCCTGTTCTGTTCCTACTTAGGCTGAGTTTTTACCAAGAGAATGCATTATTTTTTCCAAATTCTTTCTTCAGTGAGGTGGTCATTTTCTCCTTTATTTGATTCATGTAGTAAATTACAGTGGTTGATTTTTTCAATATTAAATGTAATATATATCTCTCTCAAGAGACAGGGTCTCACTCTGTCCCCCAGGCTGGAGTGCACAGTGCAGTGGCATAGTCATAGCTCACTGCAACCTCCATCTCCTAGCCTCAAACCATCTTCTCACCTTGGTCTTCTAAAGTGCTGGGATTATAGGGGTGAACCACTGTACCTGGCCTATCCCCTTTTATATATTATTAAGTCAATTTGCAAATATTTCATCTAAGTTTTTTTTTTTTTTTTTTTGAGATGGAATCTCACTCTCTTGCCCAGGTTGGAGTGCAGTGGTATGATCTCAGCTCACTGCAAGCTCCGCCTCCCGGGTTCAAGCGATTCTCCTGTCCCAGCCTCCCAAGGGGCTGGGATTACAGGTGCCCACCACTACGCCCGGCTAATTTTTGTATTTTTAGTAGAGACGGGTTTCACCATGTTGGCCAGGCTGGTCTCAAACTCCTGACCTCATGATCCGCCCACCTCGGCCTCCCAAAGTGCTGAGATTACAGGTGTGAGCCACCGCACCCAGCCCATCTAAGATTTTTATACTTATATTCATGAGGGAATATTGGCCAAAAACTACCCTTTCTTATAAAGTCCTTTTGGTATCAGCTTTATACCTCATAAGATGAGGTGGGGAAGGATTCCTCTTACTCAGTTTTCTTGAAGAGTTTGTGTAATGGTGGTATTTTTTTCCTTAAATGTTTACTAGAATTCGCTGGTGCTGACTTCTGGGCTTGTGTTGTGTGTGTGTGTGTGTGTGTGTGTGTGTGTGTGTGTGTGTGAACATTTTACATAATTGATTCATTCTCCTCAACAGACATAGGACTACTCAGATTTCCTAACTTTTTTGGTCAGTTTTGGTAAGTTAGTTTTTTAAATAGGAATTTGTATTTTATATAAATTTCCTGATTAATTGGCATAACATTTTTCATATTATCCCATAGATTCTGTAGTTATAGCACCCTTTTCATTCCTGTTATTGATTGAATCTTCTCTCTGCTTTCAAAAGGCAATCTGGAAGTTTATCTACTTTATTAGTCTTTTAATAAAACACTTTTGTCTTGGTTGGTCTGTCGTTGATTTCGTTTGTTTTTTATTTTATTTGTTGTTTCTATTTCTTTTACTCTTTGTGTTTACTTTTCTGTTCAAACTTAAGATGGATGCTTAAATTCATTGATTTTCTGCCCTTCTTTTATAAGATATGAAGTTAAAACTATTGAATTTTTTTATAAGTATTAGCTATAACTGCATTTTGATATGTAGAATTTTCATTGTCATTCAGGTAAAAATATCTAATTTTTGTCATGATATTTTTATTTGACCCATAGGCTACTTAGAAGTGTGTTTCTTAGTTTTAAAACATGGGGGGATTTTCTTACTTTTTGTTTTGGATTTCTTCCTTAATTGCATTGTGGCCAGACATGTACAATATGCTTTCAGTCATTTGGAAAGTACCTTGCTGGCCGGGCGCGGTGGCTCATGCGTATAATCCCAGCTCTTTGGGAGGCCAAGGTCGGCAGATCACTTGATGACAGGAGTTTGAGACCAGCCTGGCCAACATGGCAAAACCCCGTCTCTACTTAGCTGGGTGTGGTGGCACACACCTTTCATCCCAGCTGCTTGGAAGACTGAGGAAGGACAATCGCTTGAACCCGGGAGGTGGAGGTTGCAGTGAGCCGAGATGGTGCCACTGCGCTCCAGTCTGGGCGACAGAGTGAGACTCTGTCTCCAAAAAAAAAAAAAAACCAAAAAACCTCACTTTATGGTCCCGCATATGATCCATTTTGGTCAGTGTTCCATGTGACTTTGAAAATATATGCAATTTGCAGTTGTTGGGTAGAGTTTTCTAATGTTCCAGTTAAGTTATTTACCTTATTTTTCAGATTTTTTATATAGTTACTATGTTTGGGGTCTACTTATCCTGCTACTGAAAAAAGTATTTCATATCTCCATTGTGATTGTAGATACATCTTTCTTGTGGTTGTCTTACTGTTCTTTGCTTTGTGCATGAGGCTCGGTTGTTGGGTGCATACAAACTTAGAATGATTGTATCTTCCTGGTAGGTTGACCCTTTTTCATTTTGAAGTGCTCTTCATTATCTCTCTAGTGCTGTTTTGTTTTCCTTGTATCTTACTTGTTGTGATGGTCCTATTGCTTCACCAGGTAGTGTTTGCATTAAATCTCTTTTCTCCTTCTCTTACTGTTAACTGTTCTCCAGCCTTTCATTTTAGATGTGTCTTCTAAGCAGCATATAATTGGGTATGGTTTTCATCCAGTGTGACAGTCTTTGTCTTTTTATTGAAAGATTTTTTCCATTTATATTTAATGAAATTAATGATCTGTTTGAGTTTATATCTATAATCTTCCCTTTTTATTATACTTTTTTTTTTTTTTTTTTTTTTTTTTTGAGACAGAGTCTCGCTCTGCCGCCCAGGCTGGAGTGCAGTGGCCGGATCTCAGCTCACTGCAAGCTCCGCCTCCCGGGTTTACGCCATTCTCCTGCCTCAGCCTCCCGAGTAGCCGGGACTACAGGCGCCCGCCACCTCGCCCGGCTATTTTTTTGTATTTTTTAGTAGAGACGGGGTTTCACCGTGTTAGCCGGGATCGTCTCTCGATCTCCTGACCTCGTGATCCACCCGTCTCGGCCTCCCAAAGTGCTGGGATTACAGGCTTGAGCCACTGCGCCCGGCCTTTATTATACTTGTTATACATTTTTATTCTCTGCTTTCTTGTCTTTGTTTTAACTGATTTTTTAATGGAAAAATTTAAACACATGCAAAAGAAGAGACCATAGTATAATGAAGCCTCATGTTTTCATGATGTAGCTTTCAGCAATTACCAGTGTGTGGCCAATATTGTTTTATGTCCCTCTCCTCAACCCCCTTCTACATTCTATATTATGTTAAAGCAAATCTCAGACGTCATATAATACTGTCTATAAATATTTCAGTATGTTTCTCTAAAAGAAAAGACTCAAACATAACCCCAATACCATGAACAGCTCCCAAATTTAAAATGTTTCGGTACTATCATTGAATATTTAGTTGTGTTGAGTTTTCTAACTTGATGCATGTCATTTATTTATTTATTTATTTATTGAGATGGAGTCTCGCTCTGTCACCTAGGCTGGAGTGCAGTGGCATGATCTTGGCTCACTGCAGCCTCCTGCTTCCAGGTTCAAGCGATTCTCCTGCCTCAGCCTCCCAAGTAGTTGGGATTACAGGCTCATGACACCATGCCCAGCTAATTTTTGTATTTTTAGTAGAGACAGGGTTTCTCCATGTTGGCCAAGCTGGTCTCGAACTCCTGACCTCAGGTGATCCACCCACCTCGGCCTCCCAAAGTGCTGGGATTCCAGGCATGAGCCACCACGCCTGGCCTTGACACGTGTCTTTTACAATTGATTTGTCTGAAATGGGATGTGAACAGAGTCTGCACAATATGTTTAGTTCCTGTGTCTTAAGCAATTTTTAATCTAAAACAGGTTTCTCCTCTCCGTTTTCCTTGACATTTATTTGTAGAAGAAGAAACAAGATTGTTCTGTCGAACTTCCCACTTTCTTCTCTTGCCAGTGGCATCTTTGGGGAGCCATTTAGCTCGCTCCTTCCTCTACCCACCCTGTCTCCACAGACTGGCAGTTAGATCCTGGAAGTTTGGTAGAGGCAAGTTTGATTGTGTTTGTTAAGAATTCTTTATCAGTGGTGCCGTGTAATTCCTACGTCACCTCAGCTGGCAGTACATAATGTCTGGTGTGTCTTGTGAAGTTAAGATTGTTCAGTAGGTATGGGGTGATTCTTCCCTGATACCATCAACTTGGTGATTCTATGTTTGTTTACCCTTCAAGTAACAATGCTAGTGACCACAGCATGCAGTCTTGATTTATCAGTATATGATATACATGATGGTTGTCTCGGCTGTCCCCAGGCAATGCTAGGACCTTAGAACATCACAATAACATTTATCCCATTTTCAAGCACCTTATTTGTCGATTTTTGAGATGGGGTCTCACTATACTGCCCAGGCTGGATTCAAACTCCTGGGCTCAAGTGATCCTCCCACCTCAGCCTCCCAAGTACATGGGATTATGGGCATGCCCCACTTTTAAAATTCTATATTTATATTAAATGACATAAAACTTATCCATGGTTGTCATTGCTTGTTAATCACATGTTTGTGCAGGAAGCTTGGGAATATGACAGACCTGGGCTGCTATGCCACTTCTCCTGTGGAGTAACTGTGTGATTGATCCTTTGTGCCTCAGTTTTCCTATCTATAAGATGGGTGTAATGGGGCTGTGAAGATTATGAGGCTTGATACCTGTGAAATGCTTAGGATACTGCCAGGCACACAGTGAAAACTCAGTAACAATTAGCTATTGATGGTAATGACAACACCCCTGCCTCCTATTTGCTCAGCCGAGAGCAGAGGGTCCTCCCTGGCTGGTCACTCCCTGGCGCAGCGCTGGGTAGGGCTGTGGGGAGCTGCTCACTGCGCAGGGAGGATGGTGTCAATTTTCTTTCCAGGTGTGCAGGTGTGAGTTCCTCCCTCCTCTTCCCCCTCCACGTGTGCAGGTGCGGGTTCCCCCCTCCTCTTCTCCCCCCAGGTGTGCAGGTGTGAGTTCCTCCCTCCTCTTCTCCCCCCAGGTGTGCAGGTGTGGGTTCCCCCCTCTTCTCCCCCCAGGTGTGCAGGTGCGGGTTCCTCCCTCCTTTGCTCCCTCGTCTTAGCATTTGAGACCCAGAGAATCACCCAGTGCCCAAAGTGCCTCTTTAGGTCTGACTGCCACCTCCTGAGTGCTATTTCAAGGCCATTTGTTCTTGCTCTTTCCTCTGAGAATATGACAGTGTCCCCTTTGGAATCATTTGTTTGCTTTTCACACTTGAAATCCAGCCCTAACTTTAGAATCATGGGGTCACACAGCAGAAAATACTGCGGCTGGTCAGTCTGCGCGGCCCATAGGGTGGGAGACTGTGGGAGTGGGCAGGGCCCTGGCCCCAGACTCTTCCTTCTTGGACCCGGCCCCTCGGGTCGTCATCCCCGCCCTGGGCAGCCCCATCTTCATACTGGACAGTGTCTCTGAGGGTTGATGGGTTCTCATCTCACCATGTGACGGATTCCTCTAGGGGGTTTAGTAAGTGACATCTTCTTTTTACTGCCCCAAGACCCATTCCCTCTCACACTGTTACCCAGGAGCCCATGCCCCTTGCATCAGACCCTCTCCCTTTCTCTCTCCCTGGCCTCAAGGGGAGGAGCTGGGGTGGGGAGGAGGAGCCAAGAGGGTTTCACTTCCCACCATGACAGATGCACACACGTGTGCCCACCTTGGCCTCTAAAGCTCTCCCTACCCCCACCCAGGGGACTCGGAACAGGAGGTGATACTGACCACCAAGACCCCTAAGGCCACAGTGGGGGGCCTGAGCCCCTCCAAGGGCTACACCTTGCAGATCTTCGAGCTCACTGGCTCTGGGCGCTTCCTGCTGGCTCGGAGGGAGTTTGTGAGTAAGTCCACGGGGTACTGCCAGCTGGGTACCCCCTCCTCCAGGCTGGGTCCCACCGTCCTCTGGGCCAGGGTTCCGCTGTCCTCCAGCTGAGTCCCACCATCCTCCAGCCCAGGTCCCACTGTCCTGGTTACTGCCAGCTGGGTACCCCCTCCTCCAGGCTGGGTCCCACCGTCCTCTGGGCCAGGGTTCTGCTGTCCTCCAGCTGAGTCCCACCCTCCTCCAGGCCAGGGTCCCACCCTCCTCCAGGCTGTGTTCCAGCCCCAGGGGTGGGTGTGTGTGAAGCAGCTCTGGGCTGGGCTAGGGCCAGGTTCGAGTCCTGACTCACCAGCGAGGCTGCCTTGCCCCTGACGTCTTCGCATGCCAGCCAGGGTCCTGGGCGCTCAGCACCTGCAGACGCACCCTTGAGGGAGTGTGTGTGCAGCTGCGCCAGCGGCCAGGCCCTCCGCTCCCACCTGATTGAGAGAGGATGTGTGCAGCTGCCCCAGCCGGCCAGGCCCTCCGCTCCTACCCGATGGCCCTCGGTGTCTCCCTGCAGTTGAGGATCTGAAGAGTAGCTCCTTGGACAGGAACAACCAGAGACCTCTCAGCAATGGAGCCCCGGAGCCCACCCCCTCCCTCATGGGGAGCCCAGACCCTGAGCAGGCTTCCGAGCCCCGAGTTGCCTTTGTGCCAAGCCGGGATCCGCCCATTTCTGGTGGGTCAGAGTGGAGGGAGAGTAAGTCTCTGGGGAGGGAGTGACCTTTGGTTTCCCACCGTGAGGCCAGGAAGTTCTTCCTCGTGTCTGACCACACACTCTCTAGCTTTAACTTAAGGCTGTCACGTTCCCAGGTTCACTCAAGCCAGGCCACTGGGAGCAGGTGGTCCCACTACCTCTGACCCCTTTGGGAACCTCCAGCCTGGGTCTAGGGGGTGGTGAGAGGGTTGGGTCATGCTCCACCAAGAGTGGGATCAGGAGCAGAGCTGGTCCGGGGGCCCTGGAGGGAGGGCCCTGCCCAGCCAGCCGCAGGTGTGGAGAGGCAGAATCACACCAGGACAGAGGAGAAGCCGGGTAAGGGGTAGGCACAGACAGGGGAGGTGCCCTGTGTCTGCCCACAAGGCCTCTGCAGGTGGGGCCGGGCTTTGTCTCCTCCATCAGATTGGGGTCCTCAGAGGCAGGATTCTACCTCCCCTGTCAGACTTGGAACTGAAGGAAGTGTCCACCTCCTCAGACTTGGACACATCCCTCCAGAGGTCCTCGGGTCTGGTGCTGTCCTCCCCTCAGAGCAGCTGGGCCTCTTCGGTCGCCCCACGGGGGGCTCCACCGTGATGGCTGCTGGCCTCGTTCAGGCATCTCCCCAGGGATCTGGTGCTGGCTCTGCGGCCCGCCCCACCAGGCACTGTCCCTGCCCCACCAGGCACTGTCCCTGCAAGACTCTGGGGAGCGCCAGGCTGGGGGTAGGGGTTTTGTCTCCACAGCACCGCCAGGGCAGTGCTCACGGTGGCTCTGCTGGAGCCGTCTGCGGTGCCCACCCTCCCCTCCTCATCTGGTTTGCACCCATTGGGCTTCTGGGCCTGGTATCTGGGTGGGCAGCGAAGGCCGGCTCCCGTGCAGATAGCCGCGTGCAGCCGTGGGGGACAGAGGTGCCCGAGCACCAGGCTGCCTCACGTTAGTGGTGGCTGGACTGTGCAGCCGTGCCGGCGTGGGGCTGTCTAGTCTGGTGAGGCCTGAGGGTCTTGGAGTCCTTTCCCTGATACCTGGCCCAGCCTGCCTCACTCTTGTGGCTGGAGCCCCAGGGAAGGTGATCTGGGGGCTGGGGCCAGGCCGGGAGCAGTTTGGGGGTCTTGGACCAGGGATGGGCTTCACCTAACACCTCACCCGCTCCCACCACCCCAGCCAGCCCCCAGTTCCGCTGCCTACCCCCTGTGCCTGCTGACATGGTCTTCCTGGTGGACGGGTCCTGGAGCATCGGCCACAGTCACTTTCAGCAGGTCAAGGACTTCCTGGCCAGCGTCATTGCACCCTTTGAAATCGGGCCGGATAAGGTCCAAGTAGGTGGGTGCTGGCCCGGCCTGCCTCTTGCCCTACCTGGGCGTGGTCCCCACAGCTCTGACTGCCGGCGGAGGCTGTGACCTGTTGGGGTCCCCGCACCAGCCAGGGCTCCCACCTTGTGGGGTGGGACACCTTCTCCTCTGGGGTGTTCTGGGGACGCTCTGTGTGGAGGCCCTGGCTCTGCAAGCGTACTCTCTCTGGGGACTGGCTGCTGTGGCCAGGGACACCGCAGAGGCACGTGCAGCTCTCAGGTGTGCCTTGTGCCAGCTCCCTGGGCCCCTCAGCATTGGAAACTCAGCCCGTGGCCACGCCCCTGCTCCCCAGGCCTGACTCAGTACAGCGGCGATGCCCAGACTGAGTGGAACCTGAACTCCTTCGGCACCAAGGAGCAGGTGCTGGCAGCTGTGCACCGCCTCCGCTACAAGGGGGGGAACACGTTCACAGGTACGGCCCAGGCCGCCCCTCCCTCCATCCTGAGGGCGGACCTCCTTCTGCCGCCCTCCCAGACCCTGGGAGCGTGTGTGTAAATTGAGCTCTCAGTGGTGTGGACCTGAGCCCTGTTCACACCTTTATAAAGGGCAGAGTCACCCCCTTGTTTACCTTGGACGAAAACGAGGGCCCATGTCCAGCATGTGGCTCCTCTGTTCCGTGGCAGCTCTGGCTGGGGCCACACCCAGCCCAGTCGGGGTGCTCACCTTGCAGGTAGGGCCTGGCTGGGGAACTTGGGGTGCCACTTGGGGCCCCTTCACAGGCAGACCCTCCCTGCTCCCTCAGGCTGCCACCTGGCCTCCTGGCACCCTGCAAGGGAAGGAGAGAAGCATCTCTGCTGTCTGGTTGCTGCCAGCCGAGCACCAGGAGGGGATGCTGGCAGCTGCCTGTCACTTTATTCTTGCTGCTCCCAAGGCCTCGCCCTGACCCATGTGCTGGGGCAGAACCTGCAGCCGGCGGCCGGCCTCCGTCCAGAGGCGGCCAAGGTGGTGATTCTGGTGACGGACGGCAAGTCCCAGGACGATGTGCACACTGCTGCTCGTGTCCTCAAGGACCTGGGCGTGAACATCTTCGCTGTGGGTGAGCACTGTGCAGCCCCCTGGCCCTGGGCTGGAGCCTCACTGTCAGGTGGGCTTTGGGTTGCAGCTGGGAGCTTACATCGGGCACCTGGTCCCTGAGCCCCAGCTTCCACATTCACGACATGGAGCTGCACGCAGAGCTGGGCACTACCTGGCACTCAGAGGCGACTGCTCCTTTTCAGTCACCTGCTGTTTGGTGCCTTCCGTAGAATCCCCCCCAACCCCACCCCTGTGGCGTGAACCTCCCTGGTGCAATATTCACTGAGCAGCTCCAGCTGCCCCCTCTGGCCACCATCCCTGTGCCTGGCGACTCCCGCCTGCTGTCCCCTGGCGAGGAGCTTCCTGGCACCCTCCAGGGCCTGGGATTCACAGGTGAATCAACTCTGTCCTGTGGGGAGGAAACCCCAGATTTTGAGGCAGGAGTCCTGGGAGCAGAGACCCTTCCTTGATGCCCCCAACCCCTCAGAAGCTCCTGGCCCGGCATGTGGGTGGCAGGTGGGCCGAGTACAGCCTATAGGCCTCTTCGCTTCTGACCCACTCTCCACAGAGACCTCCACTGCAGGCGGCCCCCTCGGGTGACCCCAGTGCAGGCCGACCTCACCTCCCTCCTCTCGAGCAGGTGTGAAGAACGCCGATGAGGCTGAGCTGAGGCTCCTGGCGTCCCCGCCGCGGGACATCACCGTCCACAACGTGCTGGACTTCCCGCAGCTTGGCGCACTGGCTGGCCTGCTCAGCCGCCTCATCTGCCAGAGGCTGCAGGATGGGGGCCCGCGGCGGGGCCCAGGTGCGGGGCAGGGTCACCCACACAGGCTGCAGCCCCACCTGGCTGCTTTGGGCAGGGGAGGGGGGGACGCTGTGGCTCCCGGGTGGTACCTGAGGCCGGTTCCTGTGGCTCTGAGGGGGTTTGCAGTCCCCGCTTACATCTGTCCACAGAGGGTCTGGGGAGCGGCTCTCCTGTGCCTCCTGCGAGTGGCCGCCAGGGGGAGCGAGGACACACGGGCTCGTGTCCCTCCTGCGAGTGGCCACCAGGGGGAGCGTGGACACACGGGCTCGTGTCCCTCCTGCGAGTGGCCACCAGGGGGAGCGTGGACACACGGGCTCCTGTCCCTCCTGCGAGTGGCCACCAGGGGGAGCGTGGACACACGGGCTCCTGTCCCTCCTGCGAGTGGCCACCAGGGGGAGCGTGGACACACGGGCTCCTGTCCCTCCTGCGAGTGGCCACCAGGGGGAGCGTGGACACACGGGCTCGTGTCCCTCCTGCGAGTGGCCACCAGGGGGAGCGTGGACACACGGGCTCGAGCGCTGACCACCTGTCCCCCACCCCCACCCCTCCAGCAGCAGCGGCTCCAGCCCTGGACACCCTCCCCGCCCCCACCGGCCTGGTCCTGAGCCAGGTGACCTCCTCCAGCATCCACGTGTCCTGGACTCCAGCCCCCCGGCTCCCCCTCAAGTATCTGATTGTTTGGCGAGCCTCCAGAGGTGGCACCCCCAGGGAGGTGAGGGGCTGACATACAGGGCTCCCCGAGCCAGTCTGCAGCCGTTGTGGATGTGATGAGCCAAAGGGAGGGCGGGAATAAAGGCCCACAAATGACTGGGTCCAGGCTGAGAAGGGGGCGGTGAGGGGCTGGCCGCCTAGGGACTCACCATGGAGCTGTGTCTGGGAGGTAGCCTGGGGTGAGTGCGTTTTGGTGGCCGAGGAGGGCAGAGCAGGGGACGTTCCGAGGGTGCTGGGGATAGGTTCAGACTCAGAGCGCCTTCTCTCTTTGAAGGATCGATCAATTGATCGATTGTGGTGGGCCTGCCCACACCGTGCCTGGCACCACTCTGTTGTAGGTACCGGGAGCCCAGGCCTGTGGGAAGTGGGGTACCCGGCGGGCCCCAGCTGAGTTCACACGCCAGATGACAAGCTCCCCGTCCCCCAGCACCCCCCTTCCTGGCTCCGTCCTTGCCCACTCTGTTCCAGGTGGTGGTGGAGGGGCCTGCCGCCTCCGCAGAGCTGCACAACCTGACCTCCCGCACGGAGTACCTGGTCTCCGTGTTCCCCATCTACGAGGGCGGGGTTGGCGAGGGCCTGCGGGGCCTGGTGACCACAGGTGGGTGGGGCAGAGGCAGTGGCCAGGTTCTGGGTGGGAGGCCCCACTTGTGACCGTCCCTCAGAGCCTGGCACCCCAGGGTAGCATAGCCCTGGATCTTAACCACCCACAGTTGGCACCATGCCCAGCTTGCTGTGTGACCGAGGCCGAGCCACTAGGCCCCTCTGACCTTGGTGTTCTCTTCTGAACACCAGCTGTACCATTGGTATCATCACCCCAACCATAATCACAACCCATTATACTCCCTGTCCACAGTGTTCATGGAGTTCCCCACTGCTTGGCCCCCAGCACGTGGCTTAGCTTGCTGGGTTCTTGGACCCCCAGGGACTGCCATGAGCTCATCTGTAATAGCTTTGCTGAGATGAAATTTACACACCGTATAATCTAACCATTTAAAGTGTACAACTTCAGGGGCTTTGGTATATTCAGAGCTGTCACCCATGGCTACAGTCCATGTTAGATCATTTTCAACCCCCCCCAGAGGAACCCCTGTACCCCTAAACACCCGCCCCCTGCCCCCGCCCCCGCCCCAGCCACCTTCTGTCTCTGGATGTGCCTGTCCCAGATGTTTCCTGCAGGTGGAGTCACACCATGTGGCCTTTTGTGTCTGGCTGTTTCCCAAGGCCCCTTTCACCCTGGAGGCCACATTCCTCCCATGACCTCAAGGCAGATGGCCTTAAACAAAACCTGTGGGGTGGCCTTGTGTCCCCAGAGCTGGAGCCACAAACCTTGGCCCAAGGTGAAGCCTGGGAAGTGCCACTTCGAATCCTGTGCATCTGTCGGGCAGTGGCCGCGCCCACCCACTCTGGTGTGAGGGTCCTCCCATGCGTGGGTATGATCTCTGTGTGGGCTCCCTTCCTAAAGTGCCCCCCCATGGCCCCCCAGCACCTCTGTCTCCGCCCCGGGCGCTGACCCTGGCCACAGTGACTCCCAGAACCATCCACCTCACCTGGCAGCCCTCGGCCGGGGCCACCCACTACCTGGTGCGATGCTCACCTGCTTCCTCCAAGGGTGAGGAGGAGGAGCGAGAGGTGAGCTGGGCCGAGGGGTGACGGGAGGCAGAGGAGTGGGGCAGAGCGAGTGGGGGCTGACCTGGGACGTCATGTTTCTGCAGGTGCAGGTGAGGCGGCCCGAGGTGCTGCTGGATGGCCTGGAACCAGGCAGGGACTATGAGATCTCGGTGCAGAGCCTGCGAGGCCCTGAGAGCAGCGAGGCCCGGGGCATCCGTGCCAGGACCCGTGAGTGTCCCAACCCTGGCTGCCCTGCAGGACAAGTGCCCCTTCTTGTTTCTCAGTCTTCCATGGCGTGGGGGACCTCAGGCCCCCTTGGTCCCAGCCCCTGCCCTACCCCACCCTGCTGTGGAGGCCGCGTGCTGGCCTTGAGGCTCTGCTGTGCTCTACAGCCATCCTGGCCCCCCCGAGACACCTGGGCTTCTCAGACGTGAGCCACGACACAGTGCGAGTGATCTGGGAGGGCGCCCCAAGGCCTGTGCGCCTGGTCAGGGTCACCTATGTCTCCAGCGAGGGTGGACACTCGGGGCAGGTGAGAGCAGAGCCTGCCAGGGGCCCGAGTGTCTCGAGGGACCACAGGGCCCTAAGGCAGGCCTGGGGTAGAGCCAACCATCAATAACACACATAAAACCATGGCCGCCACGAGGCGCACTGGGGGCACCTGGTGTGGGGGCACCTGGTGTGGGGGCACCTGGTGTGGGGGTAGATGCGGGTGTAGGGGCTGTGGGGGACCAGGCTGGGGAGGCCCCACCCCAGCCATCCTGCAGTTCTGTTGCCCTCCCATCTCTCAGGACAAGCCCATTTTCCCATTTTTTGGGGGGTCATGGGGTAGTCCTGGCCGCAGGTGCTGGACCTCGGTCTCCGCCTCAGCAAGGGCTCCAGGCACCGGCTGGGCCTGCCATGTCGGCCTCCCACCTATTGCAGACAGAGACTCCTGGGAATGCCACCTCGGCCGTGCTGGGGCCCCTCTCTTCCTCCACCACCTACACTGTCCGTGTCACCTGCCTCTACCCTGGGGGTGGCTCCTCTACGCTGACTGGCCAGGTCACCACCAGTGAGTGGGGAGAGGTTGGGACTGGGGGCCCGGCGAGGGTTCTTCATCCTACCCCACTAGACAGTTCACATCAAGTGTTGTGGGTGCCTGCCCTGGGCTGGTGCTGAGCCAGGTGGGGATGGGCACCTGACGGGTGTGATGGATGGGGGTATAGGGTGCTCCTGGGTGTGACTGCCCCTTCTCTGAGGCACCCAGACTCAGGGGCTGCACCCCCAGCCTGTGTCTCCACTTCCTTCAGAGAAAGTTCCCAGCCCAAGCCAGCTGTCCGTGACGGAGCTGCCAGGGGACACAGTCCAGCTGGCATGGGTGGCCGCAGCCCCATCTGGGGTGCTTGTCTACCAGATCAAGTGGACGCCCCTGGGAGAGGGGAAGGCTCACGAGGTGGGCAGGGATGGACTTGTCCTTCAGAGGGGCCCCCCCTGGGCTCCCAGTCCTGAGGCCCAAGTCCAGGGCTCAGAGCCCTGTGTGCACCCACCCTGTCTCCCAGGGATGCCTCACTGCCCATGGCCTGTGCACCGGACCCCCCAGTCTGAGGACTGCACTGTACCTGGTGACCCCTGGGGCTCTCCTCTCCCTAGATCTCTGTCCCAGGGAACCTCGGCACGGCCGTCCTGCCTGGCCTAGGGAGGCACACGGAGTATGACGTCACCATCCTGGCCTACTACAGGGATGGCGCCCGCAGTGACCCTGTGTCCCTCCGCTATACCCCGTGTAGGTGTCCCTCCACTTTCCCTCTGCTGAGTGTTGGGCAGGGATGGCCCAAGGGGACCCCTGACTCACCCGCTCCACAGGCCCAGGACCCTAGACTCCCAGAACTGCTGGCAGGCCGGCTCCCGGAGCCCCTGACCACTGGCCTGGTCACTGGAGTCTGCACGGGGATAGGTGTTCCCCCAGTGGCCGAGTGCACAAACCACGTCATGTAGTGTCTTGCAGGGTGGGTGCATAAACCATGTAGTGTCTCACAGAGCAGCCCAGGCAGCAGCCCAGGTTGGGGGTATGGTGGGGGCCCTGGCAGGTGGCATGATGTGGGTGTGGCAGGGGCCCGGCGTGGGCTGTGGCAGGGACGCAGTGTCAGCTGTGGCGGGGTGCAGTGTGGGCTGTGGCAGGGGCGTGTTGTGGCGTGGCAGCGCGATGTGGGCCGTGGCAGGTGGCGCAGTGTGGGCCGTGGCAGGTGGCGTTATGTGGGCCGTGGCAGGGGCACAAGTGTGGATGTGCCAGGGTGTGGTATGGGCTGTGGCAGGGGCGTGGTGTGGGCTGTGGCAGGGGTGCAGTGTGGCATGGCCGGTGGCGCAGTGCAGGCTGTGGCAGGGGCGCAGTGTGGGTGTGCCAGGGGTGTGGTGTGGGCTGTGGCAGGGGTGTGGCTTGGTGTGGTGGGGGCATTACACAGAGCAGGGTAGGGGCTGGGCGGCTGGTCCTCTGGCCACTGGGTGCCTCCTTTCTGGAGGGGCCTGAGCCCCAAACAGCCCGTGCTCTCTGCCAGCCACAGTGAACAGGAGCCCCCCCTCCAACCTGGCCCTGGCCTCGGAGACCCCCGACAGCCTGCAGGTCAGCTGGACACCCCCACGTGGCCGCGTGCTCCACTACCGGCTCACCTACACGCCCGCCTCTGGCTCAGGACCCGAGAAATCCGTGAGTCTTGGTAGAGTCTGAGACTGCCCCACCTCATGGGGCCTCCTGGAAGGGGTGTGGCCATGCTGTCTGCAGAGGGTGGCAGCTCTGCCGTGGCGGGACACGGGGAAGCAGCTGAGCCGTGTGGACAAACAAAGTTGCCCAGGAAGTGGGGACCAGGTACCCTCCCTTCCCCTAGGTCTCCGTGCCAGGACCCAGGAGCCACGTGACACTCCCCGACCTGCAGGCAGCCACCAAGTACAGGGTCCTGGTCTCAGCTGTCTACGCAGCAGGCAGGAGTGAGGCTGTGTCTGCCACCGGCCAGACAGGTGAGTGGGCACCAAGACCCCAGACCCAGGTAGACCCAGACTCTGGCAGGCCCTAGCTCCCAGCCCCAGCCAGGCCCTAGACCCCAGACCCTGCCAGCTCCAGACTCATCCGACCCCAGACCCAGCCAACCTCAGACCCAGTTGACCCCAGGGGTCACAGGCAGGCAGGGGTCCCAGGGGGCTGGAGATGCCTGGTCCCAGGCTGGCCCCGCCTGGATTCTCCAGGGACGAGGACATGGTCACAGTTGCCTGGGGTCTTCCACGGTGGGAGCCGCTGTTGCTGGTTTTTTGTCTCTCGCTGGTTTCCTGGAGAACCACAGGTACAGGGCGGGGGCTGTCAGAGGCATCCAGCTCGACCTACCGGCTTCCCTCTGGGGGAACCTCCCCATTGTGGGGTCTTCCAGTCTTGGCTTGCACGCCCTTGGGGTCACGGTCCTCACTGCCTGGACGGCTACCCTGGCGAGGCGGCCTTCCCATGGGAGGGGAGAGCAGCTTCTCCTGTCAGGGGTGCTCCTTCCTGCCTTCTCTGCCCATGAAGGGTTCTGAGCACCTGCCATAGGGCAAGCCCATGTCCCGAGGCCCCCAGGACACGCGTGCCCCCAGCCTGCCCGAACACCAGGCATCTCCCTGCCCCCAGAACACACATGCCCCCAGCCTGCCCGCACACCAGGCATCTCCCTGCCCCCAGGACACACGTGCCCCCCGCCTGCCCTCATGCCAGGCATCGCCCTGCCCCCAGAACACGCGTGCCCCCAGCCTGCCCTCACGCCAGGCATCTCCCTGCCCCCAGGACACGCGTGCCTCCAGCCTCCCCGCACGCCAGGCATCTCCCTGGCCCTGCCAGCTCAGGGCACACCTGGGTGACCAGTACCCTCGAAGGGTATCACACCCAGTGGGATGCCTGGTACGACCCTGGGCCCACCGGCCTGTTTTCTGTGGGGACAGTGGGGGCAGCTGCTTCACTCAGTGAGATCCAGAGGGGCAGGGACCATCCCTGTTCCCTTGCTCTTCTGGGAGGCGTGGGGACCACTGGTCTTGCGGGTGGCAGATGGGACACAGCACAGTCCCACCTGTGCAGATGGAGCTCAGGCTGGGGCATCATCCACGAAGCGGCCGCTCCCCAGTGGTCCGTCAGGCATGGGGGGCCGGGCCGCGTCCACTCACACTGACCCCGTCTCCTCCCAGCAGCCTGCCCAGCCCTCCGCCCGGACAGCTCCCTCCCAGGTGGGTCCTGCGCGCCCTCCCCTCTCTGCGCGCCCTCCCCTGCCCGCGCGCCCTCCCCTGCCCGCCCGCCCTCCCCTGCCTGCGCGCCCTCCCCTGCTTGCCCGCCCTCCCCTGCCTGCCCGCCCTGCAGTCTCTCAGGCTCTTCCTGGGCTTGGGGGCCAAGGGTGTCGTGACCTGGGGCCTGGGGGTGGTGCAGTTGGAGGATGTTTGGGTGGGTTTGCACCTCCACAGACATCCCTGTGGCTGGCTGGGCGGTGATTATTCCTGCTTCTCACTGAGGGAGCCGAAACTTGTGCAAGGTCAGGGCCAGGACCTGGCAGAGCCCAGGCAGCGCTGGGGGCCCTGGGTCCTTTCCAGGCCCATTCCAGGGTCTCGGCTGACCGGAGCCTGGGGTCCTCATTCCAGTTGCCTGAGAGTGAGGCCCTCCCCGGAGAGGGGCTGAGAGGTGGACGACTCGAGGGCAGGGGACGGTGCCCCGAGGGTGCAGGGAGGCCTGCGGGTGGTGAGAGCTGAGTCTCACCTAGGGCTTCAGCGAGTGAACCTCCGTGGGGCTGTGACTGCTCTGAGCCTGCAGCAGGGACAAGACAGGACGGGGGGGCAGGCGGGGATGGTGGGAAGGCAGGGACGGCCGACTTGAAACAGGCCTTGGAAGGGGCTGCGGCCTCTGCCGCCTCCTGCCCAGACCTGCTGGCAGCGCCAATAAGCAGCAGTGTGAATGGGGTTTCGCCCTTCACTTTGTACCAGTTAGTGCGGGAAAGGAGCTGGGGCTTCGAGGATGGCGTTGGCCCCTACGGCTCTGTGCGGGTGGGGCTCGCCGGGGAATGGGCTCATTGCGGGCCCCCAGGCAGGGTGGATGGAGCGAGCCGGCCACGCTGTGTGCCAGCAAAGGGGAGCTCACTGGCGGAGGCTTCCTCCGAGGGAGAAGGACCCTAGGTGGGCTGGGATGCTGTGCAGTGGGCTTGCTGGGGGGCAGGGGTGAGAGGTGGGGGTTGGAGCTCATGGTCGGGGGCTGGGCTTCCACCCTGTCCATCTCTGGGTCTCTGAAGCTGGGCGTGTGGCCCAGTGATTTCCCAGGGAGGCCTGGGGGGCCCCTCCCAGTGTGTTGGATTCCCCTGGGGAGGGACGGGGGGCGATGCCTAGCCCAGGGCCTGAAGCAGACCCCTGCCCAGCCCCCAGCCCCTGTGCTGACTTCCCACCCACCCCACTGCGTCAGCCCCTCCCTCCCACCGTGCTGCAGCCACTGGGTCCCTCTTGAGTCCCCGCTCCTGCCCCTCCCTCCCCCCCCCGCCATCTCTGATGGTCCCTTGGTGCCCCCTCCCCCCTCCATGTCCCCCAGGGTTTGACCTGATGGTGGCCTTCGGCCTGGTGGAAAAGGCTTACGCTTCCATCCGGGGCGTGGCCATGGAGCCCTCTGCCTTCGGTGGGACCCCAACCTTCACGCTTTTCAAGGACGCCCAGCTGACAAGACGGGTCAGGTGTGAGGGCGAGGGCTGGGGTGGAGCTGGAAGCCCATGCTGGGGCCACTGAAGGTTAGGAGGAGATGGAGCCGGGGCACGGGCAGGAGACCTCCTGGAGGCTGTGGGACGTGGCAGCGCTGCCACAGCAGCAAAGGGTTGACTCACCCCAGTACTCACACTTCGGAAATTCACATTTGACAAATTAATAAAATCTCCATGGGCGGAGTGAGGGCAGTCCCTTGGCATGTTTTTGCACCCAAGTATGGGTCTGTTTGCCATGATCAAACGTGCAGGAGCCCCAGGCTGACCTCCTGTGAGAGCCTTTCTCCCACCTGAGGTGATGGGATGAATCTGCCAATAGTTGGATTTAGAGGAAGCGATCACGCTCAAATAGCTTCTCATGAGATTTGGGACGACTCCTGGTATCTCATGACGCTCCTACCTTATTTACAGAGGTGTTGTTAATTGTGACCCTGAATTGTGATGTATGCTGCTGATATTTTAAGTTAAAATGTTTGATTATAAAGGTGGAGGTCAGGTGTGTTGGTGCACATCTGCAGTCCCAGCTACTGGGGAGGCTGAGTCCAGGAGGCTGAAACTAGCCTGGACAATGCAGCAAGACCCAACCTCTACAAACAAACAAACTTAGCCGGGTGCAGTGGCAGGCACCTGTGTTCCCAGCTACTCAGGAGGCTGGGGTGGGAGCATGTCTGTCTCAGGAGATGGAGGCTGCAGTGAGCCAGGATTGTGCCACTGTAGTCCAGCCTGGGCAACAGAACAAGACTCCGTCTCTTAAAAAAAAAAAAAAAAAAAAGTTACAAAGGTGAGTTACATTCTGTAACAGAGAATTTAAAATTACAGAAATATATTTATTTAAAAACTCATCTAGCACTGCTGGGGCTTAGGAATGTCTTTCCCAGCCTGTTTTCTCCCCCCACAGCCACCAGCCCCTGTGCTGTGCTCGGCCGTGGCCCCCTGGTCACCACAGCGTCTTCGTGGCTGAACTCGATGACTGTTCCCCAGCTTCCCTCACCATCCTCTCCCTCCCCCAGTCTTGCTGCGCACACCCCCTGCGCTCCGCCCCCATGGCAGTTTCTTTTCAGGGTGATGTAGACACCCTGCCCTCCTCTCTGGGCAGCGGGCTGCAGAGCCCTCTTACTTGGTGGTCTCAGGTGGTGTAGACGCCCCCTGCCCTTCTCTCTTCTTCCTGAGATGTGACCTGAGATGTGACTGAGATGACCTTGGGCCTGGTGCCTCCGAGTACTTCTGTTGAATCCTTCTCATTCCATGGGAGCGGATTCTGTCCTTTATGTACCCGATGTTACTCATGGGAAACCGAGGCAGGGAAGCCCCATGTGGCCTCATAGACCCTCAGCTCTGTGGACCCACCAATCTGGGCTCTCAGGGAGCCAACGGCCTCCACGCTGAGTCTACAGCTGGGAAGGGCGTGCGGGTGCAGGGGTCCACCACGACCCTCAGAGCAGCTTCAGGGACTGGGGCTGGGGCTGGGGCTGGGTGAGCGGATCGTCCTGGCAGGCTTGGCCGCCCTCGGGTCTGCTCATGTGCCTCCCCCTCCCCCAACCCCACAGTGACGTCCACCCAGCCCCGCTCCCTCCAGAGCACACCATCGTCTTCCTTGTGCGCGTGCTTCCCGAGACGCCCCGTGAGGCCTTTGCGCTGTGGCAGATGACGGCCGAGGACTTCCAGCCCGTCCTCGGGGTTCTGCTGGACGGTGATGTGGGCCCCGCATCGCCCCCAGCAGTCAGGAGGAGTGGGGGCAGGGAGGCCCCAGAGCCCTGGGAGGCCGTCGGAGGAAGGCCAGCCTCCAGGCCAGGCCCTCAGCGCCCCCAGGCAGCAGGGGTGTAGGCGCCCACCCTGGGTGGGAGGCAGGTGTCCCGGTCAGGGGGCCGTGGGCCACATTGAGGGTCACCTTCAGTTTGGCACCCTCAGGGCTGCTCCTGGCCTGTCGTGAGGGCCGTGCTGCTCAGGGTGTAGGCCCAGCTGGCTGCAGCCCGTTCTCACCTGCTCCACCCCTTCCCTGGCAGCCGGGAGGAAGTCCCTGACCTACTTCCACCGCGACCCCAGGGCTGCCTTGCAGGAGGCCACCTTCGACCCGCAGGAAGTGAGGAAGATTTTCTTCGGGAGCTTCCACAAGGTCCTGGAAGGCTGCAGTTCACACCACTCTCCCCCGTTCCCCCAGCTCTGGGGCAGCCCAGCCCCAGAGGGCCCTGCTGGATCCCTACTCCTCTCTCTAGAAGAGCAGGACCTTCCTTGGGAGGGAAGGTTGACCTAGGCCTCTGTCCCTCTACCCAGCTCTTCCATCTTAACTGGAGTCGAAGAGCTTCCCAGCCCGTCTCTTTGGGACCCACAGACCCCGGAGGCTCCTGCAGCAGGTGCCATTTGGTCCATTTTACAGAGGGGAAGCCGAGGCACAGCAAGGGGGAGCTCTCCCAGGGTCCCCCGAAACCTAAGGGGAGATCAGGCTCCTGACCCCAGGCCCCGGTGATGGGTGTTACTCCCCAGCTCTGGCCTGGCCTTGGGGGCTCAGGTGGGCACTGGCCCTGCCTGGGCTGTGGGGAACCTCCCGTGCTGTCTCGCAGGTGCACGTGGCTGTGGGCCGCTCCAAGGTCGGGCTCTATGTGGACTGCCGAAAGGTGGCTGAGCGGCCCCTCGGGGAGGTGGGCAGCGCGCCCTCTGCCGGCTTCATCACACTGGGGAGGCTGGCCAAGGCCAGGGGCCCCCGGAGCAGCTCAGCCGTGGTGAGTTGTCTTGCTGGGCCGCGCTGGTTGGGGCTGGCCGCCTCTCTGAGCCCCTGGGACTGAGCCGGCTCCCCTGCGTTGCAGTTTCAGCTCCAGACACTGCAGATCGTGTGCAGTGACACCTGGGCCGACGAGGACCGGTGCTGTGAGCTCCCTGCCTCGGTGTGCCCCATCTCTTGCCCCTGTTCCACGAAGCAAGTTAGGGCTGGTGCCCACTGAGGGTCAGAGTACCTGGGGTCTTGGCCTGTCCAGATTGCCACTGTGCTGGGAGAGATCAGGGAAGGCTTTCAGAGGAGGTGGCCTCAGGGCCAGAGGGTGAGCCCAGGGGGGCTGGACGGAGAGTCCTGGAGGCCCTGGGAACCCCTGGGCTGGGAACCCCTGGCCCCACTCAGGGCCACGCCCACCTCTGTGGGCCCAGCCACATGCAGATGAGTCAGGAAGGGTCCCACAGCCAGGCCAGAGAGCCCCTCCCAGCCTCGGTGACTCCTCTGTGTACCTTGTGCTGGGCTTGGCTGTGCTGGGGGCCCAGATGGGGGGGAGAGGGAGGGAGAAGGCACCACTCTGTCCTGGGCTCATGCGGACAGCCTGGCAGGGTGGGTACCCAGGGCTGGCTGCACACGCAGGGGCTTAGTGGCCTGAGCCCGGGACCTGCCCACTGTGCACTTGTGCCCCTGACCTTCACCCCTGCCTCCCAGGTGTAGGCCTGGAAGTCTCCCTGGAGCCCAGGTGTGCTTGGCTGAGCTCAGCTCTCGGGTCAGGCGAGAGCCGGGGAGAGGGTCTCTCTGATGAGCAGGTGTCTTTTCTTCCAGAGGGATGGAGAGACCTGCCCGGCCTTCGTGTCTGCCTGCTCCTGTTCCTCAGAGACCCCTGGGCCCCCAGGGCCCCAGGGACCCCCAGTGAGTCCAGTGGTGTCTCCCTGGGGTGACCGGGGAACCCTGGCCAACGTATTGCTGCCACTGGTGGATGTGGAACCCAGGCCCTCCCGCCCCAGCCCATCCCCCCCGTCCTGCCGCAGAGCTGGGATGTACTTCATGAGCCTCCGCCCTGAGGCCTGGCCCAGCGCCTTCCTTCCCCCAGGCTGGGCCTCCCGGGCAAGCCCTCCTCTGGTGTGCAATCCAGTGTTTCTCTTTTTTTTTTTTTTTTTTTTTTTTTTTTTGAGACGGAGTCTCGCTCTGTCACCCAGGCTGGAGTGCAGTGGCCGGATCTCAGCTCACTGCAAGCTCCGCCTCCCGGGTTCGCGCCATTCTCCTGCCTCAGCCTCCCGAGTAGCTGGGACTACAGGCGCCTGCCACCTCGCCCAGCTAAGTTTTTGTATTTTTAGTAGAGACGGGGTTTCACTGTGTTAGCCAGGATGGTCTCGATCTCCTGACCTCGTGATCCGCCCGTCTCGGCCTCCCAAAGTGCTGGGATTACAGGCTTGAGCCACCTCGCCCGACGAGTGTTTCTCAATGTCAGGGTTGGGCAGGGAGTCCAGGCGCAGCTCCTTCCTTCCCCCAGGCTGCCCCCGCCCCCACGAGCCCTCCCCTGGTGCAGAATCCAGTGTCAGGCTTGGGACAGGTCCAGGTGCAGCTGGGATCCAGAACTGTGCTGTGGCTGCAGGGTGTGACGCGGGCCGGCTGTGAGTCACAGCCACTCGGATGGCCGCTGTCCTGGGTGCTGGCAGCCCAGCTCACCTGCAGCAGGAGCTGTAGAGTCCCTCTGCCCAGGCCTGGACCCCTGCTATGGGGACCTGAGAGGTCACTGGACCTGCCATGGCCGCAGCTGCCTCTGCTCACCCCAAGGTTCCAGCACCCCGCAGGTGATGGCTGGGGCTTCCAGAGCTGGCTCCCTGGGACCGGTCAAGCACACTCACTCTGAGCGCAGTGTCCACAGCCCTGTCTGCTCAGGGGGCTGGGGTCTGAACCTGGAATGCCTGACTGTGAGAGGGAAGGACGGGCTCGTGTGTCCTTGCCCTGGAAGCCCCTTTCCTTCCTCCTGACAGCAGTGGACAGACCAGGGCTGGGTGGGGTTAGGTGCTCAGGGTGGACCCGGCATGGGGCTGAGTGGCTGGTCTGTGCCCCTGTGCCTCGGTTGGGGTGGTTCTGGGGGCTTAGCCCTGTTTGTGCTTCTGCAGGGCCTCCCTGGGAGGAACGGCACTCCGGGAGAGCAGGGCTTCCCCGGGCCCAGGGTAAGTTTTTGGTGAGTCCTGGGAGGTGGGGGGCCTGGATCCGGCCTGCCAGAAGAGGACACCCCTCCCAGGGTGCTCTTGAGAGTGCAGGGAGCTGCATGGAGCCTCCCTAGGCAGGGCGGGGCCTCCCCAAGCTGCAGACAGGCAGGGACCCCAGCACCCCAGGGGTCCAGGGGGTTTGGACTGGCCTCTCCCGTGTGCCTGCTGGGCACCTGGCCTGGGCCTGGTTACGGTGGAAGTCCCCTTTTCACCCAGAGAGGGAGGATGAACCCCATGGCCCGACGGGGGAAATCTGAGGCTTGGGGAGGTGAGGCCACCTGTCCTGTCAGCCCTGAAGGCCGCCCTTGATTTCTACGGGGCAGGCACGAGCCAGATGCCTTCTCTGTGCTGGGCTGGGCCCAGGAGCTTAGGCCCACAAAGTATTTTCAGATGTAGCAGCATATGCGCAGTGTGCGGGGAGGTGTTTCGGGGGTGGGGGTTCTGGTTCTGCAGAGACGGATGTTGAAGGCAGTGCACCCAGCAATGACAGCAGCACCCACCCCAGACGTGAGAGGGCCGCCCTCCGGGCTCGATTCTAAGCATTTACCTAAACCACGGTACTGCACAAGCATGACGCAGATGCCAAAAGTGTGGTCGGCGTGCAGTGAGGCCGTCCTCCTTCCGACCCCGACACCCGCCTCTCTCCCGGCAGCCTTCCGGAGAGTTCCACATCCCCGTGAGCACAGACGTGAGCCTGGCTCCGGCGGGGCTGTCCTGTTGCACCTGCACTGCCTTTGTTGGTGGTTGTGCTGGAGCCTGAGCGCGCATCCCAGGCTCAGATTCCCTAGGAGAGTTGCTGGGTGGAAGGGCACACGCGGGCCCCTGTGCTTTGGGGTGGATGTCCCCACACTGGCCCTGCAGAGCCGTGCAAGGTGCTCCCCCGCGACAAGCCAGCACTGGCTTCCCACCCCCATCTTGTGTAACTGGCTGCTTCGGGAGCCATCTGATAGATGAAAATGCATTTCTCTTCCAAGCAGCGTGAACGCCCTTTGAAAGTGGCCCATGTTTTCTTGCTGGAGATGTCCTCTGCCTTCTCCACTGTTACTTTTCTTAATAATTGGTGGGCACGCTTTTTACTTGCTGGAACCAGCCCTGTGTCTGTGATGTGAGTTTTGACTGCGTTTGGCATTTTCTTGTCTTTTGACCTTGTTGGCAATGTGCGTTTCCATACAGAGTTTAAAATAACTTTGACGTAGTCCGTGTTAGTGCTCTGTTCTGTGGCTTCTGTATCCTGTGTTAAAGGGTCTTCCTTACTCCGAGAGTAGAGAGCGCCTCCTCCTGGTTCCTCCTGGTGCTTGCAGGCCCTTTTCAGTACTCCAGGTGGATTCCTCTAGAGCTGATTTTGTTACAACGCTGGGGAGGACGGAGGACGGGGAGGACTCCAGCTTCACCTCTTCACAGACCACCGGTGGTCGCCTGAGTCTTTCCTTACACAGCCCGCCCCTCGTGGAAGTTAAACGCTGTTGCTCTCGTGATGTCCCGAGGCCCCTGTGTATTTTGGGGGTTTTCAGGCGCCCCAAATCCGTCCCGTTGATTTGTCTGCTGTTCACATGCGAGGGCGGTGCTTCTTAAATTACTACAGATTTCTTTAAAATTTTAATGCCAGGCGGGCTGGTCCTCTTTTGTATTCCCCAGAATTTTTTTCCTGGCTCTCTTTGCTTATTTCATTGTTCAGTGAACTGTAGAATTGACTTATCCATTTAACCTCAACAATTCAGTTGGTGTTTTTATTGGGACCGCATTCGCTTTATAGACATACTCGGGAACAGATGACGTTTTTATGGTATTGAATCTTCTCGTTCAAAAACACGGCCATCCTGCCGTTGGTTCACAGGGCCTTTTGTGGCCCTCAGTACAGCGCGGGGACAGTCTCTTCCTACAGACCCGCTCGGTTCTCCTTCATCCCTACGTAGTTCCTCTTTTTTGTTGCTATTATAAGTTAGGTCTTTTCTCTCATTACAGCTTCTACCTCATTATTTTCACACAGGTTTCTTTCTTTTTTTTTTTTTTTTTGAGATGGAGTCTCGCTCTGTCACCCAGGCTGCAGTGCAGTGGCGCGATCTCAGCTCACTGCAAGCTCCGCCTCCCGGGTTCAGGCCATTCTCCTGCCTCAGCCTCCCGAGTAGCTGGGACTACAGGCGCCCGCCACCTCGCCCGGCTAGTTTTTTGTATTTTTTAGTAGAGACGGGGTTTCACCGTGTTAGCCAGGATGGTCTCGATCTCCTGACGTCGTGATCCACCCGTCTCGGCCTCCCAAAGTGCTGGGATTACAGGCTTGAGCCACCGCGCCCGGCCTCACACAGGTTTCTTTCTCAATTCTTTTTTTTTTTTTTTTTTTTTTTTTTGAGACAGAGTCTCGCTCTGTCGCCCAGGCTGGAGTGCTGTGACACAATCTCGGCTCACTGCAAGCTCCGCCTCCTGGGTTCACACCATTCTCCTGCCTCAGCCTCCAGAGTAGCTGGGACTACAGGCGCCCGTCACCTCGCCCGGCTAATGTTTTGTACTTTTTTTTTTAGTAGAGATGGGGTTTCACCGTGTTAGCCAGGATGGTCTTGATCTCCTGACCTCGTGATCCGCCCGCCTCGGCCTCCCAGTGCTGGGATTCCAGGCGTGAGCCACCGCGCCCGGCCTCAGTTATCTTCTTTATGATTTTCTTGGGTGTTCCAGGTTTACAGTGACATCACCTGCAAAGAAACACTTCACCTTCGGCTTTTCAGTCTTGATCAGTCCGATTTCTTTTTCTTATCTAATGGTGTTGGTGAATACTCCAGAATTTTGTCAGAAAGCCGTGGTGGTAGCAGATATTCTCATTTTCTTCTTGGCTTAACAAAAGTGCTTCTAGCATTTGACCATTAAAATGCTGTCCTGGAAGCAGAGACAGGTGCATTTTGTCATGTGGTAGTGAAGTCCATCCACTTTTATTTTATTAGATTTAAAACATCAAGAATGCGCATTAAACAAGCTCTAGTGCTGTTATGGACATAATGAAAGGACTGTGCCTTTTGAGCTATTAATTGTAGGATATCCCTCAATACTGGATGATTCGTGCATCTGTCGAAAATCTGACACGGTCGCTGAATTCTCGTTATCCATGTCGCGTGCTGCAGAGTTTAGCTTCTGACATTTTGTTTTGGATTTTGCATTGATGCTTATAAATAAGACTGTCGCAGTTTTCTTTATAGTGTTTGGAACCTCGATTTGCTTTGTTCAAAAGATAATTTGAGTTTAAATAGCAGCAGTGTGCGCCCCACAGGGCTGGATTTCCCGTAAAACCTGAGTCTAGTGTTTTGGGGTCCAGGGCTTAAGAAAGTCTTCTATCTCTTCCTTACAGTTGGCCCGTGGGGGTCTCTGGCTTTTCCTCAGTGATTTCTGCAATGCCCCCCATACCCCCGTTGGAACCCAGAGTTGGGCAGGGGAGGGCTGGGGGTGGAGTTGGTTGGAACTGGCTTCACAGGCTTGGCTTGGCCGTTCTCTGGCGCTGCAGACCCCGACTGTGGGTGCTCCCAGACCCTCCCAGGGTGGGCAGTGAGGGTGCTGGGGCTGCCCCTGCCTCTTTAATGGAGATGTCTCCATGTGGGCCTGGGCCTGAATGCCCAGAGGGCCGGGAGGGCTGGCTGTGACCCAGAGGGGCCACAGGAGGGGCAGCCAGCGTGACCTTTTCAGGCCCTCCCCACTGCCTGTGTCTCCAGGGAGAGCCCGGGCCACCCGGACAGATGGGACCAGAAGGTCCTGGAGGCCAGCAGGGGTCACCGGGGACCCAAGGCCGCGCAGTCCCGGGGCCTGTGGTAAGTGTCACCCATTCCCCGCCCTCCTGCCCTGTGCCCCCTCCGCTTCACTGTCCAGCCCATCATCCCCCTCCAGGGTCCACCAGGGGTCAAAGGAGAGAAAGGAGACCATGGGCTCCCAGGCTTGCAGGTAGTGTGGCTGGAGCCAGGGGCCACAGGGGTTGGTGGCGGCGGGGGAGGGGGGAAGTACAGGGATGGAGATGGGGAGTGCATGGGGGACACGGGTCGGGGGGTGAGGCCTTACAGGCAGGGCCACCTCTTCTGGATGTGACCTTGGCCCCTGCCTGGCTGGCTCCTCTGTTCTATCCCAGGGCCACCCCGGCCACCAGGGCATCCCCGGGAGAGTTGGCCTCCAGGGACCAAAGGTGCTGACTCTGGGCTTGGAGGGTTCTGTCAGGGTGGTAGAGACTGGCCTGTGGTGGTGGGGGGACTTGGAGATGGAGGCTGTGGGGTAGGGAGAGGGAGGTGCTTCCTCCTGGGCTCCTGCCTCACCCACTGCACCACCCCCTTCAGCCTGTGGCCTGGCCAGAAGGCAGGAGAGCTCCAGCCCACCCCAGGCAGGAGCTGTCACTGAGGTGGGGTCAGGTGGGGGGTGGCTAAGTAGGAGCCTGGCAGCCTCAGCTGCCTCACCTTTGCTGCTTGGGTTACAGGGTGTATTGGGTGCTGCTGGGGGCTGTCACCATGGGAGGGCTGGGTACAGGTACAAACCCCACCCAGCTTGTGCCTTCCTATGCCATCAGGGAATGAGAGGCCTGGAGGGAACTGCTGGCCTGCCCGGACCCCCTGGCCCCAGGGTAGGCACCAACCTCCCATGACCCCCACCCCCACCCAGGGCTCCTGTGTTCCAGGGTCCAGGCAGAGGCTAGTCTGAACACCAGCTGTCACCCCTAGGTCACCCCAGGAAGTGGCCTGGGAGGGCCTCACTTCTGCTGGAACTTTCTGCAGGGCCCTGTGGGTGGGTGAGCGTCTGCCCAAGAGCACTACATGCCCCCAAGTGAGGGCTCTGTGCTGAGGACTCAGTTCCTGGGAGACCTTGATGGGGGGTCTCCTGGCGTTGGCCTCGGGCTGAGTGCTGCAGGCCAAGTTACCTCCCCATAAGCACCACTTCGGGGGAAGCCTAACTTGCAGTCACACTGGGGCAACTGGAACAGCTAGGGACATTTAGAGCAGCGTGGGTGCTGACAGCACTGGAGGAGGAGCACAGGGCATGGGGGGCCAGGGCCTGGAGGCAGGGGAGGCACCGCCTGCCAGAGGAATGGCCTGAGGGAGGCTGGGGCCAGCTGGGTGTCCACTGCCCTTGTCAGGTCAGGGGGGCCCTGGGACGTCCGGGAACCAGGGCTGAAGTGGGAACAGATTTGCTGGGGGCCTAAACCAAACCCTGACTTCTGTGTCTCTGCAGGGGTTCCAGGGCATGGCAGGGGCCAGGGGCACTGGTGGAGAGCGAGGACCCCCAGGGGCTGTGGGGCCCACAGTAAGTTCACTTCCAACACCCACCAGCCAGTCAAAGGTGGGGGAGGGAAGGGTGCAAGCCCCATATTCTCAGGGACTTCCTGCTAACCACCCAGGGACTTCCTGTTGACAGCCCATGGACTTCCTGTTGACCACCCAGGGACTTCCTGTTGACCTCCCAAGGACTTCCTGTTGACTGCCAGGGACTTCCTGTTTACCACTCAGGGACTTCCTATTGGTGGCCCAGGGACTTCCTGTTGACCACTCAGAGACTTCCTGTTGACCACCCAGGGACTTCCTATTGACAGCCCAGGGACTTCCTGTTGACCACTCAAAGACTTCCTGTTGATCACTCAGGGACTTCCTGTTGACCGCTCAGGGACTTCCCATTTGTTATTGGAGGCCTGTTCTGAGCTGGGAGCTTGTTGTTGGTGCTAGTGCAAGAGAGTAGAGCCAGGGGCTGGTTCTGCACCTCCCCCAACCCCACCCAGGACAGACCTGGTGGAGGGGAGGTGGTGGGGCGGCAGGCTCCGTGGAGGCACCACCATCCCCCGTAGGGGGACAGACGTGGGAGATGGGGGTGTAGTATCCCCTGGGGGATGCCTTGACTTTCAGCAGCTCCATGGGCCCCCACTTAGGTGGGCTCCAGGTTCCCCAAGGAGCTGGAGAGGTGGAAGAAGACAGAAGTTGGCAAGGAAGCACTGGCACAGGCCTGGCCTGGGCCCGGGAAGGGTCTGTTCTCTGGGCAGTGTCCCACACCCGCCATCTCCCCTAGCACAAAAATCTACAGCCAGAGGCAAGTCCTTTGTGGCACAAGTTCCAGCCCCACTCAGGACTCTGCTGCAGAACCAAACTCCTCACATGCCTGCTCTGGGGTGCAGGCAAGGACCACAGGCTCCTAGGATCTGGGAATTTGGGATTGGGCTTTGGCTCTGCCTGCCCTGTGGGGTCACACTGCCACTGTGGCTATCAGGCTGCCCAAGCCATGATCCACCCCAGGGCCATCTCGCACTTCTCATGTGTGGTCTCAGGCCATCCCTGCTGACTTCTTTTCTCTTCTCCTCCTCATCAGGGGCTGCCGGGGCCCAAAGGGGAACGAGGAGAGAAGGTGAGTGAGACTGAGAGTCTTTGGCTCAGCTCGGGATCACCTGGGAAGGCACCAGCCACACGGGTCCCAAAGCTGCACCACCTTCCCTTCCAGGGCGAGCCGCAGTCCCTCGCCACCCTCTACCAGCTTGTGAGCCAGGCCTGTGAGTCCGCCATCCAGAGTGAGTGAAGCCAGTAGCCCTGCACCTGTGCCCAGCACACCTGTCTGTCCTCACAGTGGCCAGGCTGAGGGAGGACGCCTTTACCCACCGTTAGCACACCTGGGTATCCTGGCATGGCCTGCCCAGGCCTCGCATCCCCTGGCTCCCACTGCATCCCGCTGCCACCCTTCCTTCCCACAGCACACGTGTCAAAGTTTGACTCCTTCCACGAGAACACCAGGCCCCCAATGCCCATCTTGGAGCAGAAGCTGGAGCCGGGCACTGAGCCCCTGGGGTCCCCTGGCACCCGCAGCAAGGCCCTGCTTCCTGGAGAATGGAGGCATGGTAGCCGCCACCTAGAGGGCAGAGGTACTGGGCTCCTGGCTCTTGGGGAGGGAGTTGTGGCCAGCGGGGAGCCGGTTGTCCCCTGGTCCTGGGGATGGAGCATCGATCTGTGTCAGCACAGCAGCCCCTGCTGGAGACACCACTGTCCAGCCTCTGGGGTGCTGTGGCGAGGACACGGGGCTTCCCTAAGCCCAGACAAAGCCAGTCATGACGCAGAGCTCAGCCTTGGCCTGGCCCTCCGAGGCCCTCAAGGTGACCCCTTCCCCAATCTTCAGGAAACACGAGCTGCCTGCTTAGGGCCACCCAGGAGGGCCCAGCCTACCTCCCATCCTCCCTCCCTCCCTCCTGCCCTCGCATCCTCCCCGTCCCCCCTCTCCCACCCTCTCATCCTCCTGGCTACTGCTTCCCCCGCCTCTCCCCACCCAGCATGGAGCCGCAGGCTCCCGTGACCTTGGTGCTCCTCCTTCTCTGAGGCGGCAGCGGTGGGTCATGACTTGGATGCTGAGATGGAGGAAAGGCTGATTTGGGAGCTGGAGCTGGAGAGGGGCGTCCATGGGGAGGACAGACAGGGAGATGACCCAGCCAGACGAGGACTGAGTTCTGCACTGGCCGAGGCAGCAGCAGCTAGACAAGGGTGACAGGCACTGTCACAGGGCCCCCACCTGACACCTCCCCACCTGGCCATGCCCCCCCAAACCTGTCATGGAGCCCAAGGGGCACCTGTGTGGGGCACAGGGACCTGGCACGCTGCTCTCCCTCAGATCTCAGCCTCCATCTGAGGACCAGACCTGCTGCCTGCACCCAGGGAGGGGCCCTGACACCCTCTGTCCCCGTCAGAACAGGGCCCCAAGCCACTGCATTGCTCCATCCTCATATACTCTCCCTTTCCTCGCAGGGGAGCCTGGAGCTGTTGGTCAGACGGGCAGCCCTGGGCAGCAGGGGGGCTAGCACCCAGGGCCTCTGGGAGCGACAGGTGAGCCCCTGCTGCCTGCACCTGCCAGGGCTGAGGGCATCCAGGAAGGAGGAGCTCCTGAGGGGCTGATGGGTGGGGCCTTGTGCTATCCAGGGTGGGGTGCTGCGAGCACAAGGCCCAGCACAGGCAGGTGAGGTGGCCCTGGGGAAAGTAGGGTCAACTGTGGACCCCGTAGGGGCAACAGGAATGTGGGATCACAGGCCGTGGGGCCATAGGGCGTGGGGTCCCAGGGCGTGGGGTCCTGGAGACGGATTGGCATGCCGGGAGCCTGCTCGACCTCGTGGGCTGCAGAGTTGCATGCTGGGATGGAGGACGTCCTGACCAGGGTATAGTGCAGTGGGGAGAGTGGAGCTCAGGTGTTTGCTCAGTGGGCACCTGGTCCAGTTGTGGGGAAGCTCACAGGAGTCCCAGGAGGGGCCTGTGAGGCCCCGGGTATGTCGATGAGAGAGGCAGGGTGGGGGCTGTGGTAGCCCCAGGTAACCTCTGCCTTCCTCAGGAAGCGCTGGGCAGGTGGCCCCTGTGTGCAAACTTAGCTGAGGGGCTGGTCCCAGGAGCAGGTGTGGGGACAGGGTGCAGGTGGGTACAGCACAACTCCGGCCTCAAGTAGCTTCAGGGGCCAGAGTGTGGCACGGGTGTGTGACCTGGGCACGTGAGGGGCCGGTGCCTTTGAGCGAGGGACTCGGCAGGGGCTAGGAGGGCCAGGGAGCACAGGCAGGAGACTCAGGGGCTCCTGGCCAAGCTGGGGCAAGAGGGCAGCTGCCCGAGATGCCTGAGAGTCAGGACAGAGCCCAGGGCTAAGGACAAGCAACCTTGCTTCTCCTCCACAGACCCATCAGAGAATGACCCTACCCACAGCCCTGCCCACAATCCTGCCCACCCATGGCCCTGCTGGACGCAGCGTGTGGAAACCCAGGCACTGGCCCTGAGCCTGTGTCCGACTGTCTTCAGTCTTTCAGATCTGTCCGCCCTTCTCTCCTGCCAGGACATTTTCTGCACTGTCCCGAGGAACCCTGCGCCTTCCTCCATGGTTTGTCTGGACACCAAGAGCGACCACATCTGGAAAAGCCAGGAGAAAAGCTCAGGAAGCACCTGCAGGTGGAAGGAGAGGGAAGGAGCAACCTTGGCCAAGGCCCACCCCACGCCCTTGGCTCTGTAGCATTTCCAAGTTCAGATAAACCACCGAGTGCTCACCCACCCAAGCAAGGCGGGAGTCATTTCCCTGGAGGGTGTCCCCCACCCTGGCTCCGTGCACCCCACCTTGAGGTCCTGCAGCTCCAGCTGCAGTGGAGAAGGGGAGGGGCTGGGCTGATGGTAAATCGGGTCCAGGAGGGCAGTGGTGCCCCATGGCCGTCTCACTAGCTGTCACACAGGCTCACCAGCATGCCCCGCCCCTTTCTCTGGGCCTCATCAAAGCCTGGCCGGGGCCCTGCAGACCCTCCTCACTCTGCGCCTCACACAGGGAACAGACGGCTCCACTGCTGTCCCACTGGTCACCTGCACGGTGGTTCCTGCCTCAGAACAGCACTCCCACCCTGACCCCAGCACCTTTGCATCTGGGAACAGGCAGGGTCCTGCCTGCCTCATCGTCCCCTCTGTCTCCAGCCCAAGAAGGAGTCCAGATCCTGTGTGTGAGTGGCCACCCCTCACATACCCAGCCCTGTGCTGAGTTCCTTGTGCAGGGCCATTGCTTTGAGACTTGGCACCATCAGCCCTGGTCCTTAGGGTCTCAGAGCAAGGTCATCCCTCAGCAGGCTTCTGACCTGCGTGCTCCTCAGCACTTCTGCCCAGGTCTCTCCCAACCATCACAGACACTATGAGCTGGACTTCCTGCCTTATCTCCACTCTGTCCCAAACAGCATGGGGGCAAGCTCAGAACACATACCTGGGCTTCTGGGCCTTGTGGCCTGTGGAGGTGATGTGGGAACTTCTACTTCCTTTCCAAACAAATATTCAGTAACTAGTCCACTATTACCACTTAGCCAGCTAAGCAAGATAGGTGCCAGAAATGAAGAAGGAACCCATATCATTGAGGAGAGAATGAAAAGTATTAAAAAGGAACAGAGAGAGACCCTTGATATTGACAGAAGGAAAACCCACCAAGATCCCTAGTGCAGCACTGCATGCACCAAAGCATACCTCAAAGAGGTGAGTGCAAAACAGCTTCAGGGCAAACACTTTGTCTGTGATTCAACCGTTCCAGGAACTGACCAGACCTGGAGACCAAATGGAGAGTGATAGGCAGGGTCAGCAGGATGGGAGAGAGTGCCTGCACCCACAGGAGCTGCAGCCCTGACTGAGGCCAGGAAGTACCCCCAAATGCCAGCTCCCACTGCAGCATGAGGACAGAAACAGACCACTGAGAATTCCCAAGGTTTGTGGACAAGTCAGAAGTCAAAGAAGTCAGGTGGCATCAATACAGATTTTGCCCTGAGGGACAAGGAGAGCATGTGGCCAAAGTAGGTGCAGGTAAGGCAGCATCTGGGGAAGAGTCATAGCCTTCAGTGCAGGTATCAGACACAGTTGTTGAGAGCAGCAGCCCAAGCCAGCCCCTCCGTCCTGCAGGGAGGACACCTAGGTCACTTGACTTCTGCTGGGGAGCTGAGTTGCTTCAGATCGTGTGACCAGTGACACAGCTTGGTTGCACTCACTTGGTTTCTCTAGGGCTGGGAATTAAATGTCTCCTGCTGAACTGAGAAGGCTCTTTGAGCAGTGGAGTGAGCAGGCTTTGTCATGAGGCAGGAGTGGGGCTAGAATCAAGCCCAGAGCCCACAGGGCATCCAGAGCCTTCCAAAGGAGCCCCTCTCCTGGGCTCTCCAATTTGAAGGGACTGGGCACTGGGTGGCTCATGGAGACCACACTGGCAGCTGGGAGGAGGCAGCCTGGCGGGGAGGAACCAGGGTCACTCCAATCCCCATCAACCTCTTAGCTGCCCTACCCTCACCACCCCGCTGACACCAGTGATAAGGCTCAGCCTCAAAATGGGAGTCCGGGTGCCTTCAGGAAACTGAGTTCATGCTGGAGGCCAACTAAAATGGCACAGCAAAGGCAGCGGCCAGCTGCTGCCCAGGCAGCTTAGGGACTGGTTCCTGAGGCCCCACCCACCCCAGCCTGTGCAGTGAAGCTGAGTACGAATCAAAGGTGAGGATGGGCAAGGGAGCTGACAGCAGCCCCCGAATGCAACGCACCGGCCTGGCTCCTCTGTTTACAGGAAGGCAGCCTCCCCGAGACCCAGCCGACCTGCGCGTCTCCCATCAGCCCCGACTCCACCGCATCCCTCCGGGTTTTTAGGAGCCCCTGGGGACTGAGCTGAGGCTCACGCTCCTGGCCAGAGCTCTGGGTTCCTGGCAGTGTCTCCCCGGCTCCCTTCACGGCCACAGCTCTCCCCTCCAGAGGCCCCTCTATAGTGGGCCTCAGTTCCCTCTCCACCCCCAGAGGTAGCACAGCTTCAGCCCTATGCAGTGTGGGGGTTCGGTCTTGGCCTGGAACTCATGGCCTTAGGCGCTGCCCCCGTGTCACCCCCATGCCCTTGCAGTCCAGGATGTTCAGCTGAGGCCACGAAGGTGGTGTGATGTGAGGCTGATCTGATGCTAAGCTCAGGCCCCTGAGGTCATGGGGGTTGTGGGGAGGTCTTGGAATCTCGGGGCTCATGCTGGCGCCACAGGGTGGTGTGGTTGTGTGGACTGTAAGGGGCCCTGCAGCCATGCATATCTGACTTGCCCTGCCCAGGTCTGCAGGCAGTGCCAAGTGACTGCCTGAGGCCCCAAGAGCAACCCTGGAAGCTCCAGGCCTTCACGGTCCCTCCGAGAGCCACCTGCAAGGTGGGGAGCTGGGAAGAATGGCTCAGTGATGAGCTCGGAGGGAGGGATGGGCACAGCCCCCAGGAAGGCAGGTGGGTGCAGGCCTGGGAGGAATGTGTAGCAGGAGGCAGGGGGTGCTGTGACCACAGGACCACCAGGTGAGGCATGTCCACCCGCAGAGGATGGCTCTGGCCCAGGCAGTGTCAGAAACGGGAGCTGAGGAAACCCAACCCCAATTGTAGAGGAGGCTGCCCTGATGCCATCTGCACCTGGGGGGTGATGTATGGCTGCCAGGCCCTTCATCTACCAAGGACCAGGGCAATGGCAACGGGAGAGCAGGGACACGTGGACCCACACATGCACACACACCAGGGCAGACGGTGGGGGAAGCCAGTGTCTGAAGATTCAGTTCATTTCTTGGGGAAAGGGCGTGGAACATTTGAACTTGAGCCAGAGCCCAGAGATGATTTCCTAATAAAGCCCACCATCATGATCTGATGGTGAGCACAGAACTCCATGCCCAGTGGAGAAACACTGTCCTCTCACATGTATGGAATATCCACACACTAACCATGAACTCGGCCACAGAGAAACCTTACATTCCCAAGGACCATGCTGTTGAGAACTCACTCACTGACTGATGAAACTGGAAAAGCAACCAACGATAACAAGCTAAACAATGCCTCTAGAAGCTAAAAGACACACCCATGACTCCACAATAATTCATGGGTTAAAGAGAAAAAAGGAAACGTGAAGATACTTGTAACCACATAAAGATGGATGCAGCACCATGTCAGAGTGTCTGTGCTGCAGCTAAAGGGGCACCTAGAGGGCAATTTATAGCCATAAATACAGTGCTTTGTTTTGTGTTTTGTTTTTTGAGACAAGGTCTTGCTCTGTCACCCAGGCTAGAGTACACTGGCATGATCTCGGCTCACTGCAACCTCTGTGCCACCCTGGGCTCAAGTGTAAAGTCCTGTGGGCAGGAATGGACACTGAGAGAATCCCAGGCTGTTTGGCCATCCTTGGCATGTAGCTGGTCTTCATCAGAAGATGGCTGCTGCTGCTCCAGGAGTTACACCTCACTGGGGGGAAGGGGCGGGGGTCATACTGGGTGAAGAGCAACAGCGTTAACAGGAGTCCCGCTTGGAGACGTCTGCTTGTACCTGATGACAAAGACTGCAACTCTCCTTGTCCAGAAAACAGAGGTTTTAGCTGAACACATGACCACCTCCCACAAAGTCAGTAAATGCATCATGTAGGGCTCGATGTGGCTTCAAGTAACAACAACAGGATAAGAGTGACTCTCACAGCATGGGAAGTGACCCTGTCAGAGGCACCGGGAGGCCCTTTCCCTCGGCTGGCTCTGCATCCTCCACACAGGACACTGCCCTGGTCTCCGCTGCTGGGTCACCTTCCAACAACAGGAAGAAGAGAAGGGAGGGGAAGAGCTGGCCTGGAATCGGGTCGTATTCCAACAACAGGAAGAAGAGAAGGGAGAAGGGCTGGCCTGGAATCGGGTCGTATTCCAACAACAGGAAGAAGAGAAGGGAGAAGGGCTGGCTCGGAACCTTGAAGGGCAGATTCCAAAGGTGTCCTTGCCACTGTCAGCTACATCCCCGTGGCCAGACGTCGTCCCACGGCCAAACGGAGCTGCAAGAGTAGAGCCTTTTCTGGCTCCTCCCTGAGGCAGGAGGGGAAAGGGAGGGTGGGGCCAGCCGTGGGCCAGCCACGGGGAGGAAGGCGGCCCCCATGTCCCCCAGGGCTCAGTGAAGTGCACCTGGCCTGAGAAACCACAGAAGCCACCACAGCGCTGGGGCAAAGAAGACAAAACCACAGATGAAGAGGCTGAAAACCAGAGCCCTCTGACCCATTTTACGCCAACAGATCTGCAGGCCCAGGTGAAATGGGCGTTCAGGCATCCACATTTCCAGAAGAGTCACCACAAAGACTCCTGGAAACAAGATGGTCACTAACAGAGGCTCCTGCCCAGCGAGACGCAAGGACTGGGGAGGGAGCCCAGCAAATCCAGGATCTGAATACAGAAGCTGAGAAACCCTGAGGATGACTCAGGCCACCCTGTGTGTGCACGTGTGCGTGTGTCCGCGTGCACGCGTGTCTGCATGCCCATGTGTGTGACAGTAGCCCACAAGAAACCATTACATGACAATGGACTGTCTCCTCCCCAAATGCGTACACACACACACGAGGCATGCATTTGCAAACACACACCCGTACACACACGTCCTCACACATTCGTGCACGCACAGCGCTGTTATCCATGTTGAGGGGACGTATTCACAAGGGAAAGTGAGGTGTCCGAGATCAAAAGCATTGGGAGAGACAAAACAGAGAACCTGTACCAGGCAGAGACAGGTACAGAACAAACCTGTACCAGTTTGTTCTCTTTGGTCTATTAATTTTTTAAAATTGTAATCTCTTTAAGAGGCAAGGAGGGATATCAGTAACATGACACCAGAATTACAGGTATAAAGGAAAACCAACTAGGAATATGATGTGTATAAAACAAACGAGAAATTTTAAAAGCGGAGCTGTAAGATCAGGTCTGAGACGCCTCCCGGGAGGCTTTGGGGAAAGATAAAAAGGAAACAGAACATGTGTTAGCACCCACACGACGGGGGCTCTACGAGGAAAGAAACAGCAAGAAGTGGGGAATGGTGAACATAACTGGGTTTTCTGAAGATTTGTGCATTAGAGAAAGATTTAAGAGCTCAGATTTAAAGGGCTCAGAATGTCAAATGGAGTGAGTTTTTAAATGTACCCTTAGGTTCCTCAATGCCATATATAATGCAATACATAATGATGACGGAGAAAAGAATTCTTTAAAAAATCTTTAGTACAAATACTAAAATTGGAATGATACAGAGAAGATTAACATGGCCCCTGTGCTGGGATGACACACAGTCAAAAGAAAAAAAAAATAGAAAGATCTTTCCAGGGAAAACCTGCAGCCCAGACTACAGAAGAACCAGGGGCCAGCAGAGGAGATGCTGGGACGGTGGCTCCACAGGGTTCAAGAAAACATGCTCGCGTTTCATATCCAGAGAATTATCACTTAAATGAAGGAAACAAAAATACCTTCTGCATCCCAGAGCGTCAGAAGGAGTCAAACACAAGATCTTCTCTGAAAATACCACTGGAGGAAGCATTCTGCAAAAAAGGGAAAATGATCAGAAATTATGCCAGATACCTGGGAAAATCCCACAGTCAGTGTAAAACTTAGTAAAGTTCACTATGGACCAAATAACGAAGCCCTTCATCCCAGACAAATCATGTCTGTGGCAATCCAGAGCTGAAATTCTAGGTTATTCCCGTGTGGCTGGCGTGGGGGAGGCCACAATTCCTGAAGGCACGCTGGGGTACTTGTCTTCTTTGGAGGTGGGAGGCATTCTTCAGATCAATATACTGAGCTCTTGAAAAACATAAATGCGCCGGGCGCGGTGGCTCAAGCCTGTAATCCCAGCACTTTGGGAGGCCGAGACGGGCGGATCACAAGGTCAGGAGATCGAGACCATCCTGGCTAACACAGTGAAACCCCGTCTCTACTAAAAAATACAAAAAAAAAATTAGCCGGGCGAGGTGGCGGCGCCTGTAGTCCCAGCTACTCGGGAGGCTGAGGCAGGAGAATGGCATGAACCCGGGAGGTGGAGCTTGCAGTGAGCTGAGATCCGGCCACTGCACTCCAGCCCGGGCGACAGAGCGAGACTCCATCTCAAAATAAATAAATAAAAATAAATAAATAAATAAATGCTTGTTTTGAGTTAGGAGCAGTCACCAGGGAATGTGTAGCTTCCAGAGCAACTGACTATACCAGTTTCTCCCACAGAAGGGATGGAACGTATTTCCACAACAACAACAAACCACAGAGATGGCCTAAATATATCCCGCGGTAGTAGAAATTGCAATACCTCTCGCTGATCGAAGGATGAATTCTCCAGATAGCATTTAAAGACGACATGCAGCTTTCTGCTTCCAGCCATGGTAGAGCCGTCCTGGGCCAGTAACAGCCGCAGAGCTGGGCAACACGCTCGCGACACCGTCTCCAGCCACTTCCACGGGAACGGAGACCAGACAATGGGCCTCCACCCTCATCTCACGCCAGACACAACAGTTAGTTCAAAGACTCTCACCTAAACACCAGAGCCAAAACTACATTTTCCAGAAGGAAAAAGCGGAAGATCACGTTTACAGCCTTGGAGTGGGCAAAGGCTTCTCAAATAGGACACACGAAGCACTAACCGTTAAAAGAAACAGAAGGAAAAAATTTTTGTCAAAATTCAAAGCTTTTCTTCAAAAGGCAGCATTAAGAAAATGAGGGCTGTCAGAGGCAGAGAGGACCTACTCTGACCACAAGTCCTGGAGGGAGGTTTTATATCCAGAATGTACACAAAACTCATACAACTCACTAAAAGCAGACAATCTGATAAAACCATGGGCAAAGTATTTCAACAGATCCTTCACAAAAAGAAGACATACGAGTGGCTTGTGAGCACTTAAAATGATCAACATCACCATCATCAGGGAGGCACATATGAAAATCACACTCACTGCAACAGCTAAGACACTGGGTGCTGGTGAACACGTCAGGGCGTGTGGATGCTCCAGCCACCCTGGAAAACAACGTGGGGGCCCCTTACAAAGAGCGAGTACAGGCCGGGCGCGGCGGCTCACGCCTGTAATCCCGGCACTTTGGGAGGCCAAGGCGGGTGGATCACCTGAGGTCAAGAGATAGAGACCATCCTGGCCAACATGTTGAAACCCCGTCTCCACTAAAAATACAAAAAATTAGCTGGACATGGTGGCATGCACCTGTAGTCCCAGCTACTCGGGAGGCTGAGGCAGGAAAATCACTTGAACCCAGGAGGCGGAGGTTGCAGTGAGCTGAGATCGCACCATTGCACTCCAGCCTGGCGTCAGAGCGAGACTCCATCTAAAAACAAACAAACAAAATCAGAAAAGTACAACTATCCTATGCCCCCAGCAATTCTACTAGGTATTTGCCCCAAAGAAATGAAAGCAGGTGTCTGCACGAACCCTGCACTTGAATGTTCACAGTCACTTTAATCAGAGCAGGTCCAGACTGGAAACAATCCACATGTCCATCGATTACTCAACTAATTGCAGCAAATTCATAAAGACGAGTGAATTATGTCATATCCACACAGATGAATGAATTACATCATATCCACAAAGACAAGTGAATTACATCATATCCACACAGATGAACGAATTACGTCATATCCACAAAGATGAGTGAGTTACATCATACCCACAAAGATGAGTGAATTACATCATATCCACACAGATGAATGAATTACGTCATATCCACACAGATGAATGAATTACATCATATCCACATGGATGAATGAATTACGTCATAACCACATGGATGAATGACTTACATCATATCCACGTGGGTGAATGAATTACGTCATATCCCCATGGATGAGTGAATTACGTCACATCCACGCAATTGAATGAATTACGTCATATCCACAAAGGTGAATGAATTACGTCATATCCACGCAGATGAACGAATTATGTCATATCCACGCAGACGAATGAATTACATCATATCCACAGAGACGAGTGAATTACATCATATCCACACAGATGAATGAATTACGTCATACCCACAAAGATGAGTGAATTACGTCATATCCACACAGATGAATGAATTACATCATATCCACACAGATGAGCGAATTACGTCATATCCACGCAGATGAATGAATTACGTCATATCCACGCAGATGAATGACTTCCGTCATATCCACGCAGATGAATGAATTATGTCATATCCACAAAGATGAGTGAATTACATCATATCCACACAGGTGAAAGAATTACGTCATATCCACACAGATGAATGAATTATGTCATATCCACAAAGATGAGTGAATTACATGATATCCACACAGATGAAAGAATTACGTCATATCCACACAGATGAATGAATTACATCATATCCACATGGATGAATGAATTACGTCATAACCACATGGATGAATGACTTACATCATATCCACATGGGTGAATGAATTACGTCATATCCCCATGGATGAGTGAATTACGTCACATCCACGCAATTGAATGAATTACGTCATATCCACAAAGGTGAATGAATTACGTCATATCCACGCAGATGAACGAATTATATCATATCCACGCAGACGAATGAATTACATCATATCCACAGAGACGAGTGAATTACATCATATCCACACAGATGAATGAATTACGTCATACCCACAAAGATGAGTGAATTACGTCATATCCACACAGATGAATGAATTACATCATATCCACACAGATGAGCGAATTACGTCATATCCACGCAGATGAATGAATTACGTCATATCCACGCAGATGAATGACTTACGTCATATCCACGCAGATGAATGAATTATGTCATATCCACAAAGATGAGTGAATTACATGATATCCACACAGATGAAAGAATTACGTCATATCCACACAGATGAATGAATTATGTCATATCCACAAAGACGAGTAAATTACATCATATCCATAAAGACGAGTGAATTACATCATATCCACACAGATGAATGAATTACATCATATCCATAAAAATGAGTGAATTACGTCCATTCAACAACTTGGGTGAATACCCCAAGGACTAAGCTCTGATTTCTTATCTTGCCCAAATTCCTATCAAAGGGGTCTGGGGAGTCATGCCCTACAACCATTCTCACCAGATGTGCTTTATTTGACCCTATATATCACGACTTACTTTCCAGTCTCACTCTGGTGTAATATTATGAGACAAGGAAAAAAAAACATTTTACGCCAAAATATATTTCCTTGCCATACCTTGAAATTGCCCTGCGAAGTCTCTTGTGGGAGAAACCCACATTCTATAGAGAATCCCCTTCCCCTTTGTTTTCGTTCCTTTCCAGATCCAGGAGATAATCAACTAAGCGCCAGGCACCCTTTTAGGTCCAATAAGAAACATTTCACAATCTGCTGTCTCTGAAGTCTGCTGTCTAAGAGCTTTCTCTGCACCAATCAAACTTGGTCTCCACAATCCTTTATCTCAACCTGAACATTCCTTTCCATTGATCCCAGGTCTTCAGATACACTCAACCAGTTGTCAACCAGAAAATGTTTGAATTCACTGTGAATTGTCCCACCTTTCTGAACCAAACCAATGTATTTCTTAAATGTATTGATTGATGTCTCCTGCCTCCCGAAAATGGATAAAACCAAGCCGTGCCCGACCACCTTGGGCACGTGTCCTCAGGACCTCCCGAGGGCTGTGTCACGGGCCATGGTCACTCATATTTGGCTCAGAATAAGTCTCTTCAAATATTTTACAGAGTTTGACTGTTCGTCTACAACCCCGAACGCCATGCTGTGTGACGGAGGCTGTCCACACACGCACCTGTTCCACCTACATGAAGTTCTAGAACATAACAGAAGTGATCCACAGAGCTGGGAATCATGTCAGCAGTTTCCTGGAGCGCAGAGGGTTTTAGCTACACAGGGACATGAAGGAGCTTTCTGGGTGACAGAAACATTCTGTGTCTGACTAGGATGGTAGTTACCTGTTGTCTGCAAGAAACCCTCCTTATATGTAATGAAATGGAACAGTAAGGTTAAAAGGAGAGACTAGAAAAGGATCTACCAACAACTCTCGAAAGACGGCTGGAGTGTCAATGTGACGATGAGAAAAGGAGACTTGAGAGTGTGGAATGGTACGAGGGATAGAGAGGCCGTTCCATAGTGAGCAGGTGCCCCCACCGTGAGAACACAGTAGCCCTGAACGCAACAGAACAGAGCTTCCAAATACGCGAAGCAAACGCCAGCACGCCTGCGAGAAGGGGTAAAGCCACGATTCTCCTTGGTGACCTCAGCTCCCCTCTGAAGCCTCCTACACCATGTAGACAGAACACTGGCCTGGGTGTAGAAGGCTTGAAGGACGCCTCAGCAGGCGGGACCCGGCTGGCATTTCTAGAACATTCCCTGAAGCAGAGTGGAAGATGTGTTCTTTTCAAGGCTGCGCAGAACCCTGACGTGGACAGACCATATGCTGGACCCGATAACAAGCGTGACAGATTTGAAAGCACTGAGATGAAATGGAATACTTCCCTGACTCCAGAGGAATTAAATTAGAAATAAAAAATAGAGATTCAAAACCCTGACAAAAGATAATAGGCACGTCATAGAAGAAACTTGAACAGTCGATAAACGTGTGAGAAGATGCCCCAACTCTAGTAACTAGAGAAATGTAATTTAAAACAGAGAGAGAACTGCATTCCCACCGGACTGGTAAAAATTAAGAACCCTTGGTATGGGGGAGAGAATCGGAACCCTGAGAGGAGGTGATGTCAATGCAGTCGCGTTGGCAAACCCTTCGTCAGCAGCTCCTTGAGCTGACCACGCGCCCTTCCTTCCCGCCACTGAGCCGGAGCTGCTGGGTCTGCCTCCCACGGAGACACATAGGTGCCAAGGTCTGTTCACAGCAGCCACGAGCTGGCGATGGATAAAGAAGGTGGTGCCACACGGCAGAGCCCGCAGCACAGCGAGTAACGACCCGGAATCGGGAGCTGACAGACGGGCACACCTGGCACGGCCATGCACAGAACCCAGGGCCAGCAACGCCAGGCAGAGGTGTTGGGTGACCTCGGGGGGGTCGTGGCTGGCCGGGCTGAGCAGGGGATTCCCGGGCGCTGGCTCTATGCACACATTCGGTCTGTGAAAGAAAATGCCTTGTCATGCCGCCGAGGATTCATATGCACGCCGTGTACGTTACCCCGCAAGGCAGGCAAATGCCAGGAAATGTCAACTCGGATTAGCGCAACGGGAGCGCCTGTCTGCAGATGGGGAGTGTAAACGGCACAGTCACATGGAAAGCACGTTGGCGTTATCTCCTAAAACCCAGTGCAAACCCCTAACAATTCCACTGCCAGGTATTCTGTCCTAAGCAGCGAGCTTCCAACCGTGGCTCAAGAAATCAATTCTGTGGGTCACACCCAGCCTTTCCTACAGATTGAAATAGAAGAAACTTGAATAGAAAATGCAGGGCACAGCACATGTGGTGAAGGGGCATTTTACTCACTGAAGGCTGTACACACGCTGAGAGCACGTTCCAGGGCTTGGCAGACGTTTCCTGCAGAAGCCGGGAGCCGCACCTGGGCTCGGCGGGCCACACAGTCGGCGGAACTTGGTCTGTGGGGCTGGCTGGGCTTGCGTCCCCAGGTGCTATGTGTGCTGCCTGATCCAGCATTTCTAGTGCAAAGTGAAAGGACTCAGCCACTTTAGAAACCCGAAGCCACCTCTGCTCCGGGGGGCACCTGCTAACCCAGCAGTCCCGCAGCAGCTGCGTGCCCTGGAGTGTCCTGGGCCCAGCCATAACTTACAAGGGAGCCTGAGTGACAACTCCGGAGGCCGATGCCCTTGAGAGAGTACCACGCTTCCTGAGAGGAGGGCCACGTCACCCCAGGCCGGGCCACACGGGAAGCACCCAGGCTGTCCGGAGGCAGAAGGGGCTGGGAAGCCCTGGCCGGGGCCTTCGTTGGGGCCTCCCCTGGGAAGGACCGGGCAGGGTGGCATGAGCAGTTGCAGAGGGGCCGGCGCCCCACAGGCTTTGAGCTGCAGCGGTGTCTCCCGATGCCTGGTGCCCGGCTCGCGCAGGGCGGGGAAACACTGGCTTAGTGTAAGACTTTGATAGGGAGTCGGGGGACACAGCCCTGGCAAGGCGGGCTCTAGGCAAGCTGTCCACCCCTGGGAAATAACTGGCCCTAGGAGGAGCAGTCCCGGGTCTGAAAGATGCTAAAACATGAACAGATACAGAAAATCAACATACACAATGGATAGAGCGCGAGACCATCCGTGTCCCTGTGCACACACCGGCACCTCCGTTCCTAACCACTGACAGCTGCAAACAAAGTCCACTAACAGGTGATGGACAAACTATGTCTTAGTTTATTCGGACAGAAGAACACTGCTCACAATTAAAAACGAAGGAACAAATAGCAATGAGCTACAGACACACACGACAGCACGGATGAAGCTCTAAGTCATATGATCAAGAAGCCAGACATCAAAGTCTCCAACTGCAGCATTCTGACTCCTTGAAGGTCATGAGCCGGAGAGGTCAATCCACCGCGCTTAAGTCAGAGCCACAAATGGGGAAGGGACGCCAACAGGAAGGGCTGGAGGGACCTTCTAGGGCCTGGGGTCCCCGCTGAAGAGCATGCATCTCACCATACGTAAATTTTACCTTAATTAATAAAAACAGTGGACGCAAATACGCCAGCATTGTTGTCCAGGTTAATTTGGCGTGGTGGGAATATGGTGCTTTATTTGGATTTTTTTTTTTTGAGCCTCAAAAAAATATATATAAAGAAGAAGAAGAAAGGGGTCTTCCCCCAGGCAAGCGGCCACCCCCAGCAGGAGGGTCCCCCGGCAGGAGCGTCCCAGCCACTCCGCAGTCGCTCCCGACCCAGAAAAGAACAACCACAGCTGGGCCCAGCACCCCGGGCCGCTCCCTGCAGCTGCCCACACATCTGGCAGCTGGATCTGCTTATGCAGTGCGGATCCGGCTTCTTATATCTGAAATCTGCGTCTCTCTCCCTCCTCTGAGACCAGTGTCTCCTGCCAGCTTCCATGGCCCCAGGATGAACTCACTCGCCCAGGGTCTCCCTGCATCCTGGGTTCTCTGGCCGTCTGGGGTCTCTCTGCATCCTGGGAGCTCTGGCCGAGGGGCAGCAGGGGCTGATGGCGGAGCGGGGACAGGTCAGAGTTCAGCAGATGGAGTCCTGAATACACAGGGGTGTGGAGGGGCCGGGGGGCTGGGGATGCCCAGGATTTGGCACGAGGGTCTCTGCGTCCCACCCACTCCTGGCACAAGAGCCCCAGCCTCAGGACCCCAGTCACAGGCACCTGGGGGTGGGGGTGACCAGCAGCAGTTCAGAGGCAGGTGTGGGCAATGTGAGCCTGAGTCTCCTCCCCACTCATGTCACTGCCCGCGGGGACACAGTGGCATTTCCTGGGCACTCAGCGTGCTGCGTTCCAAACTTCAATTATTCATTCTGCTCTCAGACGCCTTCTGAGGAGACCCTGGCCCAGGAGAGCTTGGCTCGGGGACAGACGGATGAGACACAGTGGGACACAGGGCCCGACCCCAGCCCCGCCCCGGGCTGGATGGGGTCTGGGGGTGGCAGAATGTGGACCACTCAGTGGGAGGTTTCCTGACTGCCTTCCTGAACCAACGTCACTCTCAGGCAAGGGACACGCCGTCCTGGCCCCGCCCCTCTGAGCCCTTAGAATCATGGAGGGGTGGGGCAGCCTGTGCCCACCCCCCGGGGGAAGTGTGCCCCTGGGGACGCTGGGGGCCTGCCAGGTGCGCCGTCTTCAGGGGGTGCACTGCCGGGCTCCAGGGTCATGCCTGGAGACACTTCAGGCCTCCGCCACCTCTGGGTACCGCCTGCAGGGGTGAGGCCCTGCCAGGATGGAGGGCACAGGCCTGCGTGGAAACCCCAGGGCTCCCTGACCCCCACGAGGTTTCTCGGGAGCTTCCTGCCCCGAGGGTCCCAGCATCTCTCGGGTGGAGGTTCTCAGGGATGCCCCCACCAGCTCCCCAAGGCTACTGTGACGGGAAATCCTTCTTCCCAAACCCAGAGCCCTGGGCAGATCTCCCAGGCTGTGCACCAAGGTAGAAACCTTCAGGGTCCTGGGGGAACCAGGGCCCGGGTCTGGGCTCCATTCGGGACCCTCCCAGCCCTGGGAAATCACAACACAGAAGTAATCCCGGGGCCAGAGCCACTAGGCCCCTGTGGAGCCCTGGCCACCTGCCACAGAGCCCTGGCCCCACACCGGGAAGGCAGAGCCCTGGTCTCGGGACTCTCTGGGGCTGGGTGCTCCTGTCCCCCGTGGAGGGCCTGCCACCCGATTCTCCCCACGCGGGACCAGCTCCACAAAGCTCTGTTCTCCAAGGGTCCTCGGGCACAAGACTTGAGTTCTAACTTACCCAAAACACAGCCAAACACAATCCCTGCCTGGACCCACTCCTAGTGAAGGAGATTGGAGCGCCGCTGACTCACGCTTATGGGGCCAGCGAGGCCCGAGGACCTTGGGGGAGAAGCTGAGGCCCACACAGGTGCAGGACGCGGTGGGTGGGAGAGGTGGTCAGGCCTCCAGAAGACGGGGCACTTGGGGCTGAAGGAGCATGAAGTCCCTTCAAGGGCCCCTCGGGGCAGTCGGGACCATCGCCGGGAGTGCTGAGGGACCGGGAGGAGGGAGTCCCACCTGCAGGGGAGCTCAGGAGACTCTTGCACTGGACTTAACCTGAGTCCTGCAGGTAGAAGGCGCTGCTCCAAGCCGCTGCTCCAAGCCGCTGCCTCCTGGGGCCTCAGCCCAGCTGGAAGCAGCTCTGCACTCAGTCTCCCCAGAGGCTGTGTCCCTGTCCAAGGCCGTCTTACAGCAGACACAGAACAGGAAGGATAATGTGGCAAACGTGTGGCCCTGCAGAGTCCGGGGAGGAGCCAGCCCGGCCCCAGGCCGGCCGCATGGACGCCGACCCCGTGTGCTGCAGCCACAGGCCACGCAGGCTCCTGGTCCCTTCCTAGATCATGCCAGCCAGCCAGGGCGGCAGGAAGAGGCCCACGGTCCCCAGCAGGCAAACGATGATGAACATCCAGAGGAAGATGCGGTCGATGACCATGGCCACGTACTTCCAGTCCTCCTTCACCTGCAAGCACAGACGCCGTCACTCCAACAGGCCCGGCCGCCCACGGGAGAGCCCTCAGGACCCTGGCACCGCCGGCGGCAGCTTCTCCACCTCCGACCTTCCACCCGAGGCAGCCACGCTGCCGGTGCACCCCGCACACACCTGCACCAAGGGGAGGAATCGGGGAGCATGGGAGAGCCAGTGCTCTGCAGGGGGCGGCATCACTACGGTGCAGGGCAGGAGGACCTGGGAACCCTGGGAATTCCGGCTGGGGAGACCCCCGTGTGGAGACAGGCTCTGCACTGTGCCCTGAGCGCCCCCACCTCTCAGCAGGCAGTCTGCGCTTCAGGAAGGGGGCACGGGGGAGGGGGGTTCAGGGGCCCCGTGGGGGGTCTGCTCTCAGTTCACCAGCGCTGGGAGGCACACCATGGAGGCCCATCCTCCTCCCCGTTTTGCAGATGGGAAAATGAGGCCCGGTGGGGGCACAGCCTCGCTGAGCAGGGTGAGACAGGGAGCCTGCTGGGTTTGGGATAACGGGGCCTAACCCCACACACTGGTCGTGGGCAGCACTGCCAGCTGATGCTCCACAGGGAGGACCCGGGGCCAGAGGGCGGACGAGAGCAGCACACATGGAAACCGCACAGCCACCGCCGTCTGCGATCTCTCACTCGAGCTTCCCCTGGCCTGTCCCATTTTCACACTGAGGTGCACAGCTATCAGGGGTGGCTGCGGTTACACATCTAAACAGGGACAGTGGGTGCCGGCTCCCAGTCCGGCATCTAACCCCACACTCCTGGGGCTGATGCAGGGCGGACCCCACCCTGAGTGACCCCTAGGAGCAGGGGCCTAGGGACGGCAGAGGCAGTGGCCCGGTCTGGCCTGGAGTCGGGAAGCCATTCTCAAGACAGCTGCTGTGTGCAGCTAAAGGTACTCGTGCAGCTGGTCGCTTCCCTGGCCCCGGCTCCCCTATCCCGCGTCTCCGGCTCCCCGGTCCCGCGTCCCCGGCTCCCCCGTCCCGCGTCCCCGGCTCCCCCGTCCCGCGTCCCCGGCTCCCCCGTCCTGTGTCCCCAGCTCCCCCGTCCTGTGTCTCTGGCTCCACTGTCCTGTGTGTCTCTGGCTCCCCTGTCCCGCATCTCTGGCTCCCCCGTCCTGTGTCCCCGGCTCCCCCGTCCCACGTCCCCAGCTCCCCTGTCCTGTGTCTCTGGCTCCACTGTCCTGCGTCTCTGGCTCCCCCGTCCTGTGTCCCCGGCTCCCCCGTCCTGTGTCTCTGGCTCCACTGTCCTGTGTGTCTCTGGCTCCCCCGTCCTGTGTCTCTGGCTCCACTGTCCTGTGTGTCTCTGGCTTCCCCGTCCCGCGTCTGTGGCTCCCCCGTCCCGTGTCTCTGGCTCTGCTGTATAGAAGGACCTGAGACGACCCCAAGCTGACGAGCTGCCTCTGGGCCAGGCCATGAGGGTGTCCTGGGTCCCGGGCCTGTGGATGATGAGGGATGGGAGGGGACAGTGCCACCTCCTGCTCTGATTTTTCGCAGCAATCCCGGGTGTCCTGATCATGTTAAACTGAACCAAAATGGCCGTATTTATTTACAGGGAGCCTGAAGGCAAACGGGGTCACTTATAAATAAAGTCCTGCTCGGGCCTCGTCTCTGGGGGAGGGACGCGGCCACCCTCTCACCCTTTCCCATGTGCCTTTAGTTCCCTGGGTTCTGTGTGCCGCGTTCCATCCGCCCTGAAGATGAAATGCAGCGACAGACCAAAGCCTTCCCTCTGTCCCCGAGGCGCCTCCTGTGAAGTCAGCTCTGCTCCCCACAAGCCCAGAACCAGGTCAGGCAGCGGCAAAGATCGGCCCGCAAGGCTGCTGGAGGGGGCCCAGGCTGCTCTGGCCGCCAAGCTCAGACTCACTGCCGGCTTCAGGGCCGTTTTGATCAAACACCTAAAAGCATCTGACCTCACAGTGGCACGGCCTGGGCACAGCTGCCTCTGGCTTCAAGAGCTGGCAGCAAAGCAGGGTCCTGACACTTCTCCAGGCTGCTCTCGTGACCCCAGAACATTCTGGAACGTGCAGGTGGCTTTGCAGCTTCTTGGGATTCAGTGGGGGTGGCTGTGTGGGGCAAGTGACTCCCTCACTTCTCAGGGGTGTAGAGCATGTGCCCCTCGCTTTGGGGCTCACTCAGTTAGTGGGGGCAGGCACCAGATGCGTCCTAATAAACCATCGAGGATGGCACTCTGGGATCCTGGCAGAGGCGGCCCACTGAGGGCGCCAGGCCCTGGCACTGGGAGGAAAGCCGGGAGGTGCCGGCGACAGCAGGCGGATGGCAGGACAGATGCCAAGTTGTCGCTGTGGACGTCACGGGCTGCACGGCTGAGGCTGAGACCCTCGGCCGCCTGCGTGCCCCACCCATCCGGCCCCATCGTCCCGTCTGTGGACCCTGGCCCCTGCGCCTCCCCACCTGCGACAGACAGCAAATGTCTGCAGAAGGAAACAGGGAGGCTACCTGGTGCTAGGGTCAGGCAAAGCTGGCTCTGCCCCGGGGCCTCTCCTGCAGGGAACGGGTAGGAGACCGCAGAGCCGCGGGTAACACAGACATGGCTGCCACTTAGCAGAAACCACGGCTCTGGAGGCCGCTGTGCGGCCGGTGCCTGGTGCGTGAGGGTGAGGGCAGGTGGGCTGGCCCAGGGCCCCGGGGGGCCTTAGCAGTGCGGCCTGTGTTTTCTGCCCCCAGCCCATGGCTCTCCCACCCCTGTCCCCAGCGTGGCCGCGTGGGGCTGACGGTCTTGGGGCCGTGTTCCTGTCCCGGATCCTTCTCTCCTGCCACCAGCCCATCCCATCCCATCTTCTCCAAGCCCCCTACCTCCAGGCCCCAGGTACAGAGGGGCCCTAGGGAGGCCCACGGGGCAGGCACAGGCAGGCCCTGGGGAAAGGGACTTGGCAGTGCCTTGTTGCGGTCTGGAGACTTGGGCGTCGCTGGGCAGGAGTTCCCAGAGCGCCCCCGTGCTGTGCTGGAAGGACGCCGCCTGTGGCCCCTCACCCTGCCATCTGCGAGGCCCAGTGTGTCCCAGAGCCGGAGGCGGCACCAGGATCCACCCTGTGCCAGCCCCTCGGGGCCACCTGCCCCGCTCAGCCTGGGACCTGCAGCCACGTAGCAGCTCGGGGCAAGGCTGCTGCAACAGGGGCCACGCCCTGCACCCCAAAGCAAAGCAGCCTGAGGCCTGGGCCCAGCTCCTGGATGACGCACCAGGAACGGAGGGTGTCCACCGACTCCATCTGGGCCAGAGGCGCCCAGCACGGCCATGGGCGGGACTTACCGAGAAGTCTGCGTCTTCAGCCTTCAGGTGGTCCGCGATGTACTGGACACCCTCCACCGCCCGGGTCAGGGCCGGCGACAGGGGCAGGTGCCGGGGCGGTGCTTTGGTGCTGCGGGCCTTGAGTGTGGCGCTTGGGGACACGGAAGGGGGCTCCTTCCCGCAGGTGCATTTGCGCGGAGAGGGCTGGTCTGGGGGCGGGAGCTCAGCCGAGTGGGTCTTGCGAGAGGCCAGGGCGCCGGCAGCCTGGACGTCCGCCTCGGGGGCGGCATTGTCTCGGGGAACACAGTACTGGATGCTCCGAGACCGGCACCGGACACCACCTTCCACCGCTTCTCCAGGGCTGGACATGTGCTGGACGCTGAGGGATCTGGCTTTGGCCAGCCCTGGTGCCTGGGTGCTGTGGGGTGGGCGGTAGGGTCCAGGCGAGGGGTGGGGACTGGCTTTCTCAGCTTCCGGGGGCTGCAGAGCGGGGAGCTGGTCGGAGGGCGACTTGCAGGCAGGCCCAGACTCAGCCGGCACATCCAGGGGGACACAGGACGGCGAGGGCGGGTGCCGGCTCTGGGTGCCGCTTGTGGCGGCGGGCTCCCCCTCCGGCTCGGGCCAGAAGCGCGGGGCACTGGCCATCTTGTGCATGGACTCAATGAGTCGCCGGCAATTGTCCTTGACCACAGACGGCCGCTTCATGAGGAGCAGGCGCGGCACGATGTCCAGGAAGACCCTGCGTACCCAGGCGGGCATGGTGTGCGTGCGCGGCGAGCGGTGGTGTACGTTGAGCACAAAGACCGTGATGACGATGGACAGGGTGACGAAGATCATGGTGAACAGCAGGTACTCGCCGATGAGCGGGATGACCAGTGAGGTGGACGGGATGATCTCGGTGATGAGCAGCAGGAAGACGGTGAGCGACAGCAGCACGGAGATGCACAGCGTGATCTTCTCGCCACACTCGGAGGGCAGGTAGAAGACCAGCACGGTGAGGCAGGAGATGAGCAGGCAGGGAATGATGAGGTTGATGGTGTAGAAGAGCGGCAGCCGCCGGATGACGAAGGCGTAGGTGATGTCTGGGTAGATCTCAGCACAGCACTCGTACTTCCTGGTGTTGTAGGTGCCCACGGCGTCCACGATGACCCACTCACCACTCTCCCAGAAGTCCAGCTGGTCCACGCGGCTGTGCATGTTCACCAGGTCAATCTTGGCCTTGTCGTAGGTCCAGGAGCCGAATTTCATGGTGCAGTTCTGCTGGTCGAAGGGGAAGAAGGTGACATCGATGCTGCAGGAGCTCTTGTAGATGGCCGGGGGCGTCCACTGCACCCGCCCGTCATGGAACAGGTGGGCCTTGGTCAGGTGGGTGACTGCGAAGTCCCCATCAGCACTGGGCAGGAAGATCGAAGGGAGTGAGACCCCCACGTCCATGCCCACGTCCACATCCACACCCATGCCCACATCCATGTCCACGCCCACGTCCATGCCCACATCCATGTCCACGCCCACGTCCATGCCCACATCCACATCCTCATCCACATCCACGTCCATGCCCACGCCCACACAGAGGCATTCTCACATCACAGGAGCATAGAAAGGCTGGCGGCCTTGCCCAGGTACACTGCTCGTCTCTTCACTTACTCGCGCACCTCAGTTTATCATCCCTGAGCTGGGGGTAGCACGTGGTTCAGAGAACAGGAAGGGACCTACAGGTGTCTGACACACATAGTCACTGCTGCTGCTGATTCTTCTTACCCGTGAGTGGCACAGGGATGGGGCTAGTCTTCCAGCGACACCTCCTGGGACACACAGCATCCCCACGTCCCTGCCCCTCCAAGCAGCACCCCAGGCCACCACAGGAATTCCTCACCCAGCTTCTGCCGTTAACCCCAAGGACTTGGAGGCCACCTGCCGGTGTGCGAGCATGAGGACACCAGGGGCCACAGAGGCAAGGACAGGTGCTCTGGCCACCCAGGGACAATGCAGTGAGGCTGCATATGCACTGCCCAGTTCCAGGGCCACATCCGAGCCACTGGCTCTGGACTCTCTTTTGCCTTGAGGACATGGGTCTTCTGTCCACAGGCCCAGGTGGGCAACAGAGCAATGGAGCAAGGGGCTGATGTCCCTTGAACTCCTCCTGGTAGGCAGAGCTCCCAGACCCAGCCCCTAGTTCCATGGACAGTGGCTGGCTGGGTAGGACACACTGCAGGAGCACGTTCCGGCCTGAAGCAGCTGACCCCCCGCCCCCCACCCACAGAAGTCCCCACCGATGGGAAGCCTGAGGCCCCATTAAATCCACAGCGTTGGTGGGTGTGGGGCCAGGCTCAGCTCTGTGGAGGACGGTGGGGCACGACGTGTCCCGGGGAGCGGCTGCCCAGCCACACACCTTCTGCCCACCTCTGCCAAGTTGCCTGGACCCCTGCCCATCCCTCCTCTGTCTCATTCCCTGAGAGCCTGCTCAAAGGCCAGAGCCTCCCCAGGTACTTGGGCAGAGCTGGCCACTGTTCCCTGAGCTTCCTCTGTGCCTGCCCAGGAGTCCCAGGGCCGGGCCTGCACCTCAACCTCCCTCCCAACCCTCAGGGACTCTCCCTTTGTGGAGCTGCCGCTGCTGGAGCTCTGCCCTCCAGGTCATGGAGCCCTGGCCCCCCACGGTCTCGGTCGGTGCTGAGGCTCTGCCCCGCTGAACTGGTCCTGAGCCAACACCACCGGCTGGGCTGCCGCTCGGCTGCCCTGCAGAGGGAGGGAGACCCGGGAAGAGCCACCAGCTGCATCTCCACACAGCTCCGGCCCAGCACAGCCTGGCCCCCGATTTCAGTTTGGGTGGAATCAGGCTCAAGTTTGCTCCTTCCCCCCAGCCCATCTCTCCAAAAATCAACGCTCTCCACCTTCTGAGGCACAAACGGAAACCTTCTCATACGGGAAGCGGGTGACTACTCCATTCAGCACGCACGCTGCAGGGGCTCAGGGCTGTGCTTGGGAACAGTGCAGGTCACTCTGGGCAGGGCCCCCCTCCCAGGGTCCTCCACCCGCGTCACAGGAAACGGGATAAGGTCAGGGCCAGGTCCCCCAGCCCCCAGGTCCCACAGCATCCCTGGGCCACGTCCCTGCTGCTCCCTGCCGCTCCCTGCCCTGCCCACCCCTGACTCCGGCCGCCCTCTGGGGAGCCTTTGAGGAGAACCCTGTTTGGGCTGAACCACCCAGCTGTGAGCTGGTTCTGGAACGCTGCACCCTAGGAGCAGGCAGGGTCTGAGGAGCCGCCCAGTCTGGCAGGTCCAGGTTCCTGCTCCAGGGCCCACAGGGTGGCATGAGACCCTCTGTCCCCTCCACCCCGATCCCCAGGTCAGGGATTTCTGGGCTCCTGCCCCAAAGGGCCAATCTTAGAGAAGCCCCAAGTGGACAGCAGGGCCCCCAACTGGGGGTGGCCAAAGCCCAGAGAAGGGCTGAGGCCTCCCGCCCTGCAGCCTGGCCGGCCACCAGCCACGGTCACCTGCTGTCCCAGAAACAGGCCTCGGTGGGAGCAGACCCCAGCCCCAGCACCGACTCCAGGAACCCCAGGTCCTGTCCAGAGAGCCTCAGTGACAACCCCAGCCCTGAAGAGAAAACTGGGGTCACCCGACTGTATCCCACAGGTTACCCCACTACCTCCCACAGGCTGTGGTGAGGAGGAGACCCAGGAGGACATGGGGTGGCAGCACACCCCCCTCTCCTGAGCGGCGGTCCTAGGGGGCTGCGGTCCTAGGGGGGCTGCGGTCCTAGGGTGCTGTGGTCAGGCGAGAACTGTGATCCTTGCGGGCACTGTGGTTCTGCGGGAGGCGCTGTAGCCCTAGGCAGGGATGTGGTCCTGGGGGGACTGTGGTCCTGGCAGGGAATATGGTCCTGAGGGAGCTGTGAACCTGGTGGAGGCTGCAGTCTTTGGAGGGCTATGGTCCTGGTAAGGGTGTGGAAGCTGCAGTACTCAGGGGTTGTGGTCCTGGGGGTTTGAGGTCACAGTGGGGGCTATGGTCCTCAGAGGCTTTGTTCCTGGGGGCTGCATTCCTGGAGGGCTGTGTACAGGCACCCAGAGCTGCTTCTCTGCCCGGCCCATCCTGGGCATTTCCACTTCTCCCTGAAATATGTCCCTGTGAGTCACACAGGCGGATTCGGTGCACGGTCCTGGTGGCGGGGAGCTAGGTGGCTGGGCAGCTTGCAGGGGACAGGGAGCCTGTCCTAAGGGAAGACCACTCGCCACCCATTCACCACTGACCACCTCCCCTAATGCACCCTGGAAGAGCGTCCGGCCCCCTTTCACCCCCCTTCCCACTGCCATTACTGGAATCAATTGAGTTGGAAGAGGAGCCCAATGGTTCTTAATCATACAGCAGCGTTTGTAGGTCAGGCAGGCGCCCTGGGGCCTGGAAGGGGCTGTGGGCAGATGGCTGGGACAGGAGAGGAGGAAGAGCTTCCATTTGCTTTGTTTGTGGGAGCTTTGACCCTGCCGCGCCCAGGCCCTGAGCCTGTCTCGAGAGATAGTCCCTGGAGGACTCAGCTCAGAGAGTGCTGGCTGCCAGGCGCAGGGCCCTCGGCACAGATCTGTGGGAAGGACAAGTTGGAGGACAGCAGCCTCTGGAGGCCACCGTCTGCCATGGCCAATCCCTGGCAACGCTGCCCTGGCTTCCAGGCACAAGAAACCCGTTTCCATGACCGGACTTCATCTTGGCCTCCCTGGAGCCTGACACAGGCTTGGCCCAGCCTGAGGCTTTGTTTGCTGGGGACCTGGTGTGATGCTTGTCCTGGGCAGGGCCTGAGTGTGCAGAGCAAGCAGAGGCCTTGCTGGTGTGGGAGCCGTCTGGGGCTTCCTCACCCCTCTCCACGGCACCCTGCGGCCCACACTATTCTCCCAGAAATCCCAGGATGGGGTCTGACCGTGAAAAGCACTCCAGCCCAAAAGGGCTCTCCTGCAGCCATCAAGGGTGGGGCAAAGACGTCTGGGGTCAGGAGCCAGCCCCCAGGCCTCAGGACTGGTCCAGGCAGGGATGTTGTGCCCAGGTGCCACAGCCACTCTCAGGCCCCTCTGTCTCTGAAGCTCCAGTGCTGACCCAGGGATGCCCTCAGTTTCTTTGCTGGCCTGGAGGGACCCTTCCCTCCTCAACCCCCACCAGTTTCTCCATTGCTCCTGCTTCTTCCTTCCTGGACCTGGGCTGGCATGGATGGGGCTGGCATAGGCCCTGCTGGGCCAGGCTGGGCCTTGGCAGAGCTCCCCAGGGGACTCACTTGTTGTAGAGGACGATGTCCGGCCTCCAGATGAGCTCGGAGGGGATGCGGATGGAGGTGACGTTCTCGTAGTCAGCTGGGTCCCAGCGCAGCTTGTAGTCATGCCACTCCTGGACGGGGTGGGGTGGGGGGAGGCCGCAGGGTGAGGGGTGTGGGGGAGGGTGGGGTGGGGCCGGGCCAGAGTGGGGCAGGGCCAGGGCAGGGCAGCAGGGTGAGGGGTGTGGGGGAGGGCAGGGCTGGGGCAGGGCCAGGGCAGGGCAGTGCCCTCCCACTCACCTGCTTCACCCATACGTTCGTGGTCATCATCTGGTTCTTCTCGTCCTAGGGCACAGAGAGAGGAAGGGGGCCAGTGACCCCTTGGTGTCTGTCTCTGGCCCTGGGTTTCCTCATCCACAGCCACTGGCACAAGGACAGGGCCAAGGTGAGACATGGTGGATGGGCGACCTCTGGAGGGAGCGAGTGCCCCGTCCCTGGAGGCAGCTGAGCCCAGGATGGGGACTCTGAGGAGACCTAGGGATGTGGGGACAAGGCCGCAAACATCTCCAGCAGGAAAGTGGAGAGGAGGTCAGTGGCCTCACAGGCTCCCCCAGCTAAGGACGGGTGTGGCAGGCATGGGGAGCCTCCTTCTGCCTGCCTGCCTTGCTCCCTCCTGGCCCTTGGGGGCAGCCCCTCTGCAGACGAGGCCCCCCACGTGGGCACACACAGCCAGCAAAGCTGCCCCGGCACATAAGTGGGTTCCACTGCTGGCCAGGGTGGCCACTCCAGGACTGTGCCTCATGACCTGAGCAGGTGGGACCTGTCACTCAAGGTCACTGTGTACAACTGGGCCACTCACCCCAGCCCCTTCCAGCCTGCCCCACTCACCTCCTTCCACATCCCCACAGACCACATCCCCACAGGACCACATCTCCACAGACCATGTCCCCACAGAACCATGTCCCCACAGGACTACATCCCACAGGACCATGTCTCTATGGACCATGTTCCCCACAGGACCACATCCCCACAGGACCACATCCCACAGGACCACATCTCCACAGACCACATCCCCACACAACCATGTCCCCACAGGACCACATCCCCACAGGACCACATCCCACAGGACCACATCTCCACAGACCACGTCCCCACACAACCATGTCCCCACAGGACCACATCCCCACAGAACCATATCCCACAGGACCACATCCCACAGGACCACATCTCCACGGACCATATCTCCACGGACCATGTCCCCACAGGACCACATCTCCACGGACCATGTCTCCATGGACCATGTCCCCACAGGACCACATCCCACAGGACCACATCTCCACAGACCACGTCCCCACACAACCATGTCCCCACAGGACCACATCCCACAGGACCACATCTCCACAGACCACGTCCCCACACAACCATGTCCCCACAGGACCACATCCCACAGGACCACATCTCCACAGACCACATCCCCACACAACCATGTCCCCACAGGACCACATCCCCACAGGACCATATCCCACAGGACCACATCCCACAGGATCACATCTCCACGGACTGTGTCTCCACGGACCATGTCCCCACAGGACCACATCCCCACAGGACCACATCCCACAGGACCACATCTCCACAGACCACATCCCCACAGAACCATGTCCCCACAGGACCACATCCCACAGGACCACATCTCCACAGACCACGTCCCCACAGAACCATGTCCCCACAGGACCATATCCCACAGGACCACATCCCACAGGACCACATCTCCATGGACCATGTCTCCACGGACCATGTCCCCACAGGACCATGTCCCACAGACCACATCCCCACAGACCACGTCCCACAGGATGTCTCCACCGAACCTCATCCCCACAGACCACATCCCCATAGACCACGTCTCCACAGGGCCACATCTCCCCACAGGACCTCATCCCCTCAGGACCTCATCCCGTGTATCCGAGGAAGCTCCAGGGTCCTCAGAACCAGCTTCATGTGGCCAGGCCTGGCCCTCCTGCCCAGTGTCCTGCCCTGCTCCCTTGCAGCCATCACTCTCAGGTGCCCTTGAAGCTGGAGGGCAGGTCAACACCGTACATTTCACCACCACTCAGCATTGGCCTGGGCTGGTTAGAAAAGCACTGGGTCTTCCAGACCCTCCTGTGCAGCCAGTCCTGGGGCCTGAGCTTACATATGCAGCTCACATCCCCTCCAGGACAGACCCTGGTGATGGCATCTATAACAAGTATATGAGCTCGCAAAGGGGGCACATGTGAGTCCCCAGCCCCTGGTGGGACAGACAGAGTGGGCCAGACACAAGACAGCCCCTTCTGCATACACGTGACCCTCGGACTTAGGCCGACACCCAGGAGCATCAGCACCCACGTATGGACACAAGGCAGCCCCTTCCGCACATACGTGGCCCTCGGCCTTGGGCACCCAGGAGCATCAGCACCCACGTGTGCATGCTCGTGTAAGTCCTTAGCCGGCTGCAGGGTGGAGAGAGGGGTGGGCAGCTCTGGGAGTCTTGGTGCTGGGTGTGCTCCTGGCCTCAACGTCTCCTGAGCAAACTGGGGGCTCTGTGGTGGTGTAGGGAGCCATGGACTGAGCCCTGAGAAGCTCAGGTAGGCAGCCAGGTGGGGGGTGGCAGACCTAGAGCCTTGGGCAGCCGCCAGCGGCCGCCTCTGCCAGCCACCACTTTGCAGCCGTGTTTGCAAACCTCAGCAGGCTTGCCAAGCCTGTGCAACCCGCATTGTCTTCTGGCTGGGCCTCCGCCAGAGACACTCCACAGGAGCCACTCAGGGGCAGTTCCAGGACACTGAGGGTGGAGGTCTGGTGGCCGACCCTCCACGGGGCTGGCTGACTGGAGTCTCCATGGGCAGCCCTGCGCAGGCAAGTGCCACCACTGACCAGCCTGTCCGTGGGAATGTGGCTGCAGCTCCCTACACCTCTCAAAGCCCCTGGGATAGTGAAGCAGCTCTCACCCCGTTCCACAGGCCCCAGGCCCAGGGTTACCCAACACACGCCAGCCTCCCAAAGAGAGGAAATACTCCTGCAACCTGGCAGCTCCTCCCACAGCGGCAGACCCAGGCTTGGCGTCCTGGCAAGGTGTGGGCTGGGCCTCTGCAGCGTACAAATGCCTCCCCATGTGGGGGTGCCCTCCCTGGACCAGCAAGCTGGGATTTGGCAGCAGGGCTGGAGCTGGCGGACTCCAGTGTGGAAGACACAAGCCCCTGCAGCCCAGTTGGCCATCAGCTGCCCACTCGCAAGCAGGCCAGCTCCCAGCGGCCACGGCCTGCCCAGCCTGCCCTCTTCCATGGCAGGAGCTCCCAGGTTATGCACCCCCACCCAGCCCGGTACCCTGAGGGATGGTCTCACCCTATCTGGAGTGGCTGAGCCTGGCTAGGAAACGTGGAACTGTCTCTGCTGCCCCTCCCCCGGCCCCTCTAGGGCCGCCGAGACCCCCAGACGGTCTGGCTCAGGCCTGGGTAGGTAACCAAGCATCTCAACCGAGCACAAGGCCGAGCCTCCCACAGCTCAGTTCTCTCAGCCTCGAAGCCTCCTGGTTCCTATCCCCACCTCGGGGCTCCGTGTGCACTGGCCCACGCTGCAGGGGCCTGGCTGGACCCCTAGGCATCCTCCCAGCAGCCTCCTGGGCCCCCCACCAGAAAGGAAACACACTTCAGACAAACAGAACTTGCCCAAGACTCGCCCAAACCCCACATTCCAGACCTGTGGGTGAGGGGCTCTGGGGCCAGCCGAGGTTAGGTTGCTACCAGGACACCACAGTGCCTGCCCCTGCCCCGGCCCCTTCCCCGGTCGGTTGTCCTTGTTCCCAGGTCACAGCGTGCCCCGCCACCCCCAAGCAAGGCCTTTGCTGTTCTTCCGAAGGTGCCTGGGCTCTGTACTGAGAACCTGGCCATGTGGAGTGTTCCCACATCGAGGGGGAGGAAAGGGTAGGGCCTGGCTGGGATGCTCTGAACCAACCCTTGGCCGGGGCTCCGGCAGGACGGAGCTGGTGGCTGCTGTTCTGGCATACTAGCCCAGGCCGGACACTCACAGCCACTGCGAGTGTTGATGGCTGTGTCCCCTCTGCCCACCCAGACCCCGGCGCTCCTTGCAGGGTAACCTCTGTCACAGCACATGATGGCCACGCCCCCACCTACCACGTCAATGAGCTGAGCAATGGACAAGCCGAAGCGGACAAGGACCACGTCCGAGATGTTGGCCACGGGTCGGGACCACTTGTTGTAACCCGAGAAGAGTTTCTTCAGGAGCCGCTCCTCGGCATGGGCCCGGGTCTCCACATGGCTGCTGGCTGCGGGGAGAGGCAGGTCAGTGCTCAGGTGCAGGTGGGACAGGAGCCAGGAGCTGTCCTGGCTGCCCCAGTCCCCTGCCCAGCACGCTCAGCCACGTCCACTTCCTTTCAGCTCCTCACAAGAGCACCGCCCACCCCAGGACCTCTGCGTGTGCCGGGCGTGGCATGCGCTGCCCTCCTTTGGCTTCCGTCTCTCTCCCACCCCTGGGTGTAACTGTGATTTCCTCCGGGAAGCTTCCCAGGCCCCTCAGCCCACAGAGGCCTTTCCAGCACCTTGCACCGCACCACAAAACCAGACAATGGATGGGCTGAGAACTGCTTTGGGTCCCCTAACTGACTTCTAGGGAAGGGCTGTGCCTCCAGTGGCCGGTGAGTCAGAGGACACTTGGGGGTAACAGCAGCACGGGATGGGGCACAGGGCAGCGGGGCCAGCCCAGGCAGGGAGAGGGAGGAAGAGGAAGGAGGATCGGCCCCCAAAAGCGCCCACTTCCTAGGGAATCTCCTGTGGTTCATCAGTCCCCTGATGCTGGAGAAGTGTTCCAGATGCAGGTGCCCAGCCCCCTCCGCACCCCAGCCCTCCGCACCCCAGCCCTCCGCACCCCAGCCCCCTCCGCACCCCAGCCCTCCGCACCCCAGCCCCCTCCGCACCCCAGCCCCCTCCGCACCCCAGACCTCCGCACCCCAGCCCTCCGCATCCCAGCCCCCTCCGCACCCCAGCCCCCTCCGCACCCCAGCCCGCTCCGCACCCCAGCCCTCCGCACCCCAGCCTGCCCGAGCTCTTGGTCAGACCCAGAACGCCCTTGATGAGTCGCTCTGGAGGAGCACAGCCCCAGGTCGAGCACAGCCCCAGGTCCATCTGTGCTCCAGGTCTGGGCCCCGGGGTCTGAGGCGTTCCCCGCCTGTCCTGGGCGCTGCCACATGGGGCGGGTCTGGATGGAGGGGGACCTTCCACCTCCCTGCTGGGCCCCGCTCGCCTGAGAGCGCAGACAGGACTGGGGAGGGGGAGGGGTCAGTTCTACACCCCTGGGAGCCTTGACTCCAAGCCCGGAGTCCCTACTCCCGACTTTGTTCTTCCTGCAGAAAAGGTGGGTGGGGGCCGCCAAGGGCAGAGGCCACCCCTCTGATCCCCTAAACCGGAGGAAGCAGGCATGGGAGTCTTCAGGGAAATTTAGCCTGATGGATGGGGGAAGGGCGAAGGGGGCCCCACCTCTGTTCAAGTTCGAGCTTTTGGGTCCAGCCCTGAAACAGCAGCGGAACCCCCACCCCCCGCGGAAACCCCCTTTCCCAGCGCTCCGCATTCGTCGGCGGTTAACTCCCTCCTCGCCTGGCTCAGCCCGGGTGCGAGCGCAGCCTGTGCGGCCGGGGATGGGGAGCCTCTCTGCCGCCCCGTTGCGCGCACCCGCGGCTTGGGATCGCAGTCAGGAGCCGCCCTCCCTCTGGCTCCGGGGGTCCCAGGCCACCCGAACGCGGGCGAAAGGGGGCCCATCCCGCGCCCCGAAACTTACCGCGCAGGAGGCCGATCCCCAGAAGCAGCAGCAGCGGGGGCAGCAGCCGCGGCGCCCCGGGGCCCCCGAGCTCCATGGCGCACGCACCTCGCGGGCTCTAGATGCGGGCGGCTCCCGGCTCCCCCCGGCTCCGAGGCCCGTGCGCGCCCAACTTCATGCCTCCCGAGCCTCGCGGGCCGCTTCGGCCGCTGGGCCCGGTTCCGCTTCTTCTGCGGGGCGCGGTGCGGCGGCGGCGGGGCCGAGAGCGCCGGGCTGTGGGCTCTGTGGCGCGGCCCCGCCCGGCCCTGCCCGCCTCAGCCGGCTGGGAGGGGGAGCAGGGGAGGGGAGAGGAGGGGGAGCAGAGGAGGGGGAAGAAGGGGAGGGGGAAGTATGGGGGGAGGGGACGGAGGGAGGGAAGGGAGGAGGGAGCAAGGGCCGGGGGGAAGGAGCGGTGACGGACCGCGCGCCCAGGGGGACTGGGAGGCTGCGCTGGGCCCCGGGCAGGGGTAAAGTTTCCTTGTCCGCCCGGGGTTCCAGACGTGCCTGAGTCAGGGATGGGGACCTCGGGGTCACTGCGTGCGACTGGGGGGTCCCGGAGCGGGTCTGACCTCCCTCCCCACATCTCCAGCCTGGGCGCCCGCTGCCTGCCTGGAGGGGTGGGGGCGCGTCTAGGGGATCCGGCTCAAGGAGAGGCGCCCCTAGCACATCTGGGTTACTCCATCGCGCCAGCCGGTGTCTGCAGCCTGAAAATCTCTGGTCTTGTTCTCCCGCTAGCCGTTCAGGACTCTCTCCGCCTGCAGCCCCCGCCTCCCCCGGTACCTCCGCCAGGATCCAAGAGGCGTCCAGAGGGGAGCCCAGGCCCTGCGCCCGCCTTCTGGTGAGGAAGATCCCCTCCCCCTCAAGGTCCAGCCTGGGGTCAGGGTCTGTCGGCCCCCACCCCTTGCGTGGCCTGCGAGCCCCGTGGACTTCGTGGCATGAAGTCACGCCCCCATCCCCCCTGCAGTGGGTGAGGGCGTGTAACAGAGCGTCTCCCCGGCCGGGTGCTTGGAGAGCAGACCCGAGGCGCCCCTGGCCTGGCATTGAACAATACGGGTCGCCCCCGGAGGTGGCGCACAGTCCCCAGGGAAGGGCCCCGCCCTCAGGTGGGTGGCGAGGTGGCCGCCCACAGAGTAGCAGGTGCGTTGGAGGAGGGGCGCCTTGTGCGGCTGAACTTCGCGTGCAGGAGGAGAGGGCACTGGCTCTGCGGAAACATCAGACCCGGCCATCCCTGCAGCCGCGCCCCTGGCCCAGCCTCAGGCTCAGCCGCTGGGACACAGCCCCCGAAAACGGAGACTTCCGTCGTCGGTAATGGAGGGCAGAGCAGAAGGGGCTGGAGAGGTCCCGAGGCCCTCCGCTTTCACGCCCCTCCCTCCAAGGCTGCAGGTCGGGCGACGGAGCTGTCAGTCAGGAGTCCCCTGGAGCAACCCCCCACTCCAGTACAGGCCTCTGGAGCCTTACAGCTCCCTTCCTATCGACTCTCCCATCTCCTCTGTCCCCACCCCGCACCTTCCTTCTCCTCCTCCTCCCAGCTTCTCTGAGCAGCCACTGCTTCTGCCCACCTGCCTCTCCCCTCTCTGCCCACCTCTCCTACACTCCTGATTCCAGGTTGAGCTCATGGCTCCTCATACACCTGCTCTGGGACGGGCAGGAGCTCCTCCTCACTGGCCGGAGCTGTCTGTCCGCTCTGTGGGCAGTGCCTGCAATTAGAGCTTTCAGAATGCACAGCTGCTGCGCAGTGGCCGGTTCCGCGACAACACCTGGCCTGCTTCTGTGGCCCTCCCAGTGCTGCTGGCCCAAGCAAGCTGGATGCAGGGACCCCCTGCACTTCCACGGCCCCCTCAAGGTGGGCTCTTAAGAGATAATGCAAGTGCAGAGAGGTTAAGCAGCTTGCTGAAGCTCACACAGCAGTACTGGGATTCCAACCCAAGCCATCTGGCTTTAGGGTCTGCACCCCAGCCTCCTACTGGCCTCAGGTGTAGTTTTGGGCTGAGGTGCCCTTACTGGGACAGATCCCAGGTCTGCTTTCCTGCAGTCTTTCCTGGAGCCACCAGTCTCCACCACCCACCCTGCTGACGGCTCTCCCTCAGACCACCCTGCAGATCCAACCCTCAATGGTTTCAAGGTCCTGCTTCCCTAGGCAGACTGAAGTCCCCCAAGGAAGGATTCCCTCTCTTCCTCCTCCTCTCCTTGCTCTCCCCAAGCCCCTGGGCAGTGCAAGACCCTGGTCCTTCTGGTCTACATGAAGCCCCTCCATGGGCAAGTTCTGTGGCAGGAACTAGAAGGTTCCAAGCTGGATGGAGATTTGGGCTGAGCAAGCAGCTGGTAAACACAGGGAGGGGAGAAGAGCAAAGTCCCCCTGAGGCCCCGTGAGGGCAGCCTGCTGACCTCTGACCCACTCACAAAACCCCACCCCGGCTCCCTGCGGCACAGCCCACGAGGCTCCCTGCTCAGGAAGGGGATGGAGAGGTGGCAAGGCCGGTGGCTCCCGCACAGGATAGAGCAGCCTGTGCCCTTTGGTTCAGGCCCCACCTTGGTGAGAAACCCCTGCCTGTGGTGTCGCAGAGCAAATGCCATTGGCAGAGCTGATTCCACATTCTTTTGTTGGTGGAGAGGCCAGCCACGCTGCGGTCCCGGCTGGAGTCCCTGTGAAACGGGGTTTTTGTTTCTCTGACTTGGCAGCTGGTCGAAACGGGGCTCATCTGCTGCTGATAAAGTGATGTCCGCCTCGTGGGTTCCACGCCCACACCCTGTGCCCCACCCTCCCGTGGCAAACCAAAGACCCCTTTGGGAAGGGGACGCCCCTGCTCCTGCGCTTGAGCTCATGGTTTCGCCCTGGACTTGCTAAAATTGAGGCCTCCTGCGGAGGTTATCTGGGGTCAGAGCAGGGGAAGGGGCGTGTGGTGAGCTGGGTGAATCCCTGAAGGGCAGCCTGAGGGCCACGGGCATCCACTCAGCTGGGCACAGAGGAGTTTGTTTAACTCCAGATTCTGGAGTCCCACCCTCAGACACGGTTCAGTCTGGGGTGAGGCCTCCACATCTGTGGCTTCCACCAGCCATTGCTGGGCAGCTCTGATGCAGGCAGCCTCGGAGTGCCCCGAGAAATGTCGGCTTAGAGCCACTTGGCGCAGGGCTGATGCAGAGGGTCAGTGTCCCCCATCCCAGCCAGGGCTCAGCCCGAGCCTGGTGTCCTGGCCTGGGGCAGGGGCTGGAATTTGCCCCGCGTTGGTGCAGGGGAAGAGGCCATGGGCCTCTCGGCAGGAACCTGGCAGAGGCTGGGAGGCTAAGCCAGCTTTGCCTTTTCTGTCTCCTGCTCACTTTTCCAACAAAACAGGCCCAGGCTTCCACGGGGTCTAGCGGTCTCAAGCCTGCGGCTCTCCCTGGTGGATTCCCGCAGGTGAGTTTGCTCTGAGAGCTCAGCCAGGGCCAGCAGGCATGTCCCTCCCGGAGCCAGGGGCCAGGCCAGGTCAGCTGGATGTCCAGGGCTCTGGCGACACAGCCCTGTGGCCAAGTGCGCACGCTCCCACGCATCTGTCCAACCTCGCCGGCTTCCCCTTTGGATTTGCTAATGCAGCAAGATTAATCGGGTCTAACTCATTAATTTGCACAGCCCCTCCCTTCCACCTGCGCCCGCTGGAGAGCGCTGGTTGTGGGAACCCAGTAATCACCAAGGCTGAATTAGATTCCGACTCTGCGTCCTGGCCCTTGCCTCTGCTGCTCCTGAAATTTCTGCTGCAAGGGAAACAAAAGCTCTGGGTTCAAAGTCCAGTGAGACCAGATTTGGGGGCACAGTTCTTCCTTGGCCTGAGTCGCCCTAGGGGGCTTGCGGGTGGGTTTGGGGACACAGCCAGGCCCTTGCAGACACCAGCCCCCCACCCCCACCCATGTCACCACCAACTCCAGGCTGTCACTGGCTACGGTGCAAAGCAGCTGCCCCGGGAGGACGGCTCTGGGGGTGGTTTTTCTCCCTCCCTCACTGCCCTCCACCTGCCCATGGTAACCAAGGGTTTGTAGTAAAGGTGAGAGCATTGGGGGGCACCAGCTGAGCCTGAGCTGCACCCGAGGAGATGGCTGCAGGAGGCAGAAGGCACCGCGCTGTGGGCTCAGCCCATGGACGGGGGGCCCTGCCTGTGCTCCCATCACCCCCGAGGACTCAGGACCTGGGCTCAGGACCAAAACCCTCTGTGGGGCCAAGTCACTCGCACCCCGTCTGTGAGGCCTGAGCACGACGCCACGCTTTGCTGCTCACCTGAGTCTGGCCTGCGTCCCTCCCACCCTGTTCCTCTGAGGCAGGAAAACCACGAGGCCACACTAGTGAGCAGCCACGTCGGCCCCCAGGCCACCTGCCCCTTCACAGACATGAGTAACCCGTAAATGAGAGTGGCCTCCTGGAACCTCACCAGAGCCCAGGTGCTCCCGCAGGCTTGGCTCCCTGCCCCAGGCTGTGCTCCCAGCTCCCTGCCCTCTCCTGGTGCTCCCTGCCCTCCCTACCCTCTCCTGGTGCTCCCTGCCCTCCTTACCCTCTCCTGGTGCTCTGCCCTGCAGGGAACAGACAGTGCTTTTCCTCCGGTTTAGAGAGGAGATCTTGGAGCCCTGTCTGTCCATTTTACTCAGCCCAGGTTTTGAAGACCGTTAAGTGTAGGAGAAACATGGGAACTGGGCCCAGATTGCCAAAGGGGCAACGCGTTCTCCTCACACCCCCTCTTTCCCCACCTGCAGCTGCTTTCATCCTGGGCCCTGGCTAGAGCTGCGTTTGCTGAAAAGCTATAGGGCACAGCTGCTGGGGTGATAGTGGGAGACGGAGGGTGATAGTGGGAGACGGAAAGGTTGGTTGAGAGGCCTGATTCCTTCCAAGCATCACAACCTGAAAATCACCAAAGGTTTTCCTTGTTGAGAAGGAGTGAATGGCAGCACCGGAAGCCAAGGCCCCTCCCCACCAAGACACCAGCAGCTGATCCCCACCTTCCCAACCAAAGCCACGAAGCAGAGGTCGAGCCGAGCCAAGGTCAGGGCCTGGGGCCACGGTGGATTTCCTCCCATGGGAACGTCCTTAACATCCGCAGCTCGGGCCTGAGGGTCTGCCACCGGACCCAGCAGCTGCCACAGGTGTCCTGGCTCAGGGCTGGGGCTGTCTGCAACTCCCCTCTCCCCTGAGCCCTCTGAGTGGGGTTCCCCAAGCTCCGAGGGGCTCCCGCCACACCTGGGCTTCCTGGGGGCTCTTTGTAGACAGTGATTGATCTCCCATTGGCTCCAGTTTCGTGGCTGTGTTTCTGCCCCTCCCTCCACACTCCCTGCCTCTCTGCTGAGTAGCTAATTCACTCTAAGCACGCTCCAGAGGAAGGCTCCAGCCTCGCAGTGGAACTGCAGCCATGCATGAGAATGATCCGGCACCCAGGTCTGCCTCCACGTCCCGCTGATGGCCCAGAGACCGTGCGGCGGGAAGGCTGGCAGCGAGCTGAGGGTTGGAACTCTGGCTGCGCCCCTGCTGCCAGGGGACCTCAGGCAAATCATCTTTTTCTCTGAGCCTTAGTTTCCTCAGCTGTGGGGATGGTTCCAGCCCTGAGTCACTGGGCTGTTGTGAGGATGGAGATGAGGTCGTGCAGGCTCCTGGGTCCAGCAGTCATTCTTCTGCACTCTCAGGGGAGCCCTTGCCAGCATCTGAGGGTCACGGTTCAGTGGCTTCAGGGTCCGGACAGGGCCGGAGGCCAGGCCCAATGTGGTGCAGCTAGGGGAGAGGGCAGGCCCTGGGGGCCGTGGGCCATCGGCTCACAGCCACATCAGGGGCCAGGAATCCCACTCAGGGCTCAGCCCTAGGCTCCCCCCAGCACCCCCTCCCAATCCAGAGGACACTTCCAGCCCTGAGCAGTGGGCTCTGGGCAAGCGACTGGAGAGGGAGTGCATCTCGGCTCTTTGTGAGGAGTTATGTCCTGACAGGTCACTGGCACAGAAAAGCCCTTTGTCCCAGCCAGCTGGCTGCCTAATGATGTCCAGCCTGCACCCTTCCAAGGCCACCTCTGAGTCCAGAAAGGATGGAGCTGGCTCCTGCCTGGGAGGCACAAGGGCCACAGTTTCGCTGGGGTCGGGGTGGGGAGGGTGGGTGAAGGCTCCGAACACCTCTGCACGTTGCCCCGGAGCTGCGGACGGAGCTCAGGTAGCCGCCAAGACTTGCTGTAGATCCGGTGACCCCTCCAAGGAGAGTGCTGAGTCCTGGAAAATTCTCTTCCTCCTCCTCCACCTCCCTGTCACCTTACCCTCTCCTGTGTTCCCCAACCAGGACCCCAGTAGAGAGGAGACCCCTGCCGTTGTGGATGTGGCTTTCCCCAGTGCCCACGAGACCCCTGGGGCCTGGCCCCTCTGGGCCCATAGAAGCTCCCATGAGATTCTGATGCATGGTGAGGGCCTCACACCCTGCCCTCTGGCTGCCCCTCCTCCCTAGGGCATGTACCCAGTGCCCACCTCAGCCTCCCCAGGCATATCAGGGCCCCCACTTTCTGGGGTATGTGTGAGCCACGGGACCCCGAGTCAGGAGATCCACGCCTAAGCCTGATTCTGCCCCCTCCAGGTTCGGGACCCTGGGCAAGTCCTCCCACCCGTCTTAGCCCAGCCTCCCCACCCATAAAATCGGGGCTGCTTGTCCCGGCTCTGAGGCTTTGCGAGCAGGCCTGTCTCTAACTGAGGGAGGGTGCTGCAAACTCCAAAAGGCCCCCGTCCCAGGGAACACTGGGGGGAACTGTCAGAGAAGCGACCCCTGGACCAGAGCCCTGAGTGGGCTTTCTTCCCCTCCCCACCCTGCTGAGACCACCCAAACCTTGTTAAGATCAAAGGTTCCCTGGGGAGCCACACAGCCATGCTGGACACTCCCTGCCAGACCTTCTAGACCAATTCCTGGGGACCCATGTCCCACAAACACCAGCGGGAAAAGGCAGCAACATGGGGTCTCCCTCCCCCTCAGCCAAAGTGAACTGTGTCAGCAGGTGTCTCCCCGCTGCTGAGAAGGAGCCAAGGGACCAGGATGGCCGCTGGCTCCTGCAAGTGGAGAGGGTCTCCCTGGGGCCTGAACTGGCTGAGGTCTTGCAGCAGGTGAGGAAGCTCTGGACAGTCCCGGCATCTCCACCAAAGTCAGCAGAATGGCTGCAGGCCCAGAGGCACAGAGCACAGATCATTTTCCTGTGTGTGTATGTGGGATGTGTGTGTGCGTGAGATGTGTGCACAGTGTGTGTGTGCATGAGATGTGTGTGTGCATGAGATGTGTGTGTACATGAGATGTGTGTGTGCAGGGTGTGGGTGCACCAGGCTTGTAGATGCATGCACAGGGTGTGTGTGCACACGTGTGTGTGCATGGACTGTTTCATGAGATGTATGTGTATATAGGGTGTGTGTGTGCACGTGGTACATGCTTGAGATGTGCCCTGTGTGTGCACGCACTGTGTGTGTGTGTACAGTGTGTATATGTGCATGGAGTGTGTGTACACAGGGCTTGTATATGCACAAACATGGTGTGTGCACAGGAGCATTTTTTCACAGGCATGAGTGTGACAGTCACCTGCTGACAGGCGGCCTCACCCCTGCCCTCTGTCCCAGAGCCCGGCCCCAGGGCCTCAGCTCATTTACCCCAACATCTGCCTGGGAGGGTCTCGTGCAGAGGGGTGTGGCCCACGCATCGGCAGCCTCAGTCTCTCTGTGTTGTTTTCCCTGGATCTGGGGGTGGGGACCCCCATAGCACTGCCTTTTTCAGCCTGTAGTTATGGGATCTCAGGTCCCCAGGCCCAGGGGCTAATTTCAGAGGGAGAGGTTTCCTTTGCCAGGCAGTTGAATTTTCACATCAGCAAATTCCTCTGAAAGTCAGGGCAGAGGGTGGGCTTTATCCCTGCAGCCGCTAGGGGTCCTTGGGCATCCTCAAGCTCTGCCTCCCAGCACCGGGTGCCACAGACTCCTGAGGCCGCTTGGGGAACTCGCAGCCTGCAACTCGGGCACCTTTCGTAATGTCGGGAAAGCAGGGCGCTGCTGTCACGCTTGGCTGAGTGCAGGACACCTGAACGCCTGGTGCCAGGCCCACCCTCCCATGGCAGCGTCGGTGCCAAGTCTGGGACCCTGCCTGCCTGCTGAGTGGCACACCCGGTTCTCCAGGAGCTCAGTTCTTCCTCCACTCAGTGCCTCCTCCCACCTGTCCCTCCTCAGCCCTGCCCTCCCCAGCACTCAAGGCAAGACCAAGACCACACCTCAGTCAACCCCTCCTCCTTCCCAGCCCCACCCACCCTCCTGGCCTGGTGTGGGGCCAGCACCGCCACAAGTGTGCCCCATGCCAGAGTCTCCTCATGCCCTGGCCCCAGCTGGGGGCCCACAGCAAGCCCCCCAGCCTGGTCTCCTTCCTTACAGGAAGGGGACACTGGACACTTGACCCCCTACAGGGAGCCCAGAGCCAGGACTGGGTGAAGGTGCCTTTGGGAGGAGGCAGAGAAGTGTATCGATTGGGACCCAGATGGACAGGTCCCTGTGAGCCGGCACAGGTCCTTGGTGGGTGAGTGCCAGGTTGCCCTCACGGGGACTTTGCACTCTGAGCAGGAGGGACAGCTCAGGTCCCGCCCGCCTTGGGTTTCTGGGCATAGCTTTGGAGGGCAGGGGTCGTTTGCAGCACGGAGCCCTTGTCAGCTTCCAGCGTGTTCTAACATTTGTCATACCAGATGGATTGTCGCCAGCGTCTGGGGTGACATTATTATTCTGTTACTCCCATGATGACAGAGCCAAGGGCTGGGGAGAGGGACCCAGTTCAGCCTGACCAAGCCCAGGGCCCTTCTCCTTCCTCCACCATCACAGCTTCTTGACACCCCATTCCCCAAACCCAGGACCCCAATGCCCAGGGACTCGGGCTGCCCCCGCCCCAGCCCCAGGAGAAGAGCCCTGTCCTCCCCAGCCGTGCCAGAGGGTTCTGTCAACTAGCGCTGCTTCCTTATCAACAAGGACATGTCTACAAATAGCTCATCACGTCTCCAATCCAGAAGTGCTGTGTCGTTTCAAAAATGAGCAGAGCCAATGCAGCCGCCAGCCCAGCCGTGGCTACCTGGGCAAGGCTGCTGGTTCATGAATATTCACGGCTCCGATGGCTCCACGAGCCTCCTCACCATCCGGAATTAAACCAACGAGCTTCCCCTCACAGGCTGCACTCACTGACTTTCAGCTCCTCTCCAAATCGTTCTCTTCCTCGCAGCAGATGGGGACGTGGGCGGCCTCGACCCTCCTGTGTGCCTGGGCTGTTGTGGCACCAGCACCTTTGCCCCAGTTCCCCATCTCTTAGGCGCTTGACACGTGTCTGCCCCGTTCTCAGGAAGGCCTGGACCCCGTCCCAGCCCTGGTGGGGATAATTACCCCGATGTTCGTTTGCAGCGTTTAATTTGCTTCCTCCGCGCTGGAAGCCCACGTTTGGCGATGTGTGTGTTAGGATGGCCACGTGTCCTTCCCCCATCAGCGACAGGATCTGGGGAGGCCAGGGAGGCTCCTCATTACGCTCCCAGCACCAAGCCCAATCACAGACGTTGCACATGGAGGCACCAGACCCTGCCTGTGGGGAGAGTGGCTGCCAGCTGGGGCACCCGGACGTCCCTGCGTGCCCTGTGCTGGCACAAGGCAGCTCTTCTGTGCTTCCGTGGTGCCTGCGGTGAGGCTGCCCGGGACGCCCCCTGTAGATGCTGCCTCCAGGGTCTGCTCCAAGGAATGGGGAGAACGGGCTTGTGGTGCTGGGGCCTTGTGTGAGGCGGGATGCTACAGACTGGAAGGGTGGGTGGCCTGGAGCTGCTCTGTCTCCAAGCACTGACCGCAGCCCGCGCCTCTGCGTAGGTCCAGGAGAAGTGTGGCAGGGCTGGGTGCCACCACCTGTGAGCCCCTGAACCTCCCCAGGCTGCCAGATCTCACTTCAGAGTGGCCCTGGGCTGCGACGGAGGGGCCTGGGCGTGGCCTCAGGTCAGTTCAGGTGAAGACTCTATTCCTGGCTCAGGAAAGCCACCAGGACAGGTGAGCCCAGCGGCACCTCACGGAGTGAGGCTTTGAGTCCCGTGTGAACAAGGACAGGACACCGGGGCTGCCACAGGTCACAGAGACCCTGCGTCGATACCTGCGTTTTGAGGTGCGGAGACCAAAGTTGAGACCTGGCCACGAAGCAGGTCTGCAGGGACCTCAGAGCCCGGGGCCACTGTGCTGTCCCCAGTCCCATTAAACGCCCAGGGCCACTGTGCTGTCCCCAGTCTCATTAAATGCAGTAAACGTCTTCTGGGCATGCCGCCAGCCCCACAGAAAACCAAAGCAAAGCAGACTCACAGCTCCCACATCCCGGAGCTCAGGTCCAGGAGGGTCTCTGGAAAGGACGGGGCAACTGGAATACTGTCCTAGTCCCGTCTCGGCCCCAGGGCACCGCAGGGGTCTCTCTTGCAGGTGTGTGGTTGGTTTTAGAAGATGCTGAGCCCCTCCCTGCGCACTCGTCCCCACCTGCCTGGCCCTGGCACACCTGGCTGCTTCTCATTCGGGCCTTGAATGAAAGGCCCCCTTCCCCAGAGTCCTCCCTGACTCCCCTCTCACAGGAAGGGTATCTCCTGTTCCCCGCGATGGAGAGTGTTGGTCAACTCTCTCTCCCCAGCCACCTGCGGGGCCCAGGAGGGCTGCACCTGCCTTGGCCATCCCAGACCCACCACCCAGGGCAGACCCTCCACCCAGGGCAGAGCCTCGGACATGGTTGAAGGCAGGAAGGGCTGAAGATGAGGGTGGGTGGTGAGAAAAGGCCTCTGGACGGCAGGGACTTAGACATGGTTCCAAGTATGCACGAGGGGAACAGCTGGGGGCCGTGGGCCCCTGCAGGCCTGATAGAGGAACCCACGGGACTGACTTTTCCTACAGAAAATCCTGCGCAGGGAGATCAAATCCTGGCATCCCAGAGGAAAGGCCCGTGCTGGCCGTGAGCTGCCCACAGCTGCCTGACCCCAGTCTTCTCCAATGAAGTGGCTCTGAGAGGTTTTGTGGTCAGTATCATTTCTGTGTTTGATTTTAGCGCCTGGTCTGGACGGCAAGCAGGAAGAGCTCAGAGCTTCCTCCAGTGTCTCGGGGTGCAGCCGGGAGGAGCTGCCTCGCCCCTGCCTCTGCCTCTGGCTCCTTGCCCCACCGCCTGGCTCTCACCTGCAGCCTGAGAGGAGTCCAGGCCTGGGCTCTTGAGTCTCTCTCTGGCCCACGGGAGGGGCACACCCGGGTCCTGTTCAGAGACGCAGGCTGTCGCCCCTGCTCCTGCTGGAACGTGCAACCCAGAGGCCCTACAAGCACCTCATGCTGCCTCCCTCTTTGTGATCCCCCAGCCCAGCCCTCAGTTAACTGAGTCCCTGCCTGGTAAACGTGCAGCAACATGGCCACAGCAGGCTCTGCCCAACAACGGCCACAGCAGGCTGGACACAGCAGGCTCGGCCCAGCCACGGCCACAGCAGGCTCGGTCCAGCCTGGGCGCCTCCCCGGGTTCTGGTGTTCAGGCAGTTTCCTTCACCTACGTAAGCCCCGACTTTCTCATCCGTAGAGTGGGACAAACGACGCCCAGTGCTCAGCGTGATATCAGAAAAGCCCAAGACAGTGGAGGGCTCAGCACAGAAGACCCATCCATCCGCAGAATCGCACCGAGAGCAGCTCCTTCAAGGGAGCCCGGGACGCCCCGGGGAAGCCACGCTCAGTGACTGGCCCCAGCCGAGGGCCGAACGGGCCAGGGGCTCGGCCGGGGGAACCCCAGGGCTGAACGGGCCGGGGGCTCGGCTGGGGAACCCCAGGGCTGAACGGGCCGTGCTGGACTGAGGGACACTGCCGGGGGCTCGGCCAGGGAGAACCCCAGGGCTGAAGGTCAAGGCCACTGCAAGGCCCCGGGCTCAGGGGAGAGTGGGGACACAGGACCCATCCTCCTCATCTCAGGCTGGTCCTTTTCCCTCCCATGTGGGGGCACCATTGCCAGGCCAATGCCAGTCACTCTGTGATGACCAGGTTGGAGAAAAGCTGAGAACCCCAAGTACTGGGCAAATCCAGAGTCTCGTGTCTTCAAACCAGAGGACGTTAAAAGCTAGGTCAAGAGGTTGGCTTCTTCCACGAGTCCCCACCCTGGGCATTGCCTGGAAGTGAGGGGCCGATGGATTGTCAGGCCACATACCTGAGGGGAAGGGAGCGGTCGGGGCAATGCCCTGGGCAGGGCGCTGGCTCGGGATGGAGGGAGGAGGGTCTCAGATGGCAGGCTTAGGCAGACAGCTCACTCATCCCTGCCTCCAGCGCCCTCGGCCCCTCCACATCAAACTTCCGGTTAATGAACCTCCTCCACGCTGGGAGGTGGAGGCCGGGGAAACCGCTAATTAAGGTTGCTGCACTTTGGCTTCCGGCTTAGTTAGCTGCAACACCCCCAGTGCCCGCAGGGGTCCTTTTCCGTCTCCCACAGAGATGCCCAGGAGGCTAAGCCCAGGCAGTCACCATGGGTGGGTCCTGTGTCTCCTGCGGGCTCCAGAGGCATGGGCAGCGTTCCACCTCCAGCCAGCCTGATGGGGCAGAGACACTTCCCCTCAAAGAGATGCACGGTTTTAATAGGCTCTCTGTGCCCAAGCCAAGCTGGCTGGATGCAACCTCTAGGGAGGAGGTGGGCAGGTGGGAGGCAGTCAGGGCCCCCCCTACTCCCTGCGCCCCTGGAGACAGCTCCCAGGCTCCCCCACTCCCTGCGCCCCTAGAGACAGTGCCCAGCCTCTCACCAGAGGTGCCATCTCAGCAGCACATGACAAAGGCATAAGGTTACGGCTTCCCTGGCCCCCAGAATGCGTCCCAGGGTTGGGCAGGGCTCACCCTCACCAAGGTTTAGGACATACCTGGTGTCCACTCTGGAGTCAGCTGACCTGGCCCAGCCCCGAGGTCTCTCTTCCACCTGTCTGCTCCAGGACAGTCGCAAGCCGCTGTGTTGGGTGGCGTTTCTAACCTTGTTCTATCCACAGAACTCGTCTTCAAAAGAAAGTTTACACGACAGAACTGTTTAGAAGAAGGAAAAAGCAGAGAGGCCTTAGCTGAGGTTTTGGTGGTGCCGAGTCAGATCCACCGGCCTGAACCCCATCAGCCCTGCACCCCACCACCCCTGCACCCCATCACCCCTGTACCCCACCACCCCTGCACCCCACCACCTCTGTACCCCACCACCCCTGCACCCCACCACCCCTGTACCCCACCACCCCTGTACCCCACCACCCCTGCACCCCACCACCTCTGTACCCCACCACCCCTGCACCCCACCACCCCTGCACCCCACCACCCCTGTACCCCACCACCCCTGCACCCCACCACCCCATACCCCACCACCCCTGTACCCCACCACCTCTGTACCCCACCACCCCTGTACCCCACCACCCCTGCACCCCACCACCTCTGTACCCCACCACCCCTGTACCCCACCACCCCTGCACCCCACCACCTCTGTACCCCACCACCCCTGTACCCCACCACCCCTGCACCCCACCACCTCTGTACCCCACCACCACTGCACCCCACCACCCCGTACCCCACCACCCCTGTACCCCACCACCCCTGCACCCCACCACCTCTGTACCCCACCACCCCTGCACCCCACCACCCCATACCCCACCACCCCTGTACCCCATCAGCCCTGCACCCCTTCAGCCCTGCACCCTACCACCCCTGTACCCCACCACCCCTGTACCCCACCACCCCTGCACCCCACCACCCCTGCACCCCACCACCCCGTACCCCACCACCCCTGTACCCCACCACCCCTGTACCCCACCACCCCTGCACCCCACCACCCCGTACCCCACCACCCCTGTACCCCATCAGCCCTGCACCCCTTCAGCCCTGCACCCCATCACCCCTGTACCCCACCACCCCTGCACCCCACCACCCCGTACCCCACCACCTCTGTCCCCCCCAACACCCCTGCACCCCACCACCCCTGTACCCCACCACCCCTGCACCCCACCACCTCTGTACCCCACCACCCCTGCACCCCACCACCCCGTACCCCACCACCCCTATACCCCATCAGCCCTGCACCCCTTCAGCCCTGCACCCCATCACCCCTGTACCCCACCACCCCTGCACCCCACCACCCCGTACCCCACCACCTCTGTACCCCACCACCCCTGCACCCCACCACCCCGTACCCCACCACCCCTGTACCCCATCAGCCCTGCACCCCTTCAGCCCTGCACCCCATCACCCCTGTACCCCACCACCCCTGTACCCCTTCAGCCCTGCACCCCACCAGCCCTGCACCCCACCAGCCCTGCACCCTACCAGTTCTGTACCCCACCAACCCTGTACCCACCACCCCTGTACCCCTTCAGCCCTGCACCCCATCAGCCCTGCACCCCACCAGCCCTGTACCCCACCCCCCATGAGCCCTATACCCCATCAGCCCTGCACCCCATGAGCCCTGCACCCCCCTCCCACCAGCTCTGCACCCAACAATCCCTGAACCCCACCCCTACCATCCCTGCACCCCAGCAGCCCTGTATCCCACAAGCACTGTACCCCACTCCCTACCACCTCTGTACCCCCAACTGGCCCTATGCTGCTACCACTCTTGCACCCCCACCAACCCTGACCCTCATCACTCCTGTATCCTCCAGTCAGCCCTGTATCCCACCCCCACACTCCCCACCAGCCCTGTACCCCCACCACCCCCACACTCCCCACCAGCCCCGTACCCCCACCAGCTCCGTACCCCCACCAGCCCTGTACCCCCACCAGCCCTGTACCCCCACCAGCCCCGTACCCCCACCAGCCCTGTACCCCCACCACCCCCACACTCCCCACCAGCCCTGTACCCCCACCAGCCCCGTACCCCCACCAGCCCTGTACCCCCACCAGCCCCGTACCCCCACCAGCTCCGTGCCCCCACCAGCCCTGCACTCCAGCCCCAGCTCCCTGTGCAGACTCCGAGGCATTTCCCGGGAACCCAGGATTCCAGGAAGCACCGTTCAGAAACTGCCTGGTCTGCTTGTGTCTGTAACTCAGATCTTGTGTCAACTTTCTCAGCAATAAGTGATACCCACTTCGGGGGAGAAGCTACTCCCAGGTTCACTGATTTTTCTCTTTGTACACTTTTCTTTTAATGAATTTTTAATTCCGTGGGTAAAACACGAATAGGTTTTCCTTAGAAAAGAGTTCAAAGCAGCCAGACAAAGGGAACTTCCCGTGACGGCTGCCCAGTACCTGCTGTGGAGGAAGCGGGGGGGTGGGGGGAGGGCAGGCGTGCCCCTCCCTCTCCACTGCTTTCCCACAGCGGGGTGTGGGGTGGGGGTGTCGAGGTCGGGGGAGCCCAGGAGCAGAGGTGTGAGGCGCAGGTCCCCACCCTGAGAGTACACAAGGGCCTCCGTGGGAGCTGCTGACCTTTGCGGGCTCGTTGGCCACCGGCTTGGGTCGGCAGTCTGGGCAGAGGCCACACAGCCTGGGCCCCTCGGGACGGGTTCCCTGGAAGAGGGGCTCCCATTTTCACCCTTGACGCACGGTTCAGAGGCCAAGCAAACCAAGTGTCTGTGGCAGGTGGGTCGGCAGCTCACGTCCAGGGCCCCCTGCCTGGGCTCGGTGCCAAGGCCTCTGGGAGACCCCTCTACGCAGCCCCCAGGGTCACGGTCTGCAGGCTCTCAGGCATCTGCTCTGAGGACACCTCAACCCAGGGCTGCCAGGGGCGCAGCTCTGCCCCCAGCCACTCTGGTCGAAGGGCCGCCGTGGAGCTGTGCCGGGGAAAGCCCCTCCCTGTGGGCCTCCCCGACCTGGGTGGGCTGGCGAGTGGCTTTGCCTGGGAGAAATAAAGGCTCTGGGTGTAGACACAGCAGAGGAACTGGTGGGCCCACCAGAGAGCCCCCGGGCGACTGCCGGGACCGAGGACCTGGGTTTCCCCATGATCCCTCCTTGGGGGGTGGGGGCAGAGGGAGCCCCCATTCAGCTATCTGGGGAGCTCAGTTCTTTGGCCCTTGGCCTGGGCTGAGAGCCAGGGGCACCCAGGCCCCTCCAGCTCGGAGCTGCGCCGGGGAGGGGTGTGTCTGGGGGGAGCGTCAGCAGCCAGTCGTGGTAGCGGCTTTGCCTCTGCACACCCAGACCAGGGAGAAACGGGGAAAGCTTCCATCCCACGGCTGGCTCTGCCGAGACGTTTCTAAATAAATGAGCTTTGCGGGCGGCAGGTTGATGCGTCTGGAGTGTGGGGTCTCCCCCAGCTTCCGGAGCACATGCCTCCCACTGCACCACCACCTCCCCGGCTCTCTGAGGAAAATTCATTCATCTTTCAACACCTCATCCCTGGCGAGACCATCCAGGCCCATCCCCCACCCCGAATAGCCTGTGCGTGTTTCCATAGCAACCTGCATGTGCCTCTGCCGGCCACATTTCATGAGGCCGTGAGCTCTTTGAAGGCACGGCCTTGACTTGAATCATTCACAGGGTGCATAGTGGACGGGTGAACCGTGACCCGAAGCCAGCCTCAGGGGCAGGTGAGCCAGCCCCTCCCGTACCATTCTCTGGACCGTAGCTCATCCCCCCGCCGATTGCGTCTTACCATCATTTGACAGACAGAGGCCAAGGCCCAGAGAGAGGGGGCCCCCCGCTTCAGCAGCAGGGAAACGGGGGTCACGCTGGCCCGAGACAGCACGCCCCTCCTGGGGGGCGGCACAGGAGACGGAGCTCTGCAGACGGGAAAAGCCAGCTGCCCCCCTGCACACCGGGGCTCGCTGGCCCTGCTTCTTCGGAATGAAGGCTGCACTGGCAGAAGCAGCTCAGACGTTCACCTGCTTCAAATCCCGGGCCGTCCTCTGGTCTCAAGGCCAGGAGGCAGGGCCCACTGTCTGCTCCCTCCTGCCGGATGGAGCCTCGGGAGGCTGAGGATAACGGGGGCGTGGGAAGGGCTTCTGAGCCCCCGTGCTGAGCAGCAACACCAACCCTCCGAATGCCGGTGAGAATTCCGGAGCAGCTGGTTGACTCCGTCTGGCAGGCATTTCCCTCCCAACAGCAAGGCAGCCCGGGCTTCCAGTGTCTACCTTGTAAATATCTAGGGCATTGCAGGGAAGCTGAGCTGGCACCGGGTGAGCCGACGTCAGCTAAGGGTCAGCCCCGGGGCCGGGGGTGTGATGGCACAGCTGTGGCCCAGCCTGGGGGCTTCCGTCGCTGCTGAGTGCCTCGCAGTGTGGCAATTGAAAAAGCCTCCTCCCTCGGCATCGAGCTGCTCCTCGCCGGAGGCATCTGAACAACTAGTATAATTTCAGATACACACAGGCACTCCGTTTCAATTTTTGACAGTAAAACCATTATTTCTGATGCCCATTTCTCACCCCACAGAAATTACTGGAATTTATCTGCATTAGGAAATAAGGAACGGGCACCGGGCCGGGCCAGCCTCTGTTACCCTGTGCATTAATTAATCCATTCATTCATTCTTCATCAAACTGTCACTCCTCTCCCACCATCTTCCAGCCAACACTTGGCAAAGTGCAACGGGGGGAGCCGTGCCATGAGGACGTCTTCTCGGTGGGCTGTGGGGTCGCGGAGCTCGGACCCGAAGCTGCATGCTTGCAGGAGTGGTAGTAGGCTGTTAGGAGCTGAAACCAGGGGGCCTTACTCAACGCGGGGCCTTCCCCAAGCGACAGAGCTATCCAAGGTGCTGACCTCACCTGCTCCCCAGGATGAGCAGCTCCAAGGGTCACCCAGGGAAAAGAGCAGGGGAGAGTCTGAGGTGGAAGACGCGGAGTGTGGGGGAAGGGGTGCATGCACACAAAACAGCAACTCCAGCCTCCCAACACCACCCTCCGCCTTGTGCTCCAGGGCCCCCCATTCACCCGCGCTGCGTGGTACCCTCCTTTAGGGCCATGCCTGTGCTGTGCTGTGTCCACACTGCAGTTTGCTCACAGCTGGCCCTCCATACAGATCTCCTGGTGGATACCCTGTGTTATTCCAGCTCCAATTTTCAGAGAAAAGGAGGGGCCTTTCTTCAACTGCTCAAAAATCAGAGCTCAAGCCCACAGGTGCAGCGTCCCCTCAGGCTCCTTCTGCATTTTTTCCATGACCTGTTCCCTTGATTGTGTTGGAGGCAGGGGGAGGTAGGAGGCCGGCATGTAACCAGGCTGGAATACCCAACGGTGAAGGTGATAGCAGCGGCGGCCCGTCTAGAGTGGGCTGCCATGATGCTGGCTGCCATCGGGGAGGTGTAGCCGGGACTGTGCACTCTGTGGAGCTGGTGGGAGCTGGGCACAGGTGGAAGCTCCACCCACTTCTGAATTGACAGGGTGGGGGCCCAGCTGTGGCTGCAGACCCAGGCATCTCTGCACTCTCGGAGGCCCAGGAAGCCCCTGCCCCCGCTGCCTGGCCTCTGCCTGCTCCCAGTGCCTGCTCTGATTTCAGAGCAAAGCAGAGGCTGAGCCCAGGCACTGTCACAGCCCAGCCAGGTGTACTCACGCTTGCAGCAGCACTGACACACCAGCCCTGCTGTCTTGGCCCCCTTCAGACTCTGGGCACTGACAAGCATGGGAGGGAGGCTGAGGGACGCTAAGGGCAGGTCTGCGTGGGCCTGCAGCCAGCCTTCAGCACAGCCTGGGCACGGTGGGCACTGTGGATAGCAGGTTAATGGTGGCAGGGGGCAGATGGGCTCCTGGGTGGAAAGGCAGGGTCCCAGTGAAGCCCCATCTTCAGGCCAGGGCTGCCAGTTCTGTGGACCAGAGTGAGAACTTGTGGTGCTTTTTCTGGGCCCACCCATGACCACCCACGGACCAATCAGCAAGCACTTCCTCCTCTGAAGCCCATAAAAACCCCAGACTCAGCCAGACTCCAGGTGACAACGGGCCACCCTGCTTGCCAAGAGGAGTGACCCACTGCGGGCCACCTCTGAGTTGTTCAGTAAAGCTCCCCTTTGTCTGGTCACCCTCCACGTGTCCACATTCCCCTTCACCTGGTCACCCTCCACGTGTCCACGTACCTCATTCTTCCTGGTGTGGGACAAGAACTCGGGGCCCAAATGGCAGGGATGAAAGAGCCATGACAGAGTTGAAACATGCCCCCTTTCTCGCCACGCTGTGGGTGATGAGAGGGAGATAAGAAAGGAGGAGAGAAGAGCTGTGGCCCTTCGGGGAGCCCAGACCTAGGAGCTCCCTGAGCCAGGGCTGTGACACTCTCTTTGGGGCTCTGCAGTTCCTGGCGCCTCCAAGCTTCCGAGCACTACTGTGTTCCCTGGTGCCAGCTGTGGAAGCCACTTGTGGGGTTCACCTGGTCCAGCTCCGGCCTCACAGGGAGCCGGCGTGTGGAGCTGTCCACCCTGCTGCAGCCAGCATGCCTGGCTGTGTGTAGTGGCTGGACCCCACACCCACTCACTCACACACCGCTCACCACTCTGTGCCTGGCTCGCCCTCAGCCAGTGTGGGGCCCAGGTGGGTAGCATGAGCCAAGTCCAACCTGCCAGGCCGAGTGGGTGGAACGAGCCCAGCAGGCCCCAGCAAACCTTGGCAAAGGTGCCATCAGCCAGAGTCTTCCAGCAGGAAAAATGACAGCCCAAGGGTCCCGTGACAAAGGGAGAAGCCTTCCAGCAGAGGCAGGGGGGAGGCACGCAAAGGTGGAGGGCTCCCACCCTCCCACCCAAAGGCCGAGGCCTGGATGCTGCCTCCTGTGGCACCCTAAAAGCCCCTACGATGTGTGCTTTCTCCCAAGACGAGCTCATTCAACTGCCAAGATAAGCTCCCTCAGCCTCCTCCAGCCCCCTCAGCCTCCCAGACTGGCCCCATAAGCCTCCTCCTCCAGCCCCCTCAGCCTCCCAGACTGGCCCCATCAGCCTCCTCCTCCAGCCCCCTCAGCCTCCCAGACTGGCCCCCTCAGCCTCCTATACCAGCCCCCTCAGCCTCCCAGACTGGCCTCCTACACCAGCCCTCTCAGCCTCCTAGCCCAGCCCCCTCAGCCTTCAGAACCTGCTCATTCCAACCCAGGGTCGGCTCCTTCACCTCCAGGGCCCAGCTCCCCAGCCTCACAGACCCCTGGCCTCTGTGGTGTGCCCAGTGCTGCACCACAGGTAGCACTGCCTGTGCTGAAGGTCTCTACCTTCTGGGAGAAGGAGGTTAAAATAGGAGCTCATGGGAACTGAAGCCTGATGGCTGCTTGGATGTGAAACCCCATTCTCACGGGTTACCCAGAGCTAGAGGCAAGGTCACGTGAGTCTGGGGGTCCCCCTCATTCCCCTGGTGTCCCCTGACTTCCATCAGAGGAGAAAGAAAAGTAGGGAGGCACAGATGTGAACTCGGGATCCAGGGTCTGCCCCTGCCCTTACACAGAGAGCTGCTTTGGCTCAGAGAAACAGAAGGGTAAGGCAGGCACCTGTCACCCACCTCGGGGCCCCTCCCAGCCCGTCCCTCACCTCCTGTGTGGCTCAGGGCCCCTGTGGCCTGCAGGCCCTTCCTCCTGCTCTCAGGCTGCGCTGGTACTGCGCCAGGAACGACGCTCCTGCCTCTGTGTTTTTGGCTGGGGAGTTGGCGCAGGGGCTCAGTTTGTCTCCAAGGTGGCTCCTGCCTCTTCTCGGGTCAGGGCAGAGACGGAGCCTTCCCAGGCAGAAGGCAGCGTGGAGGGGGCTTCAGGAGTGTGGGGCTAACCGCTTTCCCTCCAGGGCGCTTGACCTGTCCAGAGGGACCAGGGAAGATGCGGCTCCGGGGGAGGGAACTGGGAACTGAAACCCAGGAGGTGCGGTGACTACTCTGCAAAGCACTGCTGGGCTTGGACTCAACACTGTTTACCTGAAATCCGTTTCCAGTTCAGGAGGAAACAGACTCCGTGGCAACACGGTTTTTCCACTGGCCTCCGGATGCTCGGCTTTCCCTCTGCCAAGGGGCTCCAGTACTGCAGCTGCAGTCGCGGTTCACCGCAGGCTGGAGGGAGACCCTGACCCCAGCTCCAAGCCCCAGCGCGCAGCCGGAGAGCCGGGGCCGCGGAAGCTGTCCCTGCAGCACCACCTGCTGGACGGTGCTGGAAGTGCTGCCGCACCAGCAGCGGCTGGGGGGCTGCAGCGGGCAGTGAGGACCCCGGGGTCACGGGTCAGGGTATGAACCCTGAATCTGCCATTTGGTCCTGACCATAGTCTCCTCATCTGTAAAATGGGGTTACCAGCACCCCCAGGTGTAAGGACCTGGTCCAGGTCCATTCTGGGGAGGGTGTCGATGGAGAGAGCTGGGGGTGGGGAGGTGGGAAGAGAAGATGAGAAACCAGAAAAGGGGGGACCTTCTGTCCTTCTCAAGGTGAGGGTGGTCCCTCTGGGGACCTGGACTCCTTCATGGCCGGCACAAGCCCCCAGTGGTCCTGGCCCTGCAGCCTCTGGGGTGGGGTGAGCTCCTCGGGGTGGCATCAGGGCAGAGGGCCTGGGCAGGACCAGGAATCTCCCCACGCATTTTACCCCCAGAGAGGTCTTAGCCAACCCGCTGATGGGCTTGGTAATCTCCCCAACCCGTGTCCATGAGGCCCCCTAGATAAATGCTTGTGCACCCAGTGCCAGCTGGACACAGTGCCAGCCGGACCCAGTGCCAGCCGGACCCCAGTGCCAGTCGGGCCCCAGTGCCAGCTGGACCTCCCGCCGCCCCACCATCCCTGCATGGACTGTCACCGGCCCCACCCCTCCCACAAGCAGGTCTGGCCCCCCCTGGCCCAGTCCCCCTCCTTCCCTTAGGGCTGGGCTGCACCCCAGTGGGTTTCTCCTGGCCGATGGCAGCCCTGGTCCCCAGCTGCCCAGAATAGCCCTAGGAACCCTTCCTCCCGGTGCTGGCAGTGAGCAGGTGAGGGGCAGGACTCAGCCCGGGGGCATCTGACTGAGAAAGCCTTCTCTCAGCTGAATTTTTTTCTTTTTTTTAGACCCAGTTCACTCTGTCACCCAGGCTGGAGTGCAGTGGTGCAATCTCAGCTCACTGCAGCCTCCATCTCTCAGGTTCAAGTGATTCTCCTGCCTCAGCCTCCTGAGCAGCTGGGATTGCAGGCATGCACCACCACACCCAGATAACTCTTTGCATTTTTAGTTGAGACGGTGTTTCACTAAGTTGGCCAGGCTGGTCTCAAATTCCTGATCCCAAGTGATCCACCCGCCTCGGTCTCCCAAAGTGCTGGGATTACAGGTGTGAGCCGCTGTGCCCAGCCTGAATATCTCTTTTAAAGGCACAAAAAATATTTACCAGGCCATTTCTTGCCTCTGGAACCCGAAGAAAATAAAATTCACTTTCACATCCGCAGCAGCCAAACGGCCCCTTCAGATCCACCTGCTGAGGTCATGGCCAGCCCCGTCCCTAGCGGTTTCCCCGCCCCCAGCGGTTACCCAGGCTGCGTGGCTCGGGGGTCCAATCACAAACCACAGGAACTTTATTTTCAAGGCTCCTGCCTGGCCCGGGGGCTTGGGTTCCCACCACACAGGCCAGTTTATCACCAGCCAGCTCTGCCTCGCTTCTTTTTTATTGTTTTGTTTCCTTAGCAATAAAATCGTTGACTGACTTGTCTGGGTTTTTTAAATTACAAAATGAATGCATGATGCCTGTAACCATCTCATATAAAGAGGTATGCACGGAATTAGAATGAGAAAGTCTGTCTCACACCTTCCCTGACACCACCTGCTAGGGCTGGAGGCGGGAAAGGTGCTCCCATTGACTCCGGCAGCCAGGATCACTCAGGGGACTGGGACGCGGAGAGAGCTCGGGGATAGGGCCTAGGAGTCACCAGGTCCCGCCACCCCCCGGGCACCCGTCCAAGCCTCAGCACCCTTGCTGTGCTGGGCCTGAGTCGGCCTTCTGGCGGCCTGGAGCTGGGGAGCATGGCTACCCCAGGATGGTCAGGGATCTTTGGGAGCAGGAGGACAAAAGCCCAGGACAGCTCACCGGGGCTTCATCCTTGTGGGCCACTACAGACAGAGCCCACAGCTGAGAGGTGCAGAGAGGAGCAAGCCAGTGCCACCCAGACTGCAACCCTGACCCCACTCCACGCACCGTCCTCCCCCAGTGGCCAAACACCCCCAAACTCACAGATGCCACATCATAGGCACCACCATGGAAATGAGGCATGTTTCCAGGAAACCCCTCTACCCCCACCCCATCCCCCAACCCCAACCCCAACCTCACCCCCACTCCTCTTGTCATCTCCACCCCCCACCACCCATCCCTACACTCTCGGTGGCTCTCAGTGGCGGCCACATCAAGAACAAACCCATTGGGTCTCCGGGATACCCTGCAACAGGTGGAATTCTGAGAGGTGGGTAGGGTGGGCATTCAGGGGCTGAACTTGGATGAGTGAAGGCCCAGGGGCAGGGAGATAGAGGCAGCCATGTGTGGGACAAGGATGTCATGGTGATTCAAAGAGGCTTTGGGGCCAACATGCAGTAACAGGGCCAGGGTCACCTCCCGCCTGAACAACAACAGACAGAATATCCAGAGCCACAGCGTTAGAGACCTGGGACGTTGACAGCATCATTAGAGACCTGGGACGTTGGCAGCATCATTAGAGACCTGGGACGTTGGCAGCATCATTAGAGACCTGGGACGTTGGCAGCATCATTAGAGACCTGGGACGTTGGCAGCATCATTAGAGACCTGGGACGTTGGCAGCATCATTAGAGACCTGGGACGTTGGCAGCATCATTAGAGACCTGGGACGTTGGCAGTATCGTTAGAGACCTGGGATGTTGGCAGTATCGTTAGAGACCTAGGACGTTGGGAGCAGAGCTCCACAGTCCCTGAGAGGATGAGCCCTCCGGCTGCTGCAGCTTCTTCCTGGTGCAGTTCTGGGTTGACAGGACTGAGCTGGGAGCCTGGGGAAGCCAAGGCTCCTGGTAGAGAGGGAGAGGAGGGAGTTGCACTGACACGGAGCCTCTGGGATCTGCTCTGCACACCCTGGGCGGAAGCGGCCCAGGCCAGGGAAAGGCCCAGCTAAAGGAGTCGGAAGGAGCAACCCTGCATTCCCACAGGACCGGGAGAGGACTTGTTTCCCAGCCCGCCTGGAAAACCTCAAAATCCATGGCACTGTCAGGGGAGAACTCAGAAGGGAGACACTGGGCAGTCTCAGTGGAGGAATAATTAGGATGAACAAACCTGAAACACAAAAAAACCCAAAATTAAAGTATTGCGAGTAACACATCACCCCATAACAAATGTCAAAAACCAGGACTAACCAAATTATTGTGAATTAAAATTCACAACTTACGGCATTAAATCAAAGATTACTAGGCATGAACAGAAATATAAAAATGTGACCCCCAAATCAATTGATTGAAACTGGCCCCAAACTGATGTAGATTTAGAGTTAATAGACAAGGATATTTAAAATGTTATCAGAGGCTGGGCGCAGTGGCTCATGCCTGTAATCCCAGCACTTTGGGAGGCCAAGGTGGGCAGATCACTTGAGGTCACAAGTTCGAGACCAGCCTGCCCAACATCGCAAAACCCCATCTCTACTAAAAATACAAAAAAATTAGCCAGGTGTGGTGGCGGGCAGCTGTAGTCCCACCTACTCAGGAGGCTGAGGCAGGAGAACTGCTTGAACCTGGGGGCGGAGGTTGAAGTGAGCCAAGATTGCACCACCGCACTCCAGCCTGGGCAACAAAGTGAGACTCCATCTCAAAACAACAACAAAAAAAGTTATCAGAGCTGTGTTTAATTTTTGCAAAAGGTTAAATAGAGACATGGGAAATGTAGAAAAGAACCAAATATAAAGTGTAACTTCCAGAGATGAAAATTGGCCGGGTGCGGTGGCTCACGCCTGTAATCCCAGCACTTTGGGAGGCCGAGACGGGCGGATCACGAGGTCAGGAGATCGAGACCATCCTGGCTAACACGGTGAAACCCCGTCTCTACTAAAAAATACAAAAAACTAGCCGGGCGAGGTGGCGGGCGCCTGTAGTCCCAGCTACTCGGGAGGCTGAGGCAGGAGAATGGCGTGAACCCGGGAGGCAGAGCTTGCAGTGAGCTGAGATCCGGCCACTGCACTCCAGCCTGGGCGACAGACCGAGACTCTGTCTCAAAAAAAAAAAAAAAGTATAACTTCCAGAGATGAAAATCAAGGTACCTGAGACATGAACATACTGCATAGGATCGATGGCAGACGGACGCTGCGGAAGAAAAGAGGAGGGAAGTTGCAGCAATAGAAACTGTCCACAATGAAATGTGGGGACAAAAGAATTTTTAAGCAATTAAAAGAGTATCAGTGATGAGTGAGACAACATAAAGTGGGCAAATATATATGTAATTGCTGTGGCCAAATGAGGAGAAACAGAAAAAATATTTGAAAAAGTAAAGTATGTTCCAAAACACTGCAAATTGTATGAAAACAACAAGCCCACAAAGCCAAGTTCATCACCCCACGCACAAGACACAGATGACGAAAACCACATGGAGTCACATCATCATTAAATTGTTCAAAATCATCAAAAAAGGGAAATCTGGCAGTGTCAGGAAAGGTAATCAATAAAGCAGCCAGAAAAAATAAAAGACACATTAGACAGAGGAGAATAAAGGACAAGAGCAGGTTCACCCTCAGAAACAACGTGAACAGCAAGGGTTTTGGAGCAACAGCCTTAAAAGTCAATCTAGAATTCTATACCCAGCACAACTATCCTTTGCAAACGAAGACAAGCCTTCCAGCCTGGGCTAAATGCAAAGAGACGAAAAGACCATCACACCCATGCTTACAATGCGGGAAACACAGGAAAGCCTGGAAATGAGCACCTTCTGGAAGCTATCAGAAAGCTCAGGTCTCGGCCAACCACTCATTCCAAATCTGTGGAGATACAGGGACCAGGCTCTGGATGCGAGACACAGAACCTTTGGAACCTTTGGTTCCAGCCTTTGGTTGCCTGGAACACACTGCTGGATGCCAGATAAGCCAGGAAGAAGATCCAGCTAAATGTCAGCACATTCTAAAGTCTGCGTGAGGCTGGTCTGACCCTGGGAACCTCCACAAAGACACGGGGTGGAGGGTCCCCCTTTTGCAGAGTCCACCAGGGGCTCACAGGAAAGGTCGTGGAAAATCATGAGCAATCTTTCCTCTGGTGCTAGCGGGCGAGGAGGATGGCAGCCACCGCCAGACAGCACCATCTCCTCACTCTCCTGTGAAACGCACTATTCACTTGCAGAGAGAAGAGGGCAGAAACCGTCACCCCAGGACACTGCGGGAAGACACTGTGGTTGAGTGAGAGGAAGTGAGAAGGGAGAAGCCCTGGTCCTGGGGAACAGGAAGGAGAATGCTTGGCCCAGCTCCGTGGCTGGGAAGGAACCAGTGCACTCGTGAAAACCACACGCCTGAGACCCGAGGACACAGTGCCTGCCTAAGATGGAGCCAGAAGCATTCTCCACCCTTTCATGCAAGACTAACAAGGGCTCCATAAAAATAAAACTGGAAGAGCTGAAGGAGAAGCATTCTCCCTGGGTATGAAACCAAGAAAAGACACAAAGCCAAGGAAAAGTCATTGAGAAAATACCTGGCACATGGCCTATCCCCTAAACACAGAAGGTAACCATAGCAACAACCTCAAACCAAGTCCAAGTCCTGACCTGAGTAATAAAACCTCCACACCAAAGACCTAGAGAAGGAAGGGCAGGTCATCACCCAGCATAAAGCCGCTCATGGCAGTATCTACTGTCCTCCACAAAATGCCTGCCTTCCAGTAAAAAATTGTAAGACATGTGAAAAGCAAGAACAAACAGACTCCAAAGATGCAAAATAATCATCTAAACCAGAATTGTGTATGACACTGATGTCGGGACTATCAGGCAGGGACATAACAACCTTGAGTAGTATGTTAAGGGCTCTAACGGAAAACGTAGACAATGTACAAGATGAGATGAGTAATTTCCACAGGGAGATGGAAACTATAAGAAAGAACCAGATGGAAAGACGTCAAACCAAAACCCCAGCTACAGAGATGAAAAATGCTTTCGATGGGGCAGTAGACGCAATGCAGTGGAGGAAAGGGTCAGTGAACGTGAAGATAGATCAACACCCAATAACCAACACACGCACATGCACACACACACATGTGCATGCCTGCACACATGCACAAGCACACAGAAGCACATGCATGTACACGCCCACACACATGCACAAGCACACAGAAGCACACGCACATGCACACCCACATACACACGCACAGAAGCGCACACACATGCACGCCCACATGCACACAGAGAGAAGCACACTTATGTGCACACACATGTGCATGCCTGCACACATGCACACGCACACAGAAGCACATGCACATGCACATCTGCACACAACCACTTGCACGCAGAAGCACCTGCACGTGAATGTAATGCATGCACATGCATGTGCACGCACACTCACACACCCATGCACACATGCACACACATAGGCACACACATATGCACACACATGCACACACACGTACACACCCACACACACATGCATGCACACACCCCCACGTGTGCATATGCGGACACACACACATGCACACAAACACACATGCACACACACGCACACACACATGCACGTACATGCTGACACACACACGAACACACATGCTAATCCAAACACACTTATGCACAAACGCATACACCCCCACACACATGCACATGAACACACATGCCCCCCCACACATACGTGCATGCATGCACATATACACACACAAACACACACGCACACACACACTAGGCCACAGATCTAAGAAACTTAACACTAAGGAGGGCAAATACCAAAAATAACTGCACCTAGGCATATCAAATTCAAACTTTTGAAAACTAAAGGCAAAGGCAGCATGGCTCACACCTGTAGTCCCAGCTCAGGAGGCTGAGGCATGAGAACTGCTTGAACCTGGGAGGCAGAGGCTGCAGGGAGCCGAGATTGCCCCACTGCACTCCAGCCTGGGTGACAGAGCCGGACTCCATCTCAAAAAAAGAAAAAAGGAAGCTAAAGGCAAAGTAGAACTCTTGGAGGGATCCAGTGGCCTGGGAGTGCGGGGGTGGTGGGAACACAATACCTATAGAGGAACAGGATGTAAGAATCACAGCTGACTTCTTGTCATAAATCATTCAAGGAAGAAGCCAATGGAGTAGCATCTTTAATTACTGAGAAACGACATAAACCTGTCAACCCAGAATTCAATCGCCAGCAAAACTATCCACCAAATATGAAGGATGCAGTCTTTCTCTGGCAAACAAAACCCAAGGGAATGCACGGCCCTCAGGTCTACTCGACAGGAAATGCCGAAGGAAGTTCTTCAGGCAGAAGGAGCGTGGTGTCCACCGGGAACTTGGGTCTACACAAAGCAATGAAGAAAGTTGGAAATTGAATAAAATAATTTAAAATAAAGTTTACTTTTTCTTATTTTTATTTGCTCTAAAATATAATTAACTGTCCAAAGCGAAATGTACAAAGTGAAAAACAGAAGCAATGTATTTTGTGTCTATAGCACATATAAATGTAAAATATACAATAATTCCCAATATTGCAAAGGGTGTGAAGGAGGAGCTGGGACTGTTCAATTACTCCAAGAAAGATTTTTTTAACAAAGGGAGGAAAGAAACTGAGCCAAATGAAACAAACACAAAGTAGCTAGCAAGATGGTAGATTTTAATCCAACCATATCAATAATCACTACAAATGTGAGTGATCTAAAAGCACCAGTTAAAAATAAAGAGATTGTCAGATTGGATTTTAGAAAACAATATCTAACTACAGTGTGTGAAAAAAATCACTTTCAGCATAACGACAAAGATGGTAAAAAGCCGAAAGATGGAAAAAGATGTACTATCTAAACACTAAGCCGCAGAAACCTGGAGGAACTCTGTTCATATCAGAATAAGTAGCTTCAGAACAAAGGATATTATCAGGGATAAAGAGGAACATTTACCTCATGATAAAAAGGTCAGTTCTCCAAGAAGACATAACCATCCTAAATGTGTAGTCAGCTCATAACAGAGTCTCAAAATGCATGAAGTAAACACTGAGAGAATTAAAAGGAGAAACTGGGAAATCCACAGTTTTAACTGGAGATGTCAGCACTCCCCCAGCAGTAATTGACGGAACAGTCAAGTAGAAAATCAGTAACATCTTGGCCAACATAGTGAAACCCCATCTCTACTAAATACAAAAAATTAACCAGGCGAGGTGGCGGGCGTCTGTAGTCCCAGCTACTCAGGAGGCTGAGGCAGGGGAATCGCTTGAACCCAGGAGGCGGAGGTTGCAGTGAGCTGAGATCGCACCATTGCACTCCAGCCTGGAGACAGAGCGAGACTCAAAAAAAAAAAAAAAAAAAAAAAAAGAAAGAAAAGAAAAGAAAGAAAATCAGTCACAATACAGATGACCTGAACAACCTCAGCCAATTGGAACTAACTGACATGTGTAAAACAAAGTAACACACAGACACCCAGAGGCACCTTCCTCTCAGGCACACATGAGATTCACCAAGACAGCCTGTATTCTGGTCATAAAACAAACTCTCAAATTTAAAAGAATAGAAATCATACAAAGTATGGTCTTAGTACATAAAGAAATTAAACTAGAATTAAATAACAGAATATGTGTGAAGTCTCACAAATATTTGGAAATTGAATGGCACACTCTAAAATAATCTATGAAACAGGAAGTATCAAGAAAAATTCGAGGCCGGGCGCGGTGGCTCAAGCCTGTAATCCCAGCACTTTGGGAGGCCGAGACGGGTGGATCACGAGGTCAGGAGATCGAGACTATCCTGGCTAACATGGTGAAACCCCGTCTGTACTAAAAATACAAAAAACTAGCCGGGCGTGGTGGCGGGCGCCTGTAGTCTCAGCTACTTGGGAGGCTGAGGCGGGAGAATGGCGTGAACCCGGGAGGCGGAGCTTGCAGTGAGCCGAGATCACGCCACTGCACTCCAGCCTGGGAGACACAGCGAGACGCCGTCTCAAAAAAAAAAAAAAAAAATCGAAAATGTTTTGAACTGAAATGAAAATGTAAAGAATAACATCAAAATTTGTGGTAGGTAGGTAAAGCAGTGCTTACAGGAAAATTTATAGTATTAAATTATTAGAAAAAGAAGAAATATTTCATATAAGTAACCCAAACTTCCACCTAAAGAAACTAAAAATGCAGAGAAAATTAAACCTAAAGTAAGTAGAAGGAAGGAAATAATAAAGATTACAGCAAAAATCAATGAAATTGAAAGCAAAGTCAACCAAACCAAAATCTGGTTCTTTGAAAAAATAAAATTGATAAACCTTAGACTGAACAATAAAAAAAAGAAAGAAGGAGGCTGGACATGGTGGCTCACGCCTGTAATCCCAGCACTGTGGGAGGCGAACATGGGGGATCACTTGAGTCCAGGAGTTCAAGACCAGCCTGACCAACATGGTGAAACCTCATCTCTACTAAAAATACAAAAATTAGCTGGGCATGGTGACGGGTGCCTGTGATCCCAGCTACTCAGGAGGCTGAGGCAGGAGAACCGCCTGAACCAGGGAGGCAAATGTTGCAGTGAGCCGAGATCGCACAATTGCACTCCAGCCTGGGCAACAGAGCAAGACTGTTGTAAAAAGAAGATGCAAATTATATCAGAAACAAAAGAAGAGGACATCACTCTCAATACCACTCATTAAAGGAACAATAAAAAAACACATTAAAGGAACAATAAAAAAAATACTAGGAACAACTCCATACCCAGGTTCAACAACTGAAGTGGACCAATTCCTTGAATGACACAAACTACCAAAACTCTTTCAAGAAAAAATAGATAACCGAGATAGTCTTATGCCTGTTAAAGAACCTGAATTTGTAGCTAAAAGCCTTTCCAGGCCAGGCGCGGTGGCTCAAGCCTGTAATCCCAGCACTTTGGGAGGCCGAGACGGGCGGATCACAAGGTCAGGAGATCGAGACCATCCTGGCGAACACGGTGAAACCCCGTCTCTACTAAAAAATACAAAAAACTAGCCGGGCGAGGCAGCGGGCGCCTGTAGTCCCAGCTACTCGGGAGGCTGAGGCAGGAGAATGGCATAAACCCGGGGGGCGGAGCTTGCAGTGAGCTGAGATCCGGCCACTGCACTCCAGCCCGGGCGACAGAGCCAGACTCCGTCTCAAAAAAAAAAAAAAAAAAAAAAGCCTTTCCAAACAGAAAATTTTAGGCTCCTATGGTTCCACTGGTAAATTCTAACAAACGTGTAAGGACGGAGTAACGTCAGAGTTACAGGATCAGTTTCAGGAAAGAGAAGTCGCTGTGTATCTGTTGCTGAATAACAAATTGCCCTAAAACATAGTGGCTTAAAAATATGAAAACCTTTATCATCTCATAGTTTCTGCAGCTCAGGAGTCAGACAGCACGCAGCCGATCTCCACTCCCAACGTGCAGGGCCTCTGCCATAAACCTCGAAGGCTCGTTCACTCACATGTCGGGGGCTGGTACAGACTGTCGGCAGAGGCTTGAGCTGGAACTGTTGACCAAGACACACAAGTGGCCATGTGGCCTCTGGGCTTCCTCACAGTGTGATGTCTGGATTCCAGGGGTTGGCATCCTGAGAAAGAGCCAAGCAGAAGCCGCCCTCGGATCCTTGCCTAGCCCTGGAGTCAGGCGGTGTCACTCCCGTACCTTCTAACCTGGGCCCCCAGGCCCAAGAGGAGGAAATGGAGACCCCACCTCCCAGTGGAGGGAAGGCAAGGTCCCGCCGTTGGGGAAGCACATGGGATACACCCGTGCGGCTGCTGCTGGAGAAGTGAGTTTGCCATACCCGTTTCTTCTATGGGAACATCTGCCTGCATCTCACCTGCTAATTCCTGGGTGCCGTTTGTCCATTTTCACTGCAACAGGGGCCCCCACAGTACATGCAGACCAGGCTTCTTCAGAGTCCTGGCAGGGCCTGTCTGAGGGGAAGGCCCAGGTTGGTCCCTGGGTGACAGGCAGCCCTCCGAGCAGCGCCCACATCCCCACGGAGGCCACAGCACCCAGCCTGCCACTTAGAGAGACCCCTCAGGTTCCCTCTGGCCTGGTCTGCACCGTGGAGGGCGGGGGTCTCACAAGCACAGAAGGAAGAACACAGGTGTCGCCCACAGACCCCCATCTCCTGGCTATGTCTTGAGGGCTGAGCAGGGGCTGGGGGGCACTGGGACCTGTGGCCCCTCCCAAACCCCTACATGGGTTCCTCCATGCTCCTGTCACTCTGCCCTCCTCAGATTCAGTGCCCCTCGGGGCAGCCCGGGCAAAGCCCGCAGTCCCTGAGAAGGCATAGGGTTGCGGAAGCATCCCCCTCCAGCCACGCTGGCCTGTGCTGGATCCCGGGACCTCACCCGTTCACCTGTGGCAGGAAGTGACCCCGTCTTGGGTAGTGACTATCTGGGGCTGGTGCTGTGTGGCCATAAAAAGAATTTACCACAACAGTTGTAGGTAAAGAAAGGCAGATTTATTAGAGAAGGTAATGCACCTGCTGTGCACGTGGCTGGATCCAGGAGGCACTGCTGGCCCTCAGGGCGGACGGAAGGGTGGATGGATGCATGGTGGCAGGCCCCCGGCTGCAGGGAGCATGCAGCACAGGCTGATTGGATATCAAGTGAATAGCCTGTCCTGTGCTGTGCTGGGGTGCAAAGGAATGAGCCACGTCAGCCACGACCCAAGCGGAGCTGACCAGGGCTACGTCTATGGAATGATGGAGGGGCTAGGTGTGGTCAGAACTCACCAGGGAAGAGTGACCCTCCAAGAGGGACACTCAGGGAAGCTTCGTAGACGAAGCAGAGCTTGGGCGAGGCCTTGCGGTTGGGGGAGGGCCAGGAAGGGCAGCTTCGTCCTTCCAAGACAAGGGGGCTGGAGGTCTCGGTGGGGGCAGAGGTGGGGGCACTGCACGAGCTGTAGAGCGCCAAGTCTGGGCCTAGGTGGTCTCGCGTCCCAGAGCCTGCCTGTGGCGAGGCGGGCAATGAGGCAGGTGGCCCATCCGGCCACTGCCTGAGCAACCAGGAGGATTTGGTCTCCGACCAGCAGCAGGGAGGAAGTTAACGTAAATCTGTTCCAATGCAAATGTCAAACCAACCCTGCACAGGAAAACTTAGCAGCTCTGAATGTCAAGGAGGGAGTCCCGGCTCTAGCTGGCAGCGCGGCATGGCTGAGCTGTTTCCTCCAGCTCCTGGGCTGTGGGAGGAGGCTGCTGGCACGGGGCCACTGCCTGGCACGGAGGGGCTGCCGGGACCTTTGAGAACTGAGGCACACCAGGGAGACGATCTGGAGACTCATCGCTGGAGGGAAGGAGCCCCAGCAAGCACAGCCCAGTCCAGGGACTCCTGTCCGCATAGCCTGAGGCACACGGGAGCCGGTGCGCCAAGGGGCCTCCCCTCGAGACCAGGGCTGCTGACGACAGAGCCAGGATGCAGAGCAGAAGGTAAATCCTGCAGCAGCAGGATGGCATCTGAGCCAAGGCTGAGGAAGCAGCACCGGGATTCACTGTCAGGCCAGGAAAAGGCGGAGGCGCTGGTGGGCCTCAGTCCCCCGGACACCAGCTGGCTGTGTTATGAGAGATCTCCTGTTTGGACAGGGGAGGGTCTGGGGCCACCGTCTGGGTGTGATGCCCGAGGGACCTGAGTCCAGGCGGGGGCTCCACCCTGAGGGGTGCGTGGGTGACGGGCTCCCAAGACATGACCAGGCTGGGTGTGAAGACAAGGCCACATGAGGCTGGAAGACAGTGCAGGGCAAACCAAGGCCAAGCGACTACCCATCGTGAGGCTGCAAGGACCGACCCCGCACGCAGAGAGGCACAAGGTGACATCTGAGGCAGGGAGCACATCCAAGACCACACAGGACGGCATTTCAGAGAGACCGGGCACCATGTGCTCCCCACCCTTGGAGCTACCCCCAGACCCTGCTCCTCCCTCAGCCCCCCTTCAGCAGGTACAACCTCACTTCTCTTTCCCTTCCCCCACTTCCAGCAGGTGCGGCCTCACCTCTCTTTCCCTGCCCCCCAGTAGGTGCGGCCTCGCCTCTCTTTCCCTAACCCCCCAGCAGGTGCGGCCTCACCTCTTTCCCTGCCCCCACCAGCAGGTGCGGCCTCGCCTCTCTTTCCCTACCCCCCAAGCAGGTGCGGCCTCGCCTCTCTTTCCCTACCCCCCAGCAGGTGCAACCTCACCTCTCTTTCCCTGCCCCCCAGCAGGTGCGGCCTCACCTCTGTTTCCCTACCCTCCCCCAGCAGGTGCGGCCTCACCTCTCTTTCCCTGCCCCCCAGCAGGTGCGGCCTCACCTCTGTTTCCCTACCCTCCCCCAGCAGGTGTGGCCTCGCCTTTCTTTTCTGACCCCACAGTAGGCAGCAGGTGCTCCTGCCCATGTGAGAGGTTGGTGCAGCTCCCTCTCTCCGCTGGCTGACGGCAGACCCCGGGGTCCCCGCCCAGAGTCCCTCCAGGCAGAAGACGACACCCGGCACAGTCCTTGTCTCCTGAGATGAACTCGAGCTGAACCATTTTGCTTTTAAATTTAAGAAGAAATGAAGTGTTTTGCATTTTATTAAAGCAGATATGGCTGCAATCGGGCTCCTAAGGACTCAGCCAAGCTCAGATGCTGGGACTTTCCGGTGGTCACCGTCAGCGAATCCCCAAGCCCGCGGACATGGCCCCGGCTGGAGGGAAGGGTCGGGGGGACGGATGGAAACGGAACCAACACCCTCAGGACGCAGCTCCAGGCAGGGGATGGTGGTGGTGGTGTAGGGGGCACTGGTTCAGGGCAGCTGGGGGGCTCCAAGGAGGAGGCAGGGCTGGAGGTGGACTGGGAGGGACCAGGAAGTTCAGGAAGGTTCTAGAAGAGAGTAGAGGCTGGGCTCGGTGGCTCAAGCCTGTAATCCCAGCACTTTGGGAGGCCGAGACGGGGGAATCACGAGGTCAGAAGATCGAGACCATCCTGGCTAACACAGTGAAACTCTGTCTCTACTAAAAAATACAAAAAACTAGCCGGGTGAAGTGGCGGGCGCCTGTAGTCCCAGCTACTCGGGAGGCTGAGGCAGGAGAATGGCTAAACCCGGGAGGTGGAGCTTGCAGGGAGCTGAGATCCGGCCACTGCACTCCAGCCTGGGCGACAGAGCGAGACTCCGTCTCAAAAAAAAAAAAAAAAAAAGTAGAGAGGAGGGAAGGTGGGTGTGGGGATGGCACAGAGGGTTGCCTTCAGAGGGTCCAGTGCTGCTAGAGAGCTGGGGACTTGTGCACCATGCAGACTTCAGGGTAGGGAGCACCACAGTTGGGGGATCCGCGGGCAGCGGCCAGGAGGGAGGAGGTGGCCGGGGCTGCAGGAGGAGGTGCGGGCTTGGCTGGGTGGAGGTGGAGGGGCTGCAGGAGGAGGCACAGGTGGGGCCTGGTGGAGGTGGAGGAGCTGCAGGAGGAGGTGCAGGCCCAGTGGAGGCGGAGGGGCTGCAGGAGGAGGCACGGGACAGGCCAGGTGGAGGGGTTGTAGGAGGTCCTGGACAGACAAGCTCACAGGAGCAAGTGTGAAAGTCCAGCTCTGTACACACAGAAGCAGCTTCCAGTCGGAATCCTTAAGCTGGCAGCTTGTGAGTTGGTCTGAGAAGATCCATGTGCTTATGTCTGGTGTGTGGCTTGGGGGCTCCCTCCCTCCTTCGGGGAGTGACCCAGGTGCTCCGCCTCAGTGAGCCTCTGTTCCGCTCTTGCGAGCTCCCGCGTCTCTCAGTGGCGTGGACGTTTGGGGTTGGCGGTTGGGGCGGGAGGTGCTGGAAGGTGAGAGGTGCCTGTTATCTGCCCCTCAGGGACACCCAGTGACCTGGTGGTTCTGAGTCCTGCCAGGAGTGGGGGCCACAGGCGGCCGACTCCGGGTTCTGCCCACAGAATGGCTATTTCCCTGGGCCCCCTTGTTCTACTCTTTGGGCCTCAGTTTCCAATTCCTCAAACCAGCAGGTGGATGCTGTGGGCCTTTCCTACAGCACCCCAGAGCCAGGGGAGGAGGCGAGGAGGGTGTGGACCAGGCAAGGCGTTGTGTGGGGTCCGTTCCCGGGTGTGGAAGGTGATGGACGGGGCAGGGAGTGAGGAACAGGAGCCGACTGGGATGGGGCTGGAGCGGGGCTATACTGGCACGTCCACACTGGACACAGGATGAGGCCATCTCGGAAGTGCCCGGAGGCGATGCTGAGACCTCTAGGCCATGGAGGATGAGGGAGCCCTGGAATCCCTGGCCCAGCCCACGTGTGCTCAGATCCTCTGCCCTGAGCCCCGCCCCGGCGCACAGACCTCAGTCTGCTCAAAACTGACGAAGTTCTTGTAGCTGCTAAGCCTGGTTTCAGGCCCCAAGGAGATCGCCATGGGCTTGTCGAGGCCTCTCTGCTGGCCGAGACCCAGCCCAGGAGGAAGAGGGCTCTACCCTTGTTTGTTTAAATTGTAAAACACACAACATAAAAGTTACCATCATCACCATTTAAAGCATGCAGTTCAGCGGTTTAAGTATAGCACATTCCCACTGTTGTGTGACCTTTGTCACCGTCCATCTCCAGGACTTTCATCTTCCCAAACTGAAACTCTGCCCCCATTAAACACTCACTCCCATTTCTCCTTCCCAGCCCCTGGCACTCACTTCCTACCCGTCATCTCTGAATCCGGCTACTCTAATACCTCCTACAGGGAGAACCATCCTACCATCCATCTCTCTGAATCTGGCTACTCTAATACCTCCTATGGGTAGAACCGTCCCACCATCCATCTCTGAATCCGGCTACTCTAATACCTCCTACGGGGAGATATTAGAACCGTCCTACCATCCATCTGAATCCGGCTACTCTAATACCTCTTACGGGTAGAACCATCCTACCATCCGTCTCTCTGAATCTGGGTACTCTAATACCTCCTGCAGGTAGAACCGTTCTACCCTCCACCTCTGAATCTGGCTACTCTAATACCTCCTGCAGATATAACCGTCCTACCCTCCATCTCTAAATCTGGTTACTCTAATACCTCCTATAGGGAGAACCGTCCCACCCTCTGTTTCTGAATCCGGCTACTCTAATACCTCCTACAGGTAGAATTGTCCCACCATCCGTCCCTGAATCCGGCTACTCTAATACCTCCTACGGGTAGAACCGTCCCACCATCTATCCCTGAATCCGGCTACTCTAAAACCTCCTGCGGGTAGAACCGTCACACCATCCGTCTCTGAATCTGGCTACTCTAATGCCTCCTGCAGGTAGAACCGTCCCACCATCCGTCTCTGAATCCGGCTACTCTACTTCCTACAGGTAGAACCGTCCTACTATCCATCTCTGAATCTGGCTACTCTAATACCTCCTACAGGTAGAATTATCCCACCATCTGTCTCTGAATCCAGCTACTTTAATACCTCCTGCAGGTAGAACTGTCCCACCGTCTGTCTCTGAATCCAGCTACTCTAACACCTGCTATAGGTAGAACTGTCCCACCATCCATCTCTGAATCCAACGACTCTAATACCTCCTACAGGTAGAACCGTCACACCATCCGTCTCTGAATCTGGCTACTCTAATACCTCCTACAGGTAGAATCATCCCACCATCTGTCTCTGAATCCAGCTACTTTAATACCTCCTGCAGATAGAACTGTCCCACCATCTGTCTCTGAATCCAGCTACTCTAACACCTCCTATAGGTAGAACCGTCCCACCATCCATCTCTGAATCCAACGACTCTAATACCTCCTACAGGTAGAACCGTCACACCATCCGTCTCTGAATCTGGCTACTCTAATACCTCCTACAGGTAGAATCATCCCACCATCTGTCTCTGAATCCAGCTACTTTAATACCTCCTGCAGGTAGAACTGTCCCACCATCTGTCTCTGAATCCAGCTACTCTAACACCTCCTATAGGTAGAACCGTCCCACCATCCATCTCTGAATCCAACGACTCTAATACCTCCTACAGGTAGAACCGTCCCACCATCCATCTCTGAATCCAACGACTCTAATACCTCCTACAGGTAGACCCGTCACACCATCCGTCTCTGAATCCGGCTACTCTAATACCTCCTATGGGTAGAACCGTCCCACCATCCATCTCTGAATCTGGGTACGCTAATACTTCCTACGGGTAGAACCGTCCCACCATCCGTCTCTGAATCTGGGTATGCTAATACCTCCTATGGGTAGAACCGTCCCACCATCCGTCGCTGACTCCGGCTACTCTAATACCTCCTACAGGTAGAACCGTCCCACCATCCGTCCCTGAATCCAGATACTCTAATACCTCCTACGGGTAGAACCATCCCACCATCCATCCCTGAATCGGCTACTCTAATACCTCCTACAGGGAGGTATTAGAACCTTCCTGCCGGGCGCGGTGGCTCAAGCCTGTAATCCCAGCACTTTGGGAGGCCGAGACGGGCGGATCACGAGGTCAGGAGATCGAGACCATCTTGGCTAACACGGTGAAACCCCGTCTCTACTAAAAAAAAATACAAAAAAAAACTAGCCGGGCGAGGTGGCGGGCGCCTGTAGTCCCGGCTACTCGGGAGGCTGAGGCAGGAGAATGGCGGGAACCTGGGAGGCAGAGCTTGCAGTGAGCTGAGATCCGGCCACAGCACTCCAGCCTGGGTGACAGAGCGAGACTCCGTCTCAAAAAAAAAAAAAAAAAAAAAAAAAAAAAGAACCTTCCTACCATCCGTCTGAATCCGGCTACTCTAATGCCTCCTGCGGGTAGAACCATCCCACCATCCGTCTCTGAATCCGGCTACTCTAATACCTCCTACAGGTAGAACCGTCCTACCATCCATCTCTGAATCTGGCTACTCTAATACCTCCTACAGGTAGAATCATCCCACCATCTGTCTCTGACTCCAGCTACTCTAACACCTTCTATAGGTAGAACCGTCCCACCATCCGTCTCTGAATCCAACGACTCTAATACCTCCTACAGGTAGAACCGTCACACCATCCGTCTCTGAATCTGGCTACTCTAATACCTCCTACAGGTAGAATCATCCCACCATCTGTCTCTGAATCCAGCTACTCTAATACCTCCTGCAGGTAGAACCATCCTACCCTCCGTCTCTGAATCCGGTTACTCTAATACCTCCTACGGGTAGAACCGTCCCACCATCCATCTCTGAATCCAGCTACTCTAATACCTCCTATGGGTAGAACCATCCCACGATCTGTCTCTGAATCCGGCTACTCTAACACCTCCTACAGGTAGAACCGTCCTACCGTCCATCTCTGAATCTGGCTACTCTAATACCTCCTACGGGTAGAACCGTCCCACCATCCATCTCTGAATCCGGGTACGCTAATACCTCCTACGGGTAGAATCGTCCCACCATCCATCTCTGAATCCAGCTACTCTAATACCTCCTACAGGTAGAACCGTCCTACCATCTGTCCCTCTGAATCCGGCTACTCTAATACCTCCTACAGGTAGAATCATCCCACCATCCGTCTCTGAATTCAGCTACTCTAATACCTCCTGTGGGTAGAACTGTCCCACCATCTGTCCCTGAATCTGGCTACTCTAATACCTCCTGCGGGTAGAACTGTCCTACCCTCCGTCTCTGAATTCCTGGGGCACTCTGGAAAACCTCTCCTGACCATCCTGGCTAGCTTCGGGGCCCACTCCTGACGGAGGAGCAGAGGGCGGCTGGTGTGGGCCCCTCAGAACTGGAGCTGTGGGAGGACCCGGAGCTCGCCATGAACACCCACCGTCCCTGGTGACCCGGTTTTGGCTCTGGGTCTTAGTGGGCTTCCCAGGGCATGTTAACTCGGACTGGGAGGGCACACTGGCTTCCAAGAGGTTCCGACGCCTAGGAGGAGACCATGGCTGGAGCTGGGGGCCCGCTGCCGGACAGGGTGGGGGCAGGATGAGTGCTGGAGGGAGGGTGCTCTGGGTGCAGGGCTGAGTCCTAATTAACAAACACACCTGGGCACGGGACGGCTATAGAAAGAAAGGCAGGAACAAGCACGGTGAGCACGTGCAGACGCAGGAGCCCAGCGCTGCTGCCTGTGTGTTCTCTGCCGTGGCTGTGCCATTTCACCTCCCCCCCAGCACGGGCGCCCCTGAGTCTTGGGCAGGCGTTTCCGTTCCCCCGTCCCTCTCCGGAGCAGCAGGCAGTGGCCTGTTGAGTTCTGTGATTCCTGCGCTGGGTCTGGGCTTCAGGCTCCTGCTGGACTCAGTCTGTGGGAGGTCTTGGGGCACGTGCCTGTTTGGTGAATGAATGAATGAATGAGTGAATGAGTGAATGGGAGAATTCGTGCCATCACTTGCTGCAATGCCTCTGGGCCTGTTTTCGGGCCTGCCATAATCGGGGGCAGAGCCAATTCGGAGAATTTAGGTCACAATTCTGATTCCGCCTGTCCTTGGGACTCCAGGTGCTGGCTGACCCTGCACAGTAGGGGGCGCTGGCGTCCAGGTGGCTGCTGTGGCCCAGCACAGGGCAGGCGAGGAGCAGGCCGGGGGACTGGACAGCCCAAGGCCGCCGGGCCAGGGTGGAGTCCAGGCTGCAGGGACTGAAGCCACAGAGCAGTCCCTCCTGCTCCAGCCCTGCAGGAGCTCCCACCCAGGAGCCAGGAGCCAGGCCTGGGGAGCCTGGGATCTGTGTGCCTGTCTAGCTTTGCCCGCCTTGCCGACGGATGGGCACACACAGAGGGATGAGGACTAACGCACACGCCTCTGCCATGCGTCCAGAGCTGTGGCTGTGGCCTCCCTGTGGGGAAGAGCCAGGTCATCTCAACTTAGCTGTGGGTTTAGCCGAGCAGTTCCCGCCCAGGGTGCAGGTCAGGTGGGCCTTTCAGGGCCTCTGCTGCCAGGTGGAGTGGGTGCCCATGGGGAGGAGTGGGTGCCCATGGGGAGGAGTGGGTGCCCATGGGGTCCTCCTCTGGGTGAGCCCTGCAACCAGGTAGGCATCGTAGGCTTGGTCACCAGCTGGAGGGGGCCGTGGGGTCCGTCCCTGGAGGGGGTGTGGGGTCCGTCCCTGGAGGGGGTGTGGGGTCCGTCCCTGCAGGGGGCCGTGGGGTCCATCCCTGGAGGGGGCCGTGGGATCCGTCCCTGGAGGGGGTGTGGGGTCCGTCCCTGGAGGGGGCCGTGGGATCCGTCCCTGGAGGGGGTGTGGGGTCCGTCCCTGGAGGGGCCGTGGGGTCCGTCCCTAGTGAGGCCCCTGCAGGCCCAGCTCATGGTGGGGCTCCGCACTCACTCTCTGGCTGGCCCTAGACAGGGGACTCCTGAGCTCCCCTGGAGACCCCTTGTTCAGGTGGTCCCCCCACCCTGTTTCCCATCACCATGTTGACCATGGCCCCCTCTAGCCCCTCCCAGACCCTCACATGTGCCCCTGTCCCCGTGTCCTCTTCAGACTGGAGCACTCGGGGGCTCCTGCAAATGTGCCCCCTTTGTGAGAGAACCCGCAGGTGTGGAGAAGTACCCAGCAGCCCCCAAGGAACTCAGTGTCACAGCAGGAAGGCGGCAGCGTGGGCGGGTGGACACCTGCGCCCTGTGTGGGGGCATAAATCACCCTACAAGGCGCTCGTCACCAGGTGGGATGTCGGCCTCGCCACAGAGCTCCCCAGCTGAGGGCCTCAGCGATCGTGGGGGGCAGAAGAGCTTGTCCAGAGGCCAGAGATGGGCAGAGGAAGATGTGGGCAGGGAGTGGGGGCAGGGAGACAGACAAGCAGACGAGGGGCCAGGCCAACAACAGGAGGTACCCAAGTGGACACGTGGTGGCCGGCGATCCTGCCCAGGCGAGCTGATGGACCGCAGGTGCTCCAGGAGCAGGCCCAGGCCCCAGCATCTGTCTGGGTGGCTGCAGGCCTCAGACGGGAGGGAGAGCTCGGCACCCCCAGAGAGAGCCCAGGGACCACAGTGGCCCCTCCTCTGGCCAGAGCCCTAGGACCCGGCTGCCCCTGCTCCTCACCCACTGTGGCCCCCAGCCCCACTGTTCCACAACACCCCAGCTCTTTCGTGCCCTGAGGAGAGGGACCACCCGTCCGCACACCCGGTCCACAGCACCGCACCCAACCCAGCCCCAGCATCGGCCAGAAGTCCCCGGCCCTCAGACCGGCCACCCAGAGACAGTGGGAGTGAGGAGGCCACACACTGTCCAGGTTGAATCACTGCGTTTTAATGAGTGCACAGGTCCACCTGGCGTCCGAACTCGTCCCCGTGGCAGCAGGGATCCCCAGAACCTTCCACCGCCCTCCTGGCCGCAGGACCCCACACCCGACGTCCCCCACAAACCCGCACTGGCGCATTCTTGTGGCTCTGGCATCAACCTGTCCGTGTAAGTTAATATCTCGGCTAATCTGTTAGAAAACTAGAGTTCATTCCCTGGGCGTCTATCCCTAGAAAACGGACGGTGCACAAAGTTGAGATTGAAGTGTGCGGGGTAACACATCCACCAAAAAAAGGCCTGGTCACTATGGCACAAGGACACATACAAAATGGTCAGAAGTGTACGTCGGTACTGAAGGCATTATGAAATATTCTTTGGAGCATGAACAAAAGTGCAGACAGCCAGAGGCAATGGCGCAAATGGGGAAGCTGCAGCCACCGGCACGGCCAGAGGATGGCAGACTGCAATGGCGTGGGGCGCGGGCGTGGCGGGCGCGCGAGGGCTGAGTGGATCCCAGGCAGAGGGATGGCGTCCAGCGGGACCGCCCGCTCTGGGCGCCCCAGTGCGAGACTCCTCTGTGAGACCCCTCCTGCCCTGCGCTTGTCTCTGGAGCCCATCCCTTGGGCCCCTCGCCCACCCCACCTGGAGGCAGGGTCCAGGGCGTCCGTACCTGGCAGAGCCAGGGGGCACGGGGTGACCTCAGGGAGTTCCTGTCCACATGCATTAAGGCAACGACTTTGTAAAACCCAGGCAGAGTTGGTGTGTGGCGTATGGCGATGTGCATGCGCCTGCCTGGCAGCCCTGGGGACCGGCCCCTCCTTGCTGGCGCCTGGCCAAGAGTCAGATGCTGAGGACCTCTCAGGACGGGGCCACTGGCCAGAGCCAGTCTCCTCGGCCAGCCAGGGGCACCACAGCAAGTGTCCAAGCCCAGAGCACACTCAACCCCACCCCACAAATGCCTTTTAAAACTTTGAAGAGGCCCCTCCCTCCCAAGCGGCCCTTTCCCGTCTCCTCCACCATTTCCCACAACCTCCTCAGTGACATCACCTCCTCCTGGATCTGCCATCAGCCCCCACCCTTACAAGACAGCAAAGTTCAGCAAACTGGGACCCCCATTCGCTCATGCTCCCGGGCTCACGGAAAGCTTCTGGGTGTGCAGCTTCTCCAGGTCTCCCGGAGGGACAGGAACCTGGGTATTCCCTCCACCCCGGAGTCCACCATCCCACATCCTTCAGGAAGCTGCCCTGGCTGTCTGTCCTGCTCCTTAGCGCTTTGCTGGGGCCGAGGTGGAGCCTGCCCCACTGGGTGGGAACACAGGACGGCTGGCCCAGCACAGCCACACAGGCTCCCCGGGTGGTCATTCCATCCTGCAGCCCCCAAAGGCCCTGACCAGGCCTCTCCACCCCACCCTCATGCCCTGAACATACATACATGTGGCCTGGGAGTTCTGCATGGGTGTGGGGGTTGGGGGAGGCACTGGACAGGGTCAGAGGATACTGGGGGCACCCGTGCACTGAGCGCCCACCCCTCAGAGCTCAGCCCCCTGCCGGGCACCCTCCACGGCAGGTCCAAGCCTGGTGAGCCATCCCTCTCACACCACGTTTGCTATAAGGGTTTGTGTCACTGGGGCTGTGCAGTGTCCACCTGTGATCTCGCCAGTGCCCCGGCCTCCGCTCGTACGGCACTCACAGCTCGGGGCAGTGGGGACAACAAGGGTGTTTCTGCGAAGCTCTCACGGCTCCTTCGGCTTCTAGGAAGCGACTAGAAATAGCTCAGGGCCCAGTTCTTTCTAGAAAGAAGGGGGTGTCCTTTACGGGGGTCCCTGACTGTGGGGGACCGAGCCCAGCTGGGGTCTTCCTCCCCTTCTCTCTAGCAGCAGGTCTCTCCGGCAGCAGGGTCTGGAATCTAGAAAAACAGACCTCCAGCCCTGAAGGGGGTAAATGTTAAAACGCACGCCCCGGCTGTGCCTCTCCTCCGGGCGGGACTTGGGGTGATCAGACCCACAGCTCAGAAGGTGCCCCTGGAGAAGCCCTCACAGTGCCTGGGGCGATTCCAGCCTCCAAGTGGGGGCTTGAGACAAGGTTCTCCAAAAGTTAGGGGCATCGCTGAGGGGCAGTGTGTCCTCCAGTGGGGGATGTTGGGCACCTGCCCTGCTCAGACATCTGTGTGTGGGAGGCGTGGGAGGCGCGGGAGGCGTGGGAGGCGTGGGAGGCGTGGGAGGGGCCCTCCCCCAGCGTGTCCCAGCCGCGGTCACAGCTGGAAGATTCACGGACTGCAATTTTACGCAGAGGAAGAAGGAGAAGCTGGGCCAGGAAACCACAATGGGCAGCAGCGCCTGCCTGGGCCAGGGCCTGGGATTCGAGGCTGGGCCACCCATCCCAGGAGGGCCCAGCACCTCCAGGGCAGACCAAACACAGGACCCAGATGAACACACATACAGACGCTGGGACACCCTGGCATCTGACAGAGCCCCTCCTCTGGATGGCTGCCAGGCTGTGGGCGGGGGCAGCACAAGACCCTGACTGGGCTCTGCCTGGCACTCTGCCACTGTGGACCAGGAACCCAGACAGTCGGATACCCCACCACAGGGCTTGACATTCCGGCATCACCACGACCCCTAAAGCCACAATTACTCCCTGTAACCCCTCCCTAGGCAGCTTAAACCCAGCAGGGTCAAAGAGAAAGACCAGAGACAGAAGGGCTCCAATGCTGGAGGTGGGAGGAGTGTGCACGCATGCGTGTGTGTGTGTGCATGTGTGCCATGTGGTCTGTGCACTTGTGTGTGCACGTGGTCTGTGTGTATGTGTGTGCTGTGTGGTCTGTGCACTTGTGTGTGCATGTGTCAGTGCTGTGTGTGGTCTGTGTACTTGTGCATATGTGTGTACTGTGTGTGACCTATACATGTGTGTGCATGTAAGAGTGCATGTGTATACCTGTATGCAGGAATGTGTGTGCACATATGTGTACAGTGCATGGTCTATACACGTGTGGTCTGTGCACATGTGTGCACATGTGTGTGCATGTGTGCAAGCATGCACGTATGTCTGTATGCGGGCGTGTGTGAGCACGTGTGTGTGCCAGTGGGCATGTAGGGATGTGCGCTCTAACAAACATCGTGGGAGCTCTTTGCCATGAGGCGGCACCAGTCCTTGGCCACGCTCATTCACGCAGACACCCGAGGCGGCGCCGCACCACCTCCAGCCTCCTTCCCGCTGCACTTCTCTGAGGTGAGGTCCCGGGGCAGGGGGTGGCTGCACTGCTTAGGCTGGAGTCTGGGGGGGCCCAAGAGAGACCCTCTACCCCCTTGTCTCCCAAAACAGGGCCCCCCAACCATCCCAGGATGTGTACCTTCCCTCTTCCCAGGGACCAGAGACTTCCCAGGTTACACACCACAGGCTCCTTGCTGGACATGAGTCTGGCCTCAGTCCCTCCTGCTGGGCGGCCAGCTTCTGGTAGGGAAGGGATTGGCCTGTCTTCCCCATCCTGCAGAACCCCAACCTGTGCCTCCTGCAGAACCCCAACCTGTGCCCAGGTGCTCATGCCTCAGAGGCCCTGGGGGGAGGAAAGAGCAGGCGGGGCCACACCTGGCAGGGGACACACAGCACAGCCTCCCTCCACTGCCAGGTCTCTCTTCTCCGGGATCTGGAGTCCGGGTGGCTGAGCGGGAACTGGGGACGTGGGGAGCGGTGGCTGGGGCTGGTGCTGCGCTGGGCGGGATGCACTCACACCCCTGCCTGTGGGCCCCGCTAGGGATTCCCTGTCCCATGATGGGAAGGCGAAGGGATGTGGTCCCCGGGCTCGAGCCAGCCCAAGGGAGACAGCAAGGGCACCGCCCGTGAGACGCTGCCCAGGAAACACACCAGAAGGGATGCTTCTTGCCACCGCAGGGCCCGAGGCCACACACGCGCTGCCTTTGGGAACAAAGCAGACAGGCAGTGGGAGCCTGGACAGTGGCTTCTGAGGCCTCCCAATGGGCACCTTTTTGGGACAGGCTCCGGCACAGGGAGGGGTAAGGAGACGGCCCAGCGGAGGCACCCCAATGACGACGTGGCCTGGGAGTGCCCTGGCTGGGCTGGGGGTAGGCACAGAGGCCAGGGTAGCAGCTCCCCACAACGGACGCCAGACATGGCTCCCCAAACACCCTGAGCGCCAGGACCCCCACCAGCCAGGGGCGTACGACCCTCACATGCTGCTTTCAAAGTCCTCTCCCTCAGGATGTGTTCCCCTGCTGACCTCAGGGCCTCAGGACCTCCCAGCCAAGCCAAGTGAACTTAAAACGAAGGTGGACGAGAAACGGGCCCAGGGCTCCCGAAGGTGAAGGAGAAACGGGCCCAGGGCTCCCCAAAGGTGAAGGAGAAACGGGTCCAGGGCTCCCGAAGGTGGAGGAGAAGCAGGCCCAGGGCTCCCCGAAGGTGAAGGAGAAACGGGTCCAGGGCTCCCGAAGGTGGAGGAGAAGCAGGCCCAGGGCTCCCCGAAGGTGAAGGAGAAACGGGCCCAGGGCTCCCCTGCCCTTGCTCTCTGGGAGTATTTGTGCCCATGACCCCAGCCCTGCTCCTTCCCAGGGAGGCCACTCTCCAGGAGCCCAGGCCCGCCTTCGATGCCATCACCCCAATGCCAGATGCTCCCGGGCTCTGGTGCTTAAGTCTGGAGCTAGGGACTCGCTCCCCCCATCACAACCGCCCGCCCCAAGGGCCACGGTGCCCGCAACAGGACAGGTGTGGGATGGTGCATCCCTGAGGCCTGAGACTCCAAGAGGCCCAGTTAAGGAATCGGTCAGTGGAGAAGGGGCCATCAGCTCCAGGGGCGCAGGAGAGCAGGGAGGGCGCTCAGCTGGGCTGAGGTGGGGGCGGCTTCCTCCGGAAAGGCGGGGAGGGTGGCCCCGTGCTGGCGTGAAGGCTTTCCTGGCCCACCGCATCATGGCCCAGCCCTGCCCCAAGTCTGTCAGGGCATTGGTGGACAAAGGTGAGGCAGATCCCTGGCTAAGAACTGTGAGGCCTGCTCACCAGGCAGGTGTCCCAGTGCCAGCACCCAACCAGGGCAGTCAGGAGAGAGGGGAAGACTTGGGGTCCTGCCCCCTAGGTCTCCGAGGCTGGGGTGCTGCTGGCTCTCACGCACCCACGGAAAGGCCAGGGCGAGGCAGCTGGAGCCCCCAAGGACCCCATTTCTGAAGACGCTTCAGAGCTGGATCCCTGGTCCCACCGTGAGCCGGGCCTTCCCCCCCAGAGGCCAAGACCAGAGGGTTGGACGTCCACTCTGGGCTCCAATTTGGTTCCAGGCCCCACCTGCTCCTCAGCTGCCAGTGAGGGTCTCCACCTCAGGGCTGGTTCCCACCAAAAGATCCCTCAGATCCCAGGAGGTACGGGAGAAGATGCCAATCGATAGCTCTGTAATTGGGCACCCCTGAGGTGGGGCACGGGAAAGTCCGCCGGGCAGGCCAGGTGCGAGGGCAGAGGCCACGCGCAGTGGCCGGCCACACCCACCCGCAGCTGCCCAGAAATCCCACCAGGCCCCAAGGCCCACAGGTCCTCATGGAACAGGCCCCTTGTGCCTCCCCTGGGCTTGGCTCCCTGAGACCATCCCCCGCCCGTCGCCATGCCAGCCACACCCCGTCATCACTCCCGCCCCTCCTCACACCAGGCCGATGTCTGCCACAGCCCTGAGCAGAGTGGACAGGGCGGCCTTACTGCTGCACGCTGCTCCTGGAGCCACAGGGCCCTGCCCGGCCCTCCAGCCCCTGTCGGAAAATAACTTCTGTAAAAGGTCACTGCCAGGAGCCCCGTCCTTCAGCCCACATGGGCCCCTCCAGGGCCCACCCTTCCCGCCACACTCAGTTACTGTAACAAAAGGGCCCCAGAGGGTTCCTGCCTCAAAACCTCGGAGGCACTGTGCTGAGGAGGGCCGTGGACGGGTCCACTGGCCCAGCGCTGCCTCACTTCCTGGGCCCGGCCCAGCCCACGTCACCAAAGGGGCCCTCGCCGGTGGCCGAGCGTGGCGGGGGCCCGCAGGGGGTACAGAGGTCGGAGTCGGTGTCTGACTCTCCCTCCGCGATGTAGGGCCTGACTTTGGCACAAGGCGCCACGGCCGCGTAGCAGCTGTTGAGAGCATCCAGGTTCTCCTTGGACTGGGAGATGCTGAAGCCGCTGAAGGAACGCTCCAGCTCCTCGTGGTCCACGGACGGGATGGAGATGGACGTGTCGCTGTCCCGCAGAGTCCCCTCGGGGGGCCTGCAGCCCGGGGCGTCCTCCTGCCTCAGGAACTCTGTGCTGGCGCGGTTGCCCCCGCCGTAGGCGGACAGTGACCGCTCGTGGGCAGGTGGCGGCGGGATGCGCACCAGGGAGCCAGGGTCCCCCACGGGGGAGGTGCCGTGGCCCTGGCGCGGGTGGCTCTGTGGCTGCCAGGAGGTGGAGGGCGGACACTGGACAGGGGGCGCAGCCGGGGGCGCCGAGAAGTTCTTCTGGCCCGTGGAGCTGCTGGAGCGCACAATCTTGACGATGCAGCCGTGCCTGTCGACGTGCTCCCGGCTGTCTTCCGGGCTATGGTACGGAGGTGCCGGCTCCGGCTCTTTGGCCCCAAAGTAGGCCTCAGTCTCTGTCGGGGGGATGCCCATCCGCTGCATGTAGATGTTCACCAGGAAGTCCAGCTTCTTCTCCATGGACAAGACCTGCAAAAGGGGCTGCTGGGCTGGGCTGCGAGGGCCCGTGCCAGGAGACGGGGGGACCTGGGCTGCTTCCAGGAAACGGGGGGACCCAGGCTGGCAGGAAACAGGAGGGACCCAGGCTAGTCCCAGGAAGTGGGGAGGACCCAGGCTGGTCCTAGGAGATGGGGGGACCTGGGCCACTCCCAGGAAGTCAGTCGACTTGGGCTGGTCCCAGGAGGTGGGGGGACCCGGGCTGCTCACTGGAGAGGTGCAGGGAGGGGGGACCCCTGCTCCCTGGAAGCTGGAGGAGCAGGAAGAGGAGGCCCCCGAGCAGCTCCTCCTCCTTCCCAGACCCCTGGGGGCTCAGCCTCCAGCTCCACGGTTGGGGCATGTGTTCAGAGCCAGGCCCTCCTGCTGCCCACTGTGGAACCCCCTTCAGGGAAAGCCCCACAGGGCAGGACCTGGCAGTTCCTCCCTTACTGCTCAGGCCCAGTTCTCAGACGCAGACCCCAAAACAGGGGTCCTCTGCGGTGGTTTCTGAGAATGCACCCCCAGAAGACAGTGGCTGGGGTGTCGGGCAAGGAGGACAGAGAGGAGGAAGGCCAGGCAGGTACAACTTCTGGCACATTCTACAGGGGACGTGGAAGCAGCAGACTCTTGGGGACTGTCAGGAGGGAAGGCACCCCAGGCCAGGGGCGGGGGGCTCACGGTGGGGTGTGAGGGGTCTGCACAGAGCAGCCGTCAGTGGTGACAGGGGCATGTGCCCCCTAGACTTGAGGAGCCCTCTGTGGCACCCAGCCCTTGAAGCCCACACTGCCACAGGCTGACAGTAAGGGCCCCAGGACAGCAGGCACCACAGCCCTCCAGACCCGCACCCCTCCCGCCCAGCCTCTCGCACCTGCTTCTCCACCTTCCCAAGCCGTCCCATCATGCTGGGGTCCTCAGGCAGCTCCGCCTCGGCCGGGCCCTTGGTGCGGTCCTTGTCCGTGATCGCTGGGCCCCGCCCCACAATCTGGTCCACTCTACCAGGAACAGAGACCACAAAGCATGAGTTCGGGTGGGTGCAGCAGGGCCCCTGCCCTCTCCTCCTGGGCCAGGCTGCAGGCCCAGCCCAGAGCCGACCAGGGGGCAGCGGGTGCCAGGACAGATGGACGGGGTGCACCCCGTTCTCAGCCCGTCTTCCGGCACTGCGAGGTTCTGCTCCTGCCCGCTCTGTCCCCGAGGGGCCTGGCACATTAGCGAGGAGTAAAGGAAGCTCCCACCAGGACCAAGTCGCCTGGCTCCTCTCCGTGGGCTCCCGGCTCCCTCCAGCCAGCCCCACCTGCTCGCCCTCTTCCCTGCTCAAGGCCTATTGACCCCACAGCCCACGGAGGGTCTCCCACTGCAGGGCCTGGAGCCCACTCCGGAGGATGCCCCTCCCCCTACCCATGCCCACCCTGGAGCTTTACTCCTACGTAATGTGCCACTGAGGCCGTCGGCCCCACCAGGTCTGATGGGGACAGAGTTAAATGTCTGCGGCGGGGATAACAGAAGCAGAAAAGGCGTGAGAGCTGCAGCTCCATGCACCAGGACAAGGAGGGAGGGCACAGAGCAGCACAGGAACCAACGCACAAACCAGAGGAGGGGAGACAAAGCTGCGAGGGTGTGTGCACGTGTGTGTGCACGTGTGTACCCAGGCATGTGCATACTGCATGTGTGTGTGCACGTGTGTACCCAGGTGTGTGCATACTGCACGTGTGTACCCAGGCGTGTGCATACTGCACGTGTGTGCACGTGTGTACCCAGGCGTGTGCATACTGCACGTGCGTGTGCACATGTGTACCTGGGCATGTGCATACTGCACGTGTGTGTGCACAGCCAGGTGTGTGCATACTGCACGTGTGTGTCCTCAGTTGTGTGTGCCCTCTTGCATTGCACAAGTTTGTGTGTGCACACGTATGCATGTGTTCATCTGTGCAAGACTGTGCACATTTGCGTGTGTGCCTATGTGTCTGCAGGATGCAGAATTCAGCTGAGCTGATCTCCAATGAGGCCATAGGTCACTCATGACAATAAAAAGGGAGGGAGGCTCCTTTGCCCTCAGGGACAGGGGCTTCTGACCAGTCTGGTAGCCACAGAGCCATGGCCGCTGCTGGGCTGGCGGGGGCCACCACGGTGGGTGTGCGCTGAGGCCTGCAGCTACATGGGAGCTCACTTGGAAACGAAGACCCTGCAGTAAGTCTATAAAAGTCCAGCTGGACAAGGGCAGCTCGAGACAGGGTGTGGCTGAGCAGGACCCGCCCAGGCGAGGGCACAAGCTCCCGAGTCTCCTCTGGACTGGGGCCTGGTACATGAAGAGCGCCCCACACCAGCCCGACGGGGCCGAGTCCTCACTTCCTGCCACTGGGCTGCCCTACCTGCCTCTGACGGGGGGGGAGGGTGGGCCGGGGGGGGTTTCTTCTTTCTGTTGCAAGAAACAGAGGGAGTTTCAGGCTCGCGTCGGCCACAGTGCAGCTCCTCATGCTCTGCGGGGCTTCATGCTGGACTCATGCAATAGGGCCAGGAGGGCGGGAGGGGACGGGGGAGGGGCAGCGGGAGGGGACCCTCTGGCTCCGAGCAGACGCCAGTGGCGATGGAGGAGATGGGGGTCCCTGGTGTTCGGGGCGTCCACACAGTCCAGGCAGATGCTCAGCACCTTCGCCCCTGCCACATGACGGGCCGCCCGCCTGCTCAGTCCCAATAGGAGCCCTGGCCACGGGCTCGGCCTGGAGCTGCTGCTGGGGGCTCCTCTGAGGACCCTGTGCCCCTCCTGCCCTGGACCCCAGACTGGGGGAGACTTGATCCTTGAGTGCTCAGTGCCCCGTGAGGTGGGGCAAGTGCTCCAACTGTCCCCCGGCCCCCTCTCTGTGTGAACCTACGTCTCCTGAGGACAGAGGACCTACCGAGTTCACAGCTATGGACGCCCAACTGCTGTCCCCTGTGGCAAGGCACAGGAGGACGGAGGACCAGCCCCAGGGCACAGCACCCTTGGGCCTGGGGGGCACCGCAGAGCAGGGAACCCTGCAAACACTGTCTGGGGCTGCCTTGGGTTGGGCAGTAACAGACGACGCCCTGCCTGCTCCCAGAAACTCCGTTCTCATGCGAGGAGCACGGGGTTGACGTGTCCAGTGCACAGAACCTCAGCCTCACAGGCAGAAACCCCACCACAGACGGAGGCGTCAGATTTGCCCCGGACGCTGCCCCCAACAGCCTAGGCCTGGGCTTCATTTGCCCAGACACTGGCATCGGCTGTGCCCAGAAACCCTCTGCCCTGAGCTGTCAGGAGGGCCAGGGGTCTATGCTCAGCCTCCAGGCCTCTGCCCGGGGGGCTCTGCCCTCCCTCAGCCTATCAGACTTGCCAGAAGACGGGGAACCACCATCATCTGAATGGTCCCTGGGAGGCAGGAAGGCCTTGGAAAGTCTGAATTAATCACTACAGAATCGGCTTCTGCCAGCTTACGTGGGCCGCGCCTCTTCTGCCCATCGGCTGGGGCTCTCGCCAGCTCCTTTATCAAAAACACTAATTAGGATGCTGGCGGCTTGAAAGCCAGCACCGGAGCTGCTCAGCACACGTCTGTGCCGGGCACCTGGCAGGCCTTTGCTCACATTTCTTCCCAGTGGCTTAAGGGGTAGATGCTGTGACCATCTGTATCTTCCACGAGAGGGAAGAGCCACAGACACGCAGCTCCACCTGCTCAGAGCCACACGGGGCCGTGCACACGGCCAAGCCCACCCCCGCCGTGGGCAGGTGCTGAGGGGCAGGTCAGTGCCTGGGGAGGCTGGAGGGCCCTCTGCCAGGAGGGGCCTGTCCAGGGGGCGGGAGCAGGGCAAGGGGGACATCCCTGAAGGTCTGATGGCATCTGATCCTGGAGGTGCTGCCCGGGGGCCCTCCAACTCCAGAGGGAAGTCTCACAGGGCGTCCAGAGCCCCCGGCTTCCCCAGGGCACTTGTCGAGAGGAGCAGTGGGGCCCCTGGCAGTCCTGACATGGGCACAGCCTGCCTGGGGCCCTGGAGGAGGAAGGGCCTTCTCCCTCATGTGGCCTTTTCAGGCACAGAGAAAACCCGAGCGTCCCCTCTGGCCCGGGGAAAGGGTGGTACAAGGTGCTGCCGTCATGTGGCCTGGAGCGAAGGGGCCGGCCGTTCCACAGACACGTCGGAGAGGTGCTGGCATCCTAACCTAGGTGAGTACTGGGGTGACTCTCTCGGAGGGGCCGTGGGTCCTTTGGTGGGGTACTTCTTGTGCCGGGGAGTTGAAGGGGGTGGGGGGCCCACAATCATATCTATCCTGGCAGAGTAAACAAGAAAAGAGACACCAGCAAAATGCATCGTAAAGCCACATGAAAGAAGGAGCTGGCCAGGAACTGGCGGAAACGGAAGGAACACCCAACAGAAGCAACAGTGAGGCTTCATCAAAACAGGTGCTCTCCCACAGAGGGTGCGGACGCCACCTCGCTGGACCTTGGATTTGCCAAGTCCTTCCCGTGTTTCAAGCAAAGCGTTTGACTCGGGAGCGGTGGCGGGAGGCCCCACTGCGGAGACCCGGGTGCTGCGCCCCGGAGCGTGCGGTGCAGGGGAGGTGCCTGCAGCGGGAGCCGGTACCAGACAGGCCGCTGCGGGGCAACGTGAAACGCATTGTCAGGAGCCGGCCGAGGACTCCTGGGGTCCTTGGGCTGTTTGGTTTGGTTTGTTTGTTTTTCCAGAGAGAAAGGGAAGGGAAGGAAAGGGAAAATTTAGGATGAGATCCTGGTGAACAAAAACAGCTGAAGTGAGAGAGATGTGGAGACAAAGCACAAAAGTCGACAGGAGGGTGTTCCGCACGCGCACGCACACGCACACGAGGCCAGCGCTGGCCGCTGCTCCAGAGACGACGCTGGAAAAGAGGCCTCGCGGCTGGAGCCCAGCGGGGCGCAGGGGATGGCTCGGCAGCCCCTGCACAGCAGCAGTGGGCTAAGGCCTGGAGGCGCCCCTTCCCTGGCCCCCTGAAACAGGACTGGGCAGGAGCCCCAGGCTGGGGTTCTCGACTGCCTCAGAGGAGAGCTTCACTCCGCTGGAAGGCCCGGAGTTGGGCTGTGACCCCGGGCTGTCCCTGACCATCCCAGCCTCCTCCCTGTAACAGGGGCCCAGCCTCGCTTCCAGGGCTGGGAAACTGCTACAGCCTTGGTTGGGGGGCCTGGGAGAGGGAGGGGACCCTGATAGGCAGGAGCATGTCCCCTACTGCAGGAGAGACTCCCAACAGCCGTGTGTCCCCCTTACAGGCAACATAAACACCCACTCGTGTGTATATGCCTGTTTGTATGTGCCTGAGGCTGCATACGTGTGGACTTAGGGGACACCTACACCAAGAAGGGCAGGTAGAAGAAGAAAAGGTGCCAAATAGCATAACTGCTGCCTGGCGGGGCCCATGGGAACCCTGCAGCTTCATGTCTCAACAGAATTACTCCATCCCCAACACACATGCACACACATGCGCACATGTGTACACACATGTATGCACTCCCCACACACGTGCATACATGGCAGAGCAGAGCCACATGTGCACACCACACACATACACCTGTGCGGAAGCACACGTGTGCATGCGTGACTTATACACACACACATGCACACACACGTTTTCAGGGACCCACACACGCAGGTGCACACACTTTTCCACCGCAGTGTGGATGGGGGAAGACGGGGGAAACAACAGAAATATTAAAACCGACTTTGTGAAGACACAACAGAAGCTGACAGAGGCCGACACGGGTGGGGGGGAGGCCTCCCCCGCACACCCCTGCACTCCCACCGTGGGCCACAGTGGGCTTTGTCCCAGAAGCCCACCCCGCTCTCGTCCCCTGCTGGACAGGCAGGCGAGGCTCTTGCCTGGACTGCAGGCTCTTGATTCGGGACAGCATGTCCAGGTGGCCGGCTGAGTACTGCTCAATGACGTCCATCACGTCGTAGGGCCGCAGGCTCTCCTTGAACTTCCGCTTGGACACCAGGAACCGCATGACACTGCAGGGGGTGGGTGGGGCCGTGAGCCCTGGGCCAGAGACCCCAGCCACATGCACCAGGCTGGCCTGCGTCTGCCTGCCTGTCGCCCTCCCAGCACCTCTGAGACCGCGGCCCCTGAAGATGGCTGGACTTGCCCGTCTTGTCTGCCTCCCACCAGCTCTACACACAGAAGGGCCTGTTCGTGGCCCTGCTATGCCCGTGACAGGTGGGGCTTGCAGGCCTGGCCATGCCCCCCGGACTCCGTGCCACAGCAGGCACAAAGTGGCTGAGCTGCTTCCTAAGCCAGGTGGCACCAGGCCTCAGGCCTCTTGCTGAACCAGCGTCCCACCCGAAGCCCACCCGAGTCCCAGAGTGGACTCCAGGACATTCAGCCAGGTTGCCGTGTCTTGGCCCTTTCTTTTCCCGGTAGACCCTGTCTCTAGGTGGCTCTGTCCAGCCCCATGAGCACCTGCAGGAGGCAGGACCACCGAGCGGGAGGCCTCTCCTCACTCCCCCAGGCTCCCGGCTGGGCAGGGGCCTCACCACACAGCTCTGATGCTGACTTTGAGGCCCGGGGTCAGGTCCTCAGTCACAAACTCGCAGGGGCAGCTCTTGTCATCCACAATGTCCTCTCCAGGGAGGCTTGCTTCTGGGGGGAAGGAGACAGGCCGTGAGGGGTCGAGGGGGCCGGAAGACCCATTCCCGGGGTCCTGCAGGGCACACCAGCTGGACAGAGCGCCAGGGAGCCCTTTGAGGCTCCCTGGGGTGCCCCATGGGTGCACCTGCTTTTCTGGAAACCCTCCCCTCTGCATCCGGCTGACCTTCCCCGGCAGCCTGTGGCCACAGGGAGTGGTCGACGTGGGGCATCAAAGGACACCCCGGCCAACGGATGAACAGAACATGGTGCATCCACACACACATGTTAACAGCGGAAGGTGCGGGCCTGACACCTGAGGCTCAGTGAAGGAAGCCAGACCCGACGGCCACATGCAGGAGCCACGGACACACACGGCCCGAGAGCGGTGGGCGCTGGGGCTGAGGCGGGGAATGGGGTGACCACTGATGGGGCCGCAGTTTCCTTCCTGATGAGAATGTTCTGGAACTAGGCTGAGGTGGTGGCAACCATGCCACCATGAGTGTGCCAAATGCCACTGAATTCCTACACTTTTAAATTGTTAATTTTAGGTTGCATGAGTGTAACTCAATTTTAGAAAGGATGGGGGTTCCCACTCCAAGAGCAAGCACAAGAGGCTGTGATGCCACCGGGTGTCCCAGTGGCTCGGGCACCACCTCCATCCCCGGAGAGGGCGGCGCGGCCAGACCCACCTTCGGAGTTCTGCCGTGACGCGGCGCCCTTGATGCGGAAAGCCTGGCGCGCCCGGCTGCGGTCCCCGAAGCTCCAGCTCTTGGGCACCTTGCTGGGGCTGTCCTCGAGGCTCTGGTCGGCGCTGGGCGACCGCCGCACAGTCTGGGCCTGCGGGGACCCCTTCCCCTTGGCAGCTACGCCTCGGGGGCTGGAGAAGACACGATCTTTCAAACTGACCTTCTGGCTGCTCCCATGGGAACCGACAGACAGACAGACAGACAGACAGAAAAACAGCGAGAGAAGTCACTCTGGAAAGAACACAGACCGTGTCTGCTCACGGCCGACGCCGCCCACGCGCTGCAGGGAGACACAGGTCTGAAGAACAGCCAGCCACACAGGTGGCTCAGAGCAGATGCCACGGGGACCGAGCACCGGGCGGGAGGAGGGAGGGAGGGGAGGCCACGGGGACCCAGCACCGGGCGGGAGGAGGGAGGGAGGGGAGGCTGGGTGGGCGGCAAGCTCCCCCGGCTGGCCCAGGCGTGGCCAGAGCTCGGCCGTGTCGGGGGAGTTGATGTCTGTGGACTCTTAAATCACTTTCCGCTACCACCGTGAGGTGCCAGTGCCTTCTTCACGCTGTCCCGCCAGCCCCTCACCCAGTGACACGCAGGGCAATGGGCGTCCCAAACACCAGGGCTGCGGCTCTCCTTCGGGCACCTCTGTCTGCCCTGGCCCCACCCGTGGTTTCCCCTGTGGCCTTTTCACACCCGTAACTGCTCCCAGGAAGCAGCCTCCCTCCTGCCCGCCCACCGCCTGTCCCTCTCCTTCTGCCCCAGAGTCAAGGGGCCGGGGGACAGAAGGACGTTGGGGGCCGAGTCTGCGGCAGACTCTTCCGCCACACTCCAGCCTTTCCACCCAACCCGGGGGACTGCCTGGTGGGACGGGCTTCGGGAGGGCTCAGGCCTCCCCTGTCGGGCTTCCCTCCCACCAGGTGCGTCGTCAGAGAACTGCTCCTTCAGGCTTCTGGAAGGAAGGAATGGATAACGGGGCTCCTCTGCCAGCCGGGCCTCAAGCAACAAGCCTCACTGTCCAAGTCCTGCCCCAGGGCAGGGGGAGGCAGCCTCGGAAGCTGCAGTGCTGTGGCCCACCCCCTCGGCCTGCGAGGCGTGAAGCAGGATTTGCAGCTGTGTCTGGCTGGATCTCCAGCTCCATATTCTCGGGGGTCCTTGGGCCTGCCTTGCTCCTGAGTTTTTTGGTGACCGTGGCGACAGGTTTGCACCCAAGTTCTTCAGCTCCAGCGTCCTCCGGGCGACAGTGAGGGGAGGGGAGGGGTCACTGTGGTTGGGATGCACCCGGCAGATGCGGCCTCCTGAGGTCTGGAAAGCATCAGAGTCCTCTGGCTCCCTTGAGGACAGTGGGGCTCTCGTGAACTGGGGACCCGCTCGTGCCCAGCCATGCTTAGCAGCCACGGAACTTCTCAGGGCGGCTCTGGGCAGGGCCCAGAGTACCGTTCCGGGGGCCTGAGACCAGCCCTCGGCTTGGGAGGCCCAGCAGATCCCTGACACACTTCAGAGAGGAAGCCCAGTGCCTCAAGGGCTCACTGATCCCACGGCAGCTCCACAGCCAACAGCGAGGGACTGAGGTCCCGGTCAGCAGCCACCATCAGCCCCAACCCCGGACCCACAGCCAGAAAGACACGCCACCAGACGGCACAGAGATAACCAGCCACAGACACGAGACCCACCGCGCCCATCTGCCCGGCCTGGACACGCGGGTGGCTTGGCTGCTCCTCCCCACCCCATCCCCCGGGCAGCAGGTGACCGCCCAGACCATCTGTGCCCACTCGGGTCTCCGAGAGAAAGAAAGAAGCCCCCGGTGTGGTGCCCGCTTGGGGAAGCAGAGACGGAAGCCCCCGGGTGTGGTGCCCGCTCAGGGAAGCAGAGACGGAGTGGCTGAGACCCCCCGAGGTGGCGCGTGCTTGGGGGCATCAGGAGCCGATGGTACAGGCTCGCTCAGGACCCCAGCCCTGAGTCCACAGCCCTGCACTGCCTGAGGCCAACACGCTGTGCCCGTAGGGGCCAGGGGTGCTCAGAGTCCTGGTGCCATGGGGGCCTCTGTCCCGACGACCTCTGGTCCCTGTCCCAACAACAAAAGCACAGGTGGCCGGGGAGCACCGGACCGGGGCCGGGGAGCACCTGGGTTCCGTGGGACTCTGGTCTGGAATGTTTTCTCTTCCTCCACTGCATGAGCCATTCCAGAGGTAGGAACAGGCCCTCCTGGCCCCGCTCAGGCCTTAGGACAAGTGGGAGTCACTGGAAGACTCAATTCCTCTCTCCACCTCTCCACCCCAGGCAGGTCCAGTCGCCAAAGAGAGAGAGAAGCAGCCACCTCCTTTCTCATGGCAGCTGGCAAAGCACCGGGTGGAGGGCAGAGCCGGTCGGCCCAACTGCAGGTTCGGGGCTGCCCCTGGCTGGTCCCTGGGCAGAGCCCAGTGCTGAGGGCTTGCAGTGGGAAAGGCACAGCTTGAGGAATTGGCATCAGATTCCTTCCTGCGGCTTCGGAGACGAACGGGTCAAACACCCAGGCCGCCACACAGACGTGCCGGCCAGGAAGGGTCAGGCCCCGTAGTCCGCAGGGAGTTGCAGGAAGGGAGTGGTGTGGATTCCGCAGGCCCCAGGAGAGAAGACCCGGCCCCAGTGACGTCTGCTTCCCATTTTCCAGTGGGGAACTCCCCCTCCCCGACACCACGAGGAGCCGCAGTCCCACAAGCGGCAGGCATGCCCTGCTGGACCCGATGCCAGCACAGTCCCAAGGGCCACCGGGACGCAGCCCACGTGCACTGCCCCAAGACGGAGCCGGCGGGAAGGAGCCTGCCCTGGCCTCCGCACGGCCCTGCCGTCCCGGGTCTCGGGCTCCGCTCCCACCTCAGATCTGTGAGGGAGGCTCTGCCAGGGAGAGGAGGCTGGTGGGGCCTGGACGTGTCTTTCCCTCCCCTGGACCTCCACCATGACCCAAACTCTGCACCCTCCAAGCACAGCCGGTGAGGCTCCATGCTGCAGCCACCCGACCCCGCCAGCCTGAGCTGCCAGGAGCGCACATGGCCTCACGGGAGCCTCCCTCGGCGCACAAGCCAGGAACAAGCACACGCAAAAAGCTGCCGACGCCCGCCTGGGAGGATCCCTCGGCCAGAGCTGCCCTCTGCGTGCGAGGGGCGTCCGTGGCACCTATGCTTGGCGCTTACGGGGCTGGGGCAGGCTCAAGAAGCACCTGGGAGAGAGTGCCACCCCCACCCTGCCTGCCACCCTCCCTCCCCGTGGGGAAATTCAGATGTGCGGTGCCTGCAGGAAACAGGAGGCTGAGGAGCATCCAGAGCCCCGCCCAGCTGGTGTCTGGACCAATGATGCCCAGGGAGTGTGAGGATGAAGGGGCTTCCCGTGGGGGCTGCTTGCGGCAGGACAGGACCTGCCACGGGTCGTCTCTGGCCTGGGGTCCCACCCCCACTTCCAAACCCTCTGGTCCCCAAGCAGCCTGACCTCAGCCCCTGCCCTGAGGGACCAGCATGCGGCCAGAAGCACCCTGGACGGAAGCTCTGGACAGAAGCTCTGGACAGGCAGAACATCCTGCTAGAACCCCAGCAGGCCGTGCCCCGGGCAGCCCACATGCCCGTCTCCCTCTCTGAGGCTGCCAACAGTCTGCCCGCAAGCACCGACTCCAAAGCACACAAGCAGCAGAGCAAAGTCGCAGGGAGAGGGTGGCCGGGGGAGGTGGGGGCTGCGGGTCCCCCGTGGAGCAGGGTCTGGAGCATGCGCGGATACAGGTAGGCAGCATGCAGCCCCACCAACCCTCCGAGGCCAGCACCACGGGCGGCATGCACGCGCCAAGGAGGCCCCACGTGAGCACGACACAGCCGCCTCCACCTTGCTGGGCTGTGCTGGCCAGGAGGGAGGGGCCCCCAGTGCAGGCCTGCACACACCCCACAGCAGACAGGGGACGAGGGACAGGGGAGGTGCGGGTCACAGTGCAGGCCAGGAGCCCACGGTGCAAAGGGGGCGGCTCCTCCCCCGTCCTGTTTCCACCTGCCCTAAACCAGGCCTGTTGTTGGGAGAGGGAGCCGCGGGCCTCTGGCTTTCTGGGGCTTCTGATGCATCAGGACCCTGAGGAGCCCGGCACACGCAGACGGAGCTGCCTCCCGCGGGCGAGGCAGCCAGGAAGGCTCAGTCGTCCTCAGGTGTGCAGCAGAGGTGCTAGAGTGACAGCCCCAGGGGAACGCTCCCTGAAGAGCAGTCGGGGACCCCAGGAGGCACGGACGCCTTGCTGGGTTCAGAGCCCCTGGCTGGCCCCTCCAGCTGCGTGCAGGACATCGCCAGGCGTGGGGAGCAAGAAGAACCACCTTCGCCCAGCTCCGCCCTGCAGGCAGCTGTCGGCTGGAATAGAAGGAGCTGAGCCCGCACCGCGAGGGCGGTGGGTCAGAATTGGGGTTGGGGCGCCAGCCTCCCCCTGGCTCCTCCAGAACCTCTAGTAAGCAGGGAGGGGCAGAGGAGCCGTGCAGCAGCGGTCAGTCCGTGCGGCGCGTTCCGCGGTACCTAGAGCGTCCGGGGCAGCATCCACACAGGGGCCCTCTGCACGGGCTGCCTTTACTGGAAATGAGGAGAGCACAGTTAGTCCTGGGCGCCGGCAACAGCACACGGCCGGGAGCAGGGAAACTGAGGCACCGCCACCACCCAGGGTGTTGTGTGCAGTCCCCAGCAGCAGAGCTTGCGCCCAAGCAAGGTCAGCGAGGAAGGTGCACCATCGTGTCCACCGTCTGGAGAAGAAAACACTTCCCTACTTCTGAAGGAAAAAAAAATCCCTGGTTTTTGTGGTTTTTTTTTCCTCCAAAAATACCTTTTCCTTCCAAAGTCACAGTTTGGGTTCATGTCTTAAAAGATGTATTATTTTTTGCAGTATTCATGCCAACAAAACAATAATACATGTGGCCTCAGACGCTGCAGAAGCCCCGCTCGGGATGGACGTGATCCCAGGAAAGGGTGTGGGTGGGAAGCACATTTTTTTTTTTTTTTTTTGAGACGGAGTCTGGCTCTGTCACCCAGGCTGGAGTGCAGTGGCCGGATCTCAGCTCACTGCAAGCTCCGCTTCCCGGGTTCACGCCATTCTCCTGCCTCAGCCTCCCGAGTAGCTGGGACTACAGGCGCCCACCACCTCGCCCGGCCAGTTTTTTGTATTTTTAGTAGAGACGGGGTTTCACCGTGTTAGCCAGGATGGTCTCGATCTCCTGACCTCGTGATCCGCCCATCTCAGCCTCCCAAAGTGCTGGGATTACAGGCTTGAGCCACCGCGCCGGGCCGGAAGCACATTTTAGGGAGAAAAACGTGCAGCTGTCCCACTTCGCAAACCAATCAGTGACGTTTGGCCACGCCAGCCAGGCCCCCAGCTGGAGGTGGGTCTCGGGTTACTCAGGAGGTGTGGCTGCCGCTGCAGGCGTGGCTACCCGGGGGTTCAAGGGCTCCCCTGAGGATAGTCACGTCGGGGCTCGGTGGATCCCCTCAGTGCAAAGCCCTTCACCGGGGCAGCCCCCGCTGGGCGTTCCTTAGAAAAGGCTCAGAAAACTTGGCACGCTTTCCCAAGAATCTCCCCGAAAGCCCTGGCGATTTATCTCTGCATCACAGTATGCAAATGATTAAGCAGAAAATGAAAGCAAATCACCAAGAACGACAAGAACCCTTCCTTTTCCCCGCCCCAGCCACCCCCACCCGCTTTGCCGCTGCTTCCTGAGACAGCACTTCTCAAACGAGGCGCCCCAGGAACCCCAGCGTGACGACGGCCTTCCACTCAGAACACACAGGCTCTGGGAAGAAAGTGTCCCGCCTCCTGCCTTCTTGCACACGCGTGTTTAGACACCAGCGTCCCTGCATAAACCCGCTGGCAGCTCTCCACGCGGCGTCACGGACACGGCTAGCTCCAGTCATGGCAGCACTCGGCCACCCCGGTAGCTGAGGGCTCCGGACCCTTCCGCGAGCCCCACCGGCCTGCAAGACCCCAAGGACGGGTGACCAACTTCCACCCCAGCCCCCGTGCCGGTCCCACTTTTTAGGTCACAAGCAGCTTTGGGGTCCCCAGGCACTAAGGGATATAGCAAAAGGCCGGACTCTGTTTGCTGGTTAACCACGAACGCGAGGGCGGGACGGGGCCCGAGGTTCTGGCTGCTCACAGAGTCTCTCCACTGTGGCCACCGAAGCCACGATGACACCCAAGCCTTCCTGGAAGGCAAAGACCTCAGACTCCCACCAGCGACACCAGGGTGCCCAGGCCCAAGCACAGAGCCCCTGCCTGGAGGGCCCCAGGAGACCTTCGCCACCCCGGGGAAGGAGCATGAAGGAGGCAGAGTCCCGCTTCCCCAAACCTCCCAAGGTCTCCTGTTTTGACCCCATCACGATCGCCTTGACCAAGAGGCCCCTCCCGGGCTGCCCCTGCCGCCCAATTCTGCGATGGAATCGTCCCGTCGCCACACTGAAGCCCTGGCTGTCGCCACCAGGCACCTGAGACTCGAGAGTGAATCTCTAATCGTGCCCATTTTAATGCACATTATTTTAACAGCCACCCGTGGCTGGCAGCTCCTGTATGGGGCAACGTGGTCTGAGAGCCAGGGAGAGCTGGTGGGGAGGCGCTGCAGCCACAGCCCCCCAAGACCCCCAAAGTTTTGTGGGGGGCCCATGCAGCTGCACCTCACCCTGGGGTCTGCAGCTGGCACTGGGCTTCCTTCCTGCCCCATCAGCCACAGGGAGCTGCCCACTGTGTGAGAAGGCGCCGTGACCCGAGGCCGGACAGGCAGGCGAGCCCGAGACCCACAGATGCTGACCAAGACCCGACAGGACAGACAGGCACCAAAAACACGCGGACACTTGTGCTTGAGAAGAGGAGGAGGAGCCCACAGGCACGAGGGAGCCCACACAGGCACGAGGGGGCCCACACAGGCACGAGGGGGCCCACACAGGCACAAGGGGGCAGCTGCTGTTGGGGGCTCCTCCAAGCACGGGGGCAGGAGGCAGTGAGATGCAGGATGCGACAAGACAGCACAAGTCAGAGCCGCCGTGGCCACAGAGACCCCCCAGGACCGCCCTGGGGCAGCACAGCCTGAGCCCCCCACCTGGCCACAGAGACCCCCCTGGGACCCCTGCCCCGGGCAGCCCAAGCCCCAGCCTGCCTGGCTCCCCACCCAACCCCAACGCAGACGCCTCCTCTGACTCCAGCACAGCCCCAGTGGTCCCTACGGGAACCGAGCCCCCGCCAGCCGGGTCGCTTGCCACCACGTGCCTGTGTTCCGAGCTAGGATGGGGGTGAGGGTCTCAGCAGTGAGTGAGGGTCCCTGTGTCCACACCATCCACCTGCCAAGACCAGCTGACACCAGCAGGGTCCTGCCATGTGGGGTGCGGGCTCCACCTCCAAAGGGCAGGCAGAGGCACGGGTCCCACCGGACTCACAGAGCCCAGGTCGGGCAGCAGAGGGGCACCAGGAGCCGAGCTCTCCCTCAGGCTTCACAGAGCAGGCCCCTCACCCAGCAGCCCAGGGACATGGCAGGTAATGATTGCGGAACAACTTCCTAAGCACAGCCCTGCACTGGACAGGCTGCGGCGGCCCCAGGCCAGGGAACAGAGACGCCACCCCATTACCTGACAGGTGAGCACCCCAGGACGGGCAGGGAGGGCCTTCAAGGGCAGAGACCGCTCCTCCCTCCCACTGCACCCCAGGCACCTTCCGGAAGCCCCAGACCCAGCAGCCCCACGTCCCTCACCACAGGCGTCCCAGGAGGAGGGCCGGGGCGGGTGGGCGCTCGCCCATGGGGGAGGGCATGGGAGGCACAGGCAGGCAAGGACCCCCGGACACATGGGGAAGAGACGGGGGAGGGGTGGGGAGCCACAGAGCTTACCGGAGAGCCCGGAGGCTCCCGCGTGTCCTCACCTGGAGTTCGCTTTCAGGGCCAGCACCTCATCCCCAAAGAGGGCAGACGAGAGAGGGGCCCAAGAAGGGCAGTAACAGGGATTAAAGCGCTTGGGGGCAGCGGGTGTCCAGATGGGTGGGGTGGAGGGCGGGAGGGAGAGAGAGAAAGAGAGAGGCTGAGACGAGAACGTGGAGCGGCCGGGCGGGGGTCGTCGAGCACGAGGGCCTTGAGGCACGGGGCATTTCCGGCGTCGCTCTCAGCAAGGGCATGGGGCCCGGCTGCGCGGAAGCCTCTCGTCCACCTGGGACAGCACCGAGGTTCCGCCCAAATCACAGGCGAGGGTGCCCATTGTGGGGGGCACAGTGTCCATCCCCACAACCACTCCCAGCCTCAGGGCCAACAGCAGGGGCGGGGGAGGCAGTGACAGGAGAACGACGCGGCCCCGGCAGTGGCAGCAGTGGGGGGGCACCAGCAGAGGCCGTGCTGCCCATCCAACTCTTTCTGGGCCCTCGTCCGTTTTCTTAGCCTCTGAGAGGACGAACGGGCCCCTAGTGGTTCTCTTGGTTGGTTTGGGCCGGAAGCATTGCCCGTCTTTCCAGCTCAAGGCACTGACCGTGACCCCCCTTCTGTGGGATGTGGGGTGGCTGGAAAAACGGAACTCAGCCCCACTCCATCTCCCCACACCCAAGCCCCCCAGTGTCTCGCCAGCTGTCACCCTGTCCAGGAGGGCACGGGCGTGAAGCAGCCAGGCATCCATCTCGGACTCCAGGTCCGAGGGGCCAGATTTACTCTGCAACATGTGGATGGGGCCGAGAGAAGCCTGGGACCTCCTCAGGGTGACGCATAGGGGGCTGGGGCTCGGCAGACATAGAATTCACTTGTGAAATGATCTTGATTTTCTCTGTCTCCATCCTTCACCCCTTACACGAGTCCTGTCTCCAATCTGCCTGACCCGCAGAACCTCAGGGACCCGGGAGAGGGAACCAGGCTGAGCACCTGCACCCTTGGCCCACCTTGACCTTGGCAAACAGGGAGAGGAGGCTGGCCAGAATCTCCACCCAGGGGCGCGAGGCAGAGAGGATGTCCCACCCTCCCCGGAGGACAGGGGGCCCCTGGTCTGTGCCATGTGCTCCAGATACTCCCGAACCAGAACAGCGGGAGGGAAGGCCAGAGGCCCACTCGGAGCTTCCACCCCGGCCGGCCCGACTCAGGCCAGCTGTGAGCTCAGGCTGTGTGCCTGCGGCTGGAGGGAGTGCGCTAACAGAAACCCCTGCCTCCGAGAGCCTTGGGGACAGACTTGTGGGCGGGGTGGGGGATCCCCCCGAGAAGCCACCCAGCTGCCCGGATCCACAGTGCTGCAAAGTAAAACCGAATCACTGGGGAGGGGTGAGCAGGAAAAGTGATTTAAGGGCCCACATCACCGCCAGGCGGGGGTCTGGACACAGTCACACGGTCACACACGGAAGCACACACGAGGCCCTCATGTCTCCACAACAGGTTGTGCCAACGTGTGGGAGAGAGACCAGACGGTTGTGTACACGGCAGACACCAGGGCAGCGGCGAGGGGCACTGACCTTGGAGACGGCTCCGGCGGGGGCTCCTTCCTTCAAACAGAAGCAATAGAGAGTTAGTGGCCGCCCGCTCAGCACCCTTGAGGGTCCCCTAACCAGCCCAGCCCCCCACAGTCCCATGGGCCAGGGGCTGCAGGGGAGGGGGTCTCAGAGAAGGCTGGGCAGGGGTGGAGCTGGCTCACCCACCCCAGAGAGCCCACGGCCCCAGGAACGGGCACCCCAGGGCCCATGGCAGCAGCTCTGAGAGGAAAGAGGGACTCCGCCGGGGGCTTCTGCTCTTCTGACCTGGGGGTCACTACCCCCCACATTCACGGACACTCATTTTAACCAGAACCACACCAATATTAATAAAGTTCCAAAAAGGACATGTTTGCTGAAGAAAGCTCCGCAAGGGAGTTTAGTTTACAATCAATTTTCGAGACAGACTGAGCTGCTCCGACTCTTTTTCCCACGCTTATCCCAATGGAATGATTCTCTTCCGCACGACTCTCCGGGGTGGCTCCATTGCGCCACAGTCAGTGAGCCCAGGGTTTGTGCCACCAACCAACTGTCCCGGCCTCGCCCTGCAGGCAAAGCTGTCTGGGCCTTCCGGCGTCTCACTTGGGGCTGTTTCTGCTGGTAAAGGCATTGCAGATTGAGTAGAGATCGGTGGATTGTGATTCGGCTCATCCATGGGGAGGCCCCAGCGATCTCGTCCAAACACCTGGGCTGGTGCCCCGGCTGGTACGCCGTGTTACAAGCAGGTTCTTTGGTGCACTTCCAAATACTTCATGTGGCAGGGACCGTGTTGCCGTGCTCTCAGGGAGGGTCCCTCATCGCCTCCATGCTCTCGGGGAGGGTCCCTCATCGCCTCCTGCAGCTCCCGGTGGCCCAGGTGTCCTTGGCTTGTGGCTGCACCACTCCGTCTCTGCCTCTGTCTCTCCATGGCACTCTCCATGTCTCTGTGTCTTCCCCTCCTCTACCTCTGTAAGGACAGCTGTCACCGGGATAGGGCCCATTGGGATGATCCAGGGTGATCTCATCTCAAGATCCCAAACTCAGTTATAGCTGCAAGGACCCTCTTCCCAAATAAGGTCACATTTGCACATTCTGGGACATTTTGGAGACCAGCATTCAACCCACTGCATTCTCCCAACCCCCCAAAATTCATGGCCGTCTTATGTCCAGAATACACTCACCCCTCCCAAGATCCCCCAAAGTCTCCACCCTCTGCAGCACGGAATCTGTGTCCAAAACCTCATCGAACTCCCATTTGTTGGCCGGGCGTGGTGGCTCACGCCTGCAATCCCAGCACTTTGGGAGGCCGAGACAGGCAGATCACCTGAGGTCAGGAGTTCGAGACCAGCCTGACCAATATGGTGAAACCCCATCTCTACTAAAAATACAAAACTTAGCTGGGTGTGGTGGCGGGCGTCTGTAATCCCAGGGACTCGGGAGGTTGAGGGAGGAGAATCACTTGAACCCAGGAGGCAGAAGTTGCAGTGAGCCGTGATCGTGCCATTGCACTCCAGCCTGAGTGACACAGGGAGACTCCGTCTCGGAGAAAAAAAAAAACAGAAAAAGAAATCCCATCCATTCAAAAAGTCCCAAATCCCATCATCTAAAGTCATGGCAATCACTTAAATCAGGTGTGTGTGAGACTGTGGGTGTGCACCAACCTGGGGCTAAAGTCCTCCGTGCACGCACCTGTGAATCTACAAAACAAGTCATCTGCTTAAAACATCAACGGCAGAGGCTGGGCGCGGTGGCTCACGCCTGTAATCCCAGCACTTTGGGAGGCCGAGACGGGCGGATCACGAGGTGGGGAGATTGAGACCATCCTGGCGAACACGGTGAAACCTCGTCTCTACTAAAAGATACAAAAAACTAGCCGGGCGAGGTGGCGGCGCCTGTAGTCCCAGCTACTTGGGAGGCTGAGGCAGGAGAATGGCATGAGCCCGGGAGGCAGAGCTTGCAGTGAGCTGAGATCCGGCCACTGCACTCCAGCCTGGGCGATAGAGCGAGACTCTGTCTCAAAAAAAAAAAAAACCACATCAACGGCAGGACCGCCCTTCCCACTCAGAAAGGGAGAATGACAGAGGGGCCACCGGCCACCACAGTGGGCAAACTCCACGTGGCACAGCTCTGGGGACGCTCCTTGGGGGCTCTCGGCCCCACCGGCCTCTGCGGGAGCCTCGGCGTCGCTCTCCGTTTCCTGAAGGGCAGCTTGTGTTCACAGCTGAGGACGCCACTGGCCTGTTTCCTGCCTGCAGACTCCCGGAAGTTCGATGCCTTCTTACCTTCGTCTGACGCTGTCTCTGCCCATCTAGTTTATGCTGGTATGAAACTCCCCAAAACCTCCAGGGCCTCCTGAATATGTCACAGGGCGTGATGCCGTTAGACAAGAGGCCGCCCTGCACGTCCTTCCCAGATAGCTCCATCTTCACGCCTCTGTAGAGACGCTGGAGGCTGCGGCCGCACACCTGGCACCTTATGAGGCTGTCTGGCCACACCTGTGGGCTTCTCGCCAAAGCAGGCTTTGCCAACAGTGAATCTCCTAATTTAAGACCCTTTGCAAGCTGGACAGGCTGAGCACCTCCCAAACCTTCACGTTCTGGTTTCTTACAGCAGTTCTGCCCTGAATGCTTTCTTCTTCTTCTTTTTTTTCTTTTTTATAGTCTTTTGGCGGATCGGCCAGGTGCCATTCCAAATCTCCCTCTTTCCTCTCTCACTTTACTATGAGCAGCAGAAACAAATTAGGCTGCACCTTCCACACTTTGCTTGGAAATCTTCTTGGCTCAATATCCCAGTTCATCACTTAAAAATTCTGCCTCTGCCCGACAGCAGTGCACAGCCTGGCGGATTCTCTGCCACCAACAACACAAGGACAGCCTTCCCTCCAGCTTCCAATAGCTGCATCCCCACTTCCTCCTGAGCCCCACCATCTCTTCAGGACACCTCAGTTTCTTCCAGCCTGCACCTCAAAATATGTCCAAAATCTCATCTAAATCCCATCAGTTCAAAAAGTCCCAAATTTCATCATCTAAAGTCATCAGAAGCCGGGCACGGTGGCTCCCGCCTTTAATCCCAGCACTGTGGGAGGCCGAGACAGGCAGAGCCCTTGAGATCAGGAACTTGAGACCGGCCTGGCCAACCAACATGGTGAAACCCCATCTCCACCAAAAATAACAAAAATTAGCCGGGTGTGGTAGCAGGTATCTGTAATCCCAGCTACTCAGGAAGCTGAGGCAGGAGAATCGCTTGAACCCGGGAGGCAGAGGTTGCAGTGAGCCGAGATCGCACCACCGCACTCCAGCCTGGGTGACAGAGCGAGACTCCATCTCAAACAAAAATAATAAATAAAATAATAAAGTCATCAGAATCATTTAAATCAGGTGTGTGTGACTCTGGGTGTGAAGCACGCGGGGGCTGAAATCCTCCACGCGTGGACCTGTGATTCCAGGAAACAAGCCCCCGCGTCACGCAGTTCTGAAGTCGCGCCCACACTTGTAGGTGTTTAGCACAGCAGCACGCGGCTCCCGGGATTAAAGTCTGGATTCACGTGCTACAGCTCCTGTAACTAAGTGCCGCTGGAGTGTACAACAGACTTTTGTTCTTTCACCGTCCCAGAGGCCAGAGTCCAAAACCAAGCGGCGGCGGGCGGGCGGACGGGCGGGCGGGCGGACGGGCGGGCGGGCGGGCGGGCGGGCGGACGGGCGGGCGGGCGGGGCCTGCTCCCTCCAGCAGCTCCGGGGAACGCTCCTTTCTGCCTCTTCCAGCTTCTGTGGCTCCAGGCAGCCCTCGGCTGGTGGCCACATCACTTTAGTCCCTCTCCATCCTAGTTGGCTGTCTCCTCCATGTGTTTCCCCATCTCCCTCTCCTTGTAAGATCACTCATCGCTGGACTCGGCCCGCCCCGAAAATCCAGGATGATCTGAGATTGTCCTGACAGGTTCCAGGACGGAAAGGTGTCTCCAGGAGGCAGAGACCAGCATCCAACCCACCAGAAGCTCCTGCCCCATCAAGGGCTTTCCGACACGGAACTGCATGAGCACGGCCCTGGGCCTGGGCAGGCCTGGCAGGTGAATGTGTGGTCCACGTCTCCCGCTCAGCAGGCCCTTCTGCAACCTACCTCGGCGCCCGGCACTCTGACAGCCGTGGGCTTTGGGCCGGAAGGAGAGGCAGCAGGTGCCGCCGGTGCCTGAGTCACCACCAGGCCCTCGGGAGGATGCAGGGCCGGGGGTCCGCAGGGCCGGGACACTTCGTGTCATACGACCCACACACCTGGGTCCCACGTCAACCTTTGCCCCTCCCTCTCTGCCCGTCCCCCAGACCAGCTGCCCGTCTGGGGATGGGAGTCCAGACCAGGTCAGCAGACACGGAAAGAGAAAGCACCACCATCACCAAGTCCAGCGTCCCTGTGCATCCCAGCTCCCTGGAGGCCCCAGGGCACTGTCCGGGGCGAGTCTTCTGTGGGCAGCCGGGGCCCCCAGAGGACTGAAACGCCCACCCGCCCCACCGGGAGCTCCCTGGCTGACCTGAAAGCAAGTCCAGATTTACTCTTGAGGTTCCTCAGCAGCTCCAGCTGATTCAACGGGGGGATGAGTCTGGGGGAGAGGAGAGGGGAGTGAGCGTCTCACCCGCCCGAGTCCTGGGACACCTCCCTCAGCTTGCACAGCTCCACCGGCCGACGCCTGCGGTGCCAGACACCCGGCAGCGTGTGATGTGGTCAGGCTTTCAGGCAGCTGCCCACTGGGTCCTGGGCTCGGGCCCACCTCTCCTGGGCAGTCCCAGGAGCCACCTTCGTTCTCTGGCTGTGCCTGGGGCCTTGTCAACCAGCAGGGACAGCAGAGAGGACGGAGGAGGGAACAGGCCACCCATGCAGCCCCAACCCTGCAGCCTGGAGCAGGTGGAGGAGGGCGCGCAGGTCGGGGGAGGCCCTACTCCCTGCCCCCCTTCTAATCCCTGAACATCCCAGAAGGACAGCACCTGAATATATTTAGGGCCCCGGCCTCTCTCTACACAGCCATTTTCTCTGCCAAAGCTGGAGGAGTTGGGAGGTGGGGATACAGAAAAGGATTTTGCTTGGCAAAGGGAACCTTATTCTGGAGTCTATAGGATGAGCCCAGGCTCATCAGGCCCAGATGCCCAGCTCTGCTCCGAGCCCCCTTCCCAGTCCTGGTCATACCCACCCCCATCTTCCTGCCCTGCCGCCCACAGCCACCAGCAGGACCAGGTCCGGGTCCCCTGAAGCCCCCCAGGTGAGCGTGCAGGCGCCTCCCCACGTCTGGGTAGGACGTCCCCCTCTTCACCCCCCCCACCACTCCCCCCCACCTCACTCCGCCTGCTCCTCACCGCCCGTGCCCTCAGAGTATTCCAGCTAGCTTTAGAAAGAGATGCCCTCCTCGGGAGCCTCTGCCCCACCCGGCTCCCTGACCCACCCCTCCGCCTCCTCAGCCTCTGCTCCTAGGCCCCGCCATCCCGTCCACGGCCTCTTTGTTCCCTCTGCAGCCCCAGAGGTGCCCCCCAAAATGCTGGCAGGAGTGGGGCTCCTGTGAGCCCCCTCCCTCCAGAGGGCAGTCCGCTGTCCAGATCAGAGCAGGAACCCAGGCGACTGGTGAGCTGGTGTTGTGGGCGCAGCAGAGCCCAGGTTGGCTGGAGTCTGTCTGGGGGCCACAGGTGGCTCCCCACCTCTCCTTGGCGGGACCCACACGCACACAGGCCCAGATGAGAGACACACACGTCAGCCCTCAGAGCCACACAGGAGGCCATGCCTCGAACACACAAAGCAGCAGCGCCAGGGCAGACAGGTGGGCAGCATGGCCAGGGCAGGACAGGGCTGTGGGACGAGGGCGCAACAAGGGGAGGGGGCGGCCCTGGGAGAGAGCAGAGGCTGGGGAGGGGGCAGCCGGCTTCAGCGCCAGCCACCTGGCCCCAGGGGCGTCAGGGCCTCTGCAGACATTGGAGATGTCTTATGGCTGAGCATGTCGGGGGCAGAGGTGCCGGGGACCCACCACTGCCCAGCATCGCACCCACTTCCCTTCTGGGAATGGAGAGTCAACATTCTAACAGTTCCCAGGAAGGGTGGCCAGGTCTCTCCTCCAGGATGGGTGACTGGCCCCTGGAGGAGTCATCAAGGGCTTCTGTGCAGGAAGCCCTCCCAGTCCATGTGGGGAGCGGCTGGCCCCAGGCTCTGCAGGGCGGTGCCGTCACAGAGCACAAGCTTGCCCACCCGACAGGGAGGGCCCTTCGTGCTGTATGCGGGTGAGGCTTCCCATAGCGGCTCACTGCCCTCCAGTTTGAACAAACAGCCCTTTTTCCCGCTCTCAGCAGTGGGGAACGCACAGGGGTGGGACGGCCCAGAGCCTTGGGGTTCCCCTGTCACACCAGGGCAAGACTCAGGAGAAACTTGAGTCCAGGGCAGAAGACCCTGAAGCAGACCCCTGAGGTGAGCTGCCCGCAGAGGCCACCCCGTGAGCCACGGTGGGACAAGGACCATGGCCGGCCTGGAGGTCCTGGCCTGGGAGCACCTTTGGCCCCAGATGGGTGCCCAGTGCCAGGGTGGGGGAAGCCCCCCATCCACCATTCCTGCTCTGCTCACAGATGGGGCCCGTGGGGTGGGGATGGAGGCACGAGGGGAGCCAGGCCAGAAGCAGGACAGGACAAGACCACAGGGGACACAGGCAGGCCGGCAACAGGAAGCAGCGGCTGGGGGCAGGGACATGGTGAGAAGGGTGGATGGGCCTGGGGAGGGCAGGGTTGACACATGGGCTCCAGGGAGGGCAGGGTTGGCATGTGGGCTCCAGGCAGGGGAGGGCCCAGGGTGATCGGGCCGCCCAGCATGGGGCCACGCAGGGCAGGGGTGCAGGGATGCTCGGTGGGCAGGGACAGTGGTCACTCTACAGACTGGGTGGGCTGTGGGGCTCCGGGGGCTTGCCTGGTCACAGTTCCAGACACAGAATGAGAACCACACACACACACAGGGCTTCTGTCCATGCATTTCCTACCTGGAGGCCCCGTAGGTTTGAGTTTGCGAACTTTCAAGTGTTTCCACACACACAAAGGGAAAAGAACGGAAAATTTCAAAAAGAACGGGATAAGAAAAAGAAAATGAAACAAATAGTCGAGGAAAGTAGGGGAAACAATAGAACAAAGAAAATTAGCACAAGGGCTGCTTCTGTCCCCGCCCTGGGCTGAGAGAGGCCGCTTTGCAGAAACAGGGGCATGGCCAACATTCCCAGGAAAGACGGGCAGGGCCAGGCTCCTAAGGTCAGGCTTCCAGGAGGTGCAGGGGGGATGGTGCTGAGGGAGGGGTCGGGGCAGACCCCGGAGGGCAACTGCAAACATCAAGGACCACCAAGGGCTCTGGCACCCTCCTCCCAAGTGACACCCTGAAAAGGCAGGTAGCAGCTGAGGATGGCCAAGGGTCTGTCCACCCTTGCCAACTCAGGATCCTCAAGAAGAATCCTGGGCCCCACCCCAGCCTAGAAGTCCCATCCACACTGTGCACCTGCCCCACCCTCAGGGAAGGCTCTGCTCTCAGGGAAGGCTCCACCCACAGGGAAAGCTCCACCCTCAGGGAAGGCCCCACCCACAGGGAAGGAAGACCCCACCCACAGGGAAGGAAGACCCCACCCACAGGGAAGGCTCCAGGCTCAGGGAAGTTCCCACCTACAGGGAAGGCCCCACTCACAGGGAAAGCTCCACCCTCAGGGAAGGCTCCAGGCTCAGGGAAGACTCCACACACAGGGATGACTCCACCCTCAGGGAAGGCTCTACCCACAGGGAAAGCTCCACCCTCAGGGAAGTTCCCACCCACAGGGAAGGCTCCACCCACAGGGAAGGCCCCACCCTCAGGGAAGGCTCCACCCTCAGGGAAGTTCCCACCCACAGGGAAGGCCCCACCCACAGGGAAGGCTCCACCCTCAGGGAAGGCCCCACCCTCAGGAAGGCTCCACCTTCAGGGAAGGCCCCACCCCCAAGGAAGGAAGGCTCCACCCTCTGGGAAGACCCCACTCTCAGGGAAGGCTCCACCCTCACGGAAGGAAGGCCCCACCCACAAGGAAGGAAGGCTCCACCCACAGGGAAGGCTCCACCCTCAGGGAAGGGAGGCCCCACCCTCTGGGAAGGCTCCACCCACAGGGAAGGCCCCACCCTCAGGGAAGGCTCCACCCACAGGGAAGGCCCCACCCACAGGGAAGGCCCCACCCTCAGGGAAGGCTCCAGGCTCAGGGAAGTTCCCACCTACAGGGAAGGCCCCACTCACAGGGAAAGCTCCACCCTCAGGGAAGGCTCCAGGCTCAGGGAAGACTCCACACACAGGGATGACTCCACCCTCAGGGAAGGCTCTACCCACAGGGAAAGCTCCACCCTCAGGGAAGTTCCCACCCACAGGGAAGGCTCCACCCACAGGGAAGGCCCCACCCACAGGGAAGGCCCCACCCTCAGGGAAGGCTCCACCCACAGGGAAGGCCCCACCCACAGGGAAGGCCCCACCCACAGGGAAGGCTCCACCCACAGGGAAGGCTCCACCCTCAGGGAAGGGAGGCCCCACCCTCTGGGAAGGCTCCACCCACAGGGAAGGCCCCACCCTCAGGGAAGGCTCCACCCACAGGGAAGGCCCCACCCACAGGGAAGGCCCCACCCTCAGGGAAGGCTCCACCCACAGGGAAGGCCCCACCCACAGGGAAGGCCCCACCCACAGGGAAGGCTCCAGGGAACAGAAACCCCCTAGCAGCAGGTGAGGAGGGCGCCTGAGCTGGGAAGTCCCTGGGCTCAGTTCCCCACGTCAGAGCAGAGGGCTGGCGGGCGGGCAGGGTGGTGCCCACATAGACGGACTGGAGGGGTCAGGCCCACGTGGACCAGGAGAAAGGCCCTCGGAACCCCTCATCTCAGACCTTAATTTAAGCAAGAGCTAGGCACCGAAAATCCCAACTGGCTGCCACCTGCCCTTTTGTAAAACAAAAAAACACGGGAAAGCTGCCCTCCGACCACACAGGCTCACAGGACCTGCTGGCACTGCCTCGACTGGCACTTTTTAGGCCCCCTTCTCTGCTGCCTGAGGGGCTCCAAGGTTGTCTGTGTGCTCTGTCCTGTTGGGGGACACCTGGGACCCTCAGGATAATTTGAGTCTCCTGGTCCGAAAGCCTCACTGTGAGCCGGGGTTACTTTCCTGCCCCCCACGCAGGAGCCCTAGGTCCTTGCTGGGGGATGGGGTCACAGTGCTGGTTCCACTCATGAAGCCTGGGCACCTCGAGCTGCTGGTCCAGAGCAGCCCGGGGAGAGCTGTCAAGCTTCCTGGGGAGCGTCCTTGCAACGCACACAACACAGCATGACCCATGGCCAGGACGATAAAGCAACGGGGGAGGAAATGAAAGTGAAAAGAAAGCCGCAGCTCTAACACAAAGGGCAGAATCAACGCCTTGAAATAAACCACACACAGAACTCCTTTGTGAAAAATACATACATTTTAAAGAAAAAAAACAATCAAAATAATGAACAACAAAAAGTGGGGTTTAAGAACAAATGGAAAACAAAAAACGAAACAGATGCGTGGTGGCAGGTGCCCGGCGGCGGTACCTGTACATGGGCACGGTGACCGTGCGCTCGTAGTACTGCCACGTGGAGTGCAGGTCTGTGCGCGAGAGGTTGGTGGCGTAGAATCTCCAGGCCGACTGCGGAGGGAGAGACGAGGCGGTTGTCAAGGGGCAGGTGGTGAGGGGTGCGCCCAGGAGGGCCAGGCATGGAGGGAATGGGGCAGAGAGGACCTGGGACTCCCATGCTGTCAGCCCGGCACTCAGGACTCTGGGCCAGCAGGCTGGGCCCCAGTGCTGCATCAGCCCCACAGCCTCAGTTTACCCCCTGCCGGACAGACAGGCAAGACCGCGTGTCAGACGGTGGGGCCTGAAGGAGGGGAGCGGTCAGGGCTTGACTCGGGGCCCTCAGATAGTTCGCAGGGAGGCTGCGTTCTTTCCTTTCCATGACTCTCGCCTGGCCCCTGGCGGTTATCACCCGTCCTGGGTGTTAACCTTCCTGCCCTCCCTGTTGGGCCCTGGGCAACCTAAGGCACTGGGGGTATGGGTAGGGCCAGGGACCCCAACCTCCATCCTCCCAGGGCGGGGACTCAGCCTGGCTCGGGGCATGAGCCTGTGGGTTAGACTGAACCTTGCCTGGCTGGATTTCCATTCTCTATGCCTTTGTTTTGTTTTGTTTTGCGGTGCTGAAATAGACATATCCTAAAGTTCACCATTTTAGCCATTTTAAAGTGTGCGCTTCAGTGGCACCTGCACACGCAGTGCTGCGTGACCACTGCCCCTATCTAACTCCACACTTCTTCGTCGCCCCCAAAGAAACCCCCTACTACCCCCCACGTCCAGCAGGCACTCCTGGTTCCCTGGTCCCCCAGGCCCTGGCCACCGCCAGGGTGTACGGGGCTCCACGGACTTCCCCGCCCCGGGCGTTTCCTGCCAAGGACATCGCAAGCTGCATGGCCTTCCCTGTCCGGCTCCCTCCGCTGAGCGTGACATCCCCGGGGCCCATCCTCGTCGTAGCAAGGGGCAGCGCCCGCTCCTCCTCATGGGAGGATCATATGGATAAATCATATTCCGTTCATCCATTAATAGACATTTCAGCTGTGTCCACTTTTTGGTTCCTATGAGTGGTGCTGCTGTGACATTTGTGTGCACGTGTTGGTTGAAGGTCTGTAGAACGGCTGGGCTACGGGTTAACCCCACGTTTCCGAACTTTCTGAGAAATAACAAACTGCTTTCCCGGGTGGCCGCATCGTTACATTCCTCCCAGTAGGGGGCCCAGTTTCCACACATCCTACGCTTGGTTTCCCATTGGTTAACACGTCAGCCACCCTGGCCAGGCGCCGAGGCTCGCCGCACCTTGGAGGCTGAGGCAGGTGGATTGTCTGAGCCCAGGAGTTCAAGACCAGCCTGGGAAACATGGCAAAACGCTGCCTCTCCTTTAAAAAAAAAAAAAAATTAGGCAGGTACGGCGGCGCACCCCACAAGGAATTCCTTGTCAGGACTGCAGCAATCCAGACGAGATGCTGTAGGAGGAACGCTGGCCCAGCAGCGGCATCTCCACCAGTGAACGGACGCCAACTCTGGTTTTCAGCCTCCAGAGCCAGTGAACTCTGTTTCCAAGCAGCTTATGTGAACTTCTCAGCCCGGGAGAGCTTCCCTGCCCCTCCCCCTCCGGCACACGGGCAGCCTGCCACACGGGTTCATCTCTGGATGAGAGCTCCCCACCCTCCGGCCACAGTGGTTCATCTCTGGTTATAATCCTTTCTTCTAATTCCCAAACACATTGGACACGTTTGGAGGTATTTTTTCTGTTTTTTTTTTTTTTTTTTTTTTTTTTTTGTCGACAGAATCTACTCCAGGTGAAGATGCTGTGAACAGTGTTGAAATGACAAGAAGGATTCAGAACATTAAATAAACTTAGTTGGTAAAGCAGTGGCAGTGTCTGGGAGGACTGACTGCGAGGCTGAAAGCAGTTCCACTGTGGGTAAAATGCTATCCAACAGCATCGCATGCCACAGAGAAATCTTTCGTGAAAGGAAGAGTGAATCGATGCGGCAAACCTCATTCTTGCCTTATTTTAAGAAATCGCCACAACCACCCCAGCCTTCAGCAGCCCCACCTCATCAGCAGTGGCCGCCGGCATCGAGGTGAGACCCTCTGCTGGCACAAAGATTACAACTCGCGGAAGGCTCAGGTGATTGTTAGTATATTTTAGCAATTAAGTATTTGTAAGTGAAGGTACGTGCAGTGTTTTACTGGTTTTTAGACATAATGCTACTGCACACTCAGGCTACAGCATGGTGTAAACATAACTTTTTTTTTTGAGACGGAGTCTCACGCTGTTGCCCAGGCTGGAGTGCAATGGCGCGATCTTGGCTCACTGCAACCTCCGTCTCCCGGGTTCAAGCAATTCTGCTGCCTCAGCCTCCTCAGTAGCTGGGATTACAGGCATGAGCCGCCATGCCTGGCTAATTTTTTTATATTTTTAGTAGAGATGGGGTTTCACCATGTTGGCCAGGCTGGTCTCGAACTCCTGACCTCAAGAGATCTGCCCACCTCGGCCTCCCAAAGTGCTGGGATGACAGGTGGGAGCCACGGTGCCCGGCCTGTAAACATAACTTCCACATGCACTGGGAAACCACGAAATTCGTGTGACTCACTTTATTGCTGTTATCTCTATTGCAGTGGTCTGGAACCATGGCTGCAGGACCTCTGAGGTGTGCCTGTGGAGAGGCCCAACGGTGCTCTGGAAATGTGCACCAGCTGCTGTTAAGAGTGACCTTCGAGGGGAGCAGGGCGCACGGGACCCTGGGTGCTCAGGTGCTGCCTTTTCTGGCACTGTTTTAACCTTTTCACCACATGTACGTGGTCATTTTTTAAACCATCAATAGTGGAGTGAGAGTTGGGGGCATTTTTGTTCTTCTTTATAATCTTTTGCATGAAAATAAATGGCTGTTTGTAGTTTTTATAGTGGAAGATAAATACACACCTTAAGGTGGGCTGGGCCCAGAATTTCTCCAAGACCACGAGAGGCACATCCCCTGCTGTTGCCACCGACACTCCATGGCTTGTGGCCATGTCTCCAGTCTCTGCATCTGGTCACACTGCTTTCCCCTCCTCTGTGTCAAATCTCCTTCTTATAAGGATGCATGTCATTGCATTTAGGGCCCACCTGGTGTAACCCAGGCTTATCTCCATCTCAAGATCTGCTGTCTGAGACAGGGAGAGAGCCTATAGCCACATCCAGCTGGCAGGGACCTGGTCAGTTCTGAGGGTCCAGTGGATGGAAGACTTTGGGGAGGAACTGTAAGAATGGCTGGTCCCAAGGGGGTCCTGCTGTCTGTCCATATTTTCTTTTTTTATTATTTTTTATTTTTTTGAGATGGAGTCTCACTCTGTTGCCAGTTGGAGTACTGTGGCGTGATCTCCGCTCACTGCAACCTCCGCCTCCCTGGTTCAAGCGATTCTCCTGCTTCAGCCTCCTGAGTAGCTGGGACTACAGGTGCACGCCACCACACCCGGCTAATTTTTGTATTTTTAGGAGAGACGGGGTTCACCATGTTGGCCAGGATGGTCTTGATTTCCTGATCTCGTGATCTTACCACCTCGGCCTCCCAAAGTGCTGGGATTACAGGCGTGAGCCACTGTGCCCAGCCATTGTCTGTCCATATTTTCAAGGTGGCTCAGGAATTACTTGTGGATGCCAGAGTGGTCACTGCACCCTACCTACCCCCAAATGGTGGGACGGGGCTGGGTGGGGTCCGGGCAGGCATCATCGGGGCCTACAGCCAGCATCAGGGGGCAGACGGGGTCAGGCACTGACTCTGCAGCATGTGGGCTCTGGGAGCCTCAGCCCTGCAGCTTCCGAATGGGTGCGCTCGCCTCCCAGGGTGCGGTGGAGAGGACCTGATGGCTGGGCCCCAGCGCCCACACAACACAAGGGCCACCCCAGCAGCATCTTCACACAAACCACCCTGTGCAGCCTCAGGGGTCGGAGCCATTTCTCAACACACACACTCGCATCCTGGCTCCTCCCACACATTCCCGCAGAGGGTGAGGGCTGTGGCCCCATCCGCAGATAGGGCAATGCCAAGGCCCTGGCGGCCTCTACTCCTGGACAAGGTGGGACCAGGACGAGGGCTGCGCTGGTCCCCAGGGGACTCACCTGGATCAAGCCTGCAGCCGGGTTCCGCCTCTTCTCAAAGTGCTTCTGCCGGTGCTGCTCCTGAACCTTCAGGGCAAAGCCAGACCCCAAGATGCCCTGCAATTTGTCAGGGTCAGGCCACATCCCAGGGACCCCCACACCCCAATTCATCAGGGTCAGACCACGCCCCGGGAACCCATGTCTCCCACCTTCATCAGGGTCAGACCCGTCTCCACTGATCCATACCTCCCCCACCTTCATCAGGGTCAGACCCGTCTCCACTGATCCATACCTCCCCCACCTTCATCAGGGTCAGACTGCATCCGGGGACCCGCGTCCCCACAATCCATCAGCACCAAGAGGAAAGAACCCACTGGCTTGCAGGAGACATGGCAGGGCCCACACTGAACTCAGGGTGGCCTCTCCTTCCCTTCCACCCGGAAGAGTCTGCACACCCATCTTGAAGGGCACACAGTGAAGGAACCACCGGGCCCAGCCTCTCGCCGTGCACCAGCTGCCCTGCCCTGCCCTGGGGCAACAAAGGTTGGCAGGGCCCCTCCACCTTCCTCTGAACTGGGTGGGCCTCACTGCGTGGAGATCCACGAGGGAGCTGTGTCACCAGCCGCCCTGCCCCTGGTCACAAGGACGTCCTGCTGGGCCCCACTCAGACTAAGAGGGGCCACCAGTGACTAACAGAGCCCCTGAAGCTACAGCCACAGCCCTGGGCATGCTCCTGCTAGGGCTGGGGAACCCCCCACTCCAGTCCTCGGGGAACAAGGCCTCTGACCCTGAGCTGCCACCTCCAGCTCCTGGGGGCTGTGGACCTGCTGGGAGCCGCTCCTGCCCCAGGTCCCACCCAGGGAACTGTGCCCAGGGGCCTGTGGTCACCTGGGGAGCCTACAAGACCTCGTCCCCCTCCAAGGCAGGCAGGGCAGCTGGACTTACTGCAGGAAGCGCGAAGAAGGAGACACCGATGAGGGTGAAGGTTGCCGCCAGGAGCCTGCCGTTCCAGGTCTGTGGGTACTTGTCCCCGTAGCCAATGGTGGTCAGCGTGATCTGTGGGACCACAGGCTCCGGTCACATGAAGGGCCTGCTCACACCCCTGAGGGCAGGCTAGACGCCCGCAGGCGGCTCAGGGCTTGGGCTGGGACAGATGTGGTACCACTCCCATGTCACCACCCACACAGGGGCCCAGTGAGGCCAGGGTTGGGGTCGGCCGCCCTTCATCCCCAGAGCCCTCTCTCCTCTTCCCCTACAGGCCAGAAGCAGGGTCCAGCCAAAGGCTGTGTCCCCATCTCACATCGAGAACCAGAGGCCCAGTGACGTGACTCCCACGAGGCTCGGCTAGGACGGCAGCCCTCGCCCATCCCCGCCGGGTGGAGAGCGCAGCTGGGGAGGAGGGAGTGCCGAGAGGGACCCAGAGGAACAGGCGGGGCGTGCAGGGGGCTCGCTGAGCCTGACCTGAGCTGAGGCCAGAGGAGGGGGTGGGCGGGAGGAGGCCATGATGAGAGGCGGGGGAGTGGTCCCCACCGGGCCATGGCGGGGTGGCTGCTCCTGGAGCAGGGACCCCAGGGGTTGTGTTTAGAGTTTCTCTAGGGGTGGTGGGCAAGGGGGCGGTCGGGCCAGGTTGGGCCTCCCCAGGGGTCCCAGAGAGCCCAGGAGCCCCCAGCTCAGAGCTTGGGTGAGGGAAAGTAAAGGACGGACACGTCTCCAAGCAGCTCTGACAAGAGACGCCCATGCCGGGGCCAAGGAAGGCGGGGCAGGTGCCCTGCACTCAGTGCTGGACATGTGGGGGCCGCAGCCCACCCCCCTTGCCAGAACCGCATGCACCACAAGCCAGGGGGCTCAGGACAACCGCACAGAGGCCACTCTGGCTTCGACGAGAAGGTGGGCCCGGGACAGGCCCTGGGAGGGCAGGGTCTTAGACAAACAGAGGGAGGGGTCGAGGCCTGAGCACAGACAGCGGGGCCGGGAAGGGGAGACCTCTCCCCAGGACCCGCAGCCCCACCCCGGGGAGTTTACCCCAGGCTCTGAGGACGCCGCTGTGTGGTCTGAGGACAGGGTGGGCCGGCTGGGCCGCGCCCGCTCCACACTGAAGGAAGCCGCAGCCTGGCGCGAAGTAGCACCTGCACTTGGGGGCCTCGGCTGCCGCCACCATGCGGAGTGCACAGAAGGCTCTGGGAAGGAGGCTGCCACATGGAGTGGGCGGGAGGTTGGGCGAGGCCTGGACCCAGAAACCTCTCCTGGGGAGACCAAGCCAGGACCTCAGCCCTCTACACAATTTCTTTACCAAAGGAGGCATTTTTTTTTTTTTGGTTTGTTTTTTGTTTTTTTATTTTGAGACAGAGTCTCGCTCTGTCCCCCAGGCTGGAGTGCAGTGGCAAGATCTCGGCTCACTGCAAGCTCCGCCTCCCGGGTTCATTCCATTCTCCTGCCTCAGCCTCCCAACTAGCTGGGACTACAGGTGCCCACCACCACGCCTGGCTAATTTTTTGTATTTTTAGTAGAGATGGGGTTTCACCGTGTTGGCCAGGATGGTCTTAATCTCCTGACCTCGTGATCCGCCCGCCTTGACCTCCCAAAGTGCTGGGATTACAGGCGTGAGCCACCGCGCCCGGCCAAGAGGCATGTTTTGGAAGACATGAAACAGTGACTATTGACATTCTCAACTCAACCACATGACAGCAAGGGCTGAGGGGGAAGGCAGAAAACCAAGAGGGAGAGGATGGGGACTGAGACGGAGATAGAGACAGAGAGATGGAGACAGAGAGATAGAGAGATAGAGGCAGACATAGAGACAGAGAGGTATGGGCCTGGCACGGTGGCTCACACCTGTAATCCCAGCACTTTGGGAGGCCAAGGCCGGTGGATCGCTTTAGCCCAGGAGTTCAAGACCAGCCTGGCCAACATGGTGAAACCCTGTCTCTACTAAAAATACAAAAATTAGCCAGGTGTGGTAGTGCACACCTGTAATCCCAGCCACTCAGGAGGGTGAGGCAGGAGAATCACTTGAGCCCGGGAGGTTGAGTCTGCAGTGAGCTTTGACTGCACCACTGCACTCCAGCCTGGATGATAGAGGAAGATCCTGCCTCAAAAAAAAAAAAAAAAGAGAGAGAGAGAGATGGCAGAGAGATGGGCGGGGCAGCGAGACATGGACCCTAGCTAGAATGTTGTGGGGGACAGGGGAGTCGAAAGAAGCCAGAGAATCCCAGAGCAGCTTCCAAGCCCGGGTCCCACTGAGGGCCAGGTCTGTGAAAGGGGGCCAGGCCCTCCACCCTCCCCAGGGGGGTCACATGGATGGGACACTGTCACACACAGCTCTCCGAAAATTTCTGCCCCTGAAATGTTCCCAGCTGCCATCCGACCTGCTCCTTCAAAGTAGGCGCCAACTCAAGGGAAAGGAAGCTGGAGACCTGGCAGATGGGCCCTGGCCTGCCGGGGAGGTGAGGGCGGGATTCCCCCCACACTGGTGAGGACCCCCAAAGGCTGCAAGAAAGGGAAATTGGGGGTAGAGCTCATCCTATCCCAGTAGGAAGCACACAGTTAGTGTGTTTGAATCAGAAATACCAGCATCTCTATTTGCTGTTTAAGACTAATCAGGTAAACCCCAAAGAAAAACACAGAAGCAGCCGTAGCCGCAGCCACGGCAGAGGGACCCAGCGGGGAGGGCACCGTGACCACAGAGCGGGGCTGTATTCTCACCATAAGGCTTAGGAACTGTCTGACATTTAAAAATATACACAAGCATTACTCAGAAAAAACACCCAAATAAAAACCCCAATTCAATCGTAAAGATAAGAAAACTTGCCCACAAAAGACCTGGGGGATGGGCTTGTCCCCACTGAAAGCCCGAGGGCCCGGCAGTCACAGCTCAGGATGCCCTGGGCCTCACGCTGACCCTACGGTGGGGCCTGAACCAGAGCCAGGTCGTCTGCCTGGTCCACAGCCTGGGCCCCGGGGCACGCTCAGCTCTCAACCCCCACCCAAGCCCTGCCTGGGAAGACAGTGCCTGGGTCTCATGAAATTAATAACTTCAGATCAGCTGCATCCAGCTTAGGCACCAGGTGGAGCTGCCCACACCTTTCCCGCAGGGCTGAGCCCACTCAGCCAGCGTGTGCGGGGCTGGGCCTGGGGTCTGGTCTCAGCCTCCGAGAAGACCACAGACCCCGCCCCTGCACACCACCAGCCTGAGGGTGTCTGTGGCCCCAGGTGAGGAGGAGCCCAGGGCCCAGATCTGTTCAGACCTGATCAGAGTGGGGCCTGCAGAGCCACCTGGTCTCCAAAAACACAGAGCCTCGGAGATCCCACGTCCACCCCACTCCAGGGGGTCCTTCAGAAGGCTTCCAGGAACCCTCTCGACAGGGGTGACTTGCTCCGAGAGAAGCCCGGCCACAGCACAGGGACAGGTGGCCAAGAAAGTGGGCTGGGGTCCCGGCAGCAGGGAGGCCAGGGAGGGGGTGACCAGTAGAGGGGCCACAGACCCACAGGCTCCAGACCACCCTGGACAGACAGGCTGGAGGCTGAGCTGGGGCCAGAGGATCGGCTGCCCTTCAAATTCTCTCCTCTCTCACCCTGAGGGGCAGGGCCAGGGGTGGGGGCCAGGAACAGGAAGGCCCAGGACAGTGGCAGCCAGCCATGGGCACAGAGGGCAAAGCCTCCCACTCACCCACCCCCACAGCCACCAGGTCATGGGGTTGGTCCCTGGACCAGGGTTGCCCAGGACAGATCTCCTAGAGATGCCGCTTCTCCCCCTTCCCCCAACGATCAGGACACAGAGCAGGTGTAGGATCACTCAGGAGGAAGGATGATGCCCACCACAGCTGAGCTCAGGCCCCATGGGGCCCAGCCCTCCCCACCTGCTCCCCCGCCAGCGTGGCAACCGCCACCCCGCCTCAACCACGAGCCATCATGACCACGGGCGGCCAGCAGGTGGCCCCAAAGAGATGTATGGAGCCGGCTCAGCCAGCGACAGTCTGGTCCCAGCACAGTGACAAGGGCACGTCCTCAGTTGGTGGGCAGGTGGGACAGCAGGGAAAGGGAAAGCCACAATGACCACAACTCACCAGGCCCCACCAGAGTGCATCTGCGTAGGTGTCAAAGTGGTCGTTCTCCCCCTTCTCTGCCAAGTACACCAGGAACGAGGCCAGGATGAGACAGAGGAAGCCGATGTACCAGGCAGTGACCAGCTCCTGAGAGGTAGAAGGTACCACCATCATCACCACCATCACATCACCATCACTACCATCATCACCACCACCACCACCACCATCACCACCATCACCACCACCATCACCACCACCACCACCACCATCACCACCGCCGCCATCACCGCCACCACCGCCACCGCTGCCACCACCGCCGCCGCCACCATCGCCGCCGCCACCACCGCCGCCGCCATCACCATCACCACCACCACCATCACCACCATCACCACCATCACCACTACCACCACCACCACCACTACCATCACCACCACCATCACCATCACCACCACCACCACCACCACCATCACCACCACCATCGCCACCACCGCCATCACCGCCACCACCGCCACCACCGCCACCACCGCCACCACCGCCACCGCCACCACCATCACCGCCGCCACCGCCGCCGCCGCCACCACCGCCACCGCCATCCACCATCGCCACCACCACCACCACCACCATCACCACCGCCACCACCACCGCCACCGCCACCACCACCGCCGCCACCACCGCCGCCGCCATCACCACCACCATCACCACCACCACCACCATCACCACTACCACCACCACCACCACCACCATCACCACCACCACCACCATCGCCACCACCGCCACCGCCACCACCATCACCACCGCCACCACCATCACCACCATCACCACCGCCACCACCACCACCATCACCATCACCACCACCATCACTATCACCACTGCCACCACCACCACCACCACCACCACCGCCATCCCCACCTCCGCCATCACCATCACCACCATCACTATCACCACCACCATCACCACCACCACCACCATCGCCACCACCACCATCACTGCCACCACCACCAGCACCACCACCACCATCACCATCACCATCACCACCGCCATCACCACCACCACCACCACCGCCACCACCACCACTGCCACCACCACCACCGCCATCACCGCCATCACTGCCATCACCACCTCCACCACCATCACCACCGCCACCACCACCACCACCGCCATCACCACCGCCACCATCACCACCACCACCACCATCGCCATCACCACCACCACCATCACCATCATCATCACCACCACCATCACCATCATCATCACCACCACCACCATCACCACCATCACCACCACCACCACCATCACCACCACTACCATCCCCACCCGCCACCTGCCTCCAGGAGCACTGCAGCCTCGCCAGCCATCCCACTTTGGGCTCTGTCTCCAGGGATATGGGGGCTGGACCCTTCTGAGGCCAGTAGAGGCTCCACGCCAGAGTTGGTGGCAGGGCTGGCACAGGGGAACCTGCAGGGGCCACTGGCTTCACCATCTTAGCTACAGCAGCCCCTTCCCCTGTGCTTCCTGGCCTGGGCAACAGCGGCTCGCATGGCCGGCCCACCACTTCCTCCAGGGTCAGCAGCGTCTATCCTGCGGCCAGCAGGGCTGGAGAATCTTGGGACTGTTGAGACCCTCCCCCAATCTCCCTGAGCCTCCAGGCACAGATGTGAAAAAGGTGAAAACTGCAGTCAGCATTCAACCCCCACAGCATCCAGGGAAGGAAGGGGGCCACTGGGGGCTGACCCCTGCCTGTTCTGCAGCCAAAACCACCACCCTGGCAGGGCTCAAGAGGGAAGAAAATGGGGAAGGGCCGTTTGAGCAAATGAGCCCACCCGTGAGCAGGGTGGACAGACAGACAGCACGGTCTGGCAGGATGGGGTCTCGGTCACTGGGGCGCCTGGGGCCCCTGGAACTCAGCATGTGTGCCTACAGCCACCCCGTGGGTTCCCCGGCCAGCAGCCGCCACAAGCCGCAGCTTAAACAACCACCAGGCAGGTGACTAGTGCGATATATTGATCCAGGCACTAAAAACCCAGGAAAGAAGACGCCCAGCCACAGAGCCAAGGGTTCGCGGCAGGAAGGTGGGGGTGGCAGGGGCCGAAACGGCCTGGCCTGGCCTTTCGAAAAAGCAGCTTTCTGGAGACAGACGACAAAGATGGACCAAGCCATGGGAAGAAGCAGAGAAGAAAGGGGAGGGAGGCTCGTTCACACCTGATGGGCTCCAGCCAGAGCCACCACTGACCTCCATCCCTCCAGCCAGGGCTCCCGGAGCAAACCCCAGGCAGTGGTGGGGCCCAGTCTGGGCCAGGACCCTTGCTGGCTGGGGGCGCCCATCGCCAGCCTCGGCGCCATGACTCACCTTGCTGTGGGCATAGACCACAGAGCCCAGTAGCTTCCAGGTGCCTCCCCGCCGGTCCATGCGGATCATCCGTAGAATCTGCAGGAAGCGCAGGCTCCGCAGCGCGGATGTGGCAAAGACATTGCCCTGGGAGCCGGCGGCCAGCACCGCAATGGAGGCGATGAGCACCATGATGTCTACAAAGCGGGCATAGACTGGTGAGCTGGTGGGCCGCCCCCTGCACCCACGTGGAGAAACCCCCACCCCAGGTTCCAGGAGGCTGTGCAGAGGGGCGGGAAGGTGTATGCCCAGCACCTGGTGTGGGCTCTGTCGGGGCCCAGGAAGGACATGACTATCATCCACCTGCCTGCAGGGCCTGGGACGGGCAGCCCGGCACAACATCCCTCTTCCTGACATTTAGGCCGGGTTAACCACAGGCTCTGACTCCAAGTCAGCAGGTGAGATGAAACTTCCAGAAGGAGCCAGTCCTGCCCAGCCTCTCTGGCCCACGTAGACCTAGCCCCAGCTCCCCCCAGTGCTGAGTCTGTCCCTGGGTCCCTGGCCCCGATTCCAGCAATGCCGCCCCCACCAGGCCTCACCAATCACACAGAACGGCTTCCGGGCAAACTTGAGCCGTCCCCTCCAGCCACGGTACCGGCAGCAGCAGCCTGCGGCCCAGATCCGCACGAAGTACTCCACGCCAAACACCACGATAGTCACGATTTCCTGCAGGGGAGGAAAGCTGAGGCCACCTCGAGACACGGGGGAGGCCCTGGGGGCCCAGCCTGGCCCCCCACAGGGGCAGTTCTGGCCCAAGGACCAAGCCGCAGGACAGGAGGCCCCCAAAGGAAACTGCAAGCTTGGACTGACCCACACAGGGCCCCATCCCTCTCTAGCCTCTGGGCAGCAAGGTTTAGGCCCTCTGGAGACCGTGCATCCGGGAACACAGCTGAGCACGAACACCATGGGGCCACCCTCCCCACCTCCCTGTCTGCGCTGGGGGCTCTATCTGAGCTAGGGGACCCTGTCTGAACGGGGGGGCCTGTCTGAGCTGGGGGGCCCTGTCTGAGCTGGGGCACCCTGTCTGAACGGGGGAGGGCCTGTCTGAGCTGGGGGGCCCTGTCTGAGCTGGGGGGCCCTGTCTGAGCTGGGAGGCCCTGTCTGCACTGGGGGGCCCTGTCTGAGCTGGGGGCCCTGTCTGAGCTGGGGAGCCTGTCTGAGCTGGGGGGCCCTGTCTGAACAGGGGGGGCCTGTCTGAGCTGGGGGGCCTGTCTGAGCTGTGTGGGCCCTGTCTGAGCTGGGAGGCCCTGTCTGCACTGGGGGGCCCTGTCTGAGCTGGGAGGCCCCGTCTGCACTGGGGGGCCCTGTCTGAGCTGGGAGGCCCTGTCTGCACTGGGGGGCCCTGTCTGAGCTGGGGGCCCTGTCTGAGCTGGGGGGCCTGTCTGAGCTGGGGGGCCCTGTCTGCACTGGGGTGCCCTGTCTGAGCTGGGGGGCCTGTCTGAGCTGTGTGGGCCCTGTCTGAGCTGGGGGCCCTGTCTGAGCTGGGGAGCCTGTCTGAGCTGGGGGGCCCTGTCTGAACAGGGGGGGCCTGTCTGAGCTGGGGGGCCTGTCTGAGCTATGTGGGCCCTGTCTGAGCTGGGGGGCCTGTCTGCACTGGGGGGCCCTGTCTGAGCTGGGGGCCCTGTCTGAGCTGGGGGGCCTGTCTGAGCTGGGGGGCCCTGTCTGAGCTGGGGGGCCTGTCTGAGCTGTGTGGGCCCTGTCTGAGCTGGGGGGCCTGTCTGAGCTGGGGGGCCTGTCTGAGCTGGGGGGCCTGTCTGAGCTGTGTGGGCCCTGTCTGAGCTGGGGGGCCTGTCTGAGCTGGGGGGCCTGTCTGAACTGAGGGGTCCTGTCTGAACTGGGGGACCCTGTCTGAGCCAGTGGGGGGCCTGCCCTGTCTGAGTTGGGGGATGCACAGCAGGGCTGAGCTGAGGGAAGGCCCCAGGTAACTACAAAGGGGGTCACAGCCTCCACCCAGACTTTGGGCAGCCCCAGGACAGAGGGGCAGGGCGGGCAGTAGAGGGGGGTGCATTCGGATGGGGATCAGTCTCCTCGAGGGCCCCCTACCCCGTTACCAACAGCGACACAGGAACTGCACTCCCGTTGCCATGGTGCCCACCCTGCCCTGGCACAGGGTTGCTGCAAGCGTCACAGCCCCCACCCCGACGCCCACGTCTGCCGTCTGCTGGGGACACCCCACAGCTCTGGCTCCAGAGATAGATAACGTGGGGAGGGAAAGGGAGGGAAGGAGGGAGAGTGGACCTGCCCAGGGTGGGGTGATGGAGGCGGGGCTGTCAGCCACTGTGAGGTCACCATGAGGGGTGAGGTGAGGGCTGAGTTACAGCCAGGGTGGGGCTGGGGCACAGCCAGGGCTGTGGGGCTGGGGGCAGGTGGGAGCTGACAGAGCACAAAGACATGGCCGGAGCTGGGGCTGCGGGGGCTGGGACGGGGCTGGAGGCAGCAGGGCAGGGGAGAGGCATCGGTGGTGGGGGTGGGGGAGGCCTTCACAGGAAGCCAGGGTTGGGGGCATCAGAGGCCCTGTAGTAACAGGAATGAGGGACAGATGCCCAGCAGCTCTGGCTCCTTCCTGGGCCCCTCCAGCCCCCACCCTCTCGCGGGGCTCACCAGGATGTAGAGGGCCCCCTCCGAGCTCTTCTCATACTCCTTGATGGTGGAAAACACAGACAGCACGAGGCAGGAGAACACCAGGAGGAACCTGGGGGCAGGGAGCGCGTGCTCAGCCAGGCCACAGCAGGGCACCAGCATGGCTGCGTCTCCAGAACGCAGGACCCCACTCCCCACCCGCCCCACCAGAGTCCACTCGGGCCAGAGGGCACCCCCACAGCCACCTCCCGGGACCCCAAACTCCACAGTGGCACCGTGCGCAGCTGCCTCCTCCAGGATGCACCCCCTCTCCACTCTGGCCCTGCCCCCTCTGTCGGGTTTCAGCCTGGTAGCCTCATCCTTCGGCAACGTCTCCAAAACTCTGAGTCAAATGGGAACAGCAAGGCCCACCCATCGACGGCTGCAAACACAGGAACAAGCAAAACCCCTGGGGCAGAAGGCACCGGATCAACCTTCCCTGCTCCTCGCTCTCAGCCACCTCCTCCAGACCCCAACGCAGAGGGCTTCTCTGCCAGTTAAATCCGGAGCCAAGCAACAAGAGCTCCTGGGATCACCACCTTTCCAGCCTCGTCCTGGCTGCCAGGAGGCTCAGTGTCTCCTTCCTCCTGGGTTGCAGGTGCCTCCTCCCACCAGTGACTTCCACCGTGATTGCTCTTCCCATCCACGTCCCACGCGATTACCTCACTCACTGATCCTTCTTCAACTTCCCCTCAGACGCTCAAGTTCATGCCCCACCAAAATTCCCCCAAATGCATGTTTTTTGTTTGTTTTGTTTTGTTTTGAGATAGAGCTTCACTTGTCACGCAGGCTGGAGTGAAATGGCGCGATCTCGGCTCACTGCGAGCTCCGCCTCCCAGGTTCAAGCGATTCTCCTGCCTCAGCCTCCAGGGGAGCTGGGATTACAGGCATGTGCCACCAAACCAGGCTAATTTTTGTATTTTTTAGTGGAGATGGGGTTTCATCATATTGGCCGGGCTGGTCTCGAACGCCTGGGCTCAAGTAATCCTCCCGCCTCGGCCCCCCAAAGGGCTGGGATTACAGGTGTGAGCCACCATGCTTGGCCCAAATGCATGACTTCTCCTCAGCCCTGCATCCTCCTCTGATACAAGCGGCTCTGCTACGCTTGCTCCCTTGCCCACCCCAGAAAGCTGCAGACGGGAGGAGCCCGCCACCCCCCAAGACCCTGCCGCGGGAACCCGGCTTGTGGCCACCCACGTAGTAGAGACACAGCAGATCTCCCAGCTCTTCCTGGGAGCAAAGCTGTGCCACCCAGAGCCTCAAGCTGCCGCTGTGGCAGGAAAGCCAGCTCCGGCGTGCTGAAGTCGCCGGACACACACCAGAGAGAAACCCACTTCGCGGGAAGCAAACGCTTTGTCCCGTTTACATTTTTCGCAGGTGTTCTGGGATGTGAAGGGAACGTGTCCAACATCCAAGTCCTTGGTCACAGCCATAAAGGAGGCGGCGCGTGGTCCCCTCGACCGTGTTGCTGCCTCTCGTTCCAACCGTGCTCAGAATCAGGAGCGGCGGGGACAGAGCCACAGAGCAGCCGCTTCCCCGTGTCCGTGCCCTGTGCTGTCTTCACACTCGCCATCACCTTGCACACCCGGCGGCACCGCACGGCTGCCACGGAGCCGGCGGGGCCCTCCTATGTCTCAAACCCGAGCCCTTCCCCGGCGCCCACATCCAGGTAGGAGAGTCCCCACACTCAGGATCTCCTGCCCTCTGTCCCCGAAGCAGTGCTGCAGTCCAGCCTGGGTTCTGGGGCACTGTCCCGGCTCCCCTCTCCCCATTCCCACAGAGGAAATAGTCCTTGGATGCCCGGACCTGCAGGGCTGAGACGCTGGGCCGGGTTGCTGGGCGGGGGCACCGGGCCAAGACACTGGGCCGGGACGCTGGGCAGGGGTGCTGGGCGGGGGCGCTGGACCGAGACGCTGGGCCGGGGCGCCCAGCACACACGCCGGACAAGCGTGGCCACAGAGGCCCAGCAGAGGTCACAGGCCCAACACACACGCCGGACGAGCACGGCCCCTTCCAGAGGTCACAGGCCCAGCACACATGCCAGACGAGCGTGGCCGCAGAGGTCACAGGCCCAGCACACATGCGGGATGAGCACGGCCGCAGAGGCCCAGCAAGACCACCACACATGGGGTCAGGGCTGGATCTCCCTCGCCAGGTGGCTTCAGGCTTCCAGGAATAAGGCAGCACTGATGCCGGGCCCCGCTCCCGGGACCCGGGGCTACCAGAGGTGTGGGAGGCCATGGGTGCCCCAGGCAAGGGTCAGGACTCCCTGAGGCAGCACTGGGCGCTGCAGTCACCCCTGGGGGCAGAGACTGAGAAGACGGCTGGGGAGGTGGGGGAAGCCAGGGGATCCCTAGCCCAGAGGTCACACAGGGTCATGGTGGGGTCAGGTGGGGTCAAGGTTGAACAAGAGTGGCAGGTGCCGGCCGGGCGCGGTGGCTCAAGCCTGTAATCCCAGCACTTTGGGAGGCCGAGACGGGCGGATCACGAGGTCAGGAGATCGAGACCATCCTGGCTAACACGGTGAAACCCCGTCTCTACTAAAAAATACGAAAAACTAGCCGGGCGAGGTGGCGGCGCCTGTAGTCCCAGCTACTCGGGAGGCTGAGACAGGAGAATGGCGGGAACCCGGGAGGTGGAGCTTGCAGTGAGCTGAGATCCGGCCACCGCACTCCAGCCTGGGCAACAGAGCGAGACTCCGTCTCAAAAAAAAAAAAGAGTGGCGGGTGCCCAGGTGAGAGCTGGCAGAGCAGCGTCTGTGGAGCCAGGGCTGTGGGGACTCGGAAGCAGGGGAGGGCAGGCCTGTGCACAGAGCCCTTGGCATAACTAACTCCATCTTAGAAAAAGACTCCATTTTGTCTCGCAGGGCACTCTACCGAGAAGGAAAAGATGTTCTGTTTAAGAACCAAAAAGCAAAAAAACAAGAAAAACTGGCCGGGCATGGCGGCTCACGTCTGTAATCCCAGCACTTTGGGAGGAGGCCGAGGTGGGCAGATCACTTGATGTCAGGAGTTCAAGACCAGCCTGGCCAATATGGTGAAATTCCATCTCTACTAAAAATACAAAAATTAGCCAGGCGTGGTGGCACGTGCCTGTAATCCCAGCTACTCGGGAGGCAGAAGAATCGCTTGAACCCAGGAGGTAGAGGCTGCAGTGAGCCAAGACCACGCCACTGCACTCCAGCCTGGGTGATAGAGCAAGACTCTGTCTCAAAAAAAAAAAAAAAGAAACAAATAAAAAAAATAGAGCCCAAGTCCAACCAGATAAGGACACACAAGCCCGTCTGCCGTGCTCAGTTCTCCCTGGAGGCCTCTGTCTTCACCGCCATCTCACAGCTGCCTGCAGCAGCCCAGGCCAGGCCTCTGGGCTGGTATTAACCCTCTGTCCTGTGTCTTTTTCCTCATGATGTTAAACCTGACTTTGGGTGGAACGTGGAACCTGACCGGGTGAGCACACGGCAGTGTACGGCCTGCAGCACTGACCGGCGTGGAGTGGCCGTGACCGCAGTGTGACCCAGAAGCTCTAGGGAGAACCTGCCTGCTTGGGAACTCCACGTAGCTCGTGGCGTCTGTGACTGAAACAGCATCAGTGAAAGTCTGACCTTGTGGAAAGACACAAACCTGAGTGGACCTCGTGTCAAGCCCGTCCTGTGTGCAAAGTGCCTCCAGGACCCGGGGCCTTGGGCAAGCTCCATTCAGCCAAGAGCAAGAGGGTGACCGAGCCACTCCAGGTTCAATTCACGGCGGACACCCACATGGCTTCCCTCGGCCCGGACCCAGTCATCTCCCCCATGAACACCCCCTGGATGTGGGGAGGCCGGCATGGCCCCCTGTAGCCCCCCTCCAGCTCGCTGGAGACCCCCACATCCAGGCAGCCTGAGTCCTCCAGCCTGGGCAGGCACAGTCCCCGTAGGTCTGCCTTCCGACTCGCCAGCAGCGGCCTCTGCTGCGCCGCCGGGAACGTTGTCCAGGGCAGGGAAGGCGGGGCACAGGGTGGTGCTCCCGAGACCTGCCGCGGGAAGGACCACGGCCGTGTTTCAGAAGCACCCAGGACCATGCGGTCTGAAGCAGAGGTGGAGGTTTCGGGCACAGGCAGCCCGGCCGAGGTCAGCCCCACCACCTGCCCATCCCAGCACCAGAGCCAATCGAGGCCAGGCACTCCTGAGCCACCGGCGACAGTGGTAGAAACCGTGCCTCTGAAGGCTCTGGCCACCGAGCACCCACACCAGAGATGGAGGTGCAGGGGCCAAAGCCACATTTTAAAGCATCTCATGTGAAAACTGTCAGCATCTCTAGCGTGAGCCCCAGTTCACATTCCACCCACACCCTCGCCGAGGACGTCCCAGCCCCGTGCCATTGAGAAGCAATAATCCAGCGCCCGCCTCTGAGCCGAGGGCTTCGTAAAGTGCAGCTGCAGCTTCACTGCGACCCTTAAAAAGCCAGTGATGGTCAGTGCCCACAGCCCCCACACGGCCGCCAGCGTCTACAGCACTCGGACCAGGCCAGGCGGGGCCAGCGGCTGCCTGCCCTCTGCCTTCCCCCGATCGCCAGCCTCCCCTCCCTCCTTGTCCCCCTTGCGACCATGTATCGAGGGGACACCACAGCAGGGGTGGGCCCGTGAGGCCGGCCACCTCCGTGTCTCCAGGCTCAGCATCCACTGACCATCCTGCGGGATCCACAGACGACAGGGGTTGTGTCTCTGGGCTCAGCATCTGCTGACCGTCCTACAGGATGACAGGGGCTGTGTCTCTGGGCTCAGCGTCCGCTGACCATCCGTCCTGTGGGATCCACAGATGACAGGGGCTGTGTCTCCGAGCTCAGTGTCCGCTGACCGTCCGTCCTGCGGGATCCACAGATGACAGGGGCTGTGTCTCCGAGCTCAGTGTCCGCTGACCGTCCGTCCTGCGGGATCCACAGATGACAGGGGCTGTGTCTCCGAGCTCAGTGTCCGCTGACCGTCCGTCCTGCGGGATCCACAGATGACAGGGGCTGTGTCTCCGAGCTCAGTGTCCGCTGACCGTCCGTCCTGCGGGATCCACAGATGACAGGGGCTGTGTCTCCGAGCTCAGCGTCCACTGATCATCCGTCCTGTGGGATCCACAGATGACAGGGGCTGTGTCTCCGAGCTCAGCGTCCACTGATCATCCATCCTGTGGGATCCACAGACGACAGGGGCTGTCTCTGGGCTCAGTATCCGCTGACCATCCGTCCTGTGGGATCCACAGATGACAGGGGCTGTCTCCGAGCTCAGCGTCCGCTGACCGTCCGTCCTGCGGGATCCACAGATGACAGGGGCTGTGTCTCTGGGCTCACCGTCTGCTCACTGTCCTGTGGGATCCACAGACGACAGGGGTTGTGTCTCTGGGCTCAGCGTCCACTGACCATCCTGCGGGATCCACAGACGACAGGGGCTGTGTCTCTGGGCTCAGCGTCCGCTGACCGTCTGTCCTGCGGGATCCACAGACGACAGGGGCTATGAATGCAGTTTGTCCCTAACGCCTTATTCCTCAGGTGAAAACTTTCTAAAGAGAAACGTCTAGAAAGAGAAGACCCATTGGTCATGCTAAGGTTGCTCTAGAAAAGCAGGATACATGCTTCATTCTTTTGATTTTCTCGGTGTAAGTTTTCAAAATCGGATCAGCTCCTTGAGGTCTTCCAGAGGAGGGAGATTGGGTGCGGTCATTTGCTTTTTTTCTGAGGACCGTGATGAAGCCATGGCTCCAGCTACCCGAATCAGCCCGTCCACCTTTGCCCAGCGGGAGCGTGGCCGCCAGAGCAGCTCATTTCATCTGCGGATGCCCAGGGTCCTTTCTACCCCCGTCAGTTCTGCCCGCACCGGCCTCTCTGCGATGTCTCCCCAGGTCCCTCCAGGCAGGAGGAGGGAAGGTCATTCCATCATGGACAGAAAGGCTAGAGGGCCCCACAGGCCATGTACCCACCAAGCTCTCCCAGAAACAGCCGACTGGGCAGAACCCGGTGCATGCGGGGACTGACTTTGAGGAACGGGCTCCTGAGCGTGTAGCGGGGGCTGCTGAGTCAGCGGGGCTGGCCAGAAGCACCAGCAAGAGCTGAAGCCGCCCTCTGAGTCCGAATTCCACAGGGCAGCAGGCGGGACACTCGGCACGACTTCCACGTTGCCGTCTTGAGAAAAATCTCCTTTCTTCTGGAAACCTCAGTTTCTGCTCTCAAGGCCTCAGCTGCTGGGACGAGCCCCCCCCATGGCGGAGAGTCACTAGCTTCACTTGAAGTCCGCTGAGCTAAGTGTTCCCACCAGAAAACACCTGCACAGCAGCATCGAGGCAGGTGCGTGGCCACCAGCCGGGCACTGTGGCACGGCTGAGTGGATGCGTAAAGTGGACATCACGGACCGGGAGAGGACACGGGCCTCAGCCAGGGGCCTGCAGCAGGAATGAGCTGACTCAGCGGTGCAGGCCCAGAACGCCCTGACTGGTGTCCAGGACAGTGGTGGGCAGAGCCAGGTCTCTCACCGGAAGCTCAGCTCCAGGGCAGGTCCAGGCCACACACCAGCCCAGGACCCCACCAGCCGGCCTGCAGCCACAGAGGGAGGCCCCACCGGGACCCACCTCGTGGGAACTGGGAGCCTCCACACAGGCCAGCGAGAACGCCTCAGCCCAGGACGACAGGCCAGCCGGAGCTCCAGCTGCAGGGGCAGAGGCGGGGGGGCAGGGGCCTCCAGGAAGCAGAGTCCCTGCAGGCTGAGGGGAGGGTCCAGGGCCACATGAGAAGCTCGAAGTGCAGCACCGCGTGTGGAGGCCGGGCGGGTCCAAGAGCCAGCGCCCGTCCCTCGCTGCACCCCTCCCCGCCACTCCCAAGACCACAACCCACAGCCTGGTCCTGCCCCGCCCAGGGGCCGTCCCGCAGCGGACGTCGGCACAGCAGCACCAGGAAGGCCCTGTGTCAGGCACCCCAGGAGACACCAGCTGCCCCCACAGGCTGGTCCTGCCCTATCCAGCTGCCATCCCACAGTGGACACGGGCACAGCAGCACCAGGAAGGCTCTGTGTCGGGCACCCCAGGAGACACCGACGGCCCCCACAGGCCCACAGCTTCCAGCTCGAAGGCACCGGCCGCGAGGCACCGTCACCAGGGGGCCTCGGCCCCGCCCACGTGTGTGACCCAGAAGCCTCCGCCCGGACCCCAAAGCTCCCAGCTCCAGGCAGGGGACGCGGGCAGCAGTGCCGAGGCCCAGGCAGACAAACCACACGCGAGGGACGTCCCATTTCCAAGCCGCGATTAATTTCCCGTGCTCGTTGGCCAAGTTCTTCAATTAACTGAGCCCTGGGAAAAGTGTGCAGACGTCTCGTGCGTCTCGTGCGCCTTCTGTGGGCGACTGTCTGCCTAACGGGGTTTTCTCTGGACTCTCAGCGCGTGGGAGCGGGGGAGGATGGGGGGGTCCCTGGCTTCCCAGTCAGGAGCCCGGAGGCTTGGGAGGCGGGAGGGGCACAGCGGGGACCAGAGGGCATCACACACCACAGGAGGGGCTCAGGGACCCAGTTCAGCCCAGCAGAGCCACGCACATAATCCGGTGGGCGGCTTCCCGAAGGAGGCACGTACGGGGGCTACAGGGCAGAGGGGTTGGCCACAAGGGGAGAAGGGAAGGGCATTCCCAGCAGAGGGCATGGGGAGGGGTGGGGAGGCCTGGAGAGAGAAGGGCAGGCGTATCCACGTCCCACGAGGATGAGGCTGCCCGGACTTGAGAACAGGGTGGGGTAGGGGCAAGGACAGCCCCACAGACTCGAATTCTGAGTCCTTGGTGCCACATCCAGGCAGGCAGCTCCTCGGGCTGCAAGGAACCTTCCCGTAAATTAAAAAAGAAGGAGGTCCAGATCCCGGGTGTTCGGGACCCGCTTCCTAAGGTGGCTCCGACCAGGCATCTCGGAGCATTCCAGAAACGCTGCAGACAAATGCACCCGGATGCGGCCGAGATCTGCGGCTCCTCCCAGCAGGCATGAACCGGGAGGAATAAAGCCAGAATTCAGGGAGATGAATCTCGCAGCCAGCCCCTCAGAAGGCTCCGGCTCCTTCCAGCTCAGCTTCCGCCCGTCTGCCCCCGCCTCGCCGGCCCGCAGACCCCGCACGGAGGAAGCCGCTGCCCCTCCCGCCGCAGCCCCGCTGAAAAGTGCAGGCAACAGTTCCGAGTTCTGTTTTTTAAGTTTTTGGAACAGATGGCACAGATGGCGCCGCCGGGGGCGGCCAGTGCAGGGGAGGCAGAGAGACGGACACATGAGAAGAGCTGCGGAGGAGGGAGGAGGCGGCATGGGGTGCGTCTGGGCCCGTCTGGGGGACACAAAGATCCCACTGCCTCGGCCATGGCTCCAGGCCCCGGGAGAGACCAGGGAAGAAACCTCCAAACTGATCGCTCCCGAATACGCTGGCCAGACATCTGGTCGGCTGAACTGTGAGGAAGACACAGGGGCCTCCAGGCCTCCGTCCACACACCGCGGTGTCCCCAAAACATCCACACTCATGTCCATCTTAGAGAACAGCTCACCGAGGCGGGTGAGGGCCTCTGTCTCTGAACCAGGGGAGAGGGCGGCCGGAGACCCCGATGGCATCCCCCAGGCCTCAGGAGAGGTGGCTCCCGGGAACGCTGGGACATACTCCCTGCCCATGTGGCCTCGGGGTCCGGGCACGGCAAGCGTCCAGATGTGGGACACTCCCTGAGGGCCAGCCGCCAGGGGCCTCCCAGGGCAGGGCCATCACCCCCTCAGAGCAAGGCCCACAGCGTGGGTACAGCCCCTCCCATGCTCAGCCGGGGAATACAGCCCACCACAGGGCACTCAGCTGGGGTCTCGCTGGCTCGGCAAGGGCTGCCCACCCCCTCCTGCCCAGGCAGTGGCCAAATCTGCAGGGAAAGAAAAAAGAGGTTTCTTACGGGAGGACGGGGGAGGATGAGGGGAGGACGGCAGGAGGACGACGGGAGGACAGTGGGAGGACCGAGCAGCTTCTCTGAAGCCCAGAATTACAACACAAAGGGTTTCTAGGCTAATTATGATAATGGGTTCAACTTCAGGAGCTTCCCTGGCAGCCGTTGCCAAGGAGACGAGGCAAGTAGCTGGTCCCCAGCCCCAGATTCGGGGAAAGAGTCAGGGTGGGGGCGGGGAGGACCCACAGAGCCCTGGCACCCACCACTGAGCAGAGGGCGTCAGCTGGGGCTCACCACATGTCCCTGATGCACAGCCCAGCCCCGTGCCCATCAGACAGCCCCAAATCACGAGAGGCCGTGGCAGGGATCAGGCACCCCGAATCCAGCCACAGCCTGAGCGTGGAGCAGGGGGGGTCCCCTCTTGGGAACGGGGATCCAAGAGCAAACAGGAGAAGCTGGGCAGGGAGGGGCCCGTGGGAGGGGCCAAAGGATCGCCAGGCCACAAAGGGTGCCCAGTTAAGGCCAGACCACAGTCCTGGGGCCTCCACCGCTGGTACCCACAGGCCATGAGATGCAAAAGCTCCTCTGCTCACGGGGGCCCCCACCTCCGGAGACTCCTCTGCTCACGGGACCCCCCACCTCCGGAGACTCCTCTGCTCACGGGGTCCCCCACCTCCGGAGACTCCTCTGCTCACGGGACCCCCCACCACCGGAGACTCCTCTGCTTCTGGGTTCCCCCACCTCCAGAGACTCCTCTGCTCACGGGGCCCCCCACCTCCGGAGACTCCTCTGCTCATGGGACCCCCCACCTCCGGAGACTCCTCTGCTTCTGGGACCCCCCACCTCCGGAGACTCCTCTGCTTCTGGGACCCCCCACCTCCGGAGACTCCTCTGCTTCTGGGTTCCCCCACCTCCGGAGACTCCTCTGCTCACGGGACCCCCCACCTCCGGAGGCTCCTCTGCTTCCGGGTCTCCCCACCTCCAGAGACTCCTCTGCTTCCGGGTCCCCCCACCTCCGGAGACTCCTCTGCTCATGGGACCCCCCACCTCCAGAGACTCCTCTGCTCACGGGACCCCCCACCTCCGGAGACTCCTCTGCTCACGGGACCCCCCACCTCCGGAGACTCCTCTGCTCACGGGGCCCCCCACCTCCGGAGACTCCTCTGCTTCTGGGTTCCCCCACCTCCGGAGACTCCTCTGCTCACGGGACCCCCCACCTCCGGAGGCTCCTCTGCTTCCGGGTCTCCCCACCTCCAGAGACTCCTCTGCTTCCGGGTCCCCCCACCTCCGGAGACTCCTCTGCTCACGGGACCCCCCACCTCCGGAGACTCCTCTGCTCACGGGACCCCCCACCTCCGGAGACTCCTCTGCTCACGGGACCCCCCACCTCCGGAGACTCCTCTGCTCACGGGGCCCCCCACCTCTGAAGACTCCTCTGCTCACGGGACCCCCCACCTCCGGAGACTCCTCTGCTCATGGGGCCCCCCACCTCCGGAGACTCCTCTGCTTCTGGGTTCCCCCACCTCCGGAGACTCCTCTGCTCACAGGACCCCCCACCTCCGGAGACTCCTCTGCTTCCGGGTCTCCCCCGCCTTCCTTCCCCAGTCTGGTTGAAGGGGATATTTCTTTTCTGGGAAAGCATGACACAGATGCCACCACCCCGCTCCTCACTCACTTCACACACTCGGGGAAGAAGACTCAGCGCGGGAGGGGTCAGGGCCCCCCGAGGCCAGTCCCACAGCCAGCCCCCTCACTCTGTGACCCTGGATCCTCCGGTCAGGACCCTGCCCCAGCGGCTGACTCCGAGGTGGCTGGGGCTGTTCATCTCATCTTGCGTATTCAGTTAAATGAAAACGGAACACGTGGACGGGCGGGCAGGAGGGAAGGCGCTGCCGCCTCGCTGCCACCCTCAGCCCCTGCCTCAGACAGAGCTGCGGTTGGGTCAGGAGGGGCCCCTGACATCAAGACCCCACTCCCAGCCCCACGGGCTAAGCTTCTCAGCACACCCACGACCTGCCAGGAGGGAAGCAGCCCTACAGTAAGGAAGACGCTCACGTGCCCATTTCACAGACGGGAAAACAGAGGCTCTAAGGAGACTCTCAGAGGCCCATGTGCGGACTGGCTGGAGCAGGCTGGCTGCACAGCCCCCACCATGCACCCCTCTCCCACTGCAGGGGGTCCTGGGGCATCCCATGCGGCCTCCTTCAGAAATTCCCTGTCCAGAATAGGGCTGGGAGCCCAGCAGGGCCCCGGGGGCGAGTAGGAAGCCGGCGTGAGGCCGGAGCAGGCACCAGGTCCAGGACTGCTCGAGCCTCCCTGGGGGCCCCGCTCGTCTCGTCCATTAGGCGGCCGCTGCGCTGCAACCTGGAATCTAATTTCACCGTCTAATGAACTGCTCTGTTTCCAGGACGCACAACACCTCCCACCTCGGAAGTGACGGGCGCGGGCGCTGCTGACAGAGTCCAGGCGTGAACCAGGCGTGAACCAAGCGTGATGGATGGCCACAGACCGCCAGGGCTGGAGGGGACACAGGCCACACTCCTGCAGAGCTGCACATGGAGACCTCTCGCCTCATGCTGGGCACCACGTGGCTTCCACCTGCCAGGCCGGGGTCCACCCTCATTCGGAGCTTCTGGCAGCACCCACCTGAGCCAAGGCCATGGGGCAGGGATGGGAGGTGGTCCAGGTGGGACCGAGCCTCCCAAACACTGAGTGCTCAACTGGACCCTGACAGGCCACAGGTCAGGAAGTCTCAGGCCCTCAGAAGGCCCAGCTGCTGGCCTGGTGCTCACGGCCTCCAAACGGCCTGGGCCTGCCTGTGCCCACCTGGCACCTACAGCCCTCCTTCCAACACCCCGGGCAGGAGGCACTCTCAGGGGGGCTCTCGATGCCCCCACTCACCATGGCCCCAGGATAGCCACTTCCCTCAGCCAGCTGTGGCTCCCTCGGGAACGGGAGCGGAGGAGCTGGAGGCGGGGTCCTGCCCACCTCCCGCAGCAGACGCCCAAGGCTTACAGGGACCCCCAGCCCCCCAAAGAGCACCACCCCCAGCCCCCAGCACTGCTGCAGCAACCACAGGTCCTTCCAGGGCCTTCGCCCCGGCCCAGAAAGAGGGGGCGTCCACCGTGCACCCCAGGGGCTCTCGGAGCTGCAGCTGTGGGCAGACTCCCAGGCCCTGGCAGGAAACCCGCTGGCTCAGCACGCAGTGAAATCAGCTCCCCGGGCACTGCCTCGTGACTTAGCAGCACCTGCTCACGGTCCCTGGAGACAGAAGCTCCACAGGGCTCATTTGTTCTCCATTAGTCACCTGTCCCACCCAGACCACAGATGCTGGACAGAGACCCGGTAGGTGTACCAAGAGGCTGGCCAAAGTGCCCAGCCCAGCCCCACGCAGAGGTCCTGGCCCTCCCTCCTGGACCCTGCAACGCCCGTCCCCCGACCTCCCTGGGCTTGCAGCCCCTGGCCTGGGGTCCCCGGACTGTGCTCTGCCTCCCAGCATGCCCCGGCCGCCCACTCTGCACTGCCCCATTCCAACCCACGGAGCCCGCAGAGAAGCGTCCCTGTACCAGCCACTTCGATCCCAGAAGCAGGCAGAGAAGCTGGGTGGGAATGGCGGCTGGCATAGGCGAGCCCCAAGCCCTGAGGACAGACCCCGCCCTGGCCTGGCCCTCGAGGCCTCTGCCGTCCCTCATGGTGGACCCCATGCAACCCATCCACCCTGCTCCCGTCCTGCCCTCAGCAAGCGCCCTCCCTGCCTCAGGGCCTTTGCACGTGCGCTTCCTACTGCCTGGAATCCTCTCCTCCCCACAGGTCCCCGGGCCGCCCCTCATCCCCCAGGCTTCAATCTCAGGTCACTTTCTCTGAGGTCCCCGGGCCGCCCCCTCATCCCCCAGGCTTCAATCTCAGGTCACTTTCTCTGAGGTCCCCGGGCCGCCCCCTCATCCCCCAGGCTTCAATCTCAGGCCACTTTCTCTGACAGGCTGCCTGACCCTCCCTTCCCTGGGCAGCCCCAACTCTCTCTGGTGTATTCTCTCTAGGGCCCTAAGCCCAACCAAGCACTGTCCCCCCAGGGCGGGGTCTGCTCGCCCTCCCAGAGGCAGCACCCCCACATCCTCTGCTCACAGTGGCCCCAAGTGCCCAGCCCAGAACCTGCACAGAGGGTCACCCCACATCCAGGCAGGTCCCCGAGACAGCCACGCCTAACCCCCTCCGAAGCAGGCCAATGCCCTCAGCTGGTTCACAGCCTACAGCTCCAGCCCCTGGCCTCCTACAAACTTCCTAGTGAGTGCTCTCTCTTGTCCTCCACTTGCACACCTCTGGTGACGGAGGGCTCACCCCACAGAAGGAACCTCGTTCTAACACAAGCCCCTCCTGGGCTAGCCTGGGTCCTCCCTCTCCCCTCACCAGCCTTCCTGGCCAGGGTGGCCTCATCACCTAATCACATTCAGGCAGACCCGGGGCCTGCAGGACGGCCTTGGATGGGACACATGTGGATTCCCCAAGCCTCAAGTGGACACGTCCCCAGAACAGCTGTGGTGTCAACATCCATGCAGGGACACCGCACAACACGGGGACTCTGTTGTTACCCGTGACCACAGGCAGCTGGACAGGCACTGCAGTGGCCCCAGGTCAGAGACAGGCTGACCACCTGGCATGTGAGACTCATCTTGCCCTGAGAAGTGCAGACAGTATGCCGCTAACACTGCAGAGGGACGGGGACGCCTGAATCCTATTCTGTTCAGAAACGCACAGGTGGGCACAGACAGCTGGAAAGAAATCAGAAAAAGCAAATGTCCTTCCCTGTTTTCCACACTTTCCCAATCTCCTGCGGTGAATGTGCTTATTTTGTAATCAGAAGAAAATAAGCCACGATCAAACGTTTCTTTAAGAAACGAGGGTGGCCGGGCGCAGTGGCTCACGCCTGTAATCTCAGCACTTTGGGAGGCCGAGGTGGGCGGATCACGAGGTCAGGAGATCGAGACCATCCTGGCTAACCCAGTGAAACCCCGTCTCTACTAAAAGTACAAAAAATTAACTGGTCGTGGTGGTGGGCGCCTGGAGTCCCAGCTACTCAGGAGGCTGAGGCAGGAGAATGGCGTCAACCTGGGAGGCAGAGCTTGCAGTGAGCCGAGATCGCACCACTGCACTCCAGCCTGGGGGACAGAGTGAGACTCCGTCTCAAAAAAAAAAAAAGAAAAGAAACAAGGGCGGCAGGGGCCGCCAGACCCCCTTGCCCTGACAGACGCAGCCCTGTCCACCCGCCACTCAGGCCAAGGCCCCCCTACTTTCTTCACGTGATCTTAACTCAGCTCTTGGCTAATTAAACGGCACCCATGGGAAGGGATGGTCTCGGATAAGCTGGCTCAGTGTTAATTGTAAAGCGGAGAAGCTGGCCGTGTACCTTGCCCCAGCAGCTACCCCCGATCATTCCTTGGGCAGGCACCTCCCAAACACCAGCCCCTTTCCCAAAGCTGCTCAGAGGCGAGCCAAGCCCCTGACTCTATGGCCTGGGCAGATGCCAACCAAGAATGAGTCACACAAAGGGACCCTCTGGCCCACGAGGAGACACAACTGCAGCTCCTGGTCAGGACCACGGCCAGCACCCGGGGGCCGGCCTCCTCCACCATCCCCAAGAGTGGCCCCAGCGCCTAGCCAGGTAGGAGGGCAGAGGTATCACCTACCCGGGGAAGCAGGGAGGAGGCGGCACCTACCCCAGGGAGCAGGGAGGGGGTGGCGCCTACCCCAGGCAGTAGGGAAGAGCCGGCACCTACCCCAGGGAACACAGAGGAGGGGGCACCTACCCCAGGTAGCAGGGAGGAGGCAGCACCTACCCCAGTCAGTAGGGAGGAGGCAGCACCTACCCCAGGGAACAGGGCATCTGCCCCCCCACATCAACTACCTGAGCAGCAGGCAGCCAGGAGTGGGGCCCCAGAGCCTCCTTTCCCTGCACACACCTTCTGTCTCCAGCCTGGACGGGTTTCCACAAAAATGTAACTTTTCAATGACAGGAAAAGTGAGCGTTAAACTTCTCTGCATATCTGGTCCTTCGGGATGAGAACATTTTTACAGCCACCAGGCAGCTTCTAGGAATTCATCCTGCAGACCTGCACCTTGTGTGAAGATGTGCACGGAGCCCCACGCGGCACCGTTTGCAGCGGCAAAGTCCTTGCACCTGCTTCAAGGTCCATCAGTGCGAACTGGTCAGAGAAGTCGTGAGCACCCGATGGACCTAGAGGGGGACAAGCAGGGAGAGGGGGCCACACGCACAAGGCAGGACACGGAGTGACTCCACACATGTGAAAAGAAATGAGTGAACACACACAGACACATACGTGCCGTACCGCGGCCCGCATGCAGAGAACAGGTCCAGGAGAGGGGCCATGGCTGACCCAGTGAGGAGACAGGGCAGCACGGAGGGGGCAAATCATTCGGGCTGGACGTCATTTTATATATTCCAGGGTTTCCGTGGGTGTCTCTTCTGAGTGTGTGTGTGTGTCATGTGAATTTGACCAATTCTGGAAGAACGGGTAAGAAGGGGGTCATCTCCCAGCTACTCAGGAGGTCAAGGCAAGAGGGTCGCTCAAGCCAGGAGCTCCAGGCTGCAGTGAGCTACAATCACACCACTGCACTCAGCCTGGGCCACAGAGCGAGACCCCTACTCTTAAAATAAAGAACAGAATACAGACATCAGGCCCTGCCTGGCCCTACCTGGTCTATAAAGGGGACTCCAGTCTGCCTCCTGCTCTGTCCTGGGGTGACGCTACCCAATATCCCTGCTTCCCTGACCGCTCTCCTCCAGGAGAAGGAAGCCCAGTCGGCCGAGTGTTGCTGCTGCTTCCCTGGGGCTCAGCCTCCACGACAGACAAACTTTAAAGTCCCACACACGTGCCCTCTGCACCCTAAGTCCCAGTGTAGAGCCCTACACCACACACAGAGGCAGAGACACATTAACCAGGCGCCCACGGCCTCCCGCCCACAGCCCTCGGGGCAGGCATCCCAGCCTCTCACCCCTGCCCGAGGCTTCTCCCCACCTCCTCCCAGGACAGGGAGTCAGGGAGAAACTGGCCCTTTGCTCCCACTCACGCTTCCCACGTGTTTTCCAAGACTAAACGGAAAAGCAGAAGCTCGAAAGGTCTCAGGTTTTCAGCTGAGGTCAAGGGTAAGTGCTCCGTGGGGAGGAACAGAACTGAGAAGACCTGGAGGACGAGACGGGGGCAGGCAGAGGCAGCAGCTGCCTCCATGCCACAGATACGGAGGAAGAATCCAGAAGGAGGCTCCTTGCAGGCCGGGCAGCCTGGAGCCCAGCCCCGCCACACTCCCCGGAGCTGCCCGTCCGCCCCCACTGAGATGATTCAGAGACGGGAGACTCCGAGGTCCAGCCGACTCCGGCCGGACTCCCTGCAGCCGCCACTGCTCTCCTGAGCGTCCACAAAGCCACTCCCAGGAATCCAAAAAAATTAAAGACTTAATTGTATTCAAGCTGGGCAGGCAGCAGAGCCTGAGGACAGTTCCCGAGCACGTCTGGAAAACATCCTCATCCTCAAAGCAAGGCGGCCACTGTCTGAAAACTGCCACTTCCTCTTCGAGAGGCCACCCAGCAGCCCCTGTCTGGGGCCAGCACAAGCAGCTGGCACTGCGCTGGGAGCTCTGGGCAGCTGGTGGCCAGGGAGGAGCCTTCTCCGACGCCAGCCTCTCCACCGAGCTGACATCTCCTGCAGGTGCCCCGAGGCCTCGGGCAGGTACCTTAGCCTCACCCACCCCAGCCCCTCACCTGACACAGGGTCTGTGGTTTACATGACGGAAGGGACAGGAAGCTCTGTGGAGAGCTCACATCGCCCCATCCTCCACCACACATCATCCTGGGGACCCACATGCAACACCCCTATGCACGGCAGCCTGCACCCCAGAGCTATGAGCCCCTTTCAAGACTGAAGCCCCCACCGGGGCCACCGAACCCCACGGGGAGCACAGCACAGGCCCACTGCTAACAGGAAGAAGCACCTGTACTCTGGCTCCCCGACGCTGGAACAGGGCCCTGGCCCTGCACCCCACACACCAGCTCCCCTCTCCGCAGGAAAGGGCTCCCAGAATCCAGCCACTCGGTGTGTGGGCGCAGGAGCCCTCCTGACTTAGAAACAAGTGGCACATGGATCAGCATTCACACTTGCCAGCCAATCACCCACAGCCCCGTGCAGACTCTCCCCAGTGGGACTGAGGGGGCTCTCCCGCCCTTCGCAGGGGTGTCTCCCCCACGCGCCCCCAGTCCCATCCTCTCCACGGCTCCAGATGCTCACAACCCCAGAACACTCAATGGGACAACTCCGAGCGGGCTACAGAGAAAGAAAAGGCACACAAGCTCACCAAGGGCACTCCACTTCAGAAGTGCCTCCCTCTCCTGGGAATGTCGACCCTGAAGCTCTCACTGGGAAACCTCTGGCCTGGCCCCCGGGAAGCAACAGGCATGGGTTTGGGGCTGAGGCCGTCCAGCAGCTCTGTGGCCTGCCAGACCTCAGAGCACTCCCGTCAGGGGCGACAAGAGCCAGAGAGCTCTTCAGCCCCATGTCCTCCTGGATGAATTAAAAGCACGACCCATCCTAGCTTCAGACAACAAAAAGTCTAACCCTCCATTTCCCAAACTCCAGACCAACCCATTTGCTAAGCAGCGTCCTGAGTCACTCCCTCCTCCAGCTCTGTGGGTACGGCTTTCTCAGGCTGCAGGGAAACAGACAGGCTTCTCAGGGCCCACCCGCCTTGCGCTGGCCGCCTCCAGCACGCCGCCCTCACCCATAGCCATCAAGGACAGAGCCTCGTCCTGCAGGGCCCGCCGCTCTATCACCCGCTGCGGAGGCCAGCGGTCGGCAGGGCCCTGCCACTCAGAGCCCACCAGGGAGGCAGGAACCAGAACCCACTCCGAAATCAACAGAGAAAGCTCGGCAAACAGGCCGGTGAGCGTAGGGGTCGCACGCAGGGGCCAGCGGGAGCCATTTCCAGAGAGTTCCTCAGGGATAAGCTCAGATCTGCAGACCCCTCCTCCTTCGACCTTGGACCTGTTAGCCAGGTCGAAGAGGTGCTGCCCACCCTATGCAGGACGCGCTTCCTCCTCTGAGCATGTACAGGGCCTCCCCTCAACAAAGGCGCCGTTTTGAGACTCCCAGAGCTGTCAGCCAACGGTTGTCGGAAGGCAGAGCTGAGCTCCAGCCCTGCACAGGGCATCCCCGTTCCGGACACAGCTGTTTCGGCTCGCCGCTCCGTGCTAAAGGCGGCGGCATTGCCGGGCCCGTGTCGGCGCTGAGGCATCCCGGCGGGTTCTCTGGTGCGGTCTGCGTGGACACTTGACGCTTGCACTGCAGCTCTTTCACGGCTTCCGGGGTTCACTGGAAAAACCTACCCACAGTGGTTTTTCAAGCCAAAGATCATTCCTGTCCTCCAAGCCTCAACCCTCAGGATGCTGGGAACATGCCGGAAGCCACAAACAGGAAGACAAACCCCCAAACACCCGGCACACACAGGGCAGGCAGCCTTCGTTCCGGGGAAACAGCCGGCCAGCCCCACACGACAAACAGGCAGGCTTCCGACGCTCGAGCCTGGGCCTCGCGCTCCAACCCACAACCTCGCCCTCAACAGCGGCGCAGGCCTCTCTGTCACGGCCCAGCCGCTGACCAGTGGGGCTGAGAATCGGCTGGAGGGGTGGATGGCAGAGCGACGCCGTCCCCGCTCCTGGCCTCCACGCTTCGTCTGGGGTGAGGCCTTCTGTTCTGCTGAAGGCGCCTCACGGTCACGGCGATGACGGCTACGAGCTCGGTGAACGTCGCAGGCATCAGGCGTCGTGGGGAGTGACTCACGCGTCGAATCCCGGCGGCAACCACGACAGACGCAGAATGGTTATCCCCACCATGCAGACAAGGAAACTTGGGTCTAGGATCCCAACGCTGGCCAGTCTCAGCACAGGACCCAGCCAGAGCCCCAGCCCTGCCCTCCCCGAGTCTCACACCCCACAGGTCATGCAGGGCCTTCGGAACCGTCTTCACAGGTCACAGCTGCACAGGAGCACGTCTCACGTGGGCAGAGGCCCAGAGGGGAGCGGGGCTGCACAGTGGACAGCACACACACCAGCAGTTTCCCGTCTCAGAGCTGCCCGGCATGCACACTGGAAAACAAGGTGACCCCCGGCGAGGTAACGCTCTGTCTGCGATAATGAGATGTTGGACACAAGGCCAACGTCTCTCCCGAGGGACATTGTGGGCATCACCCCACCATCCTTGCCCCCCCATCCTCCCAAAACGGGCACACTGCTCTCGCCTGAGCCTTTAACAGGACACGGCCTGGCCGCTGGCCCCAGCCTCCCGTCCAACCTCAAGTGGACACTCGGAGGTCCCAGGGCACAGGCTGCCCCTCCCCAGCCTCTAGGCAAGGCAGCTCGGCCATCCCATATCCCTTCTCGCCAGATTCAAGGCCCCCACAGGTCCCCCTTGGTCCTCCAGACCTGCCCATTTTCCTAGAAGGGAACTCACTCTGCATAGCAGATTCATCTCCCCACACTGGAAGCAGCTTCAGGCGGAGGCCAGCCCAGCTCCTCTACCGCTGCGAATGTCACTCCTACAGCGCTTGGGCCAGCCTGGCTCTTCTGTGACTTCGGAACGTCATTCCTATGGGGCCGAGGTTGGCCCAGCCCCGGTGCAGCTATGGAGGCTACGGAATGTCACTCCTACAGGCAGAGGCTGGCCCCATGCTCTTGCGAGCAGCTACAGGACGGACTTGCTGAGTGTGCACACGGGGGCACGGACGTGTCAGGAGCACAGGGACTGGCGGAGATCCACAGACTCATTCGTTTATCAGCTAAAACAAACTGGGAAAACCACTGTGTTAAGCCACTCTCCACCACTGGACTCACCCTGTGCCCTGAGAAGTGACCACAGCTCTGAACACTCCAGGATTTAAGCGTTTTCCAAACTGGAGACAGGACTCCCACGTGGTCAGCATCCTGGGGGTCGAGAATCCTTAGCGCCCAGCAGTGCCCACATCCAGAGCACCGGCGCCTCTGGAGCGACCGCGTCTCTGCAGAGATTGGCTGGCAGCGATTTCTAATAAAACGGATTTCCTCTGCTCTAACTGTGGAAGGATCAGGAGGAGCGTTCCTGCTTACCCGTTAGCTCCCATCCTCTCGCAGACACAGAATGTGCAGAGACTGACTCCACCTCCACTGTGTAACGAGGCAGCGTTGTGTACAACGTCTTACCACTCGAGTAATCTCACTTTAAATTATTTGGTGAGGGACAGAATCCTGCGAGGAGGCCCAAGACCTCCCGAGGGGCCCAGGAACCAGAGAAGTCCAGGTTTCCCCAGAAACCACAACTCTCCAAGGCTTTTTCACCTTTTGGGAAATTTCCATAAGATTTCCTACCCAGGAGGCTGTTGGAAGAAGCAGAATGTGGCCGTTCAAACGCTCAAGTCTCTTTCTTGGCACACAATGCTCCGTCAGCAAAGACCGGACCCTGGTCCTGCCAGGGCCCCGCTCTGTGTTGGGTAAAGCCCAGGCCTGCACTCACCCCTCAAAGCAGCCTGACCAAGAAGAAGGTGCCGGGCGCCTGCTCACCCCAGCCAGCCCTTCGAGGGCTCACACCAGCCTCTGAGCTGAACGCGGGGGTGGGAGAGGGGCCCGGGCAGCCTGTGCTCAGCACCATCCGAGTTATCCAGGACTGTGAGGGGACACGCCTGGGCCCCGGCACAAGGGGACTTGAACATAGGCCCTCCAGCCCCGGGCCCCTCTCTGCAGTGAGATGGGAGACAGCACCTGGTCAAGCAGCCCAGGGCCATAGGCCCCTGCAACCCTGGACCCCATCTGAGGCCTGGCCCAAAAGCCAAGATGGCACAGTGAGCCCCACGGACAGGCCCTCCCTGGTGCCAGAGTTCCCATCTGGCCTATTTTAAACACAGCTTCACCCTGGCCATTCAACGTGGCTGGGCTGCTGGCAAGCTCAAGCAATCTGCACCCTCAGCTCTCATCTCAGGCTGGGACCCCTCCTTTCAGTTAAGCAGGATGACTCTGGAGCTCACTCAACCTTCCTCTGCCTCAGTTTCCCCATCCACAGGGACGGGGCTGAGTGACCCTCTAGTAGGCTGTAACTGAGGCCCACACCCAGTGAGAACAGAGTGGACACGCCCAGTGACCCACGTGGGGATCCTGGACGAGGAGATTCAAGTCCATGGTGCAGCCGTGCCTGGCTCCATCCTGTGCACAGATGGGCAGCAGGAGAGAGGCTGGAGCTGGGGATTCAGGCTCCAAAGGGCACCCCTATGGTGCTCTGGCCCAGAGTCCCCTACGGCAGCCCCAGGCACATCATCTGCTGAGTTTGGGCCATTTCTGCAGGTCACACTCCCTTTGGGAGGGTCTGGGAGAGGTGGGCCGGCACGCCGCCCCCACCAGGCAGAGAGCAGGTCTGACTCAGGGAGGCCCTGTCTCCGGAACCTCTGGGAACGCACCAGGCAGCGCGAGAGCGGAGGCCGCAGCTCCACACAGAGGAGCAACGGTGGAGAAAGCCCCTCTCTAACTCGGTGCTGACGTCTCCGCCTCCCCAGGGCCGGGGCAGCGGGGGCCTGGCCTGATGCCTACCAAGCCCTGGGGCCATAGGGCAGCAGCCCTCTCTACCCCAGACAGCGGCCACCCCAGGTCCAGTGGGGATGCCGAGAGAGGTTCTCACAACTTGACCTCTCTGAAGCCAGACGCTGGGGGCAACAGGCAAAAGGGAGGTGGGCCTGGGGACCTGTGTCCAGCCACAGCTGGGTGCGGCAGCACAGGGAGCCCTGGCCTTCCCCCTACTCCCGGCTGCCCCAGGCCCAACTCAGCTCCATCTCCGTTTAGCTGATGAACAAACAGACCAAATGATGCCTAATGCACAACCCGGCCAGTCCATGCCGGGCCAGGCAGGGGACACGGGGCCATCGGGCCTCCCAAGCCGGGGTGGAGGCTGTACCCCAAGGATGGGCTGGGCCATGGGGACAGCAGAGAACTCCACACCTGGGGGCTGGGTGGTGAGTTGCACCCCTTTCACAGAGGGCACTGGGCCGGCCTGGTAGAGTGGGATGCCCCCCAGCAGCGGGGCTCACAAAGCCCTTGAGTGAGAAGCAGCTGTGCTGATGTTACCCACAGAAAACTGAGGTTTGCAGAGGTTCTGAGACCAGCCCCCAGTGTCCAACCCGGGGCAGGATCAGAGACCCTGCTCTCCAGCCCTGACCCTCAGAAAAAATCCCCCTGCCAAAGGGACTGCCTCCCTGAGGCCAAGCCACCCCTGCCCACAGCAAAGGAGCTGAGGAGAGGCCTAGTGCAGGCTGGAGGGCGGGGCTGTTCGGAGGTTGAGGGGCTCGCCTGAAGCCCCCACAAGCTGCTGCTCTGTAGACTCAGGGTCGTCAGGAGGAGACGGCGCAGACCCCACATGTGCAAGCGCTCCCCATGCTTCACCCCAGTTCTGGACTGCCACTCTCAGGAGGCAGAGACAGGAAGGAGGAACGGAGGGGCTGACCCACACAGGCCCAGGCAGGGGGCGGCCAGCGGAGAGCTGTGGACCCAACGGGAAACCTCAGGAATAGCCAGGCTGGGCCCTTGGATCATGGGCTCAAAGCAGAACAAACCCCGGGCAGCACCGTGGGTCAAACGCAGAGTGGGGCTCCGGCCACTGAGGCCGTCGGGGCAGGAGGGCTGTGGGGTGGGTTCTGTCCTGTCCTCGTCCCAGGAGTCACCTTGGGCTGAGACCTGGCTGACCAGTACCGGCCCTCCAAGAGCCCCTTTGGTTCCCAGCCAGGTGGGGGCCATAAGGAGAGGCCGTTCCTGAGACATAGAGGCTCATCCGAGGATTCGGGCATGGACCCTGGACTGGAAAGGCCAGACTCACCTCCTGGGGGCGGCAGGACCTCCAGGACCCAGAAGGTTGGAGAAGCCTCTGCTTGGGGAGTCCCAGGCTGGGTGCCCAGGGGCCCTCCACGGAGACACCCTCCCTGCAAGCGGCCTGGCATTTCCCTCTGAGATCTTCTCCCTACCCCAGAACCCTCCCATATCACAGCCCACGGAGGGTCTGCTGAGGGCACACTCAAGGCCACACACACGCTGGGGCACACACCCCTCTCGGCCCAGGTGGGCGCCCGGCCAGCTTGTGGCGAGTCTGCCCCTCAGTCCCATCCCAAAATGCCTCTCACACAAAATGGCCGGTCCCGGAGCTCGGCGGGTCCCTTGTTCGGCTGGGATGGGAGAGCAAGCGCCCTGGCGCGGGGAGGCTGTGCACACCCGCCGCACAGGCCGCACGCGCAGCGGGCCGTGCACAGTCCACACGCGAACACTCAGGTGCACACGGACGCAGGCTTCGGCCGCCCCCGCCAGCCCTGCCCCAGGAGGCAGCCGTGCCCTGAGCCTCGCCCGGGGAGAGGGGACAGCCCCTTCCAGGCCCAGGGCTGGGGGTCCCGGGTCTGCCGCAGCCCCTTCCCCGGGCCTCGCTCTGCCAAGGAGGGGTCCTGAGCCCGGGATGTGCACGGGGGCGGCCGGCGGCGGCAGAGATGGGTCAGCGCCGCGCTGAGCGCCGGAGCCGAGGGGGGTTCGCGGGTCCAGGGAGGGGCGTCGGCGCCGAGGCGGCAGGACAGACAGCTGCGCTCCGCCCGGCTGGGGTGGGGGTCATGGGAGGGCCCCTCCCGCATCTCAGGAACCCAAAAGCTCGCCCCAGGCTGAGGGACAGCGGCTCGGGAGGATGGCGAAGGGCAGGCCAAACCCTCCCCCGCCGCCCCCGCTTGGTCGGGCGGCCCCAGCCCCGCGGGTCCCCGAGAGTCCCGGAGAGTCCAGACCCAGCGCTGCCGCCCTCCCTCCCCGGCCGGCCCTTTGTTCGGCGCAGCGGCCGCGGGGAGGGGCCTGCCAGGCTGAGGAGGGGGCTGGGGCGGCCGCACGTCTCCGTCCTGCGGGCCCGGAGCCCCCACCCGGCCCCGGCCCCGATCCCGGAATCCTTCCTGCCCGCGCGCTGCACAATCGCTCTCCGGTCTCGGCCCCGGACCCAGACCCAGGCGCAGGGAGCCAAACCCGCCGCAGCCAGCCCGGCCGGGGTCGCCACGGGGGTCGCCACGGGGGTCGCCACGGGGGCGCCGCCGGCCACTCACACGTAGGCGTGGTAGATGAACGCCCAGCCGCGCGGCCGCTCCAGCACGTTGTAGAGGAAATTCTGCAGCTTGCGGTAGAAGGCGTTGCGCTTGGGGGGCTTCCCGGCGCCCGCGCCGCCCGCGCGAGGTTTGCTGAGGATGCTGCCGCGCTTGGGGGCCTCGGAGCCGGCGATCAGCAGAGCCCCGTCCCGGGTGGAGTCGGGCGCGCCGGGGTCCAGCCCCACGAAGCCCACCTTCAGCTTCTTCTCCCCGCTCGGGCCGGGGTACACGCCGCCGTTGCGCGACTTCTGCACCATGGTGCCGGGCGGAGGCGCCCCGGGTCGGGCGCAGGCTCAGCGGGGGCGGTGCGCGGGGGGCGGCGCGGGCCCCAGCCCAGGCCCCCGGGCCGGGAGCCGCATGGCCGAGGCGGCGGTTCCGCGCTCCTGACGGGCTTGGGCCGCGCGCGGAGACGCTGCGGCCACCTCGCTCCGCGCGCACCTCCGCGCCTGGCCCGCGGCCGCGCCGGCTCCGCCCGCCGCCTCGCCCCGCCCGGCGTTAACCCCCGCGACGCCAGTCGGAGGAGGGGAGGGGAGGAGAGGAGAGGGGAGGAGGGGGGAGGGGAGGAGAGGGGAGGGGAGGGGAGAGGGGGGGAGGGGAGGAGACGGGAGGAGAGGGAAGGGGAGGAGAGGGGAGGGGAGGGATAGGGGAAGGGGAGGGGGGAGACAGGAGGGGAGGGAGAGGAGAGGGGGAGGAGGAGAAGAGACGGGGAGAGGGGAGCGAAGCGGGGAGAGGGAAGGGGAGGGGGAGGTGAGGGGGGAGAGGGGAGACAGGAGGGGAGGGGGAGGGGAGGGGGAGAGGAGGGGAAGAGAGGGTGGGGGAGAGGAGGGGGAGGGCTGGGGAAAATGGGAGGGGAGGGTAAGAGGGGAGACAGGAGGGGAGCGGGAGGCGAGGGGAGGCGGAGGCGGAAGGGGCCAAGGCCCGCAGGACCAGACCTCTGGGCTGAGCCTGCCCGTTCCCCCGGACCATGTGCACACTGACCCTGCAGTCACCTTTGAGTCAGGCGGTACTAACCAAGCGGACTTGCCTGGTGGCCCCGTCGCTCCCTGGGGTCCCAGAGCAGTGCAGAGCCACCTGAGCAGGACTGGAGTCCTCTCAGCTGGGCCCTGGAAGTGGACACCTCCGGGAAGGGGTGGGGGTACGGGCCCTCCCCAAGACTCTGTTGGGGCTCGGCCCATGGTGACCTCATGCTCTTGGTGTCAGGGTTGCCAGGCAGTAGGACCCCCTAGACCCCAGGGTGTGTGCAGGGAGGGTCTGTGGAGGCTGGAGGTGCCCTGCAAGGAAAACAGCCCAGGGGAAAGGGCCCGCAGGCAAGAAGAGGAGAAAGGGCCATCTGAGTTGGGATGGGAGAGTCACTCCTAGAGGGCCTTGAACCCCCCACGGGGCCTAGACTTCACTCTGCAGACTCCAGAAGGGGCCTGTGGCAGGGGCAGGGATTGGAGGGTGGCCCCAGGGCAGCAGAGAGGCCAGCGGGAAGCCCAGTGCCACCCCTCAGGACAAAGGAGGCAGATCTGTGCCTCCTGGACACAAATGGGACAGTGTTTCCTTGGGGGCAGGTGGGCAGAGGTGGCCTCCCCACTGCTGGGGGCCATGCGTCCTGGGAGGGGTCCCTCTGGAGCTGCTACTGGGAGACCAAGGGACCCCTGAGGCTCAGTGCTGCCCACCCCCCGAGGTGCCCCGCCACCGGGCCCTCCTCTGCACACCCAGGAGGGGTGTGATCTTTGAGTGCATCTCTGACTACATCCAGCCTATTCGCGCGTTTGCCTGGCACCATGGATTCTACCTAGAGGCGGCCTCTGCTGAATCGCTGGTGCTGTCCTCACAGGGGACCTGCTCATAAAACAGCCCTAGCCCTGGCGCAGGGTCAGCCCGTGGGTTGTGTTTGCCCTTTGGTTTCCAGAGCTAGTGGCCACGGGGCCTGTGTTTGTTGTTTTGTGTTTCGGCTGTAAACAGAAGGGTCGGTGCAGGCAGAATGCTACCCTGTACATTATCCAGGATGTTGGGGATAGACGGCAACTTACACAAGCTAGTGCACATTCGGGGGCACGCTCCGGACCCCCGCCTCCCTGCCTCTGTGCCCACACATGGGCTGTGATAACCAGCATGAAGTGGGCTTGCCCCAGGCGGCTGCGGTTTCTCTCCGTTGTTAAGGGAGGAGGCACCAGCCCGGTGTGTTCGGGGAGGGAGAGGACGTCAGTGCGCAGAAGGAAGAGGGCACCGCGGCATCTCCCCTCACACGCTGGCTGGCGCCGCTGGTCTTTCCCACTCACCAGAAGACCCGAGGGAGCAGCCGTAGCTCAAAATGTAAACCCGGCAGGGCTGGGGCCCCTCATCCTGTTGGGGGAAGCCTCAGACTATCCGGTGTCCCTCGGCAGTGCCCGGGCTGTGCGCAGCCCCTCCTGGGGAAGCAGTCGTCTCAGGTTTGATGTCAGAGCCACGTGGGACCCAAGGTTAGGGCTGATCCATAGAGGATGAAGGAAAAGGGATCCCCAGTTCCCGTTGTAGCAGATGCACCAGAGCTGAGATGGGAGCAAGGATTAAGGTGCTCTGGTGTTCCAGGACATTGGGAGAGACAAACCTGTTCATCTTATTTTTCAGGAAAAAAAGGGGAACACCCTCCTGAAGTCTTGGGGAGCCATCAGCTGGCTTCACAGCCTCCTGGGGGTGGCTGAGAGTGTGGCCCCTGTGGGGATGCCAGGCTGGAGGGGCCAGCTCTGGATGCAGGTGGAGCTTTGCACCCTGCAGCTCGTGGTTCTCCCGTCTACAAATGGCGTTGGCTTCAGCAGCTTTGCCACACCTTGGAAGGTTCTGGAAAGCAAATCCTGCATCAAGGCTTGAAAATCTTTGCTTCCTCCTTTGTTTAGGATGTCCTTTCAAAGAGCCAGCTCATTAATCATTTATGTTTTTAATTTTGTGTCTTGCACACCCACGGGCTACATTGTCAGCAATCTGGTTACCCGCATGCCTACCCCCTGTCCCCTCCTCTGCGCCCAGGCAAAGCGGGTCGTGAAAATGCCCAGTTGGGGTAAATTTCATCCAAGCATGAGGAATTCCATTTATTTAAAAATAGATGGGAAAAGCATTCAGGCTCAAGCAATCTTTGCCAAGACTGCATCGACAGGACTCCAGAGAGGATGAGCAGAATTCAGACGTACGTGGCGCCCAGCTCCAGCGGGGGAGACAGTTGGTCCTCACCCAGGCGGCCAGGGTGGCAGCGGATTCCACACGGGCGCTGTCCCTTCAGCACCTCCAGCACCGTCCTCTCGCCGGAACCTGCAAGCCCAGCCCATTCTCTGATCTCCTCCAGGGAGGTAACCTCGAGGCCTCCCCAGCCTCCCACGTCACTGGGCTGCACCAAACGACCAGAGAACATGAAGGCTGCACTGCCAGGACTGGCTGCTCCTGCCGATCGAGGCCAGTTCATCTGTCCCCAGAGTCCTCTTTTGGTCTCCCCCACGCCGGCAGAAAGCGAACCACAGGGACTGCGGCCGCCTGCTGCCCGGGTCCCCTGGGGCTTCTCCCACTGTCCTCCCTGAAGCCTGGCGCAGAGAGGGGCCCAGAGTCGATGGTTGTTAGAGGACAAACAAGCACGTCTGGGTCACTGCCAGGGAGAACCCATAGGGTAACCTTGCCTATACAGTACAGGTCACAGAGCAGCCCTCCAGAGCCCACCTCTGCTCCCCCTCAGGTGCAGGTGCAGTCCTGCTGGGTCATGACTCCAGTCTCACAGGCTCGGCACTGGAATGGTGGGACCAAAAGTGAAAAACCGAGGCCAGGCCAGGCGACTTATGCCTGTAAGTCCAGAGCTTTGGGAGGCTGAGGTGGGCAGACTGCTTGAGTCCAAGAGTTTGAGACCAGCCTGGGCAACACAGAAACCCTGTCTCTACAAAACTGCGAAAATCATCTGGGCTGGGTGGCCTGCCTGTGATCCTAGCTGCCCAGGAGGCTGAGGTGGGAGAACCGCTTTAATCCAGGAGGTCCCGGCTGCAGTGATGGCATGATGGCACCACTGCACTCCAGCTTCGGTAAGAGAGACCCTGTCTCAAAAAATAAATAAATAAATGAAACTTAGCTGGGCTTGCTGGTGTGTACCTGTTGTCTCAGCTACTCAGGAGGCTGAGGCAGGAGGCTCACTCGAGCCCAGGAGTTGGAGGCTACACTGAGCTCTCACTACACCACTGCACTCCAGCCTGGGCAACAGAGCAAGACCCTGAAAAAAAAAAGGAAAGAAAGGAGGGGAGGGGACGGATGGGAGGGGAGGGGTTAATTAATTAAAAACAAAAATGAGGGCTGGGCGCGGTGGCTCACGCCTGTAATCCCAGCACTTTGGGAGTCTGAGGTGGGTCGATCACCGGAGGTCAGGAGTTCGAGACCAGCCTGGCCTACATGGTGAAACCCTGTCTCTACTAAAAACACAAAAATTAGTCAGGTATGGTGGCAGACACTTGTAATCCCAGCTACTCGAAGGCTGAGGCAGAGGAATCACTCGAACCTGGGAGGCGGAGGCTGAAGTGAGTTGAAATCATGTCACTGCACTCCAGCCTGGGAAACAAGAGCAAGACTCCGTCTCAAAAAAAAAAAAAAAAAAAAAACCAAAACAGGCCAGGTACAGTGGCTCACGCCTGTAATCCCAGAACTTTGGGAGGCCGAGGTGGGTGGATCACCTGAGGTTGAGAGTTAGGGACCAGCCTGACCAACATGGAGAAACCCCGTCTCTACTAAAAATTCAAAATTAGCCATGCATGGTGGCGCATGCCTGTAATCCCAGCTACCTGGGAGGCTGAGGTAGGAGAATCACTCAAACCCGGGAGGTGGAGGTTGCAGCGAGTCAAGATTGCATCACTGCACTCCATCCTGGGCAACAGTGCGAGACTATCTTAAAAACAAAAAAACGAACAAAAGCCCCCGGAAACCAAGCACAGGCAGTGAGTTGAGAGGCATATGGGCTTCCTCTGGCTGCCTCCTGTGTGGGGCCGCAGAAGCCGGGTCCGGGAGGCGGGGACTGCCACAGTGAGTTTGTGCAGGACGGCTACATGGTGCTGGTGGCCCTGGCAGGTTGTGGCCCCTGCTAGAACAGCCCAGATTTTATGCCCTTTTGACGCTGTGCCGTCCTAGGTGGGATCTGTGCCAGGGTGCTCAGCTTCACCTGCATTCCGAGGGCCTCGGCACCAGTGACAACGGCCCCCTGGCTTAAAGCAGGGCCTCCCAGGCCACCACCCTGTGCCTCCCGGTGGAAACGGAGGGAGCTGCTTCCCCATCTCTGCGCCTTCAGAAAAACAGACGACCCCACAGAGGCCTGGAGGAAAGCTCTGCCGGCCAAGAAACAAGATTTAATTTGGGAAAATGAGGAAATGAGGAGAGACAGATTCTCAGTCATCTCACCTGGGCCAGACCCGCTGCGGCTTTAATCCTGTAATTTGGGCGACAGGAAGTGCCTCCCCAGACAGAGGCCCAGCCCCTCCAAAGGAATTTTCCATTATTAGGAGGAAGGGCTGTATTTATCCAGCTTGCAGGGGAGCAGGGGAGTGAGGAAAAGATTTAGATATGAAAGTATTGACTTTTTTTAACATCTTACACTAAAGTCAATAAAAATTTAATTTATACTTTTTTCTAAAGGACCAGGGCTCTCAACAAGCTTCCCTAGCCCCTGGCAAGCCAGCTAATTGCATGAGGGAGTTGCTTGTACTTCCCGGCCACCAATAATACCGTCAATTGAGGAGCCCGTGGTCACCTGTGACGGCAGGAACAGGCTGGGGAGCGACGGTGGCTCTGGAGGCATCCGGAAAGGGCAGAAATCGACCTGTAGCTCCGGGACCTCATCATCGACATCCCCAAACCCCGTATGTTGTCATCTCCGGTCCACAGGTGTCACAAGTGGCCTCCCACGCGCCCCCTCCTACGCCTTCAGCCACATGGAGAAGCTGTGACAGTCGTCCCCGTGCTGTGGCAGATCCATCGTGAGGAACGCAGGCCCCGCGCTCACTCGTGGGAGAGACCCAGGCCCCACCGTGGATCTACACACCCAGACTCCCTGGCACCTCGACACTACCCACACACTTTCCTCCTCGAGGCCTCCTCGCTCCTGAGACCTGGCCCTGCCACATGCTCCAGGACCACCGGCCCCTCTGCCCCCGTCCTCCCTGCCTGGGCACACGGCCACCCCCACTTCCCTGAGCACTTGCGTGTGCTGTCCCCTCTGCCCACCAGGATGGCAGACACTGCGTCTTCTCAGGGAGGCCCTGACACGGGGACCCCTCCTCACCTTCTCTGGAGCTGATCCTCATCCCGACAGGAAACTGCTTTGCCTGGGACCGCTGGCCTACTGCACACTGAGTGCGGGGCAGGGGGGCGGGCACAGACACTCGGCCCAAGGAAGGTGCGTGTCAACCTGTCAGATGACAGATGGCCACTTTGACCTGGGTCTGGACGTCGCTGGAGCCTCCAGCCAGATGTGGCCTCAGTCACTGGCCTGGGGCTTGTGTGGTTCAGGGCTGCCGGAGAGACCCCAAGAGGACATGGGTAGCTGGAGCTCAGGGCCTGCGGAGCGGCCAGACGTCCTGCCCACGCAGGCTGCTGGCATCTGTGCCCTGACTGCCCGCCCACCGACGGCCCAGGCTTACCAGGGCCTTGCTTGGCCAGTTGTCCAGTAGGCTTTGGGCAGGGCCGCCCAGCCTTGGCAAGGCCCATGGGCTGTCACAGCCCTCCCCACGCCGCATCCGGAACAAAGTCACCTAACGCCACACCAGGTGGATGGTTCAGAAAGGCTGGGTTCTCCAAGCAGCACAGCAGGGGCTGCACAAAGCTGGAGTCTGGCCAGTCCTGAGGCTCTGCAGGCGGCCTGCTGCCCCACCTCACCAGCAAACACGAGGGCACCACCCTCGGCACCCAGCAGGCTCTGCCTCAGCCCCTGTAGAGGGTGGCGCTGGTGTGGGCTGCAGGGCATGGCCTGCAGGCAGCCACCGTGGGCCTGCCCGAGCTGAGTGGCTTTCAGCAGGCCAGGCAACCACTCAGGGCTGCGTGGACTGGATGTGCCCCCAGAATCCACATGCTGAAACCCGCCCTCCAGTGCGATGGTGTTAGGAGAGGGGGCCTTTGGGGGCGGCTGGGTCAGGTGGGTGGAGCCCTCGGAACAGGACCAGCACCCTCAGGGGAAGAGACACGAGCGCTGGGTCCTGTTCTCTGCTTCGTGCCACGTGGGGACATGGGAAGGCGTCGTCAGCAAGCCAGGAAGCCGGCGCTCACAGGAACCGAGTCTGCCCGCACCTGGATCTTGACCTCTGGCTTCCAGAACTGTGAGAAATAAATTTCTGTTGTTTAAGCCCCCGAGCCGTAGGTACTTTGTTGTAGTTGCCCAAGTGAGATAGAACCTCATGCTCCTCAGACAAGTGGAGAGGATCGGCCCCCACCTCACGGGAGGGTGGGGATGGGGACAGGGAGAGCCTCATTCTGAGGGCGTCAGGAGGAGGGCAGGAAGGTGCCCGGGTGAGTGCAGTTCCCGGCTCGAACACGCCCCTCTTCCCTGGTCTCGTGCAGGAAGGTGCCCAGGTGAGTGCAGTTCCCGGCTCGGACACGCCCCTCTTCCCTGGTCTCGTGCAGGAAGGTGCCCGGGTAAGTCCACTTCTGGCTCCGACACGCCCCTCTTCCCTGGTCTCTCAGATCCTCCCACTGGTTGAGTTGAAGAGAGCATGATGTGTCCATCCCTGCGGCTCGGACGAGCTGGCCCCATCCTGGAGACCAGGCTTTTGCTTAATCACACTTCCTGGCATCCCACCTACAGAGATGAAATCCATTTAGGTCAATTGTTCTCACCCAGGGCTTTTGTTCCCAAGGGAGCATCTAGTGCATCTGGAGACAGTTTTGGTCGTCACAGTGGAGGGGCAGATGCTACTGGTATCCAGTGGGTGGAGGCTGGGGGAGGGGGGCACCAAGCACCCTGCAGGGCACAGGGCAGCCCCCACAAAGCACAGCATCATCCAGCCCAAATGCCAGTTGTGCTGACATTAAGAAAACATGGTGTAAGGCCAGTCGCGGTGGCTCACACCTATAATCCCAGCACTTTGGGAGGCTGAGGTGGGCGAATCACAAGGTCAGGAGTTCGAGACCAGCCTGGCCAACATGATGAAACCCCATCTCTACTAAAAATACAAAAAATTAGCTGGGCGTGGTGGTGGGTGCCTGTAACCCCAGCTACTCAGGAGGCTGAGGCAGAAGAATCACTTGAACCCAGGAGGCAGAGGTTGCAGTGAGCCGAGATCACGCCACTGCACTGCAGCCCATGCAATAGTGCGAGACTCCGTCTCAAAAAAGAAAAAAGAAAAAGAAAACATGGTGTAAGTTAACAATGTCCTTTCTTTTTTTTTTTTTTTTTTTTTTTTTTTTGAGACGGAGTCTCGCTCTGTCGCCCGGGCTGGAGTGCAGTGGCCGGATCTCAGCTCACTGCAAGCTCCGCCTCCCGGGTTTACGCCATTCTCCTGCCTCAGCCTCCCGAGTAGCTGGGACTACAGGCGCCCGCCACCTCGCCCGGCTCGTTTTTTGTATTTTTTAGTAGAGACGGGGTTTCACCGTGTTCGCCAGGATGGTCTCGATCTCCTGACCTAGTGATCCGCCCGTCTCGGCCTCCCAAAGTGCTGGGATTACAGGCTTGAGCCACCGCGCCCGGCCAACAATGTCCTTTCTTAAAATGCAAATAGGCCGAGTGCAGCAGCTCACGCCTGTAATCCCAGCACTTTGGGAGGTCGGGGTGGGCGGATCATCTGAGGTCCGGAGTTGGAGACCAGCCTGGCCAAAATGGTGAAACCCCATCTCTACTAAAAATACAAAACTTAGCCAGGCATGATGGTGGGCACCTATTATCCCAGCTACTCGGGAGGCCAAGGCAGGAGGATGGCTTGAACCCTGGGAGTGGAGGTTGCAGTGAACTGAGATTGCACCATTGCACTCCAGCCTGGTGACAAGAGCGAGACTCCATCTCAAAAAAAAAAAAAAAAAAAAGAGCAAATAGTTCTGGTATGTTAGTCATTCACACTTTAGCATGAAACAGCATAAATAAATGGACTTCCTCCCAAGAGTTCCTGAATACACAAGCCAAGGGCTGAGAATCTTCATGAGAAAGGAGCCAGGAGTCCGGGCACTGGGTGGGGGAGCACCCAAGGAGTGAGGTCGGGTTGGGGCAGCCATGGAGTTCAGCAAAGGAGCCCTGGGCGTTCTGCATTGGTGGTTCCCAGCCTGATGGGAAAATGCTGCTTTTACATCATCGCAGGACACTGGAGCCACTGCTGTGTCTCACTCACTGCGAGCTTAGTTTGTGTGACTCCCGGCAGCTGCCAGATCTCCCCGCACCTCCACCTCTTCACCTGTGAAGTGGGGGTGCTGACCGTCGATAAGGATTGCGCTGATGGAGGAATGGTGCAAGGTTTGTAAAGCGTCTCGAGCGGCGGCAGGAGGAGGCGTCACGTGAGCGGGAAGGTAAAGATGCTGAGTCAGCTCCCGGCTGCCCCGTGGGCACCGTGCCCCGCTGTGTGCCACCTGCCTCACACCCAAGGTGAAGGCCTGGGTGTCGGGTAATGCAGTGTAAAGAAAGGGCAGTGGGAGGCGGTCAATTGAGGCCCCTAAAGTGCCAGAAACCCCCACTCTGGAGGCAGCCACAGCCTCGGGGAGGCCCAGGGACCCCTTTACAGCTGAAGGTTGCTCCCCACAGCCTGGAGGGTAAAAGGTTTACAGAGGCCCAGGGACCCCTTTACAGTTGAAGGTTGCTCCCCACAGCCTGGAGGGTAAAAGGTTTACAGAGACTAAGACATGCAGAGGGAGATCTTACAACCTCCCACTGTGGGACTCGGGGGATTTCTCCTTCCCCTGCCCCCCACCGTTCCCTCCAACTCCCCAGTTCAGCACCGCCCCTCCCCGCAGGCAGCTGAGCCCTGGAACCTCACAGCTGGCAGCTGGCTTGGCCTGACCTGGCTTCAGACAGTGGCTGGCAGGGTCCTCATTGCCAGAGCCTGGGGCAGAGCTGCCAGCCCCTCCCCATGACAGGCTGTGTGGCAGAGCCTGGGGCTCCTTCCCCCGACATGTTCAGGGAGATGGGCAGGGCAGGGGGCGCTGGTTCCTGTCCCTCCAACCCCTCCAGGCTGGTCCTGCCTGGGAGCTCTGCCTCCTGCCACACCCACAGCTCCAGTCCTGTCCCTGCAGGAGGCCCACAGGCTCTTAGGAACTGCTGTCCTGCAGCAGGAGGCCTGCAAACCAGGACCCACGTTTGGGCAGGGGGTCCAGGGGCAAGGGCTTCCTTCCTGCTCCCACCCCACACCATCCAGGGCCCCCACCCTCTCCCCCCTCCTCTGGGTGTTGGTGCCTCCCGCCCCTGCCTCGGGGTCCCCACAGACCCAGCCAGGGCCCTGGTTTGGGGCCGCTGATCCTGCCCGCATCTGCTCTCCATCCTGGAGCTGTTCTCAGCCTCACACATCCTCCTTAGCATCGTCCACACCTCCCCCAGCCGACCCCCAAAGCAAAATGCCAGAGCAGCATGAAGCCAGGAAATAAGCCAGACCCCACAGCTCCTCCAAAGACCCCTGACATTCCTGGTTGACCCTCTCACGGGGACGGGGCTTCCCTCCCTCCCCTCAACAGAGTCAGGAGCTGCCTCAAGGCCCATGCACCTGCCAGTCCAGCCCGTCCCCCAGCCGGCTTCTCCCTCCCTGGCTTCGGGACAGGGACCGTTGCCCAGTGCTTTCTGGGTCCAGCCACCCGGTGGGCACCCCCCAGAGACTCAGCCCTGACTCCAGGCAGCCAGCCAGCAGCACAGGCACAGCCAGACGCCCGACACACAGACACGCAGGCACAAATGAACAGACACACGAGCACATACACCCTGTTTCCAGGGGCTCCAGGACCCCCCGCCAAGTTCTCCCCTGCACCCCACACAGTCACTCACAGGTATGCACAGTTCACTCAGGTCACATACATGCACCAGGGTATGGATGTAACCCCATGCCTGCAGTCCCACTCCGGGACACAATAAGTCACCCACAAGGACAGTCACAGCACGTGGGAAATCCCCAGCGTCCCATCGTGGAGGCCCGACCGGCTGCCACAAAGCCCAGCCCCTTGGCAGGGAGCCCAGAAGCCGCTGCTCAAACCCAGGACTGCCAGGGGCACCCAGGCCCTTCCAGCCACCCTAGGAACCTGGAGTGGGGTGGGAAGGTCCTTACTGCCTGGGTTACAAGAGGGCACCGGGAGCCCGGCAGAGACAAGGGCAGGGGACGGATGGCATTTGGCCACTCAGCGGGGCCCCGCAGCCTTCCTGAGGCCTCAGGAACTTTTCAGTGATGTCCGAAGTGCAGACCGAAGCCGCCAATAGGGTGTCTTGGTGGATCCTGTTTTAAAATATTCACCAACCCGGCCGGGCGCGGCGGCTCACGCCTGTAATCCCAGCACTTTGGGAGGCTGAGACAGGCGGATCACAAGGTCAGGAGATCGAGACCATCCTGGCTAACACGGTGAAACCCCGTCTCTACTAAAAATGCAAAAAATTAGCCGGGCGTGGTGGCGGGCGCCTGTAGTCCCAGCTACTCAGGAGGCTGAGGCAGGAGAATGGCATGAACCCGGGAAGGTGGAACTTGCAGTGAGCCGAGATCGCGCCACCACACTCCAGCCTGGGCGACAGAATGAGACTCCGTCTCAAAAAAAAAAAAAAAAAAGGCCGGGCGCGGTGGCTCAAGCCTGTAATCCCAGCACTTTGGGAGGCCGAGACGGGCGGATCACGAGGTCAGGAGATCGAGACCATCCTGGCTAACACAGTGAAACCCCGTCTCTACTAAAAAATACAAAAAAAAAAACTAGCCGGGCGAGGTGGCGGGCGCCTGTAGTCCCAGCTACTCGGGAGGCTGAGGCAGGAGAATGGCGTAAACCCGGGAAGGCGGAGCTTGCAGTGAGCCGAGATCCGGCCACTGCGCTCCAGCCTGGGCGACAGAGCAAGACTCTGTCTCAAAAAAAAAAAAAAAAAAAAGTATTCACCAACCCAAGCAGGGTGGAACTCCTTCCCCCACCCATGCCCTCCCTGACTTCAGGACCTGCTCTGGGGCCTCAGCAGCCCCGGGACTGACCCTGAGTCCCAGTGGCCGCCAGTCGGAGCCACTCTCTGGGCCTTGGGGCCCTCTTCAGCCAGACAGCAGCCCAGGTGTCCAGCCAGCTGCAAGCATCCATCAACACCCCACTGAGGCCCTCGGGCTGCACAGTCCCACCTTGCAGAGCTCCAGGGCACTGTCTGGCTGTGGTCTGCTGCCCTCACCCTGCCACCGCCCTCCAGCTGCCCTCAGGCTCCCCAAGCCGACACCCACAGAGCGTTCTGCCCTGACCCCAACCCCGGTGAGCTCTGCCCCTCCCCACGCCCCTGCATCCACCTGCTATGGGGAAAATCCCACCCTCCACTGGGCCCAAGGGAGCAGCCAGAGCTCACATCTCCAGTGCAGCCCCTGTTCAGGGGGCTGGAGAGGCAGCCGCAGAGGCCCTGTGAGGCCGTGGCTTCCTTTAATCCTGCCCTGACCCTCAGGGCAGGTGCAATATAACCCCCTTTCACCGATGGAGAAGGGGCACTGTGGCATCTCTGGCTCCATTACCAGAGCTGGGACCCCAACCCTCGCCTTCCCCACTGCTCTGCCGCCTAAAGTCTCAGTTCACAAAACACGGTCCAGGCCCCCTGGGGCTCCCAAGAACCTTCCAGAAAGCCCCAAGGTCAAAACCTGTTTTCACAGTAATGCCAAGGCTTCTCACTCCCGTCTTCGCTTGGACAGTGGAGTTTTCAGAGGCCATAAGAGGTGTGACACTCCCCTGCTTTCTCATGTCTTAAATATTCTCACGTTTAGTTTCCAGCACACTAAACAGCAGCAGATGTAACCTCCCTGACTTTTAACACCACGCAAGGGTCCTAAGACGAAAGCTTTGAGCATTACTGGCCTGGAGGCAGAGCTCTGCCTGACGTGCCCCCAACCCCCCTTCCTGATGAGCGAGCACAGCTTGCTTCCGTTGGTCTCTCGAAGCTCCTCCTACCCTTGTTGTAGGTGGCACCAGAACTCCCTGGAGACCGAGGGCTGGGGCCCCCAGGGCGGACTTTGGCCAAGCCCCTGCTCCACCCCCCAGAGCTGACAGTGGGTTGGACACAGGGTATCCCCTGCCCAGCATCCAGCAGGGCAATCCTGGCACCGTGTGTGCTGCCTCCACCCACGATGGACACCAGGAGCCCAGTCCCAGATTCCGGCCTCCTCCAGCCACTGCCGGTCCCCACCCCACAGCCCCCCACCCGAGCACGCGGGGCGCAGCAAGGCCCAGAGCCCTGCCAGGCATCAGACCCAAGGACTTGGGCCTGCCTTCATTACCCCAGAAGGGGAGCCGAGGTCAGAGACCCTCCCTGGAGACCCACCCTCCAGGCTACCACGGCCAGGACTCTCATCTGCTGAGGACCCCAGTGGGAACAGGGAGTGCTCCCATCTCTCTGTCCTCCCTGTGCTCCTCTCCACCCCAGAAACACACGCACCTGGAGGGGGGCACTGTGGCCCCAGCACAGACCATGGCAGGCAGGCTGGGCTTGCCCCCCACCAGCAGTGCCTGGGTGACCAAGGCTGCCAGAGTCATCCAGAGTTTGCAACTGCAACTGGGACATGGGGGTGAGGGGACCCCTGAGCACCTCAGGGACCACCCAAGGGGGCTTTCTGCAACTGCAGCTGGGGGCTGTTTTCCACTTTTGTCCCATCTCAGGCTGGCAAATTTCTCCCATTTGGCCCCAGTTCTAGCCAGGTCATGTGTGAAAGGACAACTTCCTTCCAGACAGGCCCTGCAGGGTCCCCCTCGGCCCCTCCCATCAGCGGTGGCCCCACAGAGGCCCAGGATGGGCTGGGGTCCATCAGGAACACCTGTGTCCTTGGGCAGGGCCACCAGGTAAAACACAGGACACCCAGTCAGATCAGAATTTCAGATAAATAAGGAGTACCATTTCTGTGTAAATATGCCCCAAATATTTTACACCAAACAATTATTGGTATATATCCAAAGTCCCGATGTGACTGGGTCCTGTATCTCCTCCTTAGAGGCCTCGTGGATCTGATGTTCATGGGTTCAAATCCTCCCCACCTGGGGGCCCAGGCTCCCAACCACATCCCTGCCTGATTGCTCCACTCTTCCTCCCATTCTACCTCCCTTTCGTGTGGGTTTGAGGCCACCCCACTTTGGGACTGGAGAGAGACATGAGCAGGCCCTCCAAGGGTGCCCCCAGACAGTGCCCCTGTCACCACTGCCTGTCAGCTGGGCTGGCCTCGTTTCAGTCCTCACCCAGCCCAGTGGGTCTAACATGCCCCAAGGATATCAGGCCCTCAACCCTGGAATCTGTGGCTGACTACATGTGGCAGGAAAGGATTTTGCAGATTTGGTTAAGGATGTTGAGATGGGGGTAATCCTGGATTATCCCAGGTGGTCCCTAAATGCAATCACTCGCATGCTCATGAGAAGGGGTTTGACACAGAGGAGGAGAAAGTAGTGTGACGGCAGAGGCAGAGGCTGGAGTGATGCCGCCACAAGCCACAGACTGTCGGCCGCCACGAGGCTGGAGTGATGCAGCCACAAGCCACAGACTGTCGGCCGCCACGGCAAGGGTGAAGCAGGGAACTAATTCTCCTGGGGCCTCCAGAGGAGCAGAGCCCTGTTGACACCTTGATTTCAGTAGTGAGGCTGGTTTTGGCCCCAGGAGGCCTCGCCATTTGCAGTCATTGGTCACCGCATCCCTAAGAGACTAACGCACTATGGGGCCTTGTGGTCAGCCTGCCTGCTCTGCAGGAGAACCCTCCCAGTCAGGTACCCAGCTGCAGGCGGGGAGCTGGGGGTGGGTGACAGGCCCACCTCAGTGCCGTGTACAGGGTCAGGGAGCCTGCCCACCCTCCACCCTGACCTCACCTGCATCCTCAGGGAGGCTGCCCTCCCTCCACTCCAACCCTCCTCCTCTGCATCTTCAGGGAACCTGCCCATCCTCCACCCGACCCTCCTCTGCATCCTCAGGGAACCTGCCCACCCTCCACCCCACCCTCACCTGCTGCAGCATGACTGGCTGTGGGCCGGGACCACTTTCCCGGAGCAGGGAGGGGTGGAAAGGAGCTGCCCTCCCCTCTCCCCACCCCTCCACCCTGGCCAGCCGAGGTCGGGGCAGGTTCCAGCCCAGAGAGACCAGGGACCCCAGGGAAGACGCAAAGCCCCCAGCCCACGACTGAAGTCACCAGTCTTTCGGTTTCAGGGGCTGGAGTTCCTACAACCATGTACAGAAGGCTTGGACCCAGGAGGAGGATGGGCAGATACGGACTCCGGCCACAGGTGACCAGCTTAGGAGAGTGAGACCAGAAGTGCGGGACCACAGGAAGAATGAGTGTGTGTGACAGTCACTCTGGGCGGAGAAGCCCTCAACGCTCATGCGGCCCCCAGAGATCCCGAAACCCGCAGCCCCGTTCTGTGGATCTGAAGGGACCATTCTCTGCGCTGGGTAGCCATGGCGAAGCCCCTCACAGCCACCCAGGCCAGCTTGGTGCTGGGCCACGGCCTGGGGGGCACCAGGCACTCCTCACCCAGCGCTCAGCGCTCACCCTGGGGTCCCCAGGCAGGGAATAAAAGATGCTGGGCTGGCCACCCGGGCAGGGAGGGGCTCCGGGGAGCGCGGGCGGGGCCCACCCCCCCAGCAGGACCCCCCAGCAGGAGGCGCACACGGCTCCGGGGTCGCTCAGTTTATTGGTAAAACGGGCACTGAGCGTGGCGAGCGCTGGGCGCGGAAGCCTGGGGCGGGGGCGCCTTTCCTCTTGAAGAACTTCCACTGGACCTTGATGGCGAGCATCCAGTCGCTGACCGAGGGCCTCTGGCAAGCGGAGGTGCAGACATGCGCCTGGCGGGGGTGCGGGGCGCCGGGGCGGCGCGCGGGGCGGGGGCGGGGCGGGGGCCGGGCCGGGGTTCGGGGCGCGGCGCCGCCGGGGAGGGTCGCGCCGCGGGCGCCCGCGCTTCACTTGCCCGCCTTCTGCGCCTTCTGCGCCGACTTGGTGACCTTGCCGGCGCCGCCGCTCTTCTTCTCCACGTTCTTGATGACGCCCACGGCGACCGTCTGCCTCATGTCGCGCACGGCGAAACGGCCTGGGGACGGGGGCGGCGCGTGAGCGGGGCCGGAGGACTCGTCCCACCGCCCCTCCAAGAGCTCTCGCCGGGCGGGGGCGCAACCACAGAACGAAGCCGGGTCGGGAACGTCCTCGGAACACCCTTAGCGCAGAGCGCGCCCTTGTGAGGACGGCCGGCCTCGCCAGAGCCCTGCCTGGGTGGCTGCTCCATGGCCTGAGGGGCGGCCACGGGGCAGGGGCAGCCCGAACGCTGCCACTGGATGACTGTGGGACTTCCTCACTCGCGGGGCCTTCCTCACTTCTGGAGCCTCGTCTGCACACAGGACCCACCCCAGGTCCTCCAGGTAGGGTCACCTGCACTAGTGACACGGAGGCCGTGGGTCTCCTGCCATGCTCTGGGCCAAACTCCGCAGGACAGGGGCCCACTGCTGTCACCCAGCGCCCCATCCCCGCAGTCCTCGGCCCTCAGCCTGGGTCATCCACCGCCTGGGGGCTGCACCTCCCCGGACCACCCCGGCTCACCAAGAGGCGGGTACTGGGAGAAGCTCTCCACACACATGGGTTTTCCCGGCACCATCTCCACAATGGCCGCATCTCCAGACTTCAGGGACTTGGGGTTGTCCTCCAGCTTCTTGCCAGAGCGCCGGTCAATCTTCTCCTTCAGCTCCGCAAACTTGCAGGCGATGTGGGCCGTGTGGCAGTCGATGACCGGGGAGTAGCCGGCGCTGATCTGCCCCGGGTGGTTCAGGATGATGACCTGGGAGCGGAACCACAGGTGGCCATAAGGCACATCCACGGTGGGCACCAGGAGGGAGCCAGAGCAGGGCTGGGAGGCCCAGTCATGGGGCCCCCCCTCTATGGGTTCCTCAGCCCCGAGTGCTGACTGGAGGACCCAGCCCCCAGACCTGAACCTCAACATCCTCATTAAGCAGAAGATAAACAACTGAGATCCATTGTTTCGAAGGGGCAGGGGCAGCACCTACACGGCCAACCCCAGCTGGAACTAAGGCAGGGGGGTGACAAAACTGGACCTCAATTCCTGTATTTCAGTTGTATCTCAATAAAGCCACTTTTAAAAATCATATGAAGAGACCGGGCACAGGGGTTCACGCCTACTGTAATCCCAGCACTTTGGGAGGCCGAGGTGGACAGATCACTTGAGGTCAGGAGTTCAAGACCAGCCTGACCAACATGGCGAAACTCTGTCTCTACTAATAATACAAAAATTAGCTGGGTGTGGTGGCGCATTCCTGTAATCCTACCTACTGGGGAGGCTGAGGCAGGAGAATCACTTGAACCCGGGAGGCGGAGCTTGCAGTGAGCCAAGATCATGCCACTGCACTCCAGCCTGGGCAACAGAGCGAGACTCCATCTCAAAAAAATAATGATGATAATAATATGAAGAGGGCAGCAAAGAGGGGGCAATGAAAACTGTAGAGAATAAAAGCATGACAGAGATGTCTCAGGCAGTAAGTTAACAAAAGTGTTTTTCCAGGACGAATGTAGGACCTTAAAGGCTGGGCAGCCCAGCGGTGTGGCATGGACAGCAGACCCGGGATTGCACAGAGGCTGGGGAGCCATAGGGCCTGCACCCCTCCCAGAACGGATTTATCCCCCCACTAAATGCTCGGTGGGCCCCTCGGTGGAATGGAGGTCTTTTCTCTTTCCTTTTCTTTTTTTCTTTTGAGACAGAGTCTCGTTCTGTCGCCCAGTCTGGAGTACAGTGGTGCGATCTCGGCTCACTGTAACCTCCACCTCCCGGGTTCAAGCAATTCTCCTGCCTCAGCTTCCTGAGAGCTGGGACTACAGGTGCGTGCCACCACACCCGGCTAATTTTTGTATTTTTAGTAGTGATGGTGTTTCACCATGTTGACCAGGATGGTCTTGATCTCTTGACCTCGTGATCCACCCACCTCGGCCTCCCAAAGTGCTGGGATTACAGGCATCAGCCACCGCGCCTAGCCTGAGGGTCTGTTTTCTCCCCACACCAGGTGACCTGCCAACAGCAGCCTCACCCAGGACAGTCCTGCTGCTGCCCAGCAGGCACCAGCCCCCTGGACCCAGTGCGGCCCCCAACCTGGGAGGTGAACTGAGCGGCCTCCTGCGGCGGGTCAGACTTGCTGTCCCCACACACGTTGCCCCGCCGGATGTCCTTCACTGACACGTTCTTCACGTTGAAGCCAACGTTGTCACCGGGCAGAGCTTCGCTCAGAGCCTCGTGGTGCATCTCCACCGACTTCACCTCAGTGGTGATGTTCACCGGTGCAAAGGTCACCACCATACCTGGCCGCAGGATGCCTGTCTCCACCCGGCCCACGGGCACCGTGCCAATGCCTGCAGAGGAGATGGGGTGTGAGGGGAAGGCAGGGCCCGAGAGGATGCTGGGGCAGGATATTCGGGGACAGAGCCTGGAAACCAACAAAGCCTGGGACTGGATCCCCCCGACAGGCCTGGGGGTTGGGGCCACACGGGCAGAGTGCAGGGGGAGGCCAGGGACAAGGCAGACCCAGAGATTCCAAGGCAAGTGAGGGCCGCCCCACCCAGCTGGGGAGATAAGAGACTGAACAGCAGAGCTCCCAGGAACCCGAGGAAAAGCCACAGGGGCAGAGAAGGGGGAGGATGGGCAGAGAGGGGCTGTCTGAGCCTGGCGTCCCATCCATGCCCCCGGGGAGCACTTTCCCTCGAAGAGGGCACTATGGGACCCCTCCTTTGTCTGAGGACTCCTCCCTGTGAGTGTGGGCCAGACCACTGGACTGCTCCTGCCTGGGGCCTGGTAGCCCTTCTCCCTGCGGGCTCTCTGGGCCCCACTTGGAGGCTGCAGGTCTCTATCATTAAAGGGGCCTCTCAGCCGGATGCAGCACAGGCACAGTGGCACCTGAGCGTCCCTGGCATTTCTCGTGGATCTGCTTACACCAATTGTGCAGCTGCCACAAGGGGGTCTTGTCTCCCCCAGGCTACCAGGTCTCCACCCTCACCTCCCAGGGCTGTGATGGAGGCCCACTGTAGCCTCCAGCAGACTTCACTGAGCCTGTGGGCTGTGCTCTGTGCTGGGGTGAGCATGACGCCCCCACTGTGCACATAGAGATGCCTGCAACATCTTTGGCTGCAGCCCCCTGGCTGGGGGTCTCCTATCAGTGCCCTTTCTCTGGGGTCTCAGATTTATGGTTTCTTGTCTTGGGAAGATGGATGGATGGATGGATGGGGAGGTGGATGGACAGAGGATGGATGGGTGGGGAGATGGATGAGGGGGGAGATGGATGGATGGATGGATGGGGAGGTGGATGGGTGGATGGAAAGAAGGATGGATGGGTAGGAAAGTGGGTGGGTGTGTGGATAGATGGATGGATGGATGGATGGGGAGATGGAAGGATGGATGGATGGGGAGGTGGATGGACAGAAGGATGGGTGGGGAGATGGATGAGGGGGGAGATGGATGGATGGATGGATGGATGGATGGTGGGGAGGTGGGTGGATGGGTGGATGGATGGATGGGGAAGTGGATGGATGGATGGATGGAGAGATGGATGGATGGATGGATGAGATGAATGGATGAATGCATGGATGATGGAGAGAAGGATGACTGGGTAGGGAGATGGATGGATTGATGGATGGATAGAGAGGTGGATGGGGGGATGGGGAGATGGATGGATGAATAGATGGATGGATGGGGAGGTGGGTGGATGGATAGGTGGATGGGGAGATGGACAGAAGGATGAATGGGTAGGGAGATGGATGGATGGATGGATGGATGGGGAGGGAAGGATGGATGGATGGGTGGATGGGTGGATGGACAGAAGGATGGATGGGTGGAGAGGTGGGGAGGTGGATAGATGGAAGGAGAGGTGGATGGATGGATGGAGAGATGGATGGATGGATGAGATGGATGGATGAATGCATGGATGATGGAGAGAAGGATGACTGCATAGGGAGATGGGTGGATGGAAAGTGGATGGGTAGATGGGGAGATGGATGGATGGATAGATGGATGGATAGGTGGATGGATGGATGGACAGAAGGATGAATGGGTAGGGAGATGGATGGATGGATGGGGAGGAATGGATGGATGGGTGGATGGATGGACAGAAGGATGGATGGGTGGGGAGGTGGGTGGATGGATGGATGGATGGATGGAGAGGATGGATGGTGGGGAGGTGGGTGGGTGGATGGATGGATGGATGGATGGAGAGATAGATGGATAGATGGATGGAGAGATGGACGGATGGATGAGATGGATGGATGGATGGATGCATGGATGATAGAAGGATGACTGGGTGGGGAGATGGATGGATGGATGGATGGAGAGGTAGATGGCTGGATGGGTGGATGGACAGAAGGATGAATGGGTAGGGAAATGGATGGATGGATGGATGGATGGGTGGATGGACAGAAAAGTGGATGGGTGAGGAGGTGGGTGGATGGACGGATGGATGGAGAGATGGAAGGATGGATGGATGGATGGATGGAGAGAAGGATGGATGGCGGGGAGATGGGTGGGTGGATGGATGGATGGAGAGGTGGATGGATGGGTGGATGGACAGAAGGATGGATGGGTGGAGAAGTGGGTTGGTGGATGGATGGATGGGTGGAGAAGTGGGTTGGTGGATGGATGGATGGATGGATGGGGAGGTGGGTGGATGGATGGATGGATGGATAGATGGATGGAGAGAATGATGGATGGGTGGGGAAGTGGGTAGGTGGATGGATGGATGGATGGGGAGGTGGTGGGTAGATGGGTGGATGGACAGAAGGATGGATGGCTGGGGAGGTGGGTGAGTGGATGAATGGATGGATGGATGGATGGATGGATGGGGAGATGGATGGATGGATGGATGGATAGAAGGATGGATGGGGAGGTGGATGGATGGATAGAAGGATGGATGGGAAGATGGATGGATGGATGGATGGATGGATGGATGGATGGATGGATGAAGGATGGATGGGTGAGGAGGTGGGTGGATAGATGGATGGATGGGGAGGTGGGTGGATGGGTGGATGGATGGGGAGGTGGGTGGATGGGTGGATGGACAGAAGGATGGATAGAAGGATGGATAGGTGGGGAGGTGGGTGGATGGGTGGGTGGATGGATGGATGGGGAGGTGGGTGGATGGGTGGATAGAAGGATGGATGAGTGGGGAGGTAGGTGAGTGGATGAATGGATGGATGGATAGATAGAAGGATGGATGTGTGGGACAATGGATGGATGGATGGATGGATGGATGCACAGATGGATGGAGAGAAGGATGGATGGGTGGGATAATGGATGGATGGATGGAGAGGTGGATGGGTGGATGGATGGATGGATAGATGGATGGATGGATAGATGGATGGATGGACAGAAGGATGGATGGGTGGGGAGGTGGATGGATGGATGGATGGATGGACAGAAGGATGGATGGATGGGGAGGTGGGTGGATCAGTGGATGAACAGAAGGATGGATGAGTGGGGAAGTGGGTGAGTGGATGGATGGATGGATGGATGGATGGGTGGATGGATGGATGGATGGACGGGGAGATAGGTGGATGGATTGATAGAGAGAAGGATGGATGGGTGGGAAGACGGATGGATGGATTGATAGAAGGATGGATGGGTGGGACAATGGATGGATGGATGGATGGATGGATGGAGAGGTGGATGGATGGATGGAGAGAGAGAAGGATGGATGAGTGGGACAATGGATGGATGGATGGATGGATGGATGGATGGATGGATGGATAGATGGATGGATGGGGAGATGGGTGGATGGATTGATAGAGAGAAGGATGGATGGGTGGGAAGATGGGTGGATAGATTGATAGAAGGATGGACGGGTGGGACAATGGATGGATGGATGGATGGATGGATGGATGGATGGATGGATGAAGAGGTGGATGGATGGATGGATGGATAGATGAATGGAGTGAAAGATGGATGGGTGGGGAGATGGATGGATGGATGGAGAGATGGATGGATGGGTGGATGGATGGGTGGGTGGGTGGATGGATGGATGGATGGATGGATGGATGGATGGACGGACGGACGGACGGACAGAGGATGGATGGGTGAGGAGGTGGGTGGATGGATGGATGGATGTGGGATGGACTCTTCCCCAGAAAGTGTGTAGTAAGGGGAGAGATTGGAGACAGCCCAGTCTTGAGATGCCTCATAGGGACCCCTGGTCTAGGGCAGGCGGAACTGGCTGGGCAGGAGCTCCAGCACAGCGCCCTTGCTCACCGCCGATCTTGTACACGTCCTGCAGTGGCAGGCGCAGGGGCTTGTCCGTGGGGCGCGTGGGGGGCAGAATAGTGTCCAGGGCCTCCAGCAGGGACACGCCGCTTGCGTTGCCCTCCTTACGCTCCACCTTCCAGCCCTTGAACCACGGCATCTGGACCGAAGGGAGAAAATCAGTCCATTATAGAGACATTGGTGGCCTCCCCACCCTCAGGCCTCCCCAGGGTGCCTCCAGGAATCCTGCTGTTCAGGCTAAACTTGCCTCATGCCCTTTAAGATGAGGAATTTCCCCAACCTGCTCCTCCCCAGCCCATAGCCCCAGCATCACAGGGACCCTGGGAAGGAGATCCCTCTTAAAAGGAGGAGGACAAAGAGGTAAAGCACCCTTCCCAGCCCAGGCTGCTCAGGAGTTGCTGACACTGTGAACAAACCCCCAGTCCAGCCCCAAGTCCCAGAAGGCCCCAGGCCCCTGACCATCAGCTCTAGGCAGGGCAGGTGACTTGACTAGGAGGATGCCGAGTCTAGACAAGGGCCAGGCCAGGGACAGAGCTGGAGGGGGAGCCTTGCCCCACCCTAGCTCCTGGACACCGTGCTGCCTCCAAGCTTGGCACAGCCCTGTCTGGAGCTTCTCCTGGTGCGGCCCCCACTCCCATCCCATGAAGCCTCCCTCTGGGCCACCTGCCACAAACAGGGAGCAGGGGAGGGAGCCGGCAGCACTGTGCCCCAGCCCCCCAGGGCCTGTATAAGCATGGGCCACCTAGCAGCTCAGGCCAGAGGGGAGTGTGGGTTCCCTGATGGCTGGAGGCCTCCCTGGAGAGGCGGAGAATGGCGTTCGCCACATGATACCCTGTGAGGAAAATGCCATCACAGGTAAACAACACCCAGCCTCATGAGATGGAGGCAGGGCTGGGGGAGCCCCTCTCAGCTCTGTCCCCAGACCTCAGCGCTGGGCTCAGTGCTGCTGGTCTGTCTCCCCGCTGTCTCTAGACTCCACACCTGTACCCTTACTGTTGGCAGCTACACTGCTGGCAGAGCCCAGTGGTGGCCATTCTGGTGTCTCCTCTGGCTTGGAGAACCCTTGGAACACAGTCTCAGGTTCTCCAAGTGTCTCTACGCGTCATCTCCAGCCAAGGCAGAGTCCCTGGGCCACAGACTGTTCGCACGCTGAGCTCCCAATTGACCAGCCAAGAGCCAACCCTTAGCCCTCCCAGCCAGCCCAGAAGCATGCACACTTCCCAAAGCCAAACCCTGCTCCAAGACCCCAGGGGAGGCAACCGGGGAGGCCCCCACGGCCCAGCCCACAGCCCCTGCATGTTTTCCAGAGCCAGGACAATGGCCTGACAGAGATGAAACCGACCACCCCCATGGCAGGGCTCTGGAGACCAGGCACATGGGCCGTGCTGGAGGCCACTGCTGTCCCCTGCTGTGTTGACATCGGGGATGGGCCCTGGCCCTGGCCAGCCGTGTGGGAGGCTGAGTGTAGGAGCAAAGCCTGGTGCTGAGGGGGGATGGGGCTCCCCGCCGGGCCTTGAGCCAGTTAGGGAAACCCAGCAGGTTTCGTGGGGAACCTGCATTTCCCTGGGACAGGCCCTCCACCTCCCCCTGCCACCTGCCGGTGCCTCGCTCTGGGGCAGGGGGTCCAGCCAGCCCGTGTGGCCCGCCTCGCCCTAGCCGCCACTCACGTTGGGGGAGGGCTCCAGCATGTTGTCGCCATGCCAGCCGGAGATGGGCACGAAGGGCACGGTGGCCGGGTTGTAGCCGATCTTCTTGATGTAGGCGCTGACTTCCTTGACAATCTCATCATAGCGCTTCTCGCTGTAGGCCGGCTCCGTGGAGTCCATTTTGTTCACGCCCACGATAAGCTGCTTCACACCCAGCGTGTAGGCCAGCAGGGCATGCTCCCGCGTCTGCCCATTCTTGGAGATGCCCGCCTCGAACTCACCCACGCCCGCCGCCACGATCAGCACTGCGCAGTCCGCCTGCCCAGCGGGGGACACAGTGAGCCCCGCCCCACCTGCCCAGCAGGGGACACAGGCCTCTCCAGGCAGTGGGCTGGGGCCTGAGCAGCCCACTGGGGCCTTGGGGAGGGAGACATGGGGGTCCCCACTTCAAGGGCAGTGTGGGGGGCTCATCGCCAGGCCATGGGTCAGGGGACCGAGGTTCAACCCTGGCTCCACCACCAGTGGGCTGTGTGTCCCTGGACAAGTCACTCAGCCTCTCTGGTCCTGTTCCTCACTTGAGGACAGATTGAGGTCACAGTTATCAAAGCAGTTTGGAGGTGGTGGCATGTGTCCTGCTGTCTGCAGGATGCTGTGTCTGGGGTGCCCGTGCATCTCTGTGAGTGCCCTGAAATGTCATACAGTCCAGGCCTGGCTGGTGGCACCTCTGCCCACTGCTCACTGTCCCCATCCTGGCCTCTAGCCCCTCTGAGCATGAAGGTGTGTCCATGTCCACATCTGCCCCCGTCTGTCTGGGGACTCTGACACTGGCTGGGTGTCCTCACAGGCACTGGGTCAGATGCCAGAGCCCTGGATTCCTTCTTGGGGGGGCTCTAACCCAGACCGGGTAAGGGGTGGCCCAGGTGAGGGGTCCCCTGCCCTCACAGGAAGCACAGGAGACCCCACCACCCCAGTGATCCCAGGGGCCCCCAGTGTCCCTTGAAGGGGTGCAGCGGCCTCTTCCCCAGCCCCACCTGCTGTGCCCTGCTCACCTGGGATGTGCCTGTGATCATGTTCTTGATGAAGTCACGGTGGCCGGGGGCATCGATGATGGTGATGTAGTACTTGGTGGTCTCGAACTTCCAGAGGGAGATGTCGATGGTGATGCCGCGCTCACGCTCCGCCTTCAGCTTGTCCAGCACCCAGGCATACTTGAAGGATCCCTTCCCCATCTGGAGCAGGTGAGGGTCACGGGTGAGGGTCACAGGTGAGGGCGAGACCTGGGACCCCGGGAGTCCCTGGCGGTGCGAGCTGCTTGTCACAGCAGAGTGGCCGCGGGAGGCGGGAGATGGGCTCCAGCCCCCGCTTGCTCCCCGCCGGGGTCCTGGAACGCCGGCCCCTCCGTCTGGACCCCACACCCAGACCCTGCCCCCCATGACCGGCCTCTGCACCGGCTCCGGAATGGGTGCGGCTACGCACATCCACCAGCAGGTGGCGCGAGGGCCTGGGAGTCGCCCGCTCTCCCAGCGAAGCCGCCAGATGGGATAAACCCCTCCCCCGCCAGGGCTCCCCTTTATCTGAAGCTGCGGACGCCCCCAGATCCCTTCCTCAGCCAGAGGCCAATAATACCACCGTGTTTGGGGCTGTCAGATAAATAACCCTCGGTGTTATTTTATTTTAAGGTGAGGAGAAGGGAAAACGGAATGAGGTCAGGAGGAGGCCCTGGCTGCACCGATCCTTCCCGATGCTCCAGCCTCCCCACCCCCCTGAGGCTTCTCCTCCCCTTCCTCGCTCTGCCGGTCACGGGAAGCTGGGGGGCCTCAGCCAGTGAGACCCCCACAGGAGGGGACGGGCTGCAGTCAGGGCAACAGCGATGGTCACTACCCAGCTGGGCATAGCTCCCCACCAGGGCCTTGCACAGACTGGACTCTTGCCCTCCAAGAGGCTGCCCAGCCTGGAGGGGACCCAGACGGGACCCAGCTGGGGCCTGAACCAGCGGCCCTCTGAAACCCCCGCCTTCTCCCGACGAGGCTAGGTAAAGGGTGATGCAGCCCAAACTCAGGGGTGCAGCTCAGAGCACCCACCTCACCAGGGCAGAGACTCAGCCCAGGACAGCGAGTGCCCCCCTCCCCAGGCCCTGGCCTCCACCTTCATCATCCAGGTGAGAGCTCCCACAGGCCCTCCCAGAAGTGGGCTTCTCCCCAGAGCCCTGGGCAAGGGAGGGGGACCAGAGAGCAGACCCTGACTCATGGCCGCTCCCCACCACTGTCTCAGCCACCAAAGAGGAACCGCTTCAAAAGGTCAGCCAGAGGGCCGCCTCATCCAGGACCCCCACCCCAGGGGTGCACTGGACAGCAGCCCTCCACAGCCCAGCACAAGAAAATGGAGCAGACGGGCCGGCTGCCCATCAATCAGCTATTAATAGCAGCGTGCGTCCTGGCAGGGCCCTGGGACAAGTGAGGGCAGCACCACCTCCAGCCCCAGCCTTGGCCCTGGGGGGAAGGGGGCAAGGCTGTAGGGCCCTCCAGCCCCAGCTCAATGTGGCAGAGTTCCAGAGCCTTCTGTGGACCCTCCCAGGTCACCTCCCTCACCACAGGGCAAGTCCGGCAGCTCGATGGCCACCCCTCCCCCACCAAGCTCTCTGCAAGAGAGGCTGCCCCACTGGACCCTCTGAGGCCTGAGTGCCCCACAGCAGGGGTCCCTCCTGCCCTGGAGGTCTCCTGAACCACATGTCCTGGGGCTGGGAGATGCCAAGCCTGGCCACCACAGGAGTTGGGGGTTCCTTCTCAGGGGGCCAAGACCAGAGCCCCCGGAGCTCACCTCAGCTGCCTCCTTCTCGAACTTCTCGATGGTCCTTTTGTCGATGCCCCCGCACTTGTAGATGAGGTGGCCCGTGGTGGTGGACTTGCCAGAGTCCACATGGCCAATGACCACGATGTTGATGTGGGTCTTCTCCTTGCCCATTCTGCTGGGAGTGTGAGGGGCTGGCGGGACCCGGGGTGCTCTGGCTCGGGGCGAGGGGGGGGCTGCAGTGATTCTGTGGTGCCAGCAGTGGGGGGGAGACAGGTGATGGGGAGCCCAGGGGGGAGAGACCAGCAGAGACTGTCCTGGCACAGGCTGGGCACACATCTCTGCCCACAAACCAAGCCCCCATGTTTGGTGGGGAGGGAAGGGCCCCCACCCACAGCTGGGCCTGGCCAGGGCAAGTAGAGGCTGTACACTGCCGCCACCCCACACTTGAGCCCAAGCAGCCCCATCTGCTGTAAATAACTGGGCGTTGGGAGCCTGCAGGGCCGCTCCTTGGGAAGGGGTTAGCCACCATTTGGAAGGACCACGCAGTGCCAGGCTAGGTACGTCCGTGACCAGCAAAGCAGGGTGATGAGTCACCTGCCCAGTGCTCCAGGGCCCTGTCCTCCACGCTCGCTCCCCTCCCCGGCAGCAGGGCCAGGGACACAGCGCCCCACCCCCACCCGCTGCCACCGGGAGAGATGGCCACTGCTCCCCACTCCCCTCCTCAGGCAGGGACGGCGCCATCTTCCCCTCATCCCTGCCCGGCAGGCTGGGCCAGAGCCCCGACGGAGATGCGCTGCCCAGATTAGGGACCCAGAATAGCTCTACGTGCCACCCCCCCAGACTCTCACAGGGACAGACAGTGGCCAGGAGGTGGGGGTCCCTGTTCCAGCCTGAGGAAGGAGGACCCGGTCCAGCCAAGCCCAGCAAGTGCCAGGTGGAGATGCCCTCGGCCCGGTGGGGATATAGGGGGCACCCTCCCTCCCCCCTCCCCTCCGGTCAGGGCCCTGGGTCACAGCCCCGTCCCATCACAGAGGTCAGTGGAGAAACCCACACTGCTCCTCGGGGACAGGCGGCTGGGGGAGGCAAAGAGGATAGAAGCCACCCCGGGGTGGGAACACGGGTGGGGGTGGGGAGGCCAGGGCCCCCAGATCTCACCACCTCCCTCAGCGTCCTCTGGCCCAGCGCCCCGAAGCCCGACCCCCATCAGCCCCTGGCACTGAAGACGCTGCCCCCAGCCCGCAGGGTCCCCGCGGCCCCAAGGTCATGGCTACGGGGAGATCGCCGCCCAGGACCCGGCCCCGCCGCCCCGCGCCGCCCCGCGCCGCCCCCCACCCCCGGCCCAGCCCGGCCGACGCGGGGACCCCCGGGAGCCGGAATCCGGGCGCGCGCGGGGGCGGGTGTGGGTGCCGGGCCCGGCCGCCCTCTGCCCCGCGGGACCGGCCCCGGGGGTCCCTCTTCGGAAGACGGGGACGGGGGCGGAGGCCCGGGGGCCGAGCGTCCTTACCCGGAGCCGAGGTCTCAGCCAGAGGGACTGGCGGCGCCGGCGCCGGCGGTTTTATCTCCGGGAGGGGGTCCACCTATTGACGGTGGCGGCGCAGTGCACCGCGCCCTGCAGCACGCCAATGCGGAACCGCGCGGGAGGGGGCGGGGCGCGGACGCGCGCGGGCGGGCGCCACGGGGACGCGAGGGGATGCGGGAGGCGCGGGCTGCAAAGACGGACGCGGGAGGCGGGAGAGAAACGCGCAGCGGGCGGGGGCGGGGCGGGGGGCAGGGCGGGGAGGCGGCGGGAGGGAGGGACGGGGATGGAGACCGCGCTGGGAGAGCGCGGCGGACCCGGGAGACGGGGCGAGAGCCGGCTCGGGGCAGGAACACGCTTCAGCCGCGAAAAGCGGTCCCCGGGGACGGGGCAGACGCCGAGGACCGGAGCCGGCAGGCGGGGGAGGGGAACAGCTGCGCTGCAGCCTGGGAGACGAGCCTGGGTCTACCGGCCCCTCCCCGGCTGCTCATGAGGGACGCCCAAGAACCCCCGAAGCCCGGCTCTGAGGGGCTCTCCCTAGTGAGGCCAGAGGGTGCAGGTCTCAGGGTGGAACCCCGGAATCTGCTGGTTTCCAGCCCCTGTCCTCACGTGCCTGCCCTCCTGGGCGCACCATGACAGGCCCCCAGGATCCGGCGCAGAACCACCCTCCCCGGAGAGGCTGGTCCCACGGTGCAGGGAACGCCGGAAGCCCGCTCCCAGACCCACTGACATCTTCCAGGGACCCTGCCCTCCGGGGGCGCCTACTGCCGGCTGCTGCTGGGAAACAGCGCCAGCCAAGGGCGAGTCAGATCCAGACAGACCCAGGCCCCCGCCCAGCGCCCACCCCGCTGCACCTCAGCGCCTTGCGGCTGTCCTCATATGGGGTCAGGATGCCAAGCCAAAGACCGGGCCACGCTCTGTAGGAAGTGGGGAGTCCCTGAGGTCCTGGGCACCCGCGGGTAATGACCAACGTGGGATGTGAGGAAGGGGATGTGGCGGCCATGTGTTGTGTGAAGACCAAGGTCAGGGGCTTCCTCCCAGACCCCAAGATCCTGTGGTCTCACCCGGGTATTCACATCTTCCCTCCCACGCTGCCCCCCCTACTCGGATCTTCCTGCCAGCAGGGTCTCGGGGGGTGTGTGCTGAGTGGGGGCAGAGCCCTGGCACCTGTCCCGTCAGCCCTGAGTGCCCACTGAGTGTTGACATGGAGGGCCTGGGTCGGGCCCAGCACCTGCCACTGGGTAAAGCCATGGGGATCCCCAGAGACTGGACCCCTACCAGGCCCCCTGGCAGGTGTGAGGAGGAAGGAAAGGTGGGGGCCCAGGGTGGGGACCAAACAGTTCTCCCCAGCCCATGGAGAGGGTCTCTCAGGAGGACACTGGTCTGTGGCTGCGTCTGCCCCATAGGAGTCCAGGGACTTGAGCTCCTGAGCCACAGGCAGGAGAGGAGGCAGGGAGGGCCTGCCAGGTGCCCCGGCACTTCCGAGTGCTGCTGATGCCATCAAACAGGAGCCAGGAATAAAAATATCCGCCTGGCGAGAAAGCAAGTCCCGCCCCACCCCACCCAGCTGGTCTCTATATTTAACGCCTCCCCTGCAGCCCGAAGGTTAGGCAGGGATTTGGGAAGTGGGCTTGCTGCAGGGGCTCCAGTGGCCCAGGCTGGGGTCCCTGGCATGCCCACCCCACTCCCTCAGGGGACCACCAGGACTCTGGGCTACCTTTTCCAGACACCCCTTCCCTTCCCCCTCAGCTCCCGGCTCGCCCACAGCGGTGCCAGGGGCTCACATATGCCGGGGGCCTTGCCACCCACAGGAGTGGCCCCTGAGAGTCAGTGGAATGTGGCATCCTCCCCAAAGCACCTGTGTGCTGACCCTGGGCAAGGGTGTGAGTGACTCCTCCAAAGAGTCTCCTGGGCTCTTTGGGTCCACGGTGTGGCCCTTTGGGGCCCTGGGAGCTGCTGACTCAGTATTCGGAGACACTGGGAACACACAGCTAACGGGGCTGCGGTCACAAGGCTAAACACTAAGACACCGATGGTTCCGAGCCCTGCGAGACTGAATAGTACTGAATGACTACTAACTACGGAATGTTAACTGCTGAATAACAGCAGTGGCCTGACCACGTCCCCAAAGTGCACGAGCTGTAACTTAATCCCTAATGCAACAGTGCTGGGGGCTGGGGCTTTCAGGAGGGTGTCTGGGTCATAAGGGGTTTGCCCTTCTGAATGGACTCGTGCCCTATAAACAGGACTCATGGCAGTGGGTTCTCTTTTGCTCCTCCACCTTCTCCCACATGAGGACGCAGCAAGAAGACCCTGCCAGATGCCAGCACCTTGATCCTCGACTTCCCGGCCTCCCGACTGTGAGAAACAAACTTCTGTTTACTTGTAATAAACATAACTTATAAATATATAAAGCAAACTTTATAAAGTAAATTTTTAAATTTAAGTAATGTATAATTACCCAGTCTCAGGTATTCTGACATAGCACAACAAGCAGGTTGTGCTACTTGTCAAGCAAGCTACTTGTCAACGGACGGGTAGCGCCAAATGACTTTGAGTACCAAGCAAATTAGCCACAGCCAAGTCGCCCAGCTGTGTGAGTTCACAGTGTGGGGGACGGGGGACAGGGGGCCATCCATGCTCGTGCACAGTGTGCGGGGATGGGGGCTGCGGGGACAGATGCTACGAGGTAGGCCCCCCAAGGCTGGCCGGAGGACCTTGAGAACCCGTGAGGCAACTGGGCACAGAAAGGCCAAGATTCCTGTCTAAGGACACACAGCAAGTAGGGGGCCTGTGGCCTGTGCTTTCCCTGCCCTCCCCCAGGTCAGGACTTGGGCCCCTCTTCCTGCATCTGAGTCCCTGGTCACAGTGCCCCCCTTACCAACAACCTGGGGGGGGTAGGAGGGGGGATGGTGAGTCGAGGGCACCAGCCAATCAGGGCTCCCCTGAGGGCAGGCCCCGCCCCTCCTCGACCCCTCCCAGAGCCCCCAGGCCCCGCCCCTCCTTGCCCCCTCCCAGAGCCCCCAGGACCCATCCCTGAGCTGTTTGGGGAGACACAGGCAACCCCTTCTTTGGCTGGCTAGGGTTTCACGAGCCTCGGGGAAGAAGATGCAGCTAAAATTAACCGCTATCAAGCTGTCAGCCCCGGAAATAAACCTGCCTCCCATTGGCTGCTGGTGACGTCACTGCCGGGTTAATAATAGCCTCCGAGTGCCTAACGAACCACCTGTGCATGGGGCACAGCCAGGCCATCACCCCGGGGCCACTGCCACAGGCAGGTGGAGGCTGGCAGCCCAGAGGCAGACAGGGGCTTGGAGGCAGAGTGGGGAGCAGGGCCGAGGCGGCTCTCTGGCCCCCAGTGTCTCAGGATGACCTCAGCCCTGGCCTGGCCCCAGAGCAGGTGCGGATTCGGTTCCCAGTCAAGGAGCATCTCATCTGCTGGCCCACCTGGGCCCCCTGGACGGCCACCAGGACAAGGTCCTCCCCCGCGGCCATGCCTTGGGGCTGGCTCCCTGGGGACTGAACATGCCCTTGAGGCAGTGAATTAAACAGTCTCCATGGCAGCAGAGAGCTCCTGCCTCTGGAGCCTCCCTTAGAGGAGCAGCTCATGTCCCCCCAGATCAGAGAAGCTGGGGCTGGGCTGGCAGCGGACAAACATGCCTGAGGGTCACGCCACAGACCTGGGCCAGCCACGGCCCCGACAGCCCACCCTCGGACCCGGTGTCCGGGTGTGGCTGAGGCAGACCTAGTCTACCAGGCAGGCCCAGGAGGGATGTAGCCCCTCGGAGAGGGGGAAGGGCGGCCTGGCCTGCCACCCCCACCTGCAGGCCCCAGCAGGAGCGTTGCCATGGTGAGAGGCAGCAGCAGCAGGAGGCCCCTCCCTCCAGGCCCTGCTGCCCGGGAGCCCAGCACCCACCCTGGTGGGGAGCAGACAGCACGTGCTCCTGCCGCAAGCAGCACTTTCTGGGCTTCCGGGCTTCCAGCTGCAGCCCCCCCAGCCCCTCCCGGCTCCTGGCCGTTACAGCCCATTGCAGGCTGGGAGGCTAAACAGGAGGCCGGGGTCACCGACCAGGGTGGGGTCACCGACCAGGGTGGGGTCACCTCTTGGACCCAAGAAGGGCAGCCCCTGGTGCCAGCCCAGGGGCACTGTGCCCTCCAGTGCCCGGAGGTGGAGGGGGAGCCTGGGTAGGGTCTGCAGACCATTAACCCCACAGCTGCCTCCTCTGGGCCCTGGAGGAAAAGGGACCCATCAATTGTGTCTCTCTCTGTAGCTGGTCCAGAGAGAATGGGGGGTCTGGCGTCTGTGGTCAGGTCCGGAGAGAATGGGGGGTCCAGTGTCTATGGTCAGGTCTGAAGAGAATGGGGGGTCCGGCGTCTGCGGTCAGGTCCGGAGAGAAGGGGGGGTCCAGTGTCTATAGTCAGGTCCGGAGAGAATGGGGGGTCCGGCGTCTGTGGTCAGGTCCGGAGAGAATGGGGGGTCCGGCGTCTGTGGTCAGGTCCGGAGAGAATGGGGGGTCCGGCGTCTGTGGTCAGGTCCGGAGAGAATGGGGGGTCCGGCGTCTGTGGTCAGGTCCGGAGAGAATGGGGGGTCCGGCGTCTGTGGTCAGGTCCGGAGAGAATGGGGGGTCCAGTGTCTATAGTCAGGTCTGAAGAGAATGGGGGGTCCCGCGTCTGCGGTCAGGTCCGGAGAGAAGGGAGGGTCCAGTGTCTGTGGTCAGTGCCCCCTCAAGGGCCCACTGAAAGCAGAGCTCCCTTCCTGTGGCCCCACCCAAGGTCCCAACTCCCGTCCTATGTACCCGGCACCAGGTTCAAGGGGGATCTCTCGAGGTGGGGAAATTGCCCTGGGGAACCTGAAGTCCATTAGCAGCTCTGGAGGCCCTGTTTTCACCCCTTTGAATAGCCCTTCCCTCAATTAGGCAGCTGGGGGTCTTATGAAGAGAATAACAGGACCCTGCCCGCACCTTGGGGATGAGCCTCCCAGGGGCCACCGCCCCTCATCGCCTCCCACAGAGACTCAGAGCCTCCCCACCCCTGGAGGGACCTCCCCACACTGCCAGGAACCGAGCAGCCGGGCCAGGGCAGGAGGAAGGGCAGGGAGAACACAGAGGGACGTCTGCCTTTTTAAAGACATGACTGTGAGCATACACAGAGAGAAGTGGCACGCTGCAAATGTGCCTGGTGAGTTACCACCAGGAGAACACACCCAGACCAAGAAACAGCATTCCCTCCCGCCCCTCGGTAAAGGTGACTTCTGACGCCACCGATCACGTCTGCCTGTTTTTAAACTTTATGTAAAGGGAACGCAATGCACGGTGTGTATCGTTTTGTCTGGTTTCTTTCACCCACGACTGCGTCTGTGAGATGCGTCCATGCCGTCCCATGCAGTAGGCATGTGTTCATCTTCATTACTGTACCGCATTCCACCTCCAGTTCTGAACAACTACAAATAAAGCTGCTACGAACACTTGTGTGCGTGTCTCTTGTGTGGGTGTGCCTGCTTAGTACACATCCCAGGATGTTCCAGCCACACGATAGGTGCATTATGCCAACCACTAGTTTATTGTCTCTTGGCTTGAAATTTAACCTTCAACACCTGCTGCCCAGCAATGGACAGAATTACTTTAAGCATTTCTCCTTTATACTGGGCAGATTCATTTTTTTCTTTTCTTTTCTTTTCTGAAACAGGGTCTCACTCTGTCCCCCAGGCTGTAGTGCAGTGGCACAATCATGGTTCACTGCAGCTTCGGCCTCCCAGGCTCAAGCAAGTGGCCCCATCCAAGGTCCCAACTCAATGTACAATAACGTACAATAATGCCTACTCAAGGTTCTACCTCAGCCTCACAAGTATTTGGGACTGCAGGTACACACCACCACACCCAGCTAATTTTTGTATTTTTTATAGAGATGGGGTCTCACCACGTTGCCCAGGCTGGTCTCCAACTCATGGACTCAAGTGATCCACCCGCCTTGGTCTCCCAAAGCCCTGGGATTACAGACGCGAACCACCACACCCAGCTGAGATTCACTTTTTTGAGGAAGGCAATAAAGGGTGAATTTGCAGCTGAGAAAAAATCAGTTGATAATTGGCCTTTTCCCTTGACCGTGGGTTGCATTGTCCTGTTTCTTCATGTGTCTAGTGATTTTTGACTGAACACTGGACATTGTGTGGAGAGTCTGTTCTGCTTCCTCCTCTGAAGCTGTCAGTGTTTGCTTTGCAGGTCGTTTCATTGCTGGGCCCTTGTGGGCTTGTTCTCATGTTTTGTTGGTGTCAATCTGTGGAAAGCCCAAAGTGTGCTTCCCAAGTCCTGCTACCTGGGTAAGATTCAACCCTCAATCTCAGTCTCCCCTGCAGATCTCTCTGGGGCTTGGTCTCAGCTTTCATTAGATGAGTGTGGAGTAGGCATTACTGTACATTGTAGTCCTTTCTCCTAAAAAAAAAAAAAAAAAAAACAGTAAGGTCTCTCCACTCTGGCCAGGTCCAAATGCCAAAATGCCAAAATGCAACCTGACACAGCTTGTCCTCTAATATCTTTGTCCCGCTCTAACTTGGGGTGGACTCAACCTCAGGTGATCCCTGGTGAGTTGCAGCCTTGAATACTTTCCTCTGAGAAACACTATGGTTTGTGTCCAGCCCGTAGGCCACAGAAAGGTGATAAGTCACTCTGTGATTGGCTGCATCATTCAAGGCTCTGTCCTGGGGGACGCCCCTGCTGTCTGTGAAGATACAGCTGCTGGAAGGCCTGGGAGGGGGCCTGTATCAGGGAACCAGTGAGTGACCCCAGGCTGCCAGCCAACAAGCAAGCGGGGACCTCAGTCCTACCGCCACAGGGAACTGAGTTCTGCCAACAACCACGTGGCCTTCAAAGAGGACCTCAAGCTTCAGAAAGAAACACCAACACCTTGGTGGCACTCTTGAAACCCCAAACCACCCGGTGGAATTGTGTGTGAGCTCCTGACCTCCCAAAACCGAGAATAAATGCATGGGTTTTTTTTGTTATTTTGTTTTTTTTGGTTTTTTTTGAGATGGAGTCTCGCTGTCGCCCAGGCTGGAGTGCAGTGGCCGGATCTCAGCTCACTGCAAGCTCCGCCTCCCGGGTTTACGCCATTCTCCTGCCTCAGCCTCCTGAGTAGCTGGGACTACAGGCGCCTGCCACCTCGCCCGGCTAGTTTTTTGCATTTTTTAGTAGAGACGGGGTTTCACCATGTTCGCCAGGATGGTCTCGATCTTCTGACCTCGTGATCCGCTCATCTCGGCCTCCCAAAGTGCTGGAATTACAGCTTCAGCCACCGCGCCCGGCCAAATGCATGGTTTTGTTTTGTTTTGTTTTGTTTTGGGGTTTTTTTGGTTTTTTGTTTTTTTGTTTTTTTGAGACGGAGTCTTGCTCTGTCACCGGGGCTGGAGTGCAGTGGCCGGATCTCAGCTCACTGCAAGCTCCGCCTCCTGGGTTCACGCCATTCTCCTGCCTCAGCCTCCTGAGTAGCTGGGACTACAGGCGCCCGCCACGTCGCCCGGCTAGTTTTTTTTGTATTTTTTAGTAGAGACGGGGTTTCACCGTGTTAGCCAGGATGGTCTCGATCTCCTGACCTCGTGATCCGCCCGTCTCGGCCTCCCAAAGTGCTGGGATTACAGGCTTGAGCCACCGTGCCCGGCCTCAAATGCATGTTTTTTAAAGCTACTAAATTGGTGTTGATTGGTTATGCAGTGACAGATAACAGCACGGGGCCTATAATCACTGCTCTCTGGTGAACCTCCAGTGCCTCCTCACCATCAGCCACAGGCTTGCAGAGGTCCCAAGCATTCCCTACCAGCAACATGCACGCTTAAGCCCCTCGCTCCAGTCTCTGCCTCTCATCCCAGGGGGACCACCGTGCTCTGCCTGGAGCTCTGCTTGTGGGGTGGCCGAGGAGAACCGGGCACGTGGGCACCTCCAAGCACCCTCTCAGTCTTGTGCTGTCCGTACCCTGCTGCCTGGAGAGAGCTGTGCACAAATTTTGTCTGGTCTCAGAGTCGTTTCTGGAGGGAGACGTACCTGGCAGCAGCTACTCCTCCACAACTGGAAGCAGCGGTTGACTCCACACCAATATAAAGATAATTTTTTATTTTGCAATGATTTCAAACTTACAGAAAAGTTGCAAAACTGGTACCAAGAACTCCCCGACATGCTTCGCCCAGGGTCTCTAATTGTTCACATTTTGTCCATTTGCTTTCTCATTCTTTCTCTTTCACACGTAGACTCTTTTTTTCTGAAGCACATGAGAAAAGGTTGCATAAATCACTGCCTTTAGTCCTCCATGCTTCTGTGTGTACTTCTGGCAGATACAATAAGTACTCCTACAGTCCACATTCCGACTGCCTACAGTCCACATTCCGATTGCCTACAGTCCACGTTCCAATTGCCGCGGTTAACCCAGCAGAGCTGTCTGTTGGGATCGCTGATCAAGGCTCGTAGCCTCCCTCAATCTCAGATAGCTTATCAGTTCCTCAGTCATTTTATTTATTTATTTATTTATTTATTTATTTATTTTTTGAGACAGAGTCTAGCTCTGTCGCCCAGGCTGGAGTGCAGTGGCATGATCTTAGTTCACTGCAACCTCCACCTCCCAGGCTCAAACCATTCTCCTGCCTCAGCCTCCCAATTAGCTGAAATTACAGGTGCCCGCCACCACACCCAGCTAATTTTTATGTTTTTAGTAGAGACAGGGTTTCACCATATTGGCCAAGCTGGTCTCAAACTCCTGACCTCAAGTGATCCTCCCACCTCAGTCTCCCAAAGTGCTGGGATTGCAGGCGTGAGCCACCACGCCCAGCTCAGTCTTTTTATTTTTATATTATTTTATTGTTTTAGTATTTTCATGCTATAGACATTGGGCCTTTTTAAAAAATCTCTTATGAGCTGGGCAAGGTGGCGGGCGCCTGTAGTCCCAGCTATTCGGGAGGCTGAGGCAGGAGAATGGCGTAAACCCGGGAGGCGGAGCTTGCAGTGAGCTGAGATCCGGCCACTGCACTCCAGCCTGGGCAACAGAGCGAGACTCCGTCTCAAAAAAAAAGTCTCTTATGACACTGAAACTTTTGAGGAATGCAAACCGGGTGTTTTGTAGATGGTCCCTGCGTTGAGTGTTCCCGACATTTCTGCATTAACAGATTGGCACAAGAGCCAGGCGTCCTTCCCAGCGCATGGGACGCTGGCTGCCCACAAGCGGCAATGGTACCTTTGATCCTCTGGGTAAACTGGCATCCACAAGTTTCTCGCAGCAGAGTTACCACTTTCCCTTTGTAACTGATAAGTAAGCCGGGCACGGTGGCTCACACCTGTAATCCCAGCACTCTGGGAGGCTGAGGCGGGGGGATCACTTGAGCCCAGGAGTTCGAGACCAGTCCAGCTAAAATGGGGAAACCCCATCTCTACTAAAAAATTAGCCAGGTGTGGTATGTGGTAGCACCTGCCTGTAGTCCCAGCTGCTCAGGAGGCCGAGTCACGAGAATCACTGGATCCCAGGAGGCAGAGGTTGCAGTAGCCGAGATCACGCCGCTGCACTCCAGCATGGGTGACAGTGAGAGAGAATCCGTCTCAAAAAAACCCAAAAATTAAGAAGGAAGTACTTTTGATACCAGTGGCCAGGGGAGGTCCCCAAATGCCAATGAGACCTTGACCCAGGCCAGTGTCCGCCTCTTAACACCATCATAAAAGGAATTCAAGGACGAGTTAAAAAATAATGAAAGTAGAGATTTATTGCAAAGCAAAAAGTACACCCTCAAGAAAGCAGAGTGTGGCCGGGTGTGAAGGCTCACTCCTGTAATCCTAACACATTGGGAGGCTGAGGCAGGAGGATCACTTAACCCCAGGAGTTCGAGACTAGCCTGGGCAACACAGTGAGACCCCGCCTCACAAAAATAAATAAGTAAATAGAAAAAAAAAACATAAAAAAGAAAGGGGAGTGCGGGTGTTCTCAAGAGAGCGAGTCGTGAGGCAGGGTTTGGGGCCCCTCCCTTGAATGGGTTTCTTTAACCAAGGAGTGGAATATTCATGAAGATTTCTGGAAGAAGATGAAGATTTCTAGGAACTGTGGTGCCACCCATTTTTATACCAAATATGTGTGTTCCTGGAACTGTCATGGTGCTGCTGAGTGTGATTGTGTGTTGATGAGCATATAATTAGGTCACTGGTGCAACCCAGGTCAAGTCTGCTGCCATGTGGGTCCAGTCGTGCAGTCGTCTCAGCCGGCTTGGCCCAGTGTGTCTGGCTGTCCCGGCCGGCTTGGCCCATGTCCTGGTTTTCAGGGTGTGATCACCCCTGGCCTCTGCAGCTTTTTCAACAGCTCCCTTTTGATAGTCATGAAACGGCTGCCTGGAATCTTCTGTTCTCCTGTGGCCACCCTGTCATAGTCCTGTCTCACTTTGGATTAGGTAAATGTTCTGTCCCTCGTCAGAATCCATCTCTGGACTTAGCATTCGTGGATGATTCGAACCTGGATCAGCGTTTACTACGACGGCTGTGGGTTTTAAATCACCGTTTTATCTGTCGTTATTTTTTTTTGGAAGTTGACTTTTTTGGAACATATATGACTCTATGGATATTCACACACACACATATCGCCACCGCCGTGGTCAGGAAGCAGGACATCCCACGACTCGGAAATCTCCCCAGACACGCCATTTGCAGTGACCCCTCCTCTTCCCCATGGAAACCCCATTTGCTCTAAGAAGGTTGGACGCGGCCCAGGACACAGACGCACCGGGTTGCGCTGGGGTCTGGCTTTTCTCAGTTAGCACAGCGCTGTGGAGACCCACCCGGGGGTTTCACAGATCGAGGGCTCGTTCCTCCTATCACTGAGCAGTATCTCGTGCACGACGCACCAGTCTATCCCCTCACCCGCAGGAGGACACCTGCAATGGTTCCAGGTTGGGCAGCTATGAATAGAGCTCCCACACGTCTGTGCACCGTCTGTTAACGTAAACCTGTTTGAGTTTGTCTTGGATAAATGCTCAGAAGCGGAATCGCTGGGTCACGTGCCAGGCGCAGGTTTCCCTTCGCCAGAAGCCGCCGACCTGGCCTCGGGAGGGAAACCCGGCCGTCTGCACCCCCAGGGGAGTTCCCGGAGCCTCACGGCCTCCACCCGCAGCAGCACTTGGCGTCCTTGGTGTTTGGAATTTTTTTTTTTTTTTTAGCTGCTGTCATAGGTAGCCTCTCACGGTGCTTTTAATTTGCATTTCCCTAATGTTGAAGAACATGTCATGGGCTGGTTAGTACATGGTCTTTGGTGAAGCTCCCATTAAGTCTTTTATCCTTTTATTTATTTATTTTGAGATGGAGTTTTGCTCTTGTCGCCCAGGCTGGAGTGCAGTGGCGCGATCTCGGCTCACTGTAACCTCCACCTCCCGGGTTCAAGCGATTCTCCTGTCTCAGCCTCCTGAGTAGCTGGGACTACAGGCGCCGCCACCACGCCCGGCTAATTTTTTTTTTTTTTTTTTTTTTTCCAGTAGAGACGAGGTTTCTCCATGTTGGTCAGACTGGTCTCAAACTCCCGATCTCAGGTGATCCGCCTGCCTCGGCCTCCCAAAGTGCTGGGATTACAGGTGTGAGCCACCGCACCCAGCCTGTTATCTTTTTTAAAAACAGCTTTATTGAGATATCATTTACACGCCATAATATCCACCCATTTAAAGTGCATGATGCAATGGCTCTTCGCATCTTTACAGAGCTGTGCAACCTCACCATAGTCTAATTTCAGAACATTTCATCACCCCGAAAAGAAACCTTGTACCATTTAGTCATCAGTCCGCGCTCCCCTCCCACCTCCAACCAAGCCCTGGACAACCACTCATCTGCTTTCTGACTCCACGCATTTGCCTGTTCTGGGCGCTTCGTGCGAACGGAGCCGCGCCCACTGTGTGGTCTTTGCTGACTGGCTGCTTCCGGGTTTGGTTTCTGGGCCTCGCAGCCTGCGTCAGTGCCTTATTCTTTCTTGTTGCCAAACAATCCTCCGCTGTAGGGATGGGCCACGTTTTGTCCATCATTCATCTGTTGATGGACATTTGGGTTATTTCCCTTTTTTTTTTTTTTTTTTTTTTTTTTTTTTGAGACAGAGTCTTGCTCTGTCACCCAGGCTGGAGTGCAATGGCGTGATCTTGGCTCAGTGCAACCTCCACCTCCCAGGTTCAAGTGATTCTCCTGCCTCAGCCTCCCAAGTAGCTGGGATTACAGGCGTCCACCACCACACCTCACTAATTTTTGTATTTTTAGTAGAGACAGGGTTTTGCCATGTTGGCCAGGCTGGTCTCGATCTCCTGACCTCAGGTGATCTGCCTACCTCGGCCTCCCAAAGTGCTGGGATTACAGGCGTGAGCCACCTCGCCCAGCCTGTTTCCACTTTTTAGCTAACATGAATAATGCTTTATGGGCGTACAAGTTTTTTTGTGTGGACACGTTTTCATTTATCCCAGGTAGATATTGAAGAGCAAAATCCTGTGACTATATTTAACCTTTTGAGGAACTGCCAAAATGTTTTCCGAAGTGGTTACACCATTTCACATTCCCAGCAGCTGTGTAGCCAGGTTTCCGTTCCTCTGCTTTTATTATTGTGTGTCTTTTTATCAGAGCTCTGCTGGGTGTGAAGTGCTGTCTCATTGGGGTTTGGATTTGCATTTCCCTAATGACTAACCCTATGGATCTTTTTGTGTACCTTTTAGCCATTTGCATGTCTTCTTTGCAGAAATGTCTATTCAAATCCTTGACCCTGGCCGGGCGCGGTGGCTCAAGCCTGTAATCCCAGCACTTTGGGAGGCCGAGACGGGTGGATCACGAGGTCAGGAGATTGAGACCATCCTGGCTAACACGGTGAAACCCCGTCTCTACTAAAAAATACAAAAAAACTAGCTGGGTGAGGTGGTGGGCGCCTGTGGTCCCAGCTACTCAGGAGGCTGAGGCAGGAGAATGGCGTGAACCCGGGAGGCGGAGCTTGCAGTGAGCCGAGATTGCGCCACTGCACTCAGCCTGGGCGACAGAGCGAGACTCCGTCTCAAAAAACAAAACAAACAAACAAACAAAAAAACAAATCCTTGACCCTTTTCTTTTTTTTTTTTTTTTGAGATGGAGTCTCACTCTGTCACCAGGCTGAAGTGCAGTGGTGTGATCTTGGCTCACTGCAACCTCTGTCTCCCAGATTCAAGTGATTCTCCTGCCTCACCCTCCTGAGTAGCTGGGATTACAGGCGCACATCACCACACCCGGCTAAATTTTGTATTTTTTGTAGAGATGGGGTTTTGCCATGTTAGTCAGGCTGGTTTCGAATTTCTGACCTTGTGATCCGCCCACCTCAGCCTCCCAAAGTGCTGGGATTACAGGCATGAGCCACGGTGCCCACCCCCTTGGCCAGGTTTTAAATTTAATTGTTTATTTTTATGTTTTGGTGTTGAGTCTTGAGAGTTTTTTATGTATGGTGGATACAAGTCCTTTGTCAGTTATGTGATTTGCAAATATTTTTTCCAAGTCTGTGGCTTATCTTTTTAATCTCTTAACAGGATCATTCACAATACAAGTTTTTTATTTCAGTGAAGCCCAGTTTATCCATATTTTTCTTAAATGGATCATGCTTTTAATATTGGCTACTCAGGTCACAAAGATGATCTCTTGTACTTTCTTCTAGATGTTTTTTTTTTTTTTTGAGACAGAGTCTTGCTCTGTCACCCAGGCTGGAGTGCAGTGGCCGGATCTCAGCTCACTACAAGCTCTGCCTCCCAGGTTTACGCCATTCTCCTGCCTCAGCCTCCCAAATAGCTGGGACTACAGGCGCCCGCCACCTCGCCCGGCTAGTTTTTTGTATTTTTAGTAGAGACGGGGTTTCACCGTGTTAGCCAGGCTGGTCTCGATCTCCTGACCTCGTGATCCGCCCATCTCGGCCTCCCAAAGTGCTGGGATTACAGGCTTGAGCCACCGTGCCCGGCCTCTTCTAGATGTTTTATAGTTTACATTTTATATTTAGATACATTATCCATTTGTATAGTTAATCTTTGTATAATATGTGAGATTTGGGTCAACGTTTTTGTTTGTTTGTTTGTTTGTTTTGCATGTGAATGTCAAATGCTTCCAGCACCATTTGTTGAAAAGATTATACTTTTTTTTTTTTTTTTTGAAATAAGGACTCACCCTGTTGCCCAAGCTGGAGTGAGGTGGCATGATCTCAGCTCACTGCAACCTCTGCCTCCTGGGCTCAAGCGATCCTCCCACCTCAGCCTCCTGAGTAACAGGGACTATAGGCACATGCCATGAAGCCCAGCTACTTTTTGTAGAAACAAGGTCTCGCCATGTTGCCCCGGCTGGTCTCTAACCCCTGGGCTCAAGTGATTCGCCTGCCTCAGCCTCCCAAAGTGCTGGGATTGCAGGCGTGAGCCACTGTGCCTGGCAGAAAAGATTATACTTGCTCTGTCAAATCACTGAGGTGCCTTTTCTCAGAGAACATTTGGTCGCATCTGTGTCAGGCTGTCTCTGCACTCTATCCTGTTACCCTGATGTCTGTGTCTGGCTCTTCACCAAGACCTCACTGTCTTGTTTTGTTTTCTTCTGTTATTTTTGTTTTTCTTTTTCTTTTTCTTTTTCTTTTTTTTTTTGTGAGACGGAGTCTCGCTCTGTCGCCCAGGCTGGAGTGCAGTGGCCGGATCTCGGCTCACTGCAAGCTCCGCCTCCCGGGTTTACGCCATTCTCCTGCCTCAGCCTCCCGAGTAGCTGGGACTACAGGCGCCCGCCACCTCGCCCGGCTAGTTTTTTGTATTTTTTAGTAGAGACGGGGTTTCACCGTGTTAGCCAGGATGGTCTTGATCTCCTGACCTCGTGATCCGCCCGTCTCGGCCTCCCAAAGTGCTGGGATTACAGGCTTGAGCCACCGCGCCCGGCCTATTTTTGTTTTTCTAAGACATCTTTTTATAGCACACTGTCTTGATTATTGTGATTTTACAGCAATTTCTAAAATGAGGTCGTGGCTGGGTGCAGTGGTTTATGCCTGTAATCCCAGCACTTTGGGAGCCTGAGGTGGGCAAATTCCTGAGCCCAGGAGTTCAAGACCAGCCTGGCCAACATGGTGAAAGCCCATCTCTACTAAAACTACAAAAATTAGCCAGGCATGGTGGTGCACACCTGTAATCGCAGCTACTCAGGAGGCTGAGGCACAAGAATCGCTTGTACCCAGGAGGTTGCAGTGAGCCGAGATCGTGCCACCACACTCCAGCCTGGGCAATAGAGTGAGACTCCATCTCAAAAAAATAAAATAAAAAGTGAAATAAAATAAAATGAGGTCGTATATGGAAAGAATAGTCTTTTCAACAAATGATATTGGGATATCTTCATATCCACCTGCAATATAATGAGACCAGCTCTTCCCTCACCTGTCAATCAATATGATGAAGCCAGGCTCCTCCCTCACCTATCAATCAACACAATGAAGCTGGCTCTTCCCTCACCTGTCAATCAATACAATGAAGCTGGCTCTTCCCTCACCTGTCAATCAATACGATGAAGCCAGCTCTTCCCTCACCTGTCAATCAATACAATGAAGCTGGCTCTTCCCTCACCTGTCAATCAATACAATGAAGCTGGCTCTTCCCTCACCTGTCAATCAATACGATGAAGCCAGCTCTTCCCTCACCTGTCAATCAATATGATGAAGCTGGCTCTTCCCTCACCTGTCAATCAATATGATGAAGCTGGCTCTTCCCTCACCTGTCAATCAATATGATGAAGCTGGCTCTTCCCTCACCTGTCAATCAATACAATGAAGCCGGCTCTTCCCTCACCTGTCAATCAATACGATGAAGCCAGCTCTTCCCTCACCTGTCAATCAATACAATGAAGCCGGCTCTTCCCTCACCTGTCAATCAATACGATGAAGCTGGCTCTTCCCTCACCTGTCAATCAATACAATGAAGCTGGCTCTTCCCTCACCTGTCAATCAATACAATGAAGCCGGCTCTTCCCTCACTTGTCAATCAATACAATGAAGCTGGCTCTTCCCTCACCTATCAATCAATATGATGAAGCCGGCTCTTCTCTCACCTGTCAATCAATATAAGGAAGCTGGCTCTTCCCTCACCTGTCAATCAATACAATGAAGCTGGCTCTTCCCTCACCTGTCAATCAATACAATGAAGCCGGCTCTTCCCTCACTTGTCAATCAATACAATGAAGCTGGCTCTTCCCTCACCTATCAATCAATATGATGAAGCCGGCTCTTCCCTCACCTGTCAATCAATACAATGAAGCTGGCTCTTCCCTCACCTGTCAATCAATACGATGAAGCCAGCTCTTCCCTCACCTGTCAATCAATATGATGACACTGGGCTCTTCCCTCACCTGTCAATCAATACAATGAAGCCAGCTCTTCCCTCACCTGTCAATCAATACAATGAAGCCAGCTCTTCCCTCACCTGTCAATCAATACAATGAAGCTGGCTCTTCCCTCACCTGTCAATCAATACAATGAAGCCGGCTCTTCCCTCACCTGTCAATCAATACAATGAAGCCAGCTCTTCCCTCACCTATCAATCAATATGATGAAGCTGGCTCTTCCCTCACCTGTCAATCAATACAATGAAGCTGGCTCTTCCCTCACCTGTCAATCAATACAACGAAGCTGGCTCTTCCCTCACCTGTCAATCAATACGATGAAGCCAGCTCTTCTCTCACCTGTCAATCAATATGATGACACTGGGCTCTTCCCTCACCTGTGTATCAATATGATGAAGCCGGCTCTTCCCTAACCTGTACATCAATATGCGACCTAATAAAAGTATAAAACTATTTGAAGAAACCATAGGTATAGGCTGGACGTAGTGGCTCATGCCTATAATCCCCCAGCAGTTTGGGAGGCTAAGGTGGGAGGATCATTTGAGCCCAGGAGTTCAAGACCAGCTTGGGCAATATAGAAAGACCACATCTCTACAAAAAAGTAAGAAATTAGCCAAGAGTGGTTGTGTGCACCTGTAGTCCCAGCTACCAGGGAGGATGAGATGGAAGTATCCCTTGAGCGTAAGAGGTCAAGGCTGCAGTGAGCTGAGAATGTGTCACTGCCCTCCAGCCTGGGCAACAGAGGAAGACCCTGTCTCAAAAAAAAAAAAATAGGTAAACGTTCATGACCTTCTTAGATAAGACACTGAAACCACAAGCAAAGTAAGAAAAAGTAGGTAACTGGACTTTGCCAAAATTAAAAACTTTTGTGCATCAAAGGACACTGTAAGAGGATGAAAAGACAATCTACAGAATGGGGGAAAATATTTGCGAATCACAGCAGATAAGGGTCCAGAGTTCCTAATATACAAAGGACTCTAACAACTCAACAACACAAAGACAAAAACCCAATGTAAAATGGTTCCGAATAAACCTTTATCCAAAGAAGATGCCCAAATGGTCAATACCATTAGTCACTAGGAAAATGCAAATCAAAACCACAGTAAGACACCACTTCACACTCTCTAAGGTGGCTATAATCAGAAATAAGAAAAATATCAAGTGTTGGCAACAATGTGGAGAAATGGGAAGCCTCCTCCATTGCTGGTAGCAATGTAAAATGTTCCAGCCACTGCGGAAAACAGTCTGGCGATTCCTCAGTAAGTTAAACATAGACAACAGTGTCTGAGCCAGCAATTCCACTCCTAAGTACACACCAAAAGAGTTGAAAATAGGTATTCAAACAAAAACTTGTACATGGAATGTTTGCAATGGCACTATCTATAATATCCAAAAGGTGGGCCGGGCGCGGTGGCTCAAGCCTGTAATCCCAGCACTTTGGGAGGCCGAGACGGGCGGATCACGAGTTCAGGAGATCGAGACCATCCTGGCTAACACGGTGAAACCCCGTCTCTACTAAAATACAAAAAAAATTAGCCCGGCGAGGTGGCGGGCGCCTGTACTCCCAGCTACTCGGGAGGCTGAGGCAGGAGAATGGCGTGAACCCGGGAGGCGGGGCTTGCAGTGAGCTGAGATCCGGCCACTGCACTCCAGCCTGGGCAACAGAGCTAGACTCCGTCTCAAAAAAAAAAAAAAAAAATATCCAAAAGGTGGAAACAACTCACATGTTCATCAATGGATGAATGGAGAGACAAATGTGATCTATCCACACAAAGGAATGCTATTCAGCCATAAAAAATGAATCTAGAAAACTGGGTGAAAGAAACCAGAAACAAAAAGGCACAATTTGTATGATTCCATTTGTATGATATGTTCAGAATAGGTAAATTCAGAGACACAGAAAGCATATTAGTGGTTGCTAGGGGCTGGGGATGGGGACAGGGAAAAGGACTGTTTAATGGGTATGGTTTCCTTTTGGGGAGATGAAATGTTTTGGAACTAGTCAGAGGTGGTGTGTGCACTGCACTGTGAGTGTTCCATGATGGGTGCACTGCATTGTGGGTGTTCCACGGTGGGTGCACTGCATTGTGGGTGTTCCACGGTGGGTGCACTGCATTGTGGGTGTTCCACGGTGGGTGCACTGCATTGTGGGTGTTCCACGGTGGGTGCACTGCATTGTGGGTGTTCCACGGTGGGTGCACTGCTACATTGTGAGTGTTCCACGATGGGTGCACTGCTACATTGTGAGTGTTCCACGATGGGTGCACTGCATTGTGAGTTCCACGGTGGGTGCACTGCATTGTGGGTGTTCCACGGTGGGTGCACTGCATTGTGGGTGTTCCACGGTGGGTGCACTGCATTGTGGGTGTTCCACGGTGGGTGCACTGCATTGTGGGTGTTCCACGGTGGGTGCACTGCATTGTGGGTGTTCCACGGTGGGTGCACTGCATTGTGGGTGTTCCATGATACTACTGAAATGCATATTTTAAAATGCTTCATTTTATGATATGGGAATTTTACCTCAACAAAAATCATTGAGGTAGCATAATTTCTCTATATCATTATTATCTTTTTTTTTTTGAGACAGAGTCTCGTTCTGTCGCTCAGGCTGGAGTGCAGTGGTGTGATCTCGGCTCACTGCAACCTCTACCTCCCAGGTTCAGGCGATTCTTCTGCCTCAGCCTCCCGAGTAGCTGGGATTACGGCACACACCACCAGACCCAGCTATTTTTTGTATTTTTTGTAGAGACGGGGTTTCACCATGTTGGCCAGGCTGGTCTTGAACTCCTGACCTCAAGTGATCCACCCGCCTTGGCCACCCAAAATGCTGGGATTATAGGCGTGAGCCACCGCGCCCGGCCTCTTTATCATTATTTTTCAGAATTGTTGTAGTTATTGTAGTTCATCTTTCCATTTTAATCGTGAGAACTGCTTGTCTGTATCTTCAGAAAATCTGGCTGAGATTTGTACTGGAATTGCATTAAATATATAAATCAACACGGCAAAAATCAGGATCTCCACTGTTGAGTCCAAAACCCAGCAACACGGCATATCTCTCCGTTTACCTGGGTCTTCTTTGATACTTTCATTAACACTTCATTTTTTAAAATTTCTGATTCTAACTGTACATTGCTGGTAGAAATACTGTATTACTTTGTTCTTGCACTGCTATAAAGAACTACCTAAGACTGGGTAATTTATAAAGAAAAGAGGTTTAATTGACTCACAGTTCTGCAGGCTGTACAGGAGGCTTCAGGAAACTTACAATCGTGGTGAAGGGCAAAGGAGAAGCAAGCACATATTCATGCGGCAGCAGGAGAGAGAGAACGAAGGGGGAGTTGCTACAGACTATCAAACCACCAGGTCTCGGCCGGGCGCGGTGGCTCAAGCCTGTAATCCCAGCACTCTGGGAGGCCGAGGCGGGCGGATCACGAGGTCAGGAGATCGAGACCATCCTGGCTAACATGGTGAAACCCCGTCTCTACTAAAAAAAAAAAAAATACAAAAAACTAGCCGGGCGAGGTGGCGGGCGCCTGTAGTCCCAGCTACTCGGGAGGCTGAGGCAGGAGAATGGCGTAAACCCGGGAGGCGGAGCTTGCAGTGAGCTGAGATCCGGCCACTGCACTCCAGCCCGGGCGACAGAGCGAGACTCCGTCTCAAAAAGAAAAAAAAAAAAACCACCAGGTCTTGTGAGAACTCTCTCACCAGACAGCACACGGGGATGGTGCTAAACCATTAGAAACCACCCCATGAGGCCAGGCGTGGTGGCTCACGCCTGTAATCCCAACACTTTAGGAGGCCGAGGCGGGTGGATCACGAGGTCAGAAGATCGAGACCAGCCTGGCCAATATGGTGAAATTCTGTCTCTACTAAAAATACAAAAAAAAAAAAAAAAATTACCTGGGTGTAGTGGCGGACGCCTATAGTCCCAGCTACTCAGGAGGCTGAGGCAGGAGAATTGCTTGAACCCAGGAGGCGGAGGTTGCAGTGAGCTGAGATCGGGCCACTGCACTCCAGCCTCAGAGATAGAGCGAGATTTTTCTCTCAAAAAAAAAAAGAAAGAAAAAGAAAAAAGAAACCACCCCCATGACCAATCACCCCCACCCGGCCCCACCTCCAACACTGGGGACCACAACTCAACATGCGACTTGGGTGGGGACTCAGAGCCAAGTCATGTCAAACACAGTGGATTTTTGCACGTTGACTTTGTATATTGCTATCTGACTAACCTCACTTATTCATTGAATTTGCTTTTTTGTAGATTCCTTGGGATTTCTATATAGACAATCATGTTGTCTGGGAATCGGGACGTTTATTTCATTTTCAATCTGTATGCAAATAAATCTCTTGTTTTATTTTACTGGCTAATACTTCCAATAGATTTTTTTTGTTGTTGTTATTGTTTTTGTTTTTTGAAACAGGGTCTGTGTCACCCAGGCTGGCGTGCAGTGGCATGATCTCGGCTCACTGCAACCTGCACCTTCTGGGTTCAAGCAATCCTGCCTCAATCTCCTGAGGAGCTGGGACTACTGGCACGCACCACCACGCCCAGCATTGTTTGTTTGTTTGTTAGTAGAGATGGGGTTTCACCACCTTGGCCAGGCTGGTCTTAAACTCATGACTTCCAATGATCCACCCGCCTTGGCCTCCCAAAGTGCTGGGATTACAGGTGTAAGCCACCGTGCCCGGTGGGTAAATGTTGATAATAGGGGCAGGAGTGGATGTGCTCATCCTGCTCTGGGTCCTGGGAAAGGAGTCTCTCACCTCAGTACAGCGCTGGCTGTAAATACTTCGTCAGAGCTCTTAGATTGAAGGAGTTGTTTTTTCTTCCTGCTTTGCTCAGATGTCCACGGTGAACGCAAGCTAAATGTTGTCAAATGCTCACTGCCCATCACTGGATGTGAGGGGCTTACAACTGCATATTGGTGCATTTTTACAAATCCCAGCGTCTGTGCTATCTCAATGTTAGCATTTGCTGACTCTCGTTTTCCATTTGTTTGTTTTTTGGGGGTTTTTTGAGATGGAGTTTCACTCTTGTCACCCAGGCTGGAGTGCAATGGCATGATCTCAGCTCACTACAACCTCCACCTCCCGGTTTCAAGCAATTCTCCTGCCTCAGCCTCCTGAGTAGCTGGGATTACAGGCATGCGCCACCACACCTGGCTAATTTTGTATTATTATTTTTTTTTTTCGGAGATGGAGTCTTGGTCTGTCACCCAGGCTGGAATGGTACAATCTCGGCTCACTGCAACCTCCACCTCCCGGGTTCAAGAGATTCTCCTGCCTCAGCCTCCCAAGTAGCTGGGATTACAGGTGCCTGACACCATGCCCAGCTAATTTTGGTATTTTTAATAGAGATGGGATTTTGCCATGTTGGTCAGGCTGGTCTCAAACTCCCAACTTCAGGTGATCTGCCTGCCTCAGCCTCCCAAAGTGCTGGGATTACAGGCATGAGCCACCACGACCAGCCTCATTTTCCATTTAAATTGAGATTTTCCTGGTTCACTTATGCCAAGTAATTGTGGATCTTAACCTGTGGGCAGCAAGCCATCCAGGTGCCAAGGTGAGAGACGGAGGGCACGAGCTGCGCCAGTCTGATATAATACATAGAATAAGAACAGTTACACTAGATATACATCATAGGTACGATTATACATGAATATCATTAATCATTAGTTTGTAGCAATTACTCTTTATTCCAATATTATAATAATCCTCGCTCTACAATCACAGCCTAGGAAAAGCCAGGTCATATAGAGACAGGAGCTGAGGGGACATAGTGAGAAGTGCCTTCTGTTATGCCCGGGCAGGGCCACCAGAGGGCTCCTTGGTCTAGAAGTGACGCCAGCGTCTGGGAAGATGCCCGTTGCCAAGCAGACCATGGTCTAGCAATAGCGTCAGTGTCAAGGAAAAACACCTGTTCCTTAGCAGACTGGGAAAGGGAATCTCCCTTTCCTTTCCTCGGAGGAGTTCAGAGAAGACCCTACCCCTCCACCTCTCGTGGGAGGCCTGACATTGGTCAGACCCGCCCACAGTTATCCGGAGTCCTAACCGTCTCCCTGTGATGCTGTGCTTTAGTGGTCACGCTCCTGGTCCACCTTCATGTTCCATCCTGCACACGTGGCTCCGCCTTTTAGATAACAGTAGTAAATTAGTGAAAGTACTAAAAGTCTCTGATATGCAGAAATAATGGCATAAGCTGTTTCTCTCTGCCTCTCTCTCTGCCTTGGCTGCCAGGCAGGGAAGGGCCCCCTGTCCAGTGGACACGTGACCCACATGACCTTACCTATGACTGGAGATGGCTCACACTCCTTACTCTGCCCCTTTGTCTTGTATGCAATAAATATCAGCACAGCCAGGCATTTGGGGCCACTACCGGTCTCCACATCTTGGTGGTAGGGGTCCCCCAGGCCCAGCTGTCTTTTATCTGTCTTGTGTCTTTATTTCTACAATCTCTCGTCTCCGCACACAGGGAGAAAAATCCACCGACCCTGTGGGGCTGGACCCTACAATCCTAAAGTCCAGGGTTTTATTATTTTTTTTATTTATTTATTTTTGAGACGGAGTCTTGCTCTGTCGCCCAGGCTGGAGGGCAGCGGCGCGATCTCGGTTCACTGCAAGCTTTGCCTCCTGGGTTCGCACCATTTTCCTGCCTCAGCCTCCCAAATATCTGGGACTACAGGCGCCCGCCACCATGCCCGGCTAATTTTTTTGTATTTTTTTAGTAGAGATGGGGTTTCACCGTGTTAGCCAGGATGGTCTCGATCTTCTGACCTCATGAGCTGCCCGCTTTGGCCTCTCAAAATGCTGGGATTACAGGCTTGAGCCACCGCGCCCGGCCTCGTTTTCCATTTGAGATTTTCCTGGTTCACTTATGCCAAGTAATTTTGGATTTTGTCCTGAAGTCCAGGGTTTTATTCTTTTTAGAGATGGGGTCTCTCTCTGTCCCCCAGGCTGGAGAGCAGTGGTGCGATCGTAATTCATTGCAGCTTCGAGCTCCTGGGCTCCAGTGACCCTCCCGCCTCAGCTTCCCGAGTGGTTGGAACCACAGCGCCTGGCTCTTTGATGAATACACACTCCTTGGTTTGCTGTTTGCCTTTGGTTAAAATCCAAAGAACGGAAAGGGTTGTTTCTGACTTTTGTTCAGATTTACAGGTACATTCTGGGGAGAGGGTTTGTTGACCTCCTCACCCCTCTACTCTAGAAATCTCTACTATATTTTATTATGAAATTCAATCTTCCATCCATTATACATACTGGACGCCTGCCTCCTGCAGGGCTGGCTCTGTCTCAACCACCGGGACCCAGGGTGAACAAATAGGCCACCTTCTCCTACAGTGCTTGTGTAATCACCAAGCCAATGTCCTGAGTTTACTTCCAATAGTGAAAAGTGCAGGGATTAATATGGAACTGTCACTGAGCACCTGCCCTGTGCCAGATACCAGTCCAAGCATCTGCAGGAAGCATCTTACCTTCAAGGTGGCCCCAGGAGTTAGCTATGCCCATCCCACAGGCAGGGACATTGAGGAACAGGGAGCCTCAGCCGCTGCCCCCCGGACTCCACCTGCCGCATCAGGTGCTGCCGGCATAGCAGGCCTTCATCAAATATTAGTCAGCACTTCTGTTCGCTTCTGCACATGGAGACACCAGCTAAAAGGCACCAGCCAGAGGGCTGGACAGCAGCTGCCACCCGGGATGAAGATGGGCAGAGCTGGACCACTGGGGCCGTGGTCCAAACACACCACTCTCCCTCCAGGGGCCGACGAAGGAGCTCGGGGGGTCCAACCCTGGCTCTGGCTTTGGCAGAACTCTCGCCTCACCCCCAGACACCTGTGGGAGGAGCACAGTGCAGGTGGCGACGGCTCCCACGGGCCGAGCAAGGCTGTGAGCCTCCGAGCTAGGGGCCTCTCCCATCTAGTCCTCCCCACACACTGGTTGACAAGGTGCCTCCATCATCCCGTCCACAAGGAAGGAGACAGTGGCTACAGAGTAGCAGGCAGCCCTTATGAGTAGGACTGGATGCCTTATCCCTCTCGCCCTGCGGGAAGCCTGTGGCCGTCCTCCCCAGCTGACTGTCCCCATCAATCTCATCCCTGCCAATGATCACATCCTGGCAGCAACTGAGGCTGGACCAGACTCCTGTAGCCTGTGTACAAGGCATCTTCCGTCCGCTTAGTTTTTCTGTACCCATTTCCTGCAGCTGGGGAGGCTCAGGTGCAGTGTCTCTCCCTCCTCCTACTTCCTGAACCAGCGCCCATCTGTGAAGACCTGGGACCTCCCCAAAGCCCCCAGACACACCAAGGGCACCACCGAACCCCTCAGAGCCAGGGGAGAGGAGAGCTGGCGTTTCCTGAGCTCACCTTTCCTGGTGGCACGGGTCCCCTCTGTCTGCAGCCACTGTCATGGGAAAAGCCAGGCTCAGCCACTGGCAAGAGCAGGCAGCCTGAGAGAGGTGGACGTGGGTCCAAGTCCAGGCCACGCGGCTCCCAGCAAGAGCCACGGCCAGCGGCCAGTTGGCAGGTCCTCCACCTGACAAGGATGTGGGCCAGCGTCGTCTGCCGCCTCCACTGCACCTCAGAGGAGACAAGATCCAGGGGGCAGCCCCTGAGGGCATCCCGCGGGTCCTCACAGAGGCTGGGGATCCCAACGGGCCCGGCAGCTTTCTCCCACCTTGGCCAGGATGCCCCGGGACCATCATGCAGCGTCTCTGAGGCTTACTGTGCAGAGGGGCTCACAGAGCCCCCACTGGCCCGGCTTATTAAATGCAGTTTTCACCTTTTCCCTTTAAAGGAAAATGAAAATCCCTCCTTTCCGACTCTGTGACTGATGTTGGTTGGTGAGGTTGAGAATGAGGTGAGCTGGGTCAGGCCGGCCTAGAGGGAAGCGGGAGACCCGAGAAGGCCTTGCTGTCCGGCGTGATCGGCAGATGGCCCCATGGCTCCTTCAGGGTGGGCTTGGGCCACAGACACCTCACCAGGGTCTCCCGTCCCTGGGCAGCCAAATCTGGGTCCAAGCAAGCCACAAAGGCTATGCCAGCCGAGCCCAACGCAGGCCACCCCAATAGTCCCTGCCCGGCCCTGCACCCTCCCCACCCCTTCCCAGGTGCTGATCCCCAGTACTCACCCTGCACCCCAAACCCCGTCTCAGTGTCTGCCCCTGAGGACTGGCCTGGTACAGGTCTAACAGGACAGAGCCCCTGTCAGGAGGTGACCACAATGCGGCCGACTGAGTACCTTGCTCCCTGCAGGGTCCCAGACCTGGCCTGGCACAGGCTGACCCCAGCGCACAGCTAGCCTTGCCCTCGGCTAGAGACAGGCCGTAGCCTGTGACCCTGCCTGGTGTCCCTGCCCAGCATAGGCCTGCCCCCAGTGAGACAAGGTGTTGGCGTCCGGAGCTGGCCGTGGGAGGCTCTGCTGGCCAGAGCTGCAGGGTCAGTGTGAATGGAGCCCCATCTAATCCAACAGCACCAAACGGCTCCCCACTAACTGCCAATGATTGGCTCTTGAAGATAGAACAGCAGGTCTCCCAGCCCCCACTCGAGGGAGTTGCAACTCCAACCTGAGAGAGGGGCGTCCTGAGTGTCCCCCTAGTCTCACAGCCCCTCGGCAGCCCTGGCCCTCTTCTGCGATGGTCGAGGTGCCTCCATCCTTAGGGTGGGCACAGCTCTGCGTCGGGGATGGGAGTTCTGTGGCTTCTTGAAGGCCAGAGGGGTGGGTCTCAGGACCCCAAGCAAAGCGGTGAGTTAGCACTCTGCCTGGCCCCTTTCCCTTCACTGCCCCCTGACAGCTGCCCAGGCCTGAGCCAGCCTGGGGAGGCCACAGGGAGGAACAGAGCCTCAGTCCCACTGGGGAGCAGATGCTGTCCGGGCAGAACCTGGCTCCAGCCTCCCCAAACCCACCACTACCACAGCTCCTTCAGGCCCCGAGGCCTTCACACACGCTGGCCCTGCCGCCCGGAGCCCCTCGATGCTCTAGTGCTCACACTGCATTTACCCAGCCTTAGTTCCTGAGCTGCCACGGGCAAGGGTGGGGCCCCCTGGCTACCCCATCTCTGCCCACAGGTACTGTGCCCGGTCTAGACAAGGCCAAAAGCAGCCCCCAGCCCGACCAGGAGAGGTCTCCGGACCCCTGTGAGGGCCCTAAGCCAGCCCCCTTCTCCAGGGAACTCCTCAAGGCCCAGCCCTCTGTGCTCAGAGCCCCCATGGGATGGGTCAGCCACAGGAGATCTGACCCGGCGGTCCCACTCCCTTTGCCCACACTGGGGCAGTGCTGCTCCGAGAGTCCTGGCCAGGACCCCAAGGTTTGGCACCAGCCCTCACCCCACCCAGCTGTACCCCAGCTCAGGTAACCACCATGCCCTGGGTTCAGCAGGGGCAGATCACAGCTTCAGAGATGGGGTGTCCTGCTTCCCAGGCCCCATCCCCACTTCCTGGGCTTTAAGTGTCCTGGGCTTTAAGTGTCTCCCAGCCCCTGCCCACGCCGATGCACTGTCTTGACCCTGAAGGCGCAGTCAGTTTGAGGCCTATGTGAGGGGCTGTCTGGGGAAGTACCCGTGGCCCACACGGATGCAGGAGGCTGTGGTGGGCGAGCCCTGGGCTGTGGGTCCTTGGGCCGGCAGTGCAAGCCTCCAGAGACAAGCCCAGGTCTTGCCAGAAACTTCCACCCTCCCAGTGTCAACCCGACTGACCCATCTGCCTCATAAGTGACCCCTCGGGGCTGCACACCTCTCCCATTGCAGGTCCTGGCACTGCTCCCCAGCACAGAGCTCCCCATCCCAGGTGGGGCTCGGGCGGTTTCCTGCCCTCCTTCCGCAGCCTTCCGCAGACCTCAGCTGAAACCTGAACCCCCCTCCCCTCCCATGCCCTGCAGCCTCTGCAGTGCTCCCCGCGGGAAGGCCGTTCTCCCTGGTTCACCGTTCCCTGCGCTTGGCTTGGCCATGAGCACATAGTAGGTGCTTAACACACTCGTGCAATGAACACACACAGCGGCGCAGGGCCCAGGACAGCGCCTTCCCCACGTGCTCGGGAACACAAGGGCGTCCCTCCAAGTCTTGCTCAGGGGCCTCCCAGGGTCCCTGCCCAGCTCTGGGTCCTCACTGAGCACCTGGCGAGGGCAGAGTCCTACATCCGTTGGCCTCGATCTCCGGAACACAGGCACACGGCCGTCTCAGCCAGCAACGAGAGCCACGAAACAAATCCACCCAGGCTGACTCCCGAAGCCCTCGGACTGCGCCGCCCCACGGACCTCCCGGACCCTCTCTGCGACGGGGAAGACACCGCCCAGCCAGGACCAGGTGTGTAAAGAAACGGGACTTCCGTAGGGGCAGGCCGACTTCCCCTGCGGGGCCGAGGGAGGTGTGGGGAGGATTCAGCTGGGGGGGGGGGCAGAGGAGGGACGGACGCCTTTCTACCTGGGAAGGGAAAGCGCGCCCCCTCCTGATTGACAGTTGACAGCAGGGCATGGCGGACCGTCCCCAGGGCCCTGCCAGGAACGCTCTGGGTTCCCCAAACATGGGGTCTCTGAGCAGCGGGGCCCAGCCTCTGCCTCCAGCGACTGGAGACTCACCTCACCCACCCAAATCCGCCGCGCTCTCCGTCTGGGCCCCGCCTCCCACTGCCCCTCCATCCGCACACCCTTTCACCGCCCGCTGCGGGCAGCAGGCGCAGCCTGGGGCTGGGGAAGCAGGTTCCGGAGCTGCCAGAGTTGCGAGGCGGGCTCGGGAGGGATCCAGGTTCCTCTGGCTGCGAAGTCCCTGGAGGCCGGGCCGGGGAGCTCCGCGCGCACAGCACTCTTTGGCCCGCCCGGCGCCCCCGTTGCCTCCACAGGGGCTGAAGAGGACGGGGCGGGCTGGACCAGGCTGGGCTCCGAGACGGGTCCGAGACGGGTCGCAGACGGGGGCCTGGGCCCGGGAGAGAGGCGGGGGCCGGACTCCTGGACCCGGAGTCTTTTGACCCCTGCAGACCCAGGCCCAGCCGGGCCGCCTTAAGAGAACGAACGCCACGGTGCTGGGCTCAGCTCACGCCAGACGGCAAGAGTCGCACCAAGGAGGAAGTTGAGGGCCGGGCCCCAGCGGGGCCCGGGGAGGGGGCGGGGCCGAGCGGGGCCCGGGGAGGGGGCGGGACCGAGTGGGGGCCCAGGGAGGGGGCGGAGCTTCTCCGGGACGCGGGGAGGGGGCGGGGCCGAGTGGGACCCGGGGAGGAGCCGGTGCGCCCGCCCTCCGTGACGCGCCGCGGCCCCCCCCCGCTCATATAAGTGTGCGCGTCCGCGCGTGCGCACCCCGCGCGCGCGCGCGTCTCTGTCGTGGCGCGGTGTCCCGCGGTCTCCTCTGCAAATGGGCTCCGTGGCTTAGCGTCCCCGTCCCCGCCACCCGTGATCGTGCGCCGAGGCCCGCGAGGGGTTGCCGCCCAGGTGAGGGGCGCGGCGCGCGGGCGGGACGAGCAGGCCGGAGGAGCTGGGGGCGCTGGGCAGGGCCGGGGCTCCTCTCCTCTCCCCCTAGCAAGCACTGGGCGCGGGATCCCGGGCGGGCTCTTCCCGGGTCGGGCGGGTTGGGACGGCGCCTACCAGGTTCCTGGCGTCCGGGCCGGTGCCCTGCGCACAAAGCGCCTTTGTTCCACTCTCGGCCGGTTCGGGCTGGTTGGAGCCGCCCGCGCCCCGCGCAGCGAAGGCGGTCCCGGGAGCTGGGGAGCCCCGCCTCGGTAAAGAACCCAGCGTGGCGGCTCCACCCGCTGGGGAGCGCCCTTCCTGAGGGAATCCCGCTGATCCGAGGGGCTCCCCGACCCCAATGCGCAGGTCCCACCAGCCAGCAAGCCAGAGCATGGCGGCCATCCCCTCCAGCGGCTCGCTCGTGGCCACCCACGACTACTACCGGCGTGAGTAGCCTCTGCCCCCCGCCCACGTAGATGCTCTGTTAGCGCCAGTGCCGCCCCCGTGCAGCCTGCGGAACCAGCGCTCGGCCTGAAGGCCGGTGGGCTGGGGGGGGCTCTGTGCCCCGCGTTGCTGACGGGACCTCTCCTCTCCAGGCCGCCTGGGTTCCACTTCCAGCAACAGCTCCTGCGGCAGTACCGAGTGCCCCGGGGAAGCCATTCCCCACCCCCCAGGTGAGTGCAGGACCGCTCCTCTCTCCCTCCGCCCCTGCCCCCAGGAGCTGGCAGCATCAAGACCCCACTTTGCTTCTCTCAGGTCTCCCCAAGGCTGACCCGGGTCACTGGTGGGCCAGCTTCTTTTTCGGGAAGTCCACCCTCCCGTTCATGGCCACGGTGTTGGAGTCCGCAGAGCACCCGGAACCCCCCCAGGCCTCCAGCAGCATGACCACCGGTGGCCTGGCTCGGGACGCCCCGAGGAAGCAGCCCGGCGGTCAGTCCAGCACAGCCAGCGCTGGACCCCCGTCCTGACCTGAGCGGTTACCACCAGCCCGAGGCCAGCGGAGGCGCCAGTCCACCAGAGCCCTTCCCCGCTCCCCGCCCCCGTCCCCTCCCCACCTCCCACTCCCCACCCTGTAGACCAGGCGGCTGCAGCAAGCAGACCTTCGCATCAACACAGCAGACACCAAAAAGGAGTTAGGGCCCCGCTCTCTACCGCCCGGCCCTGGCACTCGCTAGCTTTCCTGACATCTGGAACTGTGCACCTGGCACCAAGCGGAAAATAAACTCCAAGCAGCCAGTACCCGATGGTGTGTTCCTGAACTGTGCGGCCCGAGGTTCCGTTTGAGTGTGAGAAATGGCTGAATCCCTCCTGACCTCACTCCCTGATGGGGGCTGGCCCTGCTCCCAGGCCTTCCTGGGCCTCCTCACTCTGTGAGGCCGCTGCTGGGACTGAGAAGGACGGGATTCGCCGCTGCTTCCGGGGACCCTTGGACAAGCAGGCTCCAGGGCAGCCACTGAGGTGGGCCCCTGTGTCACCTTCAGCCGGGGGGAAGGGAGCAGGGAGGGCTGGTCCTCTGAGGGATTCGGGCCCCTTACCCGGAGCTGCGGGGGGAGTAGCCCCTGGCTGTGAGCTGGAAACCCTCCTCACTCTGGAGGGACCTGCTGGTGGGGTTTGGGCAGCTTCAGGGCTGTCTCCCAAGGGCCTCCCATTGGGGTGTTGCCCCAAGACAGGCTGAGGGGTAGCAGCTGCAGGCACCCTGGAGGGGTCTTCCTGTCGCAGGTAGCCCAGCTTAAAGGTCAGAGGGTGCAGGAACTGGGAGGATGGCTGCGTCTTTCTGGCCTAGTACAGGCATGGAGTGCTGGAGCCCAGGAGTGCTGCAGTCCAGCAGGGGTGGGGGTCCACACACAGGAGCTCATGGGCTGTGAGCTCAGTAGACTCCTCCATAACCAAGGTGGGTGGTGTCACCGCACCTCCAGGGGCCCACAGGGATTGACTCAGTTCTGTTGAGAGGCAGCTTAGTGAGCAGGTGGGAGTCAGTCAGATAGCTGGAGACTTGGTGTGTGGCCAGAGAGATGGTGAGGGGAGGGGCTGCCGTGGGGTGGGGAAGGGTAGGGCTCGAGTGGAGGGACCTCTCTGAGAAGGGGTGGGATTCAGTGGGGGAGGGGAGGGGCTCTGTGGGGAGAGGTGGGGACCAGTGGGTGCTCCCTGCCTGGTACCCTGCTTCACTGCACTATAAATAGCTGCACCAGTTGGTGGGAAGCTGGTGGGAAGGCATCTGGCTTGTGGCCTCTGATGGCTCAGCCTTTGTCCTGTCTGCAGGGTGGGGGCAGCCTCACCCAGCCATCCAAGCCAGTGGTCAGTGTGAGGCTGGGTGGGGAGCCTCTGATGGACCCGGGAGTGGGAGGCTGCTCCCAATGGCAGTTGAGCTCCCTGCAGTCTTGTCTTTTGCAGTGTCCAGATGAAGCCCACAGAGATCCTCTCATGCACACACAGCTGTGAGGGTAGCAGGAGTTGGTGTTGAAGAGAGAGCCCAGCCACGCTCAGGTCATGTGGCCTGGGGGGGCTCTGCCCTTGGCTGAGCTGGAGAACTTGGGGTCAGAACCAAGGGTGGGTCCACCCTGCTTAGTTAGAAAGAAGCTGTGCCTGGTTTTTGGAGTTAGCGGGGCAGGGGCACTGCCCAGGAGCTGGTGTCTTGGAAGGGGCAGCTGGGAGGAGGGAGCAGTCAAGCCCCAGGCTGCCCAGGGCATCGTCCCCTGCCTCAGGTCAGGGGGCCCCTTGGCTGGAGGACCTCACGACCCTGGGAGTGTCCATGGCCTGCTCCTGGGAGCTGCATCCTCATCAGATTCTCTAGGGGGAGAAGTCATATCTTTTCCTCACCCATCACAAGCTTCATGGCTGAGACCTGTTAGAAACAAAATGCTTCCTCAGTGCCACAAAGAAATAGCACTTGAACATTAATTTTCTCAGCAAGGCCATTTTTACTTCTATAGAAGGGTGCAACTCGCGGATGGAGCAATGGCGAGAGCACACCTAGACAAGGGAGGGGAAGGGGTTCTTATTCCTGACGCAGATATCCTATATTGCTGTGTCGTTCCCCTATTGGGTGGGGTTGGACCGCACACTCTAAGCTAATTCTGATTGGCTATTTTAAAGAGAGCAGGGGTGTGAGCCAGAGTGGTGGGGGGAGTAGTTTGGTAGGAAGGACAATTAGGAACAGTTAGCTAAAGATGACTTAGAGCAGGTGACCAGGGGTGACTCAGGTCAAAGCAGGTGACCAAGGGCCGGGTGTGGTGGCTCACGCCTGTAATCCCAGCACTTTGGGAGGATCACAAGGTCAGTAGATCGAGACCATCTTGGTGAACACAGTGAAACCCCGTCTCTACTAAAAATACAAAAAATTAGTCGGGCGTGGTGGCGGGCGCCTGTAGTCCCAGCTACTCAGGAGGCTGAGGCAGGAGAATGGCCTGAACCCGGGAGGCGGAGCTTGCAGTGAGCCGAGATCACGCCACGGCACTCCAGCCTGGGCGACAGAGTGACACTCCATCTCAAAAAGGTGACCAGGATGGGTCAGGACGAAGCAGGTGACCAGGGGAACAGATGTGAACTATTGATTAAAACTGGTGGAAAAGGTTGTTTACTGAAACCACGTGGAAGTTAAACTTTAAAATGGAGAACAAAGAACTGCACATACTGACACGCTAATTCCTCAAAGAGACATCTAGAACTTAATGTATCCAACAGACCCTTGAACAAAAGACAGATTAAGCTGGGGGCGGTGGCTCACACCTATATTCCCAACAGTTTGGGAGGCTGAGGCGGTTGGATCACTAGATGCAGGAACTTCAAGACCTGCCTGGTCATAGTGACCAACGTGGCAAAACCCCGTTTCTACCAAACACAAAAAAAATTAGCCAGACGTGGTGGTGCATGCCCATAGTCCCAGCTACTGGGGAGGTTGAAGTGGGAGGATCCCCTGAGCCTGGGAGGCAGAGGCTGCAGTGAGCCAAGATTGCGCTACTGCACTCCAGCCTGGGTGTCAGAGAGCAAGACTCTGTCTTTAAAAACAACAACAAAAAAAAACATACAAATGTATTTAATGCAAGTTCCATGTGATGTGGGCCCCTTCAAAACAAAGACCAAAGAAATGGGGATATTTCACAATGGAGCAGGAGTGAGCGGAGGACGGAGGACAGAAGGGTGTGACTCTGGACTCTGACATCCCTTTTTCTCTGGTTAGGGGCGGGACACCACGTGACGGTCTGCAGGGTGAGAGTCCAGGGAGTGGCCTTCCTGGGTTTTATGGCCTGCTTCAGGGAAGAAGGGCAGGGAGGCCAGAATGGCCTCAACAGTAAAGTATTTATCTTTTTCTTCCTCCCTAATCCCTTCAGAATTCAGAAACTTGTTAGCAGATTTACATAAGTTCAGTAAGAATCTGTTCTTGTAATAGGGCACAATTGAAAACATTGGTTATATTACCAAGGCTCTGACTGGAATGTCCTATTTTCAGATATGACTAAAGGAGCTAGGGTTGACGGCATAGTCCAATAAATCCCCTTGGAAAAAAGCTGGCCTGGTACCTCACATACGTGGTTCCCTTACAGATGAGTAAGGAATGTCAATTCCTTGGCAGCTCCCAGAATCTTAAGATACTTTTGGGGACCTCAAGAAGAGAGGAATTCCCCTAAATGTGTACTTATTGCAGGCAAAGTCTGGTGGCAAGTCTTGGCGATGGCTTCCTAGCCTCAAGAGGTTTTTAAAAGCCCAATCTCAGATTCTTTATAAAAAGTTCCAGTAGGCCAGGTGCGGAGGCTCATGCCTGCAATCCCAGCACTTTGGGAGGCCGAAGCGGGCGGATCACGAGGTCAGGAGATCGAGACCATCCTGGCTAACACGATGAAACCCTGTCTCTACTAAAAATACAAAAAATTAGCTGGTCGTGGTGGCGGGCGCCTGTAGTCCCAGCTACTCGGGAAGCTGAGGCAGGAGAATGGTGTGAACCCGGGAGGCGAAGGTCACGCCACTACACTCCAGCCTGGGCAATAAGCAAAATTCCGTCTCAAAAAAAAAAAATTTTGTTCACTGCAGGGAGAAAAATTATGTTTCAAAATAAAACTGTCGTGCTCCCACTATTCGATTCTAGCCCAGTTCACTGTCTGGAGGTTTTGTCGCCCACCTGTGATCCAGACCAGGTCCTGAACTTCAGTTTCCTCTGATATCTGCCTACAGCTCACCAAACCATTCTTTCCATTTTTTTCTTCCACCATTCCTCATGGAGTCACTGAAAATTAAAGCTGCTCTTTTTCTGAAGCCCTGTAAGCTGAAGCTGCCCTACTTGCTACAGACTTCCGAGAAATCTGCCCAGCAACTCTCGTACAGATAGCTCTCATGCCCAGGCTGGGTCCCGAGGCAGGAGGATTGCTAGAGCCCAGGAGTTCGAGACCAGCCTGGGGAACATAGCAAGACCCTGAATCTACAGAAATAAATAAAGGAATAAAATTAGCCAGGTGTGGTGGTGTATTCCTGTAGTCCCAGCTGTTCAGGAGGCTGAGGCAGGAGGATCACTTGAGCCTGGGGATTCAGGGCTGCCATGAGCTGTGTTCACACCACTGCACTCCAGCCTGGGTGACAGAGCAAGACCCTGTCTTCAAAAATAAAAACAAAAAATGGTTTCTTAAATCTGGAAAGCAAACTATGAAAGAACCATAATGTTTCAGACAAAAGTCATTAAACAGTAACATCCTCGTCAGTTCATTCATCCCCATGTCATTAATTCTTGTTCTGGTTGATCTGGGACAGCACTTTTGTGGACCTGCCAGGCTCCTCCTTCGAGTTCTGGAAATTCTTACCCAGTCTGAGGGTATGATCTGAACCAGAAACCTGTGCTCAGAGCACCTGTCAGAATCCTTCCCACAAATCGCTTTGAAGAAGAAACAGTTTGGGACTAGCTGATTGCAAAGCTTTCAGAAAAAATAAAAGTAAGATAATAACTGTGAATGACCAAAGACTTAAGATAACCATGACTCAGGGTCTGATGAGAGTTTATTATATTCACGACACAGTTGGCAAGGAAATGTGGTTATTTCTGTGGCGTACAGCATTTTAATGTGATAACCAAAATTACGACTGATAACATTGTACCAGATTTCTAGGAATAACATGTGAGATAGGACATATATCATAGGATAACATATCAGGTTTCTAGGAATTTTATAGAGTTTCTGCAACACTCATATCAAAAACAAACCCGTAAGTAGAACCTCCAGAAGACTTAGTGTCTCTTATTATTTCACATGCTTTCCATCTAATGCAGCGCATCAAATAAGCCTGATCAGTTTGACATTTCCCTTTCACAAGGCAGAAGACAAATCCTTTTGAGAAATCCTAGTACCTTTCTAGAAACTCTCAAAATTATTTTTCAAGGCTCACTGCAGCCTTGAACTCCCAGGCTCAAGTGATCCTCCCATCCCAGCCTCCCAAGTAGCTGGGACTGCAGGCTCACACCACCATGCCTGGCTACGTTTTTTATTTTTGTTTTTATACAGACGGGGTTTCACTTTGTTGACCAGGCTGATCTCAAACTCCTGGCTTCCAGTGATCCTCCCACCTCGGCCTCCCAAAGTGCTGGGATGACAGGGGTGAGCCACCGCACCTGGCCTAAAAATACTTAATTTAGAATTTGACTCTAGGGAGTTGTCAAAAATGTCAAAAGGTAAAAACACTTGATTAAATATGATCTTGGCTATCTAATCAAAGTGACAACGATTTTAAAAGGCAAATACAGTAGGTTCCATAGTTATGAGCCAAACTTAGCTGTTATAATGTTGAGAAGACAGTTTTCTCAAGTAACAAAAGACCTAATAAAAGACAACATGGACCGGGCGCGGTGGCTCAAGCCTGTAATCCCAGCACTTTGGGAGGCCGAGACAGGTGGATCACCAGGTCAGATCGAGACCATCCCGGCTAACACGGTGAAACCCCGTCTCTACTAAAAAATACAAAAAACTTAGCCGGGTGAGGTGTCGGGTGCCTGTAGTCCCAGCTACTCGGGAGGCTGAGGCAGGAGAATGGCCTGAACCCGGAAGGCGGAGCTTGCAGTGAGTGGAGATCGCGCCACTGCACTCCAGCCTAGGTGACAGAGCGAGACTCCGTCTCAAAAAAAAAAAAAAAAAAAAGACAACATGAAGCATAAGAAATTATCTTAAAATTATCTTAAAACACAAAATTGTTGTTTCAGAGCCCAATTATTTAAAAGATAAAACTTTTCGTAATACCAAATTCTGGTTTTGCATCAGTATACTATTAACACTGAAGCTAATTTTAAAGAGAACTTTATCAATAACTTCAGTCAATGTTGGCCAGCGTTGACTACACAAGGTAAGATTCATTTTCAAAGATTCCTTTTACACAAACCTTTACCACTTTTTTTTTTAAACGTCTCCATCAGCTTTTCATTTTCCTCCTCCATCTTTATCTCATTCTGGAAGAACCAGTCATTCTGCTTTAGTAGAGAATTAACAGAGTGACTACGGTCAATAATTCATTGTACGTGTTAAATAACTAAGAGTAGAATTGGATTGTTTGTAACATAAAGAGAAGATGCCTGATTGAGCCGAGGGGTCTGCATGTACCTTGATGTGATTATTACACAGCGTACGGCTGGGTTGACATGACTCATGTACACCATAAATATATACAACTACTATGTACCCACAAAAATTAAATTTAAATAAAAAAAAGGAAATGGCCCAGACATTGAATATCTATTACTTAATTTAACTTAGAATAACTTTTATTTACTTATTTTTATTTTATTTTGAGACAGGGTCTCACTCTGTTGCCCAGGCTGGAGTGCGGTGGTGCGATCCCTGCAGCAGCCTCGACCTCCCAGGTTCAGGCCATCCTCTTGCCTTGGCCTCCAGAGTAGCTGGGACCACGGGCAGGTGCCACCACACCCAGCTAATTTTTTATTTTTATATTTTTTAAAGATGGGATATCTGGATCTCCTTATGTTGCCTAGGCTGGTCTCAAACTCCTGGGCTCAAGCAATCCTCCTGCCTTGACCTCCTAAAGTATAAAATAACTTTTAAGGCTGCAAATTACCAAAAAGATTTTGGAAACTGTTTATAAGTAGACAGAATTTATAAAACAATTATTGTTTTAAAGTTCATTTATGGGCCGGGCGCGGTGGCTCACGCCTGTAATCAAGACCATCCTGGCTAACACGGTGAAACCCTGTCTCTACTAAAAAATACAAAAAACTAGCCGGGCGAGGTGGCGGGCACCTGTAGTCCCAGCTACTCGGGAGGCTGAGGCAGGAGAATGGCGTAAACCCGGGAGGCAGAGCTTGCAGTGAGCTGAGATCCGGCCACTGCACTCCAGCCCGGGCAACAGAGCGAGACTCCATCTCAAAAAAAAAGAAAAAAAAAGTTAATTTATATCGGGCATGGTGGCTCATGCCTGTGATCCCAAGACTTTGGAGTCAGAGGTAGGAGGATCGCTTGAGCCCAGGAGTTGGAGGCTGCAGTGAGCTGCGACCAAACCACTGCACTTGAGCCTGGGCAATGGTATCTCTAAAAAGTAAAAATAAAAAATTTTAATTTAGGCTGGGTGTGGTGGCTCACACCTGTAATCCCAGCACTTTGGGAGGCCAAGGCGGGTGGATCACCTGAGGTCAGGAGTTGGAGACCAGCCTGGTCAACATGGCAAAATGTTGTCTCTACTAAAAACATAAAAATTAGCTGGACGTGGTGACAGGCGCCTGTAATCCCAGTTACTCAGGAGGCTGAGGCAGGAGAATCGCTGGAACCCAGCAGGTGGAGGTTGCAGTGAGCCAAGATCACGCCACTGCACTCCAGCCTGGGCCAGAGAGCAAGACTCCTTCTCAAACAAAAAAGTATTTAGAAATGTATTTATAAACTCTTATACCACTTATATTCACCTAATTCACTTGTCCTTAACAATTATGGTTGAACTGCTCATGAAGATTTCATGAAACATTAAATAAAACTGGCCATCATCGTGAGTTATTTTCCTTAGTGACCACAAATATCAAAAACATCACAGAAGCAAAGAAACTAGGGCCGGACGCAGTGGCTCACGCCTGTAATCCCAGCACTTTGGGAGGCCAAGGCGGGTGGATCACGAGGTCAGGAGATCGAGACCATCCTGGCTAACACAGTGAAACCCATCTCTACTAAAAATACAAAAAATTAGCGGATGTGGTGGCGGAGCCTGTAGTCCCAGCTACCCGGGAGGTTGAGGCAGGAGAATGGTGTGAACCCGGGAGGCCGAGCTTGCAGTGAGCCAAGATAGTGCCACTGCACTCCAGCCTAGGGAACAGAGCAAGACTCCATCTCAAAAAAAAAGAAACTAAAAAGAAAAGCATGGTATTCTCGCTCCTCTTTCCCCTCTGCTCCTCCCCGCACCCTCCTCCTGCCACAGCTGACCTGCATTAGCAATTCATTTTTACTGTGTATTCTGCTCTTAGTTTGGGTTTATAGTTTTATGATCTTAAAGACTGAGTGGTGGTAACATAAACTTGTTTTACTACTAAGCCCAGACCAAAACAAATTATACGTGCATTGTATTTAATGCTGACAATTCTGAAGCCATTCCTTTTTTTAATGTTACCAACATTCTTAAAACTAGTTTTATTTACCAAAGATTATCCCAGATCACAAACACTTATTTTAAAAATTTGGCGCCGGGCACGGTGGCTCACGCCTGTAATCCCAGCACGTTGCGAGGCCAAGGCGGGCGGATCACGAGGTCAGGAGATCGAGACCATCCTGGCTAACACGGTGAAACCCCGTCTCTACTAAAAAATACAAAAAAATTAGCCAGGCATGGTGGTGCGGGCGCCTGTAGTCCCAGCTACTCGGCAGCTGAGGCAGGAGAATGGCATGAACCTGGGAGGCGGAGCTTGCAGTGAGCAGAGATCAGGCCACTGCACTCCAGCCTGGGTGACAAAGTGAGACTCCGTCTCAAAAAAAAAAAAAAAAAAAATTTGGCTTAGTTTCTATATTTCTCAGATTTTAGGAATATTTTGTTTACATAAGTACTTGTTTATCTGTAAGCCAAACTGAATATAACTTTTTAAAGATATTTTGCCGGGCGCGGTGGCTCACGCCTGTAATCCCAGCACTTTGGGAGGCCGAGGCGGGCGGATCACAAGGTCAGGAGATCGAGACCACGGTGAAACCCCGTCTCTACTAAAAATACAAAAAATTAGCCGGGCGCGGTTGTGGGCGCCTGTAGTCCCAGCTACTCGGGAGGCTGAGGCAGAAGAATGGCGTGAACCCAGGAGGCGGAGCTTGCAGTGAGCCGAGATCGCGCCACTGCACTCCAGCCTGGGCGACAGAGCGAGACTCCGTCTCAAAAAAAAAAAAAAAAAGATATTTTATAAATTAATTTGGTAATACCATCTGAGAAAATCACGAATACATAATATAAACACATATATACATAAAGAATACACAAACAGATATAAAACAGATCTTACAGCTATTGTTTTAGAATTTTTATTCTCAAGTCAGTAAAACATAGGTGTCTCTTCAATTTTTTTTTATTTTTTGAGACAGGGTCTCCAAGCTGGAGTTCAGTGGTGCAATCACAGCTCACTGCAGCCTCGACCTCCTGGGCTCAAGGGATCCTCCTGCCTCAGCCTCATGAGTAGTTGGGACTACAGGTGAACGCCACCACGCCTGGCTAATTTTTTTTTTTTTTTTGCGGGGGCTAGAGATGGGGTCTGTCTCTGCTGCCCAAGCTGGTCTTTCCTCATATTTCTCTCCAAGGTGTGTTTCTGGCCAAAATGAGGCAAGTTAAGATTCCTCACTCAGATGGCTAAAGCTGTTTACTAATATTTGTGGAAAAGACTTCTAGATTTTTTATTTGCCCAGTTTTCAATAAGTTTTTTTCCCCCCGAGGACAGTCATCTCCCTGAAGTTTGTATTTTCAAAAAGATGATTCAGGTTTTAGAAGAGACGAGGTAGAAAATTTACATCTCGAAGGGACGGAGAAAAACCTGTGTTCTCAGAAGAAGTCAGGGACATGTTTAAGGTCAGAGGCCATCCTTGAGGAGGCCATGGACTCGGTTTCCGGGAACCACCGGGAGAGCTCCAGGAGCCGCAGCCTAGCTCAGCCTTGCCAGCCTCAGGCAGTTGCTTCTTGGGAGCAGGAAGCCCTGAAGTCCCCGTGCCAGGGCCCGTGTGGGAAGGGAGTTCTGGTTGGGGGAGACACGGTTGTCAGAGCCACGCAGGAAGAGGACATGGCGAGGACTGGAGGGGGCAGACAGGAGAACAGAGCTGGCAAAAGGAGGAAGGAGGAGTGAAAGCAGGCTCAGAGGAGTGGCCATCGGAAGCTCCCATGGATGCCAGGAAGGTCCAGCAGGGAGTGGGTGGAGCTGGCGGAGCCGACGCCCCCAGGGCTTCTAGAAGAGTTTCCTGTGACCGAGAAGCTGGAGAAGCAGGAGCCAGTGAGAGGAGAGAGAGGCCTTGGGGCCGGGCACGGGGGCTCCCGCCTGTAATCCCAACCCTTTGGGAGGCCGAGGTGGGTGGATCACCTGAGGTCAGGAGTTTGAAACTAGCGTGGCCAACATGGTGAAACCCCACCTCTACTAAAAATACAAAAATTAGGCAGGCGAGGTGGCGGGTGCTTGTAATCCAGCTACTCGGGAAGCTGAGGCAGGAGAATGGCTTGAACCCAGGAGGCGGAGATTGCAGTGACCTGAGATCGCGCCTCTGCCCTCCAGTTTGGGTGACAGCAAGACTGTCTCAAAACAAACAACAAACAAACAAAGATTATATATATGACCTATCAGTTTCTCATTAAGTCAACTTTTGACCAGAAAACTTTTTTTTTTAAATCCTTTCAGATATCCTATTATCCTATTTCTGTAAGTGTTATTTGTGGCAGTGCTGGACTCTTTTTTGTTCTACCTTTTTTTTTTTTTTTTTTTTGAGACGGAGTCATGCTCTGTCGCCCAGGCTGGAGTGCAGTGGTCAGATCTCAGCTCACTGCAAGCTCCACCTCCCGGGTTCATGCCATTCTCCTGCCTCAGCCTCCCGAGTAGCTGGGACTACAGGCGCCGCCACCACACTCGGCTAAATTTTGTATTTTTAGTAGAGACGGGGTTTCACTGTGTTAGCCAGGATGGTCTCGATCTCCTGACCTCGTGATTCACCCGCCTCGGCGTCCCAAAGTGCTGGGATTAGAGGCGTGAGCCACCGCGCCCGGCCTAGCCTGTTCTTCTTTTAAACAAAAAAGACTTTCAGGTGAGTCAAAACCAAAACCAATCAGCTTTTTATGACTTAATCATGGATGAAAGAGACACCTTCAAAAGCAGGTGCAAAGGAGGCAGCCCCCCAGCCCGGAACCGCCCCACAGACAGCAGAGAAGGGTCCTTCTCAGGCAGGAGTCAGAAGTGCTTTCCAGCACTGACCCAGCAACAAAGGTGGAGGCGAGAAAAGCCCCTCGTGGATGGGGAACCTCTTGTTACAAACCCCCTAAGAGCTGGCGCCTTGGGCAGTGATGCTCGGGCTGGCGGAAACTAGGGAGAGAGTTCTCACTAGTCATAAAGCCAGGCTCTCGAGGTACAAGACAAACAGGAAAGAAACACCTGTCCCCGGGAGGAAAGCACCTGTGGGCACCAAAACCAAATTTACACAAGAGTCGCGAGCCGTACGAATGACTTTCTCCTGCCAAGCTGAGCTGGGAAAAGCAGGGGCAAGACGTGTTTGCCTCCCACCCTCAGCCGGTACTGCCGACAGACATCCAGAGAGCAGGCTGTGGTCGGAATCCCCTCTGATCTCGGCTGGCTTCGTGTCAGTCTCCCGGGATCTCACCTGTAGGCTCCGGAGCAGGCTGCCTGTCAGCAGCTGAGACCCAAGGCACACACGACGGAGGAACGAGAGCACACGCGTGTGTGGGACGCGGGCACTCCACGTTTCACACGACGGAGGAACGAGAGCACACGCGTGTGTGGGACGCGGGCACTCCACGTTTGTGAACCTTTCCTGCACCCATCACCTCAGTAAACCCTAGGGTGGCGCGTGGGCCTTGACCCCAGGTGCAGGCCCTCTGCCCAGGGCCCTCCTCAGCAGGGCCCGGCTGTGCCCGCTCCACAGCCGCTCAGGTCGGGTTCTCGTAGCTGGTGAAGCTGGAAAGCCTCTCCCGAAGGGCCTTGAAGCAGGGTCTCTGCTCAGGGTCCCTGCACCAGCATGTCAGCATCAGCTTGTGCACGCTAGGCGGGCACTCCAGAGGGCAGGGCATGCGGTAGCCGGCATCCACCCTCAGGAAGGCCTCGTGGTTGGACATGCCTGCGGCCGACAGGGATGAGAAGGGCTGGGGCCCACCTGTCCACCTTCCCCAGGAAGCCATACCAGCCACCCACTGCACCTCCCTGGGGCCTTCCCTGCAGCCTCAGCGGCCGTGCCTTGGCGCCACCCAGCACATTGTCCGCTGCTAACACCTCCCTCTGGATGGGGCTCCAACGGGCAGCTCCAGGCACTGGCCTGGGTGCTCAGAGAATGGTGCAGGTGTGGAGTTCAGGTGATGGCTGGCGGCGGAGGGCCCTGCAGCCCGTGGGGGAAGCACCCGCCACCATCCCTGCCGGCCACCCAGGACCTTCCCCACTCTGTCTCCCACGCCCAGTCAGGGACACTGGGGGCAGTACCTGGGTAGGGCACCTGACCCCTGCTGAAAATCTCGTGCAGGAGAACCCCAAAGGACCACACGTCGGATTTGGTGGAGTAATGGCCTCGGGAGAGTGCTTCGGGGGCCGTCCACTTGTAGGGGATGTTACGGTCATGGGAGAGGTAGACGTCCTCCTGCAATCAGGCTGCGCTGAGTGGGCCGCGGGGGACTGCCTGTGCCCTGCCCCCGAAGCATGACGGGCACAGCGGCCACACTGCCCCAGCACGCACGCACGGCCGCTGCAGCTAAGACCACGCCAGGGCCTGACCACCTTCAGGAGCCCAGCTTCCCCTGGGATTCCAGGTGCATGGGGATGAGAAGGCCTGGGGTCAGGGAACTGGGAGGCTCCCAGGCCATCAGAGGGGCCCAGGGCTGGGCCAGTGAACGAGGCAGCGGTTGCGTGGTGGGCCCTGCTGTGTGCGCCATCCGGAATGGGGTCCGCGCCATTCGGAATGGGGTCCCCACCGGACTCACGGTGGCTTCCCACCTCCCTGCTCAGCCTGGGCTCCCGAGGGCAGAGGCCACATCCTGCTCCCAGCCGAGTCCCCAGCTCCACACACAGGAAGCCCCCGAGCCTTCCGGCCACGCCCTCCGAGGGCCCTACCTTGATGAGCCTGGCTAGCCCAAAGTCCCCAACTTTGCAGAGAGTGTTTTCCCCGACAAGGATGTTCCTGGCGGCCAGGTCCCGGTGGATGTAATTCTGAGACTCCAGGTAACACATGCCCTCAGCCACCTGCCAGGCGATGTCCAGCAGCTCCGAAACGGGCAGGACTTTCTTGTCAGAATCTGCAGAGGGGAGGGGAGCCTGGGGTCAGCTGAGCCAGCTGCGGTAGGGACGGGGTGGGGAGGCTGGGCTGTGTCTCATCTGCCTCCAGGCTCTGCGGCCTCAGAGGAGGGGCCGGGGCAAAGGGCAGCTGGCCTGGTTGAAAATTGGAACTGCAGGTCAGCCACCGCCCTTGTGGAAGGCAACTGTGTGTCAAGAACCAAGGAGCAAGCCAGGTGTGGAGGCTCACGCCTGTAATCCCAGCACTTTGGGAGGCTGAGGCGGGTGGATCATGAGGTCAGGAGGTTGAGACCATCCTGGTGAACACGGTGAAACTCCATCTGTACTAAAAATACAAAAAATGAGCCGGGCGTGGTGGTGGCGCCTGTAGTCCCATCTACTCGGGAGGCTGAGGCGGGAGAATGGTGTGAACCTGGGAGGCGGAGCTTGCAGTGAGCCGAGACCGCGCCACTGCATTCCAGCCTGGATGACAGAGTGAGTCTCAGAAAAAAAAAAAAAAAAGAACCAAGGAGTGGTTCCTAGTGGCCTAGCCCAGCGATTTCCTTTCTGGAAGTTTGCTATGACGCGGGAGAAGCTCGACGCGGAAGGACCAGCGAAGAAGCTCATGACTGCGTGATGTAGGCGGCGGGAACTTGAGCAGGATAATGGCTGAGTGACAGCAGCATGCGGCCTGGTGGTGCCTGTTAACCCCCCGTTCCGTCGCGGAGGACCCTGAAGGGCGTGGGGACTGTCTGAGATGATCACGGAGCCTTTCACTCAGAGCTCAAACGTGAGTGGCACCTCAATGTAGCTCTCCTCAGACACACACGGCATTTTTCCTCCACCACAACGTTCCCTCCCATTCTAACATTGGAATCCAAACTGCGTCTTCACGCACGGGCATCTCAATTCCCTGCAGCGATTGTCTTTGATTTTGGTGATAAAGGAAATAATGGAACTTAGAGACGATGAAGTCTTTGAGCCAATGTGATCTGTGTGTGTGTGTGTGTGTGTCTGTGTGTGTCTGTGTGTGTGTGTCCGTGTGTGTGTGTCCGTGTGTGTCCGTGTGTGTGTGTCCGTGTGTGTGTGTGCCTGGTGTGTCTGTGTGTGTGTGTGTCTGTGTGTGTGTGTGTGTGTGTGTGTGTGTGCCTGGTGTGTCCATGTGATCTGTGTCTGTGTGTCTGTGTGTGTGTGTCCGTGTGATCTGTGTGTCTTGTTTGTGTGTCTGTGTGTGCATGTGTGTGCATGTGTGTCTGTCTGCATGTGTGTCTGTGTGTATGTGTGTGTGTCTGTGTGTGCCTGGTGTGTCCGTGTGATCTGTGTCTGTGTGTCTGTGTGTGTCCGTGTGATCTGTGTGTCGTTTGTGTGTCTGTGTGTGCATGTGTGTGCATGTGTGTCTATGCATGTGTGTCTGTGTGTGTGCGTGTGTCTGTCTGTGTGCATGTGTGTCTGTGTGTGTGCGTGTGTCTGTGTCTGTGTGCATGTGTGTCTGTGTGTGTGCATGTGTCTCTGTGTGTGTGCGCGTTTGTCTATGTGTCTGCGTGTGTGTGTCTGTGTGTGTGTGTGTGTGTGTGTGTGCGTGCAGACGTGGGGGTGTGTGTGCACTTTATTTCCTCGTGCACCCCCTTTACCTCCAGCGAGAGCCCCGGCCCGTGCCACTCACCACGAAGCAGCTCCAGCAGGCTGCCCTTGCCCATGAGCTCCGTGATGATGTACACAGGGTCCCCCACGGACACCACGGCGTACAGTGCCAGGATGTGTTTGTGCCGCAGCTTCTTCATGGCCTGGATCTCCGACTGCAGCGTCTGCTGGTGCAGGAGGTTGTCTGCGGGGATGGGTGGCCTTGGCAGGTGCAGCCCCTGACCCTCCCCTGGCCCCAAGGAAGAGGCCAAGGCAAGGCTCTGCCCACACACTCAGCAGCTGTGCAGAACACCGGACCTCCTGCCCCCGACAGGGCACCTGGCTCCTGAGGCCACAAAATGGCGGACACAGCCGGCCCCACAAGCCGCCAGCCTGGCATACCCATGGGGCCGTGGTGGCCCCCCAATGTCTTCCTGCGCCCGGCCCAGACCTCTGACGTGGAGGCCAGACCTCTGCTGGGGCCCAGGCAATTTCCAGGGAAGCTTTTCTTTTTGAGAGGGTGTCTCGCTCTGTCACCCAGGCTGGAGTGAGTGGGCGCCATCTCGGCTCACTGCAAGCTCCGCCTCCCGGGTTCACGCCATTCTCCTGCCTCAGCCTCCCGAGTAGCTGGGACTACAGGCGCCCGCCACCTCGCCCGGCTAGTTTTTTTGTATTTTTAATAGAGACAGGGTTTCCCCATGTTGGCCAGGCTGGTCTCAAACTCCTGACCTCATGATTTGCCCACCTCGGCCTCCCAAAGTGCTGGGATTACAGGTGTGAGCCACTGTGCCAGGCCTGAAATTTTCTTTTACAATTAATGTATTTAGGTAAAAACAGGTGCAGTTGAAAGGGAACCACTCCTGCATGGGTGCTGTGGGTGCTGCGTGGGGCTCGAGGCCAGAGGTCCCTGTTGGCGGGGCGGGAGGGTGGCCCAGGGTGGGCACGGGGCCACACAGAGCCCTGACCGGGGCTCACTCACCTCGAGAAATCACCTTAATGGCCACCTGGACCCGGTCTTTCCAGAGCCCCTCGAAGACCTCCCCAAAGTAGCCAGACCCCAGCTTCCTGCAGAGCGTGAACTCCTCCCTCGGCCTCTCCCAGTCATCCCAGTGGGGCAGAGGCTCAGGCTCATGCTGGAGGGAGAGTCGGGGACACAGGGCAGGGGCTCAGGCTCACGCTGGAGGGAGAGTCGGGGACACAGGGCAGAGGCTCAGGCTCATGCTGGAGGGAGAGTCGGGGACACAGGGCAGGGGCTCAGGCTCACGCTGGAGGGAGAGTCGGGGACACAGGGCAGAGGCTCAGGCTCATGCTGGAGGGAGAGTCGGGGACACAGGGCAGGGGCTCAGGCTCACGCTGGAGGGAGAGTCGGGGACACAGGGCAGAGGCTCAGGCTCACGCTGGAGGGAGAGTCGGGGACACAGGGCAGGGGCTCAGGCTCACGCTGGAGGGAGAGTCGGGGACACAGGGCAGGGGCTCAGGCTCACGCTGGAGGGAGAGTCGGGGACACAGGGCAGGGGCTCAGGCTCACGCTGGAGGGAGAGTCGGGGACACAGGGCAGGGGCTCAGGCTCACGCTGGAGGGAGAGTCGGGGACACAGGGCAGGGGCTCAGGCTCACGCTGGAGGGAGAGTCGGGGACACAGGGCAGGGGCTCAGGCTCACGCTGGAGGGAGAGTCGGGGACACAGGGCAGGGGCTCAGGCTCACGCTGGAGGGAGAGTCGGGGACACAGGGCAGGGGCTCAGGCTCATGCTGGAGGGAGAGTCGGGGACACCAGTGGGGCAGGGGCTCAGGCTCATGCTGGAGGGAGAGTCGGGGACACAGGGCAGGGGCTCAGGCTCATGCTGGAGGGAGAGTCGGGGACACAGGGCAGGGGCTCAGGCTCATGCTGGAGGGAGAGTCGGGGACACAGGGCAGGGGCTCATCCTTCAGGAACTGCCAGTCTGAAGCCAGCGCAGGGAGCCTGGATTTAGCCTCAGATTTAGGGCCACGTTCAGCTTGGGTTGGGGGTTTCTGAGTGTCTGACACGAGGCTGGACTCTCCCGGTGGCTGCCCCAAGCCCAGCACAAAACACCCGGAGAGACTGAAGCCAGGACCCTGCAGAGTGCAGCTGGCCTCTCCGAGAGTGGCCAGGCCCAGGGGTGGTCTCCTGGCCCCACCCCCAACTCAGGCAAACACCTGTGTTCTGCAGAACCACGGGCTTGCCTCCAGCCGGCCACAGCTCAGTGAGTCAGGACCCCTCCCATGCTGCCTGGCCAACCTCTCCCAGTAGGAAACGCCAGCCTGTGACCCCCCAGCCTGACCCTGTACGACCAAGTCAGGGCGGAGCGGCTACCTTCCGGCAGGGCGCGGCCAGCCGCAGGCCGTGGGACAGGCTCTGGGCCCTGTGGTAGTTCACAAGCTCGGACAGGCTGGGGAAGGACACCGCCTCGTTCAGGTGCAGCTGGCCCCCGGCTCGCCACCAGATCTTGTAGTGCCGCACAGCCTGCGCGTCCCGCACTGGGAGGCAAAGCGTGAGCGGTGTCACCACCCCGCTCCAACGCCTCCCTGCGCGTCCCCAGCCCTGCTGGCCACACCTGCTCAGAGCTTCTGGGTCCCCATAGTTGCTGTTGGTGCTTCCTCAGTACCCACCCCTGCGTCCCCTCCCTTGAAACAGCTCCCTCCTGCCCTGCCTGCTATGGCCAAGCTCTCTGGCCCCTCCTGCCCCCGTGCCAGGCAGCCCATGGCCTCTGCCTGGATGGCAGCTGCCTGAAATCCCAGCCACACTGAGATCCTCAGGGGCAGGAATGGGGTTTCTTCGCGCCTCGTGCACCCCGGACTCAGGGTCTCATGCTGGACCAGGTTCCCACAGGTGCCAGGACCTCCCATGAGTGCCTCAGGCAGGGCTGGCCGGAGAAGCCCCTGCCCTCCCAGGGAGGTGCCCTGCCCCACGACTGCCCCAGGCCCCAGGGAGGAGCGGGCCAGGTGGGCGGAGGGGATGGGGGCTCCCTGGAGAGGAGCCCATGTCCCCAGTCACAGCCCGAGGGAGCCGGTTCACCACGTGGATGGGAGGGCTTAGAGCAAGGAGCCCCCGCAGGCTCGGAGGCTGGCCGCACCCGACAGGACGTAGTTGGCGCCTGGCTTCTCGCTGACCCTGATCAGGAAGGTGCCGGCGGCGTTACCCTCGGCCTGCAGCCGACGCACAGCTTCTGAGCGGGAGATGCAGCCGAAGAACCACCTGCAGGGGAGGAGTAGTCTGAGCCCGCGCGGACCTGGGCCCACCCCACGTGGACCCCCCGCGGGCCCCAGTCTGCCCACCTGGAACCACAGCCACCCTTGCCTGCCACCTCAAGCTCCCAGCCCTGACCACAGCTGCTATTGGGAGCTGTCACTGACCCAGACGCCCTGAATGTCCCAAATGGCCAGGACAGGCCCCTGAGGACCCAGCGGGGGGAGGGGCAGGCTTGACCACACCCTGCCCTGAGAGGCCCGTGTCTAAGGGTCAGAGCCTAGGGTGGAGTTGGGGAGGGCACCTGAGCAGTAGGGCTGCCCAGAGCTGCCTGCACACACACCCACGTGTGACACGTACACACATGCACTCACACAGTTGCATACCCCCACACATGCGCATGGTTCACCCGCACACCTGAACACACACACACACATGCATGCGGGCTACCCCCACACAGGCACACAGTTCACCTGCACACCGAACACAAACACACACGCATGTGGGCTCACTTGCCCACAGTCACACACACACACAGTCACTCACACACACTAACTCCCGGCTGCAGGGTGTGGGCCAGCCCTGGACTATGGACTTCCAGGTGGAGCTCACAGAAGCTCCAGGTGACCTGTGCCCAGCCCTTTGTGTCTCTGACTCCCTCGGGCCACTGGAACACGGACCCCACATGAAGACCACCGCCCAGCATGGAACCCCTGGGGTCTACCCCCTCCGCTTCTGCACAGCTGGGAGCACTGCCCCACTCACCCCTCCAATCACCTGGCCTCCTTCCCACTCCTCACCTGGGCGAGTTCTCCGGGCCTCAGGGTCTTTGCATCTGGGAGCTGACCAGCCTCTGGCCAGACCCTATCCCTGCACCCCTGCTCCCTAACGAGGTGGTGGGTCTGAATGTGACACAGGGGTCTCCACCATGGGCCCCTGCCCAATGGCCTCTTTACAGCCTCCCCTGCTTGTTGCTTGGGTCCCCCAGGAATTAACCCTACACAGCCCGTGATTCATGCACGCACACAGTAGGTACCCAATCAATGATGAGAAAAGCGGGATCTCAGGAGTGTGAGTCGTAGAAACCCCTCCCCCAGACCCTCCCCAGCCTGAGCTCCGAGCAGCCATGGAAGCCGAGGCCGGACCACACCAGCTGCCGTCTGGTTCCTCGCAGGGCACAACAGGCAGGAAGCTTGCCTGGCAGCCCGCCCTCTCCCCTACCTAGCTCGTGTGTCTGGTTCTGGCAGTTTGGAAACTGAGCAAGCTTCGTTCCCCCAAAGGCCCTGTAACGCCCCAACAGACCTTGTCACTGGCCACCGGACCCCTAGAAGTCCACCCTGGACCTCTGTCCTCCCTGGGTCCTGGCAGAGCAGTGTCCACCACCGAGCTGTGACAAGGATGAGCCCAAGGGAGGGGCCATGCCCTCTGAGCCCCCTGCTCCAACTCCTGTAGCGACAGTCCTGTGGGCACTCCCAGGTGCCAGCACATGGGACCTGGAGCGAGGACCAAGCGGGATGCCCAGCCTGGACTTCGGGGTACAGGAAGATGGAGCCGGGGTCCCACCTTCCTGGGCCTCCCTGGGGCCAGCCCAGAGCCCTGTCCCTCCCTTGTGCCTAGAGGGTGGCCTGCGCCAAAGCTCCCAGGAGTTCAGGACACGCACGGTTCCGACTCCACGGTCTCCCTCTCGGCCAGGTAGCTGTGGGGCACATAGCCCTGGGCCACGGCCCCACCCGCCTCGTCCAGCAGCGTGGCCCACCACCACTGCTCCTCCTTCCTGGCCACGTGGAAGACGTCCCCCGCTCGGAAGCTCAGCTCCTCGTCCGTCCGGGCCTTGAAGTCCCAGAGGCCCACATACTTGGGGCCCAGGTGAGCCTGGTCCCGGGACACCATGGCTGGCGCAGTGGCAGGACCAGGCTGTGGCCCAGCTGGAGCACCTAGGGCTGGGCGTGGCAGGCGGGCGGTCCCACTTCCTCGTGACAGGCAGGGAAGCAGCCACCCCAGCACCCACAGGCGCTCGAGAGCACCCCAGCTCCTCCTGAGGGCCCAGCCGGCCCCACGAGTCCTCACGCCCCCTGGGGCCCATCTGGGCACTTAGTGCCCCCACCACGGGAACCTGCTGGGCAAGCAGCCACAGGGCCGGCCTGAGCACAGGAGAGGGAGGGAGGAGTACTCCCCAGCTGGGGCTTCTCGGGGGTCCAACCTGTGGACACTCAGGCACTCAGGGAACCCAAGAGCCCCCTTGGGAATGAGCCTTGCAGCCTGAGGGCAGGACGGTGAGGGCTGCAGGTGCTGCCTCCCAACCCTCAGAGCTATGGGGGCACAGGTGGGGGCTTCTCTCCCCACTTCTGGAAGCTTCTCCTCCACCCGTTGGTGCCTCCCCTCACCCAGCCCCAGACTCCACCCCTGAGCACGGGGCCCAATGCCAGGAGCTGCTGTGGGCGGGCATCCTGAGAGCCGCCTCGTGGGCAGGCCCGCCCTCGGGTAAGGGCCAAGCGGGGAAGAGGGATTGGAGTCAGGACGGTGACAGCTGTGTGGGTCGGCCGGGAGGACTTCCCAGAAGAGGAGGGCCCGAGGGTTTTGGGGATCCCTGGGGGGGCAGGGCCAGGGGCACCCGCAGCTGAAGAAACGGGCATTGCCTTCCTCCACACGGACGCCAGGGGGCAGGGAAGGACCGTGAGTGTGGCCTGGAGGCGCCCACAGCGCTGGGGCCCGGGGCGCAGCTCCCTCCCAGGCAGCTCCTCCAGCCTCCAGCCTCTGCCGCCTCCTGCCCAGCCCCATGACCCTTGCTCCCTTCCAGCTCACCTCCCCTCTCCCCACCCATGCCTGAGTGAGCCCTGGCGTGACCCCCACCTGCACCCAAAGGCCGCCTGTCCCCCAGCCCCTGAGACTCAAGACACCCCCTCCCCAGGAGCCCCTGCCCGCCCCACCCTCCCGCTGACCCTCCTGTGTCCACCAGGGGCTCCAACGCAGGGGCCTGGATCGGCAGCCTCAGGGGGCAGGAAGGGGTGAGGAGGGAAATTCAAAGTCTGCAAGGAATGGCAGGGAAAGTCCTAAACTCTGCGTATTTGAACTTTTATTTTTATTGCAAAGAGAAATAATGGAACCTTCCGCTCATTGTTTGGAGATTAAGAACAATAATTATTTAACAGGTTCATAGATTTCTGAGCAGCCCAGCTCAGGGCTGACCAAGGTAGGGAGGGGCAGCGGGGTGCTGGGCTGGGCAGTGTCCCTCAGGCCCTGCCAGCTCTGCCGGGGGTCGGTCGGGAGAGATGCAGGGGGAGGGGTGGAGGTGGGGCATGCCAGAGGAGGGCGCTGGGGCATCTGCCCAGGCAGCGTCCCTCAGAGCCCACCAGCTCTGCCACCACCCCGGTGTCCTCGAGCCTGGGGCCTCTGGGCCGTGAGTCTGTGTCCAGGAAGCCTCGAGTGTCCCTGAGTTCGGATGTGCAGGACGTTCAGTCTAAGCCACACCAGGAGGCAGGAACGTCCCTGGCCCCTCCCCGATATCCAGGAGCACCAAACTTGTTCAGCTGGTGGCTGGTGAGATGCCTGGGAGGGCACGGATGCCACAGACACACCTGGTCCCCTTAATCCCATGGCAGCCACAGAAAGCACAGAGAGCAAGGCCTTCTGTGCCAGAGGAGCCCCCAGGCTGCGGCGCTGGGGACATGCCAAAATCGGAAGCTCAGCTCAAGGCCTCAGTGGGCCCAGGTACCAGAGCCAGCCCTTCCCCTAGGTTCTCCCACGCAGATGGAACTGGGCAGCTGGCCAGGGTCCCAAACGGCTCAGAGAAAGCCTCTGGCCCCCACCATCTGCAGGGGTTCTGGTTCCTGCTGCTTCCCTCTACTTGGCCTTGTTCTTCCTGCTCACGGGCCCCAGGAAGCCCCTGGACTGCCTCCGTTCTCTGAGCCTCCGAGTGGCCTCTTCCCTCCCCGGGGCCACTGACCTTTGTGCATGGGAGTCTCATCTCTTAGCTCCCTCCCGAGTCAGGCTTTGGCCTGTGGACAGTGGCCATCAGCGCATTGGCTCGGCAGGTGCAAAGCTGACCCTAACTCTAGGGAACAAGGAACTCAGTCGGGCCTGAACTTGTCTCCAAACTTTCTGTCCCCGAAAGCCTTCTGGGGCACAGCTGCCAACCTGGGCTCCCAGGAGGGTGGGGGGCAGGGTCTCCGGGGACCCCAAACAGACCCCGCCGGCCCCCTTGCTTCTGATTTCACAAAGACCTGAGCAGAGGCTTCCCTGAGCCAGACATGGGGTGAGCGAGGGCCAACCCTGCACATCCCTGCCCCCTCCTGCCTCGGTGGCCCCCGAGCACTCACACCCAGAGGCTTCCTGAGCCAGCTGCTGCCCAGCACACCACGGCATCTACCTCTGACCCCCCGACCAACCCTGCCTGATCCTGAACAGCCAGAAGACTCCAAGTCCCCCAGGGCCCAACCTGAGGCCCCTGGAAATAGCCTCCAAGGGCAGCTCCCAGGCCACCAAGCCTCCCGGCCCCCCGATCCTGTGCCCCCTGGAACCCGCCCAGGGAGATGGAATTGGCAGCTCAGGCAGCTCCCGCCAATGCCCTTGGGGTTCACACTGTCTGGGCAGTGTGATGTCCTGGGCTGGGGGTCTGGGCCGCACGGGGGCCGCTCCAACCTGCATTTTCTAGCCACGTGGACTCCCGTGCTCCAGCTCCTGGGTCTGCGTTTGGGGGCTGAGCCTGTGTGTGATGTGAGCCTGTGCACGTGTCTGCATGGGTCAGTCGCAGCTTACTGAGTGCCGGGTGCATGAGTGGGTCTGTGCACAGGCCGCCAGCGTGTCTGTGAGGGGCAGGTGATGGTGCCTCCCCGTGTCTACACACCACGCACCCAGTGGGGTCAACACCGTGGTCTGCCCGGGAGCCAGCACTGGTCACTTCCACAAACCCAAGCTGGGACTGGGGAGAGAACTGGGCCTTTGGCTCTTGACCCTGGGAGGGAGTCCAGGGGACCCGGACAAGAGACACGCTGGGCTCGGGTTCCCCGCCTAGAGCCTCCAAGTCTTCTCCCCACCTTCCTGTGCTGTTTTCTCTCTTGAGACGCCAGGGACACGTGTCACACTGCACAGAGAACGTGAGCCCTCCACCGTCTGCACATGTTTGCCTGGTGCACAAACACGTGTGCACGCCAGGACCTGAGGCCCACGGCCACGTGTCTGCCTGGTGCACAAATGCATGTGCACGCTGGTGCCTGAGGCCCACAGCCAGAGGCTCCTCGGTCTGGCCGACCAGCATCCCTTAGAGTGGACGCTCTGCAGGGAGGAGGGGCTGGCCTGGTGGAGCCCGGAGCCCTGAGTCACGTGAGGACCCGGGGAAGGCATCTGTGGATGGCGTGCAGCTTCTCCCACAGCGTGGCGAAGGAGGGCCGTTCCTCGGGGCTGCTTCTCCAGCACTCCAGCATGAGCACGTAGACCTCTGCCGGGCAGGCAGCCGGGCGCGGCAGCCGGTACCCTCGCATGATCTGCTGCAGCGTCTCGTGGTTGGTCATGCCTGGGAGGCGTGGGGCAAGAGCTGCCTTGATTCTGCCTGGGGGTCCCAATGGAGGCCTCCCATAGCCCCCGTGTCACCTGCCTGCCCTTGGCCAGACCCTCCAATCCCCTGCTAACAGCGTCCAGGCCCGGGGCCAGTAACTCCTGGGCAGAGCCTGCCTCCTCCCCGCGGCTGCCTGGGAATGCACCTTCGTAGGGACACTGGCCATAGGTGAAAACCTCATACAGCAGGACACCGAAGGACCAGACGTCCGACTTCTGGGAGAAGACACGATAACTGGCCGCCTCAGGTGCTGTCCACTTCACCGGGATCTTGGAGCCGCTGCTCGGGGAGTAGATGTCGTCCTGGGGGCAGGGAAGGCCCCTGGTAGGACAGGTGGACTGGGGCCCCCCTCACACACCCCCTCGAGCAGTCAGGGGTCCAGAGCCTCCGCTGACCTTGAGCAGCCGGGCCAGGCCAAAGTCAGCCACCTTGCAAGCCAGGCCATCGTCCACAAGCACGTTCCTGGCGGCCAAGTCCCGATGCACAATGCGCTGCCCCTCCAGGTAGTTCATGCCCTCAGCCACCTGGCAGGCAAAGCCCAGGAGCGGCGGCAGACGCAGGGCCCGGCCCTCGGGGCCTGCAGGAGACAGCGCAGGGCCTTTCACGGCGCAGGGCCAACAGCCAGAGAGGCCAGCGTCCACCCACGTCACCTTTCCCCATGCCTCAGCCTCCTCATCTCTAAGACGTGATGAGGATGGCGTGGCCGGCTAAGGCTGCAGGAAGCCCCGAGTGAGACAGGGGGAGGGTGCTGTACTCACCACGGTGACCTGGCAGCCAGCCCAGGCCCCTAATAAAGACCGGGGCAGAGAAGAGCCAGAGGCTGGGCTGGGTCCACATCCCATCAGACCAAGGCTGATGACCCAGATGGGACCGCACTCCCCCAGCCCCAGCCCCGGAACCACAAGGCTCTGGCCTGGCCCAGACCTGGCCCCAGCCCTCTGTTGGCTGGAGACCAGACAGGGATGGGATCTGGAGCCGGGGCCACCTGCTCCCGGTAGAGAGGCCCAGTTCACCTCGGGACCCCGGCAGGTTCAGCTCTGCCCGGAAGGGAAGGGGCGGCCGCAGGCGCGGCCATGTGGCAGCAGGGAGGGACTCACTGCCCAGGAAGACCTGCAGGTTTCCCTTGCGCATGAGCTCCGTGACGATATACACAGGCTCCCCGCCCGAGCACACTGCGTGCAGCCGGATGAGCCGCTCGTGCCGCAGGCCCTTCAGCGTCTGGATCTCCTTGGCGAGGTCAGCGAGCTTCATGTCGGCTGCGAGACAGGGTATGGCTCCAGGATTGGCCCACGCCACGGACATCACTGCCCCAGGGCTTGAGGGTTGGACAGCGGGTGTGGGGCCCGGCCATGGCGCAGGATCTCGGGGCCTCACCTGACTTGATGACCTTGATCGCCACGGGCAGGGAGCCCAGCCACAGGCCTTCCCACACCTCCCCAAAGTAGCCTTCACCCAGCTTCCTCCCAAGGGCAAATTCGGAGTGTGGTCGCTCCCACGCATCCTGCCGCGGGGCCTTCTGAAAAGCAGGGAGCTCAGTGCCCTGCCCGCTCCCCCCAGGAAGTGTGGGCAGGGAGGCTGGTCAGCATGGGCCCCTGTGCTCTGTCCCAGGCAGAGCCCCCACACCAGGCCTCCAGCGGGCACCCCCGTCCCCAGCACACACTCACCCCACCCTGGCCGGGACAAAGGGGAGTGGGTGCTGGACTTGGAGGCCTGGCCCAGCCCTGCGGGATCTCATTGCTCTGGGGGCCTAAGTGGCACCTTTGCCCCAGCCGGATATCCGTCTACACATGCTCATTACTGCTGCTGGCCGGGCTGTCATTATGAGACCAGAGAAACCAGATTGCTGCCCTGGCCCTCAGCAGGGTGGTTCACATCGGGGACAGTCCCCGGGATCCAGCAGCTCCAGCCCAGGTGCAGCATCTTGTGATCCGCGTCTCCTCCCACAGCTTCCACCCTTGGGGCCTGGGGCAGCCTTGAGTGCCTTCCCCAAACTGGCCCCACCCTCCTGGCTGCTCCCTGCAGAGCCGGGCACTGCTATAGCTCTCCTCTCCCGACTCCCAGACCCCCAGGAATCCCAACAGCCCTCGGAGACACCAGCAAAGAGCAGCATGTGCAGGGGCCGCTGGGATGCCCCATGTTCCCAGGCCTGGGCAGGGGCTTTGAGACGGGGTGGGGAGGAGCACCTAGAACAGGGCCAGGCCTCAGGCCAGTGTGGGGCAGCTTGGCAGGCATAGGCCCACCTGACGCACGCAGGGCTGCAGCAGGGGGTTCTGGATCAGCTTCCAGTTGGCCTTGTAGTAGGTGAGCAGCTCCTCCAGGCCAGGAAAGAGCCGTCCCTTCTGCAGGTAGAGGCTGCCATCGGCTGCCATGGAGACCCGGTAGTGGCAGACCTTGGCCTGGGCCCGGACTAGGAAGGGTTCAGAGATGGAGACTCCTGCCTCGGCTGCCAGCTGCCCCGACCCTCTCACCCCAGAGGATGCTGGCCACAACCCACCTAAGGGGTCTGGCTCAGACCTAGCTGTGTGGAGGAGGCAGTGTGGGCAGCCATAGGCTGGGGCGGGGCAGCGAGAGGGGTCCAGGTTGGAGCTTTTCTGCTGACAGTGTGTGCAGAGTAGGCACTTAATAAATACTTGTAGAATGAATGAGTCCATGATTCAGTGAATGAATGAAGGAATAAGGAAGGAAAGAAGGAAAAAGTGAATGAGTGAATGAATAAGCAAATGAATGAAAGAATAAGCCAGTGAACAAATCAGTGAATAAATGAGTGAATGAGTGAATGAATGAATGAGTGAATTAGTGAGTGAGGAGTGAATGAACAAGCAAATGAGTGGATGAATGAGTGAATTAATGAGTGAGTGAGGAGTGAATGAACGATGAATGAATGAGTGAATGAGTGAGTGAATTAGTGAGTGAGGAATGAATGAACAAGTGAATGAGTGATGTTACAAATGAGTGAGTGGATGAATGACGGATGAATGAATGAATGAATGGGTAAGTGAGCAAATGCAGGAGGTGACCGGCATATCTGCTGTTGGGCCCTCAGTGGCGCGGGGTGTGATTCAGGACCCGGCACTGCCTAGAGACCAACTGCCCCAAGGTCAAGAGCACTGGCCTGGTGGGGGACAGAGGCAGGAGGGGCCGCCCCAGGTACCTGACAGTGAGTAGCCCCCGAGGCTGCTCTCGCTGGGCCGGATGAGGAAGGCTCCCGGTGCGTTGGGTGGGGAGAGGAGCAGCTGCTGTGCCTGGGTCCGGCTGACTCCACTGAAGTACCAGCTGAAAACGCAGGTGCGGCGTCACCTTGCAGGCCCCTCAGCCAGTGGCCCCACATGCTCTCCTCCATGCTGGTGGCAGGGCTGAGCCCAGCGGTCCCACTGCCTCTCAGGGAGAAGGTCCACCCTGTGGCAGGGCTGGAGTCCCAGCTCAAGGTCTGCACTGCCTCAGCCCCCATCCTCCTGCTCAGCCCTGAGCGTCCTCACCTTGGCCGTGGGCTCTCTGTTAGCCCTGCTGGGCATGACCTCCAGTTTCCTGTTCATAGTGACCGCCAGCTCCAGCCACAGGTTAACAGTCAGCCCTGGCCATAGGCCACAGGCCTCCAAACTCGGCTTCGCTGAGCCCCTGCGCGGACACGGAGCCGACGGCCTGATGAGCTGCCCGGAAGCACTGTTGGGCTGTTGGTGTGGTCGTACAGGGCCACAGGCGCCACCTGGCTAGGCACAGCCCACCTGCCTCAGGCAGTTGGTTAGTGGGGATGGCCCATGCAGAGCTCTGTCCTGAGGAGGCGGCCTAAGCCAGGCTGGGCAGGAGATCAGGAGGGGCAGCCAATGGGCGGCTGCAGGGGGGTTGCTGGGTGAACATTCAAAGCATCCTGCACCCTGTTCTGAAGAGTTGTGCCCAGTACAGGTTGGCCCCAAGCCCACTGGCCTCTGTCCACACAGACCCCCCCCTCCGAAAAGCCAGGTGGAGGTGAGACCACTCTGAACATGGTGGCACGGTGGCCGGGAGCTCCCAGGCACCCACTCCTCAGATGTCCAAACACGAGGAGCCCACACCGGGTGTCAGGAGAGGGGCCTGCTGGGGCTCCCCTGTCCAGGTGGGTCACCCACCAGGTCACATCTACTCACTCCAGAGGCATGCTTGGAAGGAAGATAGAAATGCTCCCAGCCCCACCTCGACTACATATCTCTGCTTCCGAAGGCCAAGGCAGGGACTCCACACCTGACTCAGCTTCCCACCCTGGAGCTTCCTGGGACCCAGGGAGGGATACCTGCCACTCCCCCGCCCCAGGGCACACCCTGTAAGCACCAGAAGGAGGAAGCAGAGTGAGCCGGGTGTCAGGGTGGGGCTGAAACCACCCGAGGAGTGGGACTAGGAGAGGACCCAAGGCGGGCCTCAGAGTCAACACAAGATTCGGGGCTGGGGTACAGCCGTGCCATCCTGGGCAGACGTGGCTGCTGGAACTGGGCAAGATGGAGGACAGTCTGGCACCCCTGCCCCGGGGACCTGGGGGGCAATGGGGGCAGCAGGAACAGAAACCGGCATGGCCAGGGCCATGGGGCTGGGCTGAGGTTGAAAGGAATGAAGATGGAGAAGAAGAGCTGTGGGACCAGGGACTGGGAGGCGGCGGCCTGAGACGCTGGCTCCATGGATGCTCTGTCAGCCAGGGGCCCTGCCTTCTGGGGTCTGCTGGCAGGGAGACGCAACCCTCTCACGTGTGAAGGGACTCAGGCCCCTCCTGGCACTGCGGAGTGTGGGCATGAGACACAGGCGTTTCCCCGACACACCGCCAGCCCCTCTGACACCCATATCAGGGCTTGGAGGTCGGAGGTGGGCCCCTGTGTGGTTGCTGAGATGCAGGGGATGTGACTGAGGTCTCTCCCTGGGGCGTGGGGCCAGGTGTCTGGAGCTAATGACACCTGAGTGTGGTTAGTCTTTTAATCTCCAGCCTAGGCAAATAGTCATTAGCTTTGCCTATGGACAGCACTGCTCTACCCCAAGCCCTGCCCTCCAGGAACTGCTGAAGGGACCTGCCGTCCACACCTGCGGTGGCTGTGAACCCGTTCCCATCACAATGGCTGCCCCCCAACCACTGCTCAGGGCAAGCGAGGCAGGTGTGCGGTGAGGGTCTGGGGCCTCTCAGAAGACACCTTCCCATGACTCTGGCTTCACCCACCCCATGCAACCCTCAGGACGATGTGTGAGTGCCAAGGGTCCCCCAGGAGGCTGGAAGTGGCCCTGAGCAAGGCTGACCCGGAGGTCTCCAGGGCTCAGGCCTGGCCCAGCTGGACACAGGACCAAGGAAGCTGCTCAGAGCAGCTGCACTGGGCATCTGGACTAGGTGCCTCTGCAGCCCCTGCTCACCTGCCCTCACCCAGAGCTCCTGGAGCATGAGCCCCTATGTCATCTGGTGCCTCCCAGCCCCCAGCCCCTGCCCTCCAAGGAGTGGCCACTCCATGAACACTCCATGAACACTGGACTCCCTGTGTGAGGGCGGGAGGGCCTGGCCAGCCAGGCAGGGTCCTGGAGGAACTGCCCGCTGGGTGCTGGGCTGGTGCAGCTGGTGTCCCCTGGACCTGACCAGGCCTGTGGAGCCTCCTCTCCCTCTTGGCAGCGCACAGCAGACTCTGCTGTTCTCCTACCCTACCTGCCGGCCTGGGGCTCATCAACTGCCCCTGAATGAATGCAGGGATGAACGAATGAATGAACAGATAGCCACGGACATGCGATTTCAAACTCAAACTCCTGCCGTTTTCCAGACTCCCCAGACTAGGGCGAGGCAGGCTCTGACTCCAGGTCGAGGTACTCACGGTTGGTCTGAGAGCGTCTCGGGAGAAGCCTTGGCCACATGAGTGATGGGCACAAGCCCGGCGCTGGGCTGGCCCGAGAGCCTTCGCGCGAAGATGTAGCCGCCCCCCTCCTCCAGGGCGCAGAGCCTGTCCCCGCGGCGGACACTCAGCTCCTCCCCGCGCCGCGCCGCGAAGTCGTAGAGCGCAAGGAAGAGCTGCGGCAAGGGGCTGCAGGGCTCCGCGGGGAGCGCGGGCACTGGGTCGGCGCCGGGGTCCGTGGACCCGGGGGTGCCGTGGTCCGGCTCGCCGCCCGCAGGCCAGATCTTGTCCCAGAAGAAGGACAGGAAGGCCAGCCGCCTCCTGAGGAAGGGCTCCATCCCCCCGGGTCACCGCGCTGGGCCGGGGGCCATGGGAGCCCACGAGCGCGGAGGAGGAACTGGCGGGGCCGGTGGGACCCGGTGTCCAGCGCTCCCTGCACCGGCCGTGGGGCGACAGGGGACCCCGGCCCTGTGGTCACTCAGAGGTCCCCTGGATCCAGGAGGCACACCGTTCCCACCGGCGTCCGGGCTGGCGTTCGGGCTGGGTGGGGCGCAGGGCGGACCCCCTGCCTCAGACACACCGACAGCCCCTCCTATTCGATCTCCTTGGCTTCTGGAGTGCACAGTCCCCTCCCCCGACCGGAGGGCAGAGGGCAGCTTCGGCTGGGGCGCGGGCGGGGGCGGGGGCTGGCTCCAGGAGGGGCCTAGGAGGGTGGGGTGGGCGGGGCCAGCCTCTTTCCTGCCCTCTGCAAGGCCCAGGTAGGCGGAGTGGCTCTGCCCACCCAAGCCCGGCCCACGCCCAAGGGCACCACAGTCCATCAGCCACCATGCCCGCGGAGAAGTGGGGGGTCCACGGAAGGGTGTTGCTGTTCAGTACTTGCAGTGGTTGCCAAGCCTGAGCTGCCCTTAGGTGAAAAGTGCTTACTTAAATGTTGGCCAGATATTTTAACATCATTAACCCCGCACCAGGCGCTGAGCCTCCGGCCTCTACAATGAAGGCCAACGACAGGCGAGTGAGGGGGCTGTCAGCACCCCAGCTTTCATGCAGTAAAACGAGATGCTGATTGCGGGGAGCTCGGCCGCAGGCCAGGCTGGGGTGGGGTCCTGAGTGGGGGTGGGGTGGGGGCCCATCTGCAGTCTCTTGATCCTCTCGCAGGCCTCCCCCCCAGCAGCCCCTGCAGCACCTGGGTGGCCTTCATGGAGCCTCACACCCCTTCCCCACATCTCACACACATCAATGCCCACACTTCATGCGTGGGTTGAACACATCCCTCCAACAGGCATGACCAGTGTCCAGCCAATGACAAGACCCTCTCGCACCTGCCTGTCCTGGAGCCACAGATGGGCTTCTCGGCAGTCTCACGTCTGGGGACTGGTGTGTGCACTGTGGGGTGGCAGTGACACCCGTGGCCTGGCTCTCAGGGCACCCCAGCGGCCAAGCTGTGTCCGAGCTGACGGCCTGGAGCCAGCAGGAGCCCTGGGAGGCTGGACATTGCCAGGCTAAAGGCAGGCTCTGCCCCAGAGAGGTGTCCTGCTGGGAGCGGGGGAGGGTGTTCAGAAATGTGGATAATTGTAAATACTAAATTGGGGGTGGCCTTTGAGGGGCCCCAGCATCTTCTCCTCCCTTCCCCGGCGCCGTCTCCTCCCCTCCCCGGGCGCCTTCTCCTCCCATCACACATGCAGGTGGGGTTTTTGCCCACCAGTTTCTTTTCTCTTTTTTTTGAGATGGAGTCTCTCTCTGTTGCCCAGGCTGGAGTGCAGTGGCGCGATCTCGGCTTACTGCAAGCTCCGCCTCCCGGGTTCACACCATTCTCCTGCCTCAGCCTCCCGAGTAGCTGGAACTACAGGTGCCCGCCACCACGCCCGGCTAGTTTTTTGTATTTTTTAGTAGAGACGGGGTTTCACCGTGTTAGCCAGGATGGTCTCGATCTCCTGACCTTGTGATCTGCCCGTCTTGGCCTCCCAAAGTGCTGGGATTACAGGCTTGAGCCACCGTGCCCGGCCCAGTTTCTTTTCTTTTACGTTTTTTTTTTTTTGAAACAGGGTCTCACTCTGTCGCCCAGGCTGGAGTGCAGTGGCACCATCACGCCTCACTGCAGCCTCCATCTCCTGGGCTCAAGCTATCCTCCTGCCGGACTACAGGTGTGAGCCACCATGCCCAGATAAATTTTTTATTATTTGTAGAGATGGGATCTCACTATGTTGCCCAGGCTGGTTTTGAACTCTTGGCCTCAAGCGATCCTCCTGTCTCCCACAGTGCTGGGACTACAGGCGTGGCCACCAGCTCTCCTAAATCCCCCCCAGGACGTGACTCCTCCCTCCTAGAACACCAAGGCCGCAGAGCCCCAGGGAGGCCTCCTCAGGCTGTGGAAGGCTCCTGTGCTCACCACACTGGGGTCAGGTGTTCAGGGCACTGAATGCAGATTCCTTCCAGACACTCCCTGTCCCTTAGAGCCACGGGATCGTGGCATAGGACTCAGCACATTCCATGCCCAGCCGGAGCCAGAGGCAGGCCTGGCTGTCAGGGTTAGGGCCCCACTGGGCCTCTGCCCAGGCATGTCTCACCCCCACTACCCCACCGGCCCACAGATCAGCTCCCCACGTCCGCCCCATCTCCCCCTCCTTGCACCTGCTGCCCTTGCACTGCACACATGCCATGGTGAGCGCGGTCGGCAAGCAGCCAAGGCCAGCTCCATCCAGCTCCTCCCCGGTGGTCCTCAGAATCCCCGGCCCCGCAGGCCCAGCTACCCTGTCCCACTGCCCTCCAAGCTGTGCCCGCCCATCCACCCCTTCCTCACCTCACCCACCAGGTGCAACACAGCCCAGTGTAGGGCCCCTGCCAGGTGTCCGTGTCAGCAGCTCCTTCCCTCCCTGCTGTGCCCTCACCCATGACTCACCTCCTCCCTCAGCCCTAACCGGATGGGTGGCACAGAGGGGAGTGAGGAAAGGGGCCTGGGCACAGGATCACTCTGGACGGGGTCAGGAGACTGGGGCTTGGCCAGGTGAGGCGGCTCACTCCTATAATACCAGCATTTGCGGAGGCCAAGCAGGAGGATCGCTTGAGCCCAAGGGTTCAAGACCAGCCTGGGCAACATAGTGAGACTCCCATCTCTATTTTTTAAAAAAAGAAGAGGCCGGGCACGGGCACACCTGTAATCCCAGTACTTTAGGAGGCCAAGAAGGGTGCATCACCTGAGGTCAGGAGTTCAAGACCAGCCTAGGCAACTATCGTGAAACCCCGTCTCCACTAAAATACAAAAATTAGGCATGATGGTGGGCACCTGTAATCCCAGCTACTTGGGAGGCTGAGACGGAAGAATCACTTGAATCTGGGAGATGGTGGTTGCAGTGAGCTGAGATTGTGGTGCCACTACACTCCTGCCTCGGCAGCTGAGCAAGGCTCCGTGCCCCCCAAAAAAAAAGACCAGGGCTGGAATCCTGCTGTCAGACTCACTGGCCACATGACCTTGGGCACACAGTGCTGAACTTCCCTGTGCCTCAGTTTCCCCATCTGTAAGAGCACTGAGCTTACAACAGCAGTGAGGATACAGACAGGAAGATGGGGTGCACGCCCTTCCTAGTGTTTAGATGGAGGCTGGTGGCAGGAGCTCTGCCACTTCAGGCCACCCCCACCCAGGTTTATGCATCTGAAGGGTACAGCTCTGAGGGTCTCAGCAGTCAGGGTGCACTCTCTCCCCGATGACTGGCCCCACTATCCCCAGCCTTCACCATCCTCAGGGCCCAGGGAAGCTGTGTCCACCAGGGACAACAGACCCAAAGTGTTCACTGCCCATGCCCTGGTGGCCACAAACAGGGTTGAGCAAGACTAAGCACGAACTGGCCCCTGGTGCCCAGCAGTGAACAGGAGTGACCATTGGCTCTGCATGGAGAGGACTATGCTGAGCCCAAGAAGCCAGTCCCAAGGCTGCATACTGAAAGCCTGCACTGACAGGACCTTCTTGAAACGACCAGACAGAGCCGGAGAGATGAGTGGTTGCAAGGCTAGGGAGGGGTGGGAGGGAGCAGCGTGGCCATAAAGAACATGTCGGGGTCTCATGGGGGTGGCACTGTCCTGCGTCTGTATCGGTTCAAGGTCCTGGCGTGACTGTGCACTGCAGTCTTGCAAGATGCTACCACTGGGGACGCTGGGTAGAGGGTAACGGGACCTCTGTGTTTCTTCCTACAACTGCAGGTAAATCTACAATTATCTTAAAACTAAAATTTAACTTTATTATTATTATGATTTTTGAGACAGGTCTCTGTCTTACTGCACCCAGGCTGGAGTGCAGTGGCACAATCTCGGCTCACTGCAATCTCCACCTCCTGGGTTCAAGCGATTCTCCTGCCTCAGCCTCCCGAGTAGCTGGGACTACAAGCATGCGCCACCATGCCCAGCTAATTTTTGTATTGTTAGTAGAGACTGGGTCTCACTCACTATGTTGGCCAGGCTGGTCTCGAACTCCTGACCTCAGGTGATCTGCTTGCCTCAGCCTCCCAAAGTGCTGGGATTATAGGCGCGAGTCATTGCGCCCAGCCATTATTATTCTTTTTAGAGACAGGGTCTCCCTCTGTTACCAGGCTGGAGTGCAGTGGCACCATCTTGGCTCACTGCAGCCTAGTCTTCCCAGGCTCAGGTGATACTCCAGCCTCAGCCTTCCAAGTAGCTGAGACCACAGGTGCACACCACCACACCCAGCTAATTTTTCAAGTTATTTGTAGAGACAGGGGTCTCCCTATATTGCCCAGGCTGGTCTCAAACTTCTGGCCTCAAGGGATCCTCTCACTTCGGCCTCTCAAAGTTCTGGGATTATGGACCTGAGCCACCCAGCCTGGCTAAAAGTTTAACTTTAAAAAATTAGATTAGAGGCTGGGCGCAGTGGCTCATGCCTGTAATCCCAGCACTTTGGGAGGCCAAGGCGGGCGGATCATGAGGTCAGGAGATCGAGACCATTCTGCCTAACACAGTGAAACCCCGTATCTACTAAAAATACAAAAAAAAATTAGCTGGGGCCGGGCGCGGTGGCTCAAGCCTGTAATCCCAGCACTTTGGGAGGCCGAGGCGGGCGGATCACAAGGTCAGGAGATCGAGACCACAGTGAAACCCCGGCTCTACTAAAAATACAAAAAATTAGCCGGGCGCGGTGGCGGCGCCTGTAGTCCTAGCTACTCAGGAGGCTGAGGCAGGAGAATGGCGGGAACCCAGGAGGCGGAGCTTGCAGTGAGCAGAGATCGCGCCACTGCACTCCAGCCTGGGCAACAGCGTGAGACTCCGTCTCAAAAAAAAAAAAAAAAAAAAAAAAAAAAAAAAAAAAATTAGCTGGGCGTGGTTGTGGGCGCCTGTGGTCCCAGCTACTTGGGAGGCTGAGGCAGGAGAATGGCGTGAACCTGGGAGGCGGAGCTTGCAGTGAGCCAAGATCGTGCCACTCACTCCAGCCTGGGTGACAGAGCGAGACTCCGTCTCAAAAAAAAAAATTAGATTAGAAATCAGAAATTGAATGAAAGGGGATAGGGTGGAACCCAGGAGAGAGCAGACATCCAGGACCTGCCTGGCCCCAGAAGAGAAGGGGAGGCTGCTCTGCCCCCACCCTGCTTCTCTGTGAGTGGGCTGCAGGGTGGGGGGTAAGGGGTCTAACTCCTACTGCTTCCCAAGCCTGTGTGTCAGACAGCACCCCCTTCTCCAAACAGCCTGGCTTTGTCCCCTGGAGCCCTAAATAACAACAACAACAACAATAGCTGACATTTATTGAGTTCCAGCCCAGGCAGGGAGGGCAAGGCAGAAACAGCACCCAACAGGACTGGGCGCGGGGCTCACACCTGTAATCCTAAAGCATCAGAAAGACCCAGGTGGGAGGATCACTGGAGCCCGGGGGTGGAGGCTGCAGTGAGCAGGTGGAGACTGCAGCATGGTGACAGAGCAAGACGCTATCTCAAAAAAAAAACCACCCACACCCACCCACTTCCTGCCAGGCCTAACCCCTGCGGCCTCCAAGCGCCAAAGGAAAGCTCTTCCGAGGTGGGGTCGCTGGGAGGAGGGGGAAGCTCAGGTTACAGAAGAGCCTGGGAGGGGCTCAAAGACGCCCATCCTGGAAGAGGCCCCAGCACTGACCTCCGTGGGGATGGAGATGAGGAGGATGGAAAGAGTGTCTTCCTCCAGCATCTTCCTGAAGGTGAAGGAGGGGCACCTTGGGGTGTCTGAGATTGTCACCCCCGCAGAACCCCAGGTAGCTGGGGTGTGCTGTGGGGGAAGGGGAGGATCCCAGAGGCCCTGAGCCCAATGGAACGGATACAGACGGGACCAGATGGCCTCAGAGCTCCTCTGTGGGGCTCCCTGGAGCTATGAAGACCCCATTTATCCAGAGTCAGGTCGGGGCCTGAGCTTGGGCTGCCCCAGGTGGGAGACCCCTCGCCCCGTACGGAAGGAGCCCGTGGTGGGAGGAGCCTGTGGTGGGAGGGGCCGTGTGGGGTGAGCCCGTGGTGGGAGGAGCCTGCGCTGGGAGGAGCCTGTGGTGGGAGGGGCGGTTGCGGGATTGGGGGCAGCCTGAGGTGGGAGGAGTCTGAGGTGGGGGGAGCCCGTGGTGGGAGGAGCCTGTGATGGGCGGGGCCTTGCTGGGCGGAGCCACCCCCTCCTCTGCACTGGGTGGGCCGTGTGCCGGGTCACGGGGCCCTGCCTCGCTCCCAGATTCCTCCGAGGGATTCCGAGGAGTGCACTAGGACTGGGGGGTTGAGCAGGAACCCCCTCCCAGTCACCTGAGGCTCTTGCGCCCCGCCGAAAGCCGGGGGTGCGTGGGGACGGGAACCCCACTTGGAGCCCGGCTCTTGGACCAGCCACCCGAGGTGGCCCCCAAGCCGGGGACGCGGGCCCCCAGAAGTCTGGGGCTCCCCAGGAAGCGAAGCGGATGGAAGATTCCTCGGCTCAGGGTCCTGGGTCCCCACCCCCCCGGCCCTGGGCAGCAGCGTCACAAAAGCCCGTGGTCCCCAGGGCAACCCGCGGAGCGCGGAGGGAGGCTGGGCTCTGGGAAGTCCGCGCGCGGCTCCGCTTCGGAGGCAGGGCAAGTGGGCGCGGGTCTGGGGCGGCGGCGGGGGCTGGGAAAGGAGGGCTGGGGGTCTCAGGAAGGTAAGGGGCAGGCAGAGCGGCCGGGGAGGTGGGCCCGGGCCAGGGGAGCCTAGGGGAGTGTGGTGGAGGAGGTAGGGTGCGGGCACCTGGTGGTCTCAGGGAAGCGGGCCTGGGACCAGGGGTGTGAAGGAAGCAGCGAGGGGTTCGGAACCGCTTTCCAGGGCTCACGACCAGCCCCTCTGGGTTTTCCACCTGGGCAGCTGCTGGAGACTGGAAGACATCTCTGGAACAGAGGCACGATTTCCCTCCAGTGGTGAAACCCGCCCCAGCCTCCAGCCAGAGCAGGGCTTAGGCCTGGCGTCCCGGGGTCCTGCTCTCAGCTGGCACCTCACCCTAGACACACTCCCTGCTGTCCGAGGGTCCTGTTCTCACCCCGCTGCCCCAGGAAGGTCAAGGGTCGTCCGTTTGGGCGTGAGGCAAACATGGCTGCACCTACCTGTGTGGCCTTAGGGAACTCACACAACTGCTTAGCTCTCATTTGCGGTTCATCCCAGGCCCTGGTGGCTGTGACAACCTGAGATCTCCAGGGTTGCTGGGAGCCGGGGCAGCAGCCAGGGTGCGGCTTGCTCTCAAGGGAGCTGCGGCAGAGGCTGGGGCCACAGCTGCACTCAGCCGGTGCACCCACAGACAGAGGGTCAGCCTCGGCTCAGCACTGGGCTGAAACCCTGGATGAGGGCAAGAACCAAGCGTCTTAGCCTCAGGCTCCGTCTGGGAAACGGAGTGTTGCTTGTGGGGTCCGTGAGCTCACCAGGGACAGGGTCCCGGGTCCACAGGGAGGGCCCACAGCGTAGGAGGAGGGCTGCTCCTCCGGGTCCAGGCCTGGCCGCCCTCCTCCCACGCTGACTGGCCAGCTGGCCTAGCCTTTGGTGAGGCCCGTCTCTGCTCTACGACTGCGGTGAGGCGTAGAGAGTCCCCACGGAGAACCGGAGCGGGAAGATGGCCCACGAGTGTCCCTAAGGGGGGTTCTGGGCTGCTTAGGACCACGCTGTCCCCTCTCCACGGCCCTGAGGGTGCCAGCACCCCCTTTCAGTACCAGGGCTAGGAACTGGGGCCCTTGCCAGGCCACAGGTCAGGGCTGGGGTTTCTGCCCTGGCTGTTCCGGCCAGAAGTCCGCAGTCCTAGCTCTTCCCTGTCCTGTCCCGCAGGCCACCGGTTGTCAGTAGAGGTTTATGCTCCTCAGCATAAACTGTGTCCAGATCTGTAGCCTGCCCATCCGGCCCTCCAGGCAGCCTCTTCCCAGCGAGTTGTGCCCCCGAGGAAGGACAGAGGCCCAGCATGGGGGCAGTGGGCTGAATCCATCCCCCGAGCGTGCCACGGCCCAGGGGAGGCCAGCCCGCCTGGCAGTTGACACCCAGCCCTCCCCCCAGCTCCCAGATAATGAGCTCCCACATGGCAGGCCTGGGCCTAGACAAGATGAAGCTGGGCAATCCCCAGTCCTTCCTGGACCAGGAGGAGGCAGATGACCAGCAGCTGCTGGAGCCAGAGGCGTGGAGGACCTACACCGAGCGCCGCAATGCCCTGCGTGAGTTCCTGACTTCGGACCTGAGCCCGCACCTGCTCAAGCGCCACCACGCCCGCATGCAGCTGCTGCGTAAGTGCTCCTACTACATCGAGGTCCTGCCCAAGCACCTCGCCCTGGGCGACCAGAACCCGTTGGTGCTGCCCAGCGCCGTGTTCCAGCTCATCGACCCCTGGAAGTTCCAGCGCATGAAGAAGGTGGGCACAGCTCAGACCAAGATCCAGCTCCTGCTGCTCGGGGACCTGCTGGAGCAGCTGGACCATGGCCGTGCTGAGCTGGACGCCCTGCTCCAGTCGCCGGACCCACGGCCCTTCCTGGCCGACTGGGCGCTGGTGGAGCGGCGGCTGGCGGACGTGTCGGCCGTCATGGACAGCTTCCTGACCATGATGGTGCCGGGACGGCTGCACGTCAAACACCGCCTGGTGTCTGATGTCAGTGCCGCCAAGATCCCGCACATCTGGCTCATGCTGAGCACCAAGATGCCCGTCATGTTTGACAGAAAGGAGTCGGCGGCCCACCAGGACTGGGCCCGGCTTCGTTGGTTCGTCACCATCCAGCCGGCCGCCTCGGAGCAGTACGAGCTGCGCTTCAGGCTGCTGGACCCGCGGACGCAGCAGGAGTGCGCCCAGTGTGGCGTCATCCCCGTGGCTGCCTGCACCTTTGACGTCCGAAACCTGCTGCCCAACCGTTCCTACAAGTTCACCATCAAGAGGGCCGAGACCTCCACGCTGGTGTACGAGCCCTGGAGGGACAGCCTCACCCTGCAGACCAAGCCGGGGCCCCTGGAGGGGCCCACCCTCAGCCACTCTGTCCGAGAGATGATTTTCTAATATTTATCCACTAATAAAGAGGAGTGTAAATGCACATACGGAATTAAAGACACAAACCTATTTATGTTTTAAAGGCAGCAGCCACTAGTGTTTTTCCTGGCTCAAAACATGCCAAGCCCCAGGCCAGACCTCCCACGACAGCTGAACCTGGAGCAAGAAGTGCCAGCCCCTGAACCTGGGGGCCTCCTCCCATGACGAGAGCTGCTCCACAGGGCGGTCCCAGCCCCCGCCTCTCCTCGCCACACCCATCACCATGACTGAGCTCCGGCCTTCCTCACCCACCTTCCTGGCTTGGGGGCCTCCCTAAGGGGATGACACTTCTAGGCCGCAGTGCGTCCCACCACCCCAGCCCAGCCTTGAGTGCTCATTAGCACCCCCGAGGAGGCAGTGATCTCTGGCTGTGAGCAGCTCAGCTGTGCCCCTCCATGCCCCGCCCACCGTTTGTTCCTCAAGGGCCGTCCCAGCCCCGAGCTCCCTCTCTCCTCCAAGATCAGCTGCTTTTGCTAGGCGTCCAGCCTCTGCTTCCCCCCACCGCTCACCTTCAGGACCACAGCTGCCCCTTCCTCCGAGAAGCCTTCCCTGGCTGCAGGCTGGTGAGGTCCCCAAGTCCCCTTTGCTAGAGGTGCCTTCTCATCCTCTCTGCAGGCACTTCTCAAGCTATTGCAAACTACTGTCTATTTCATGACGGCCCAAGAATAGATGTGGTCTTCAAGGCAGGGCCCATCCAGCACACCAAGGAGGCCACTGTCCTGGAGACTCCATGCTGTGCCCCTCCCTCCACGGACGCCCAGAACCTCTTTTCCCACAGTGACCATAGCCCCCACGACCATCTGACCCCCGAGCTGGCTCTGGGAGACCACGGGAGCCCCTGTGGATGCAGCCACGAATGGGCCAGGAGCGGAGGGACCCCAGCTCACAGCGGCCAGGGGGTCCTGGGGAGCAGCTTCAAAAGTGGGACCAACAGGACAGTCAGGGCTGGTGGCCTCAGGGACTTTGGACTTGGCCAGTCTGGTGACACCAGAGCAGCTCCGGAGCTGTGGCCTGTCCTCACCACACCAGGCACCGGCTCTCCCCTCCTGACACAGGCAGCCCAAGCCACCAGCCCTGCAGGGGGGGTTGCCGCCCTCCCCACGCCCCTGCACCCAGCACTCTGCAGTGGGCCCTCGACGGCCTCCACGGCCGCGTCCCCAGCACAGTAGCCATCCACTTTTGCCCCCCAGCCGACCTCAAAACACCCAGGAGTGAGAAGAGCTTTCAGAGTGGTTTTATCATTAAATTAATATCTAATCACATAATTCAATGATATAAAAATTGGAATGTAGAAGGTGGGGCAAGCCCCTCCCTCAGGACTGGAGGCAGCAGGAGGGGCAGAGCTGCCCTGAGGCGGCAGCGCTCGAGAAACAGATGCAGCTGAGCAGGCTGTCCCGGAACGGAACGCGGAGTCCAGGGTGGAAGCATCGCCCCGGCCCCCCCGAGCCCACCGCGCAGCCCGTGGGAAGACTGCAGGCTTTTCACATTTCAGAGGGCAGGGTGGGGCGGGGTGGCCCTGGCTTTGGGCTGCCGTCAGCAGCCCCTGAAGGACACAGGTGGTGGTGGTGGGAAAAAGGCCCCTCTGCCAGGGGGCCTCCTTGTCCTGAGCTTAGGCTGAGGTCTCTGTTCCAGTAACAGATGCTGGTTTTTTTTTTTTTTTTTTTTTGAGACAGGGTCTTGCTCTGTCACCCAGGCTGGAGGGCAGTGGTGCGATCAGAGCTCGCTGCAACCTCTGCCTCCTGGATTCAAGCGATTCTCATGCCTCAGCCTCCCAAGTAGCTGGGATTACAGGTGCACGCCACCACGCCCAGCTAATTTTGTATTTTTAGTGGAGACAGGGTTTCACCATGTTGGCCAGGCTGGTCTCGAACTCCTGACCTCAGGTTATCCCCCCGCCTTGCCTTCCCAAAGTGCTGGATTACGGGCATGAGCTACCACGCCCGGCAGGATGCTGGCTTTGAGTTCATTTAAATACAGAATAAACCTGAACTCCACAGACGCCATCCAGAGTAATCACAGGTGGCATCGAAAGGTCAAAGGGCAGCCTCCATAGGGTTTCCTTCCTGGTTCTGAGACTTCCCAGGGACAGCAGAACTACCGTGCGCTGGTCCCAAAGAAGCTCCTTTTGGCCACCCTGAGAGGTGTCCTTGTCCCCAGATGCCCAGGAGAAGCAGGGGTGTGGGGACCGGCCCTCGCCATTCCTCCTCCTCCAATCTGCCCACTTCCCGCCCCAGGGAGAGCCCGAGGCCAGGAGGCAGGCTGGCCCAGGCAGGCTGATGGTGGAGGGCGGTGGGGAGGTTGGGGGGCCCTGGACTTGCCCTCCCAGTCCTGGCAGCTTGCGGGTGGGGAGGGCTCTTCAGGAAGGCATAGTTGGCCTCCTGCAGACGCGCACCTGGCCGGCAGGCACGAGGCTCTGCTGAGCCTCACAGAAGTCCAGGAGGCTACGCCAGAGGGGGCAGCAGCGCAGGAGAAGGTGGTCTCCTATGAGGGTGGGAGTCAGGCGGGAGTCAGTCAGGGTCAGGTGAGAGATGTCAGGGTCAGGTGGGAGGGATCAGGGTCAGGTGGGAGGGGTCAGGGTCAGGTGGGAGGAGTCAGAGTCCAGTGGGAGGGGTCAGGGTCAGGTGGGAGGAGTCAGGGTCAGGCCGGAGGAGTCAGGGTCAGGCCGGAGGGATCAGGGTCAGGTGAGAGATGTCAGGGTCAGGTGGGAGGGGTCAGGGTCAGGTGGGAGGAGTCAGAGTCCAGTGGGAGGGGTCAGGGTCAGGTGGGAGGAGTCAGGGTCAGGCCGGAGGAGTCAGGGTCAGGCCGGAGGGATCAGGGTCAGGTGAGAGATGTCAGGGTCAGGTGGGAGGGATCAGGGTCAGGTGGGAGGGATCAGGGTCAGGTGGGAGGGATCAGGGTCAGGTGGGAGGGATCAGGGTCGGGAGGGATCAGGGTCAGGTGGGAGGGATCAGGGTCAGTTGGGAGGAGTCAGGGTCAGGTGAGAGATGTCAGGGTCAGGCGGGAGGGATCAGGGTCAGGTGGGAGGGATCAGGGTCAGGCGGGAGGAGTCAGAGTCAGGCGGGAGGAGTCAGAGTCAGGCGGGAGGGGTCAGGGTCAGGCGGGAGGAGGCAGGGTCAGGCGGGAGGAGGCAGGGTCAGGCGGGAGGAGGCAGGGTCAGGCGGGAGTCAGGCGGAGTCGGGCGGCTCTCCAGCCCAGCCCTGGCCCCACCTGTGTTCCCACCAGGAAGAGCCCAGCCCTGCCCTCACCGATCAGGCAGAGCCCCTCCTGGGCCCGCGTGACAGCCACGTTCACTTGGTTGGGGTCCACAACGAAGCCCAGAAACTTCTTGAGCCAGCTCTTGGTGGGCCGCTGGTCCAGGTCACTCTTGGCACAGGTGCGGACGGTGCTCACCAGCACATAGCGCCACTCGCTCCCTGCAAGATGGAAGGTGAGGCCCTGCGGCCACTTCGCCCACCCTCCCGGCCCCACCCATGAGCCCCCAGCCTCACCCTGGCTCTTGGTGATGGAGGACACGGCCACCCCAGTGATGCCCTCTCGCCGAAGGGCCTTGCTGATCTCAGAGGCCTGCGCGTTGTAGGGCGTGAGGACGGCGACGTCCTGGGGCTCTATGGTCCTCCCCAGGGTCAGCTGCTTGGTGATACGGACCTGAGGGGCCGAGGGGGCAGGTGGAGCGGACCCTGGTGCCTCTCCTGCCCTCCTCCAGGAGGCCCTCCCTGACCTCCAGGCACCAGACACTCACCACCTCAGCCACCTCCTCCAGGTTGGCCTTGGAGTTCTCATTCCCTTCATCCGTGGACACCAGCAGGCTCCGCTCGTGGCCCTGCACGTGGCCAAAGATGACAGGGCAGCTCTCCTTGCCAGCGTGGCCCAGGACACTGGGCAGCCTCTTCAGGTCCTGCCACGTCTTCAGCCTGCTCTTGTAGAATGCCACTGAGGGGAAGGCACAGATGCCCTCGTGCTGCAGGCAAGGATGTGAACTGGTCAGAGGTGCCGGAGCTGCCACCTGGGGCTGTGGCCGCCCAGGGGCTGCAGGTGGGCTGGGGGCTGAGCGGGGCGGGCTCACCATGCGGTACTGAGTGTCCAGCATGTGTGCGTCCTCGTGGTACCGCTCAAACAGAGACCGGTCCAGACCCAGGTTTTGCAGCCACTCGTTCTTGACCACAGGCCGCAGCTGCTTGTGGTCTCCAAGAAGAACCACCTAGAGGAACAGGCAGGCCTGGCCCTGACACTGCTAGACCCAGAAGGACCCCAGCCCCACACAACGCCCACGTCTGCACACACAGGGTGCCTCAGGTGCGAGACTGTGCCAGGGACGCCTGCCCGTGCTACCCACACACCCCGCCCCACCAACCTTCTCGGCCTGTGGGAACCGCACCAGGGGGATGAGGGTTTCAGGTTCTGTGGCCATGCCTGCCTCATCAACAAGGATCTGCCTCACATCCAGGGTTTTGAGGCTGGCGGAGGCTGCACAGGAGCAGGTGCAGAGGATGACCTCGTGCCGGTCCAGCTCGAACTTCCGAGCCTCCCACAAGACCTTCTTGTACCTGACAGGGACACTGCCTGTCACCCCAGGGCCCCCACGCTGCAGGCAGCTCCACCCCCGGGCCCCTGCCACTTACAAGACCAGGTCCTCCCTGGAGAAAGGCTCCCCGCTCTGCAGCCGGGTGTCAAAGGCCTTGATTTCCGACGAGTACGGGTTGGGGGCCTGCCGGATCCGATGGTGCAGGGTGATGCTCCTGGCGGGCAGAACACAGTGAGCCCTGTCCACGCAGGCCCATCCCGGGGGCAGAGTTCAGTGAGACCCACCTACACAGGGCTGGCGGGACAGCTCGGCCCCACCCGGCCCAAGCCCCAAAGACAGCGGGCACACCTGAGGCTCTGGTTCGGCCTCCCCTCCCGGGGGTTCCTCCTGAGCAGCTTCCTGCTGCCCGGGCGCGGCACTGGGAACTCGCTGGCCTCGGCCTGCTCGCTGTACACCCGGAGGGGCCTCAGCTCCATCCTTCTCAGGAGCAGTTCTGAGGGCAGTGGGGGGACGTGAGTCTAGCCCCACGTGCCAGCACCCCAGAGACCCCCACCGCCGACCCCGGCACACCTGCCAGGACATCCACCGACTTGTTGGAGGGGCCGCAGTACAAGATGCAGGGACCCCCCAGCTGCGTCTCCCCATGGGGGGAGCCTCCGGGCTGCACCTGCTCCTGGTTTGATTTATGAAACCAGAATATGATGTGGAGGCCCACAATCGTCTTCCCTGTACCTGCAGCCGGAGAACAGGAGATTGTGGCCCAGCCCCGGGGTCCCTGTGGCCCAAGGCAGCCCAAGGCAACTCCCCCTGCGTGGGCCCTACCTGGCGGGCCCTGGATGACTGTGAGAGGCTTCTCCAGAGCCTCCCTGACCGCCCTGTTCTGGCTGGGGTTCAGCTTGTGGCGGCTTCCGGGGATGTCATAGGTCTGCCGCTCCAGGAACCTGCTGGGGATCACTGAGAGCCGGGCGGCCTCCCTGAGTACGCACGCAGGGTGGGGTTGGGGGTCAGAGGGGAAGCTGGAGGGGTGGAGCAGACCTACCTCTGCAGAGGGGCTGCGGGACAGGCCGGCCCAGTGCGATGCTGGTGACCAGCGGGGACGCCTCCTCTAGCCCACGCACGGCTTCCTCCTTGCGGCTGGGGGTGAAGGCAGACACTGGAAAACCAACAGGACTCCCAGGAAAGGGACTGCTGCCCCACGAGGCACCCCCCTCCCAGAAGGGAGGAGCCAGGGGTGGTCCCCCAGCCCAGCCTCCGTTGGTGGAAGCCACTCACAGATCAGGAAGCTGCTTGGGCAGCAGCTCAACGGTGAACAGGGTGCCCGGCCTCAGCACCTCTTCTGGAACCTTCTCCATGCCCATGTGGTGGATGAAGAGGTGCACCTGTCTGGGAGCCTCCTGCCGGTCTGCCCGGCGCTCCTGGTCCCAGTCCTCCGTCTGCCCATGCGCCACCCAGGTGTATGTGCCGGGGTCGACACTCAGGCCAGGGCGAAGGCTGCTGGGCCCGGGGTGTGGGCTGGCCGTGGGAGCCGGCAGCCCCTCGAGCCGGATGCAGAGGTAGCAGCAACTGAGGTTGATGTCGACACAGTTCTCCTCGAGGAAGGCGGCCTCCAGGCGGAAGGCGCCCTGCAGCTGCCCCTGCGGCATCCGTGACACATCCCAGGAAACACTCAGGTGCTGAAGTGTGACAGCGTCATTCTCGGCAACTGCACCAGTGGCCGACTCCAGAGCGCAGAATGGCTCCCACACACAGGCGTACTCATCCACGTCGCGATAGCGGTCCCGCGGGGCCTGGTACACGTGGCCCAGGAAGCAGTCTCCAGGCCGCTCCACGTGCTCCAGGCAGAGGCTGAAGCCGGGTGCCACAGTCCAGAGCTGAGGGTTCGGTACCAGGAAGCCGTGCTGCAGGCTGGCGCCGAGCTGCACCTGCAGGGTGTCCCCACTGCCCAGCTCCCGGGCCACCTCCAGGAAATGGCCACAGCGGCTCCGCTGCACCTGCACCAGCCCCCGCTGTGGGGACGCCTCACCCTTGTCCTGGATGAGAGCAGCCGCCTCCGGCCAGCGCTGCAGCTCCACCAGCACCAGCAGCTGCTTCCACAGAGCCGTCTCCACGGCCCAGGTGTGTGGGTCCAGCACAGTGCCAGGCAGTGGCAAGGGCGGGCCGGATCCCTGCACTGAGTAGACACGGCGCCGCCACAGGAGCTGCATGCCCGGCCGGCCTGCCAGGGCGCGGGGGTGCTCGGCCAGCTGCAGGGAGCTGTAGGGGACGGGGCAGGGGTCGGGCAGCGTCTCCCGGTTGCTGGGGAATTGCAGCCGGAAGCAGCGGGAGCCTGCCTCCACATCCACCACGAAGCCCAGCTTGTCCAGAGGCTGGGCCTTGAGCTGCACGGCCAGGTGCAGGCTCCGGGCCCGCCGCTGATAGCTCTGGGCAAGTGCATGCTGGAGACTGAAGCCCTGGCAGAGCCCATCAATGTCCCTGGCAGAGTAGGCGGAGCCCCCATGGCCCAGTGCCAGCAGGATCTGCCGCTGCAACACCACGTCCAGGTACCTGCGGATGGGCGAGGTGGCCCATGTGTACCATTCCACCTGCAGCGAGTAGTGACCACCCTGCTGCCGGTGGCCCCAGGTGCAGCGGCCGAACGCCGAGCGCTCCAAGGCCTTGCGGAGGTCGCGGCCTGCAGGAGCCAGGAACGGGTGCATGTCGTCCGTGGTGACTAAATCCACCATCTGCTCATAGTCCTGAGTGCGGGCGGCGAACTGGACCTGCTTCCAGAGGGAGGCCAGGAGGTGCAGCTGTGTGTTGGGGGCGCTGCCCCCACTGCCACGCAGGTGGTGGCTGAGGTGCAGTGACAGGGGCACCCGCTCCCCATGCTTCTCACACAGGGCCTTGAGCTGCTGGCTGTGGGGTGCTGGCTGCCACCGCAGAGGCGTGACCGTCCGTGTGCGTTCGCTGCCCACAAGGAACTCTGCCACGAGCCTGTTAAACTGAATCATGTACTCCTTCACCATGATGTGGGCCGCGCGGAAGCCCAGGGTGCTGTCCTCGTCCGGCTGCTCGTAGAAGCAGTCGGACTGCAGGCGGTGCCGGCGCAGCAGCCGAGAGAAGTAGCACGCGGCCACGACACAGGCGTCCACAGAGTCCAGGTGGGCTGGCAGCTCACGGCCGGCACCCGGGTGCTGCCTGATCACCTGCTCTGCCTCCTCGTAGGACAGCTGGCGGTCAGAGCGGACCACGGAGGGTGCAAAGTGCAGGCTCTTCAGCTGGCCACTGGCTTTCTCCATGGTGAGGAACAGGGAGATGGCCAGGCGGTCCCGGCCCGGCAGGAGGCTGAGGATGTCCTGGCAGAGGCTGGCAGGCAGCATGGGCACTGGTTCCTGGCCAGGGGCATAGAACGCAGCACCCTGCCTTCGGGCCTCCACGTCCAGCACCCCGTCCCTGGGCACGAAGCTGGCAACATCAGTGATGTGCACAGCCACCTCGCACCGGGGACCCAGGTCTCGGACACTGAGGGCATCATCGAGGTTGCAGGCGCCCTGGGGGTCCACAGTGAAGGTCAGGAAGGCGCGGCAGTCCTCTCGGCGGCCGGCAACCCGGCCAAGCTCCGTTTGGTATTTCTGCAGTGCCTTGGTGATGGCAGCCAAGTCCGACGGGGGCACCCTCAAGCTGTACTCCAGGCCAAGGATGCGGAGGCCCTGCTCCCAGGTGCTGGCCTCAGGCAGCACCTCCCGGACGATGCCCAGCGGGTAGTAGAAGCCTGGCCGCCACAGGACAATGTGGACCCAGAAGAGCCGGCTGTGCCGCGCCTCCGCCGTGAGCCTCTCAAACCCCACACGCTGCAGCCGGCCCTTCCGGAGGCCGTAGACGGGGACCCGCGATGGGTCCTTCAGCTCGGCCACAAAGATCTTGGTCACGGAGCCATTGATGGGGACCATGATGCGCGGGTCCCACCTGTCCATGCGGCACACAAACGCCAGCTCCTGCCGCCGCCTCTTCAGCACGCCCAGCACGCGGCCCCGAAGCCGCCCCTCGGGGGCCCTGTCTCCCGAAAGGAGCTGCACCAGCACCTCATCCCCGGTGAAGGCCATCCCACAGTCCAGGCGGCCCCTGACCGGGATGGGGCCCGAGGAGGCGTCGTCCAGCGGGATGGCGGACGCCCGCTCAAAGGTCTCCTGCACGAAGGTGCAGTGACGGTACCGCCCTGGCTCCGCACGCAGCAGCTTCCGCAGCGCAGCCGGGGGCAGGTTCTCGTACAGCCGGGCCTGCCGCGGGGACTCTGGCCTGGCGACGGTGTCCAGCAGCCCGTCCTCCCCGACGGTCACCATCACCTTCTGGCTCTCATCCAGCAGCTCCCGCAGGATGGCGTCGTCAGCGTTGAGCTCCCCGTCCCACGGCCAGAAGTCAGCCTCCGCGTCCTCGGGCTCCGTGGACTCCAGGCCTGCCGCAGCGGCCGCTCCCACCGCCCAGGCCCCGGGCGCCGCGTCCTCCTTCACTGCTTCTCCTGCTGGCGCTGCCGCAGCCTCCGTCTGCGCTGTGGTTGCCGTGATGTCACCGGAGGCTGGGCTCAGAGCCTCATCTCCCGGCTCTGCCTTCACTGTGGCCGTCACCACAGTCGCTGGTTCCTCGGCCGGGTCCCCTGCTGGCTCCGGGGCAGCCTCCCAGTTCCCCGCGGCCCCAGCTCGCGTGCCTCGGGGGAGCCAGCGCCGTCTCTGCGCCACGCCCTGCTCCACCTGCTCCATGGACAGGCCCTCGGGGCAGACGCTGTGCCGTTCCACGCACTCGCGGATGAAGCTCTCCCAGAGCTTGCCACAGGCCCCGAAGGAGCAGAGGGCCACGGCGTCCCCCACCACCACCAGCTGGGACTGGGCGCGGGTCAGGACGGTGTTGAGCACGCGGGCGTCGGTGAAGAACTCGGGGGCCGGTGCCCCGGGGCTGAGCAGGCTCTGGCAGGTGTGCACCGTGCTGAGCACCACCACCCGGAACTGCCGCCCTGCAGAGGGCACGCGGTCAGGCTGGGCACGCCGGACGGTGGGACCGACCCCACGCCCGCCGATGCCAGGCTGAGTGGGCCGAGCCACCCGGGGCATCCTGGGGCAGCTGGCAGCACTCGGCCCCGCTGGTCACCCACCTGGCAGGATCTCAAAACTGCCCACAGACACCTGGCCTAGGTCCCGCCTCCTCAGCTCCTGCCTCAGCGCACCGACCTGAAGACGAAGCAGGGCCGGGGATGAGCGCCAGACGCAGTGAGGACTCCGCCACCCCCGACCAGGAAACGGCACCCCCACCAAGCTCCAGACACCTCCGGGGCCGAGCCCCACATCAGCCCTGGGAGGCAAATACTGCGGCCCCTCTTACGGATGGCGTCACTGAGGCAGCGGGCTCATCCGTCAGCCGGCAGCCTCCCCTCCCGCAGCAGGGGTGCCGTCGGGGGCTGGCCGGGCTCACCTGAGCACCGTGGGACACGACGCAGATGTGCCTCTGCTCACGGACACCCCAGCAGCTGGGCCAGGTGTTGTAGGCCTCCTGCACCTTCTCGACGGCCTGGGCAATCTCAGCCAGATTCAGCCAGGACGTCGTAGATATGTCCCGGTCTGGGCTGCCCGCCACGTGGCAGAACATGAGTGGGTAGTGCCGGGGGTGGGGCGGAACCTTGCCCCTGGCGTGGATGGGGTTGCCTTTGGCCACGTAGAAGTGCCGGGAGACGAAGCTGACAATGGCCTCCGTGCAGCGGTAGTTCTCATGGAAGACCAGGCGGCTCTGCCGTGCCACCTCGTGCGTCTCCTGCTGGTAGTACAGGAAGAGGCGGTGCAGCAGCGTGTGCTCGGCCGCCCGGGCCCTGGCAACACTGAAGAGCCGGGGCGTGACCTGCATGTGGTCGCCTGCCAGCACGAGGCGGGTGCCGCGCGAGGCGTAGGCCAGCGGGGTGAGGGCCTCACACTCCAGCATCTGGGCCGCCTCGTCGATGAGAATGTGGGAGAAGAAGCCGACCGGCACCCTGAGCTCGCGGGCCTGGGAGGTGGTGGTGACCACCACCCGGTGCCGTGCCAGCTCTGCCCACGTGGGCGGGCGGAAAGCCTGGTGGTCGTCGGTCAGGCAACAGTATTGCAGCGTGACCGGGTCCGTGTGGCTCGGTGGCCGGTCCGCGTACATCACACGGAGAGGAGTGGCCTCGGGGTGGCCGCCGCTGACGTGGCTGTGGAAATACTCCCGGATGTAGATGTCGGCAGCGCTGTGTGAGGGGAGGAGTTCATGGGCTTCTTGCTGGGGGCCTCAGTGCTGTCCGCTAAAGCACCTACTGTGTGCCCAGCCGAGCTGCCCCTGAGCACAGCCCTTGTCTGGCTGTCAGAGGTGAGCAGCAAATGCTGGTGTGGACTCTCAGGAGTCCGAGGGGCAAGAGGCCACGGAGGGCTTTGGGTAACACCTGGGCGAGCCCAGCAGCCCCTCTGACACTGCAGACACCTGCCTCCCAGGCCCCCAGAACCCCTAATCCAGAAATCAGCCCGGGACGTATGGCCACTGTCCCAGGCTCTTCCTCCCACTCCCCACTGTGCAGGGATGGGGAGGCCCCGGTCTGGGCAGCTGGTGGTGGCAGGGACCCGAGGAAACCACATAAACCAAAGGGGAACTTTGTGGTTAGGACAAAAATCTGTGTTTCTATAAAAACCAAAAACAAGATTCATCTCCAGGAACTGCTGGGTGGACCATGCTGCAGCCTTCCCCGTGACTCTCTCTTTGGGCCAGGGCCCCGGCAGAGGCACCCAGCTCCTCACCTGACAGCAGACTTGGTCACCCTGCGTGCCCTGAGCTGGGTCTGATAAAGCCAAAGTCCAAGGCTGGTCGGCTACAGGGAAGGTCCCTGCAGAACCAGAGGACTGCAGCATGCTTAGGGGCTGACTGCCTGCCCAGTGTCGGCTTGGGCTGGGCGTCAGGTGACGGGGGGCAGGCCAGGCTCGGGCTTACCTGTTGGTGTGTGTGCAGATGAGCACCTTGGCTTGAGGCCTCCGGATGACCTCGAGGGAGGCCATGGCCAGCGTGTAGGTCTTGCCGGTGCCAAAGGGGCCATAGATGAGCAGTGGGGGGACACGCTTCCCATCCCCAGGGCCCCAGCCCGCGATGAGCGCCACGGCCAGCTCCTGCTTGCGGTTGCCACGCCGCAAGGGTGGGACAGACCAAGGTCTGGGCAGGGCACAGGTGGGCAAGTCAGGCACCACCAGCTGCTCCTCAGGCAGCGTGTCCACTGCCTGGTGCCAGAGGCGGAAGGTCATCGGGTCAATCTGGAACTGCACCTCCAGGACCAGACGGGCCTCAGGCTGCAGCCCCAGGGCCAAGCAGCAGCGGGCGGGAAGCAGCAGCCACAGCACCTGCTCCGAGCTGGCCCGCTTCTCCAGCCGCACCTCGAACACTGCATTGTTGGGTGCGGGGACGGGGGCCACCAGGGCTGTGCTGACCGCCCGGCCCAGCAGGAAGCCCTGGTCTGTGTCTGGCATCAGGGACGGGGGGACGGGGACCTCTGCGTACAGTGCTCCCGGAGGCGCGAAGAGCATGTTCAGCGCTGGCGTCTGCAATGCCGTCTTCAGGAACACCGGGCCCCGCAGGGTCAGCCTGGCAGGATGGCCTGGGTCAGGTCATGGGGCCACAGCTGCCAGCCCCACTGCCAAGTCCACGCCCCCATCCGCTCCTGTTGCCCCAGCCGCTCCCGTTCCCCCAGCTGCTCCCGCTACCCTCAGCCGCTCCCGTTGCCCCAGCTGCTCCTGCTACCCTCAGCCGCTCCCGTTGCCCCCCAGCTCACTTGGCCACCAGCTGCTGCTGAGCTGTCTCCTCCTCATAGAGAAACTGGTGCATCCTCTGCCGATAGTTTGTTGGTGAGATGGGGCCCGAGGCCAGGCCGCTGCGGTTGAACTCTAGGGCCAGGGCAGGGTCCTTGTACTTGGCCATCAGGGCTGTCTGCTCGGCCGTCCGCTCCACGGCAGGCACCACGTGGCGGTTGCCAGTGTGCCAGCGCTCCATCTCCTCAGGGTGGCCGAGCGCCAGACTGCTGTAGGGTTCTGGGTGACGCCCCTGGCCCAGCTGCAGCCCCAGCTTCCGCAGCAGCACCGGCCGGCGGCCAAAGTCGAAGACCACCCATTGCTCAAAGGTGCCAAAGGAGGCGGCCTGCACACTCACTCCGACCTGGAAGTCGGCAGCGGAGCTGGGCAAACGGAAGCGCTCACCCCGTGCGTAGAGCCGGCCTGACGGGAGGCCGGGAGCCACCAGGGAGAAGTTGGCTCCAGGCTCCTGCTTCAGCAGGGCCACATGTAGCAGGGGTTCCTGGAGAGGAGGCCGGACAGTGAGGAGGGCCCAGGACTCCCCCCGACCCTCCCGAGATGCAGCCTGGCCAGTGTAGCCCAAGTGCAGGGTTCAGGTCCCGGCCCTGCCACTTCCTGGATGGAACGCAAGCAGGTCACCCGGCCTCTGTCAACCTCAGTTTCCTCCTGTGCTAAATGGGGGTCGCTGAACCTTCCTGGGGCCCTTGTGGATGTTCCGTGGGGCAATGTGGGCAGCTTGAGGCCTCACCACCCACTCTCCAGGTGCCAGACCCTGGTGAATCCTTGTTTTTGTTTTTGTTTTTGAGACGGAGTTTCGCTCTTGTCGCCAGGCTGGAGTGCAAAGGCATGATCTCAACTCACTACAACCTCCGCCTCCCGGGTTCAAGTGATTCTCCTGCCTCAGTCTCCTGAGTAGATGGGATTACAGGAACCCACCACCATGATGGGTTTACTTTATTTTATTTTTATTTATTTATTTTTTTATTTATTTTATTTTTTTTTTTGAGACGGAGTCTTGCTCTGTCGCCTGGGCTGGAGTGCAGTGGCCGAATCTCAGCTCACTGCAAGCTCCGCCTCCCAGGTTTACGCCATTCTCCTGCCTCAGCCTCCCGAGTAGCTGGGACTACAGGCGCCCGCCACCTCGCCCGGCTAGTTTTTTGTATTTTTTAGTAGAGACGGGGTTTCACCGTGTTAGCCAGGATGGTCTCGATCTCCTGACCTCGCGATCCACCCGTCTCGGCCTCCCAAAGTGCTGGGATTACAGGCTTGAGCCACCGCGCCCGGCCTACTTTATTTTATTTTTATTTTTTGGATTTTTAGTAGATAATCCAAATACCAGGATAATTTTTTTTTTCTTTTTTTTTTTTTTTTTTTGGATTTTTAGTAGAGACGGAGTTTTGCCATATTGGCCAGGCTGGTCTCAAACTCCCGACCTCAAGTGATCCACCTGCCTTGGCCTCTTAAAGTACTGGGATTACAGGCATGAGCCTCGGCACCTGGCCAAATACTTGTTTTAACCCGTCTACTCTACAGAGTAACCCTACCAGGGCAGGACTCTCCCGGGCCCCCTGTCTGTAGGTGAGGAGACTGAGGCAGAGAGGCTAAGGGACCTGCCGCAGGTCACGCAGGCGCTAAGTGGTGGTGCCTTGGTATTAGCTCCATGACCTAGACTCTCGACGTCTGCCCAGGCTGAGGTCACCACTTCCCCAGGGCTCCCTCCGCCCAGTCGAAGCTGCTCTCTGCTCACCTCAGAGTGGACGGCAAACGTCCAGCTGTACTGGGTCTTCCTCTCCTGGGCCTGATACATCAGGGGCTGGTTGCAGGTGACACGCACTCCATCAAGGGTCTCTGTCAGCTGTGTGGAAGTCTAGCCTTCAGCAGGAGGCCTGGACCCCACCCCACCCACTGCCAGCGCCCACTTACCACAAGGACCTCACTGCTGCTGCGCTGGTACTCGGCCAGCAGCCGCTCCTGGTAGGGCACCAGCCCATCCTGCCAGGCCGCCTGCCCCCGCAGCTCCACAGCCCGCCTGCGCTGGATCCACTCCTGCAGCTCCTGTGCTGAGTGCGCCTTGGTGCAGGCGTCGCCATACTCACAGAGGTCAGGCCTGGGGGACAGGGAGGTCGGCAGGGCTACACGGAGGCACAGCCACCGTGCTGAGTTCAAAGGCCGGGACCCCCTCAGCCCAATGCTGGCCTCTGCAGGGAGCAGGGGCTTTATTCGTCCCACCCACTCCTGTGCTCCGGGACAAGGCCTGGCTCAAGCAGTTCCCAAACATGAGCCTCCCTTATCCAGGTCCTCAGAGGCCACCGTGGTTTCAGCCCCCAGCAGGTGGCAGGGAGGCCACCGTCCACTGAACCTGGGAGCCTCTGGCTCTGCCTACAGTGGGCTCATGCCCCACCCCAAGCTCCTGCCCCGGGCATCCTTACTTTGGGCAGAGCTCGAACTTGGAGAGTCCTGGGGGTGGGGAACGGTGCTCCCAGGGCACGGCCTGGTCGAAGGCCACCATCTGTGCGTGTTCCGAGGATGCGCAGTGGTTCTCAAAGGCCTCCTGAGAGTGGCAGGTGACCAAGCAGGCCGGGCAGTACAGCTGGGCCCCAGGGGGCTGGCCGAGGGGGACCGTGCGCCCGTCGCCATTAGGGGCAGGGTGTGTGAGCAGGTCCCCCCGCTGGAGACCACCCAGCTGCTCGGCCTCCCACACAGCCATCTCCACGGCGCTGTGTGCGAACTGGCAGCGGGACTCCCCACGCCAGCATGGCTGCCCGCGCCCCACAAACCTGCAGTAGGCGGGAGGCTGGCCAGCCCGGGGCTGTGGCCTCACCGTCACAAACTGTTGCTTGCGGCGGCCCTCAGCGCTCACATGGGCCAGGAGGGAGGGGCAGGCTCCGTGCTCAGGGCACTGCCCCTGGGGGTCCACGCGACAGACACGTGGGGGGCAGCGCCTGAAGCAGAGGGAGCAGAGCAGCTCGAAGCGGCCGCCAAACTCTGTGAGGATGGCATCAGCCGCCCGGCCTGCCCCTCCCTGGGCCCCACCGCCCTGCACCTCTGCCTTCAGCCACAGGCGCTGGAGGTTGTGCTGACGCTCAAAGGTCCAGACCAGGGCTTCCTCGCGACTGCGGGCAAAGGTGCACCGGTTTCGGTGGCGCCGGCAGCCGAGCCCAGGGCTATAGTAGCGACAGACTTGGTAGCACAAGGGCCTTGGGAAGGTGGGCCGGCAGCCCACCATGCGCCAGACCTTGCTTTTGGTGGCCTGCTTGAAGCGGGCCAGCAGGATCTCGTGGGAGCAGTCATGCTCCACCCTGCGGAGGACGTAGGTGCTTTCATTGAGCCGCTGGGTGCAGCGGGAGCAGCCCAGACACAGGTCCACCAGGGCACACAGCCGGGCCAGGGACGGCCCCCTGGTGGCCGCGGGGCTGTTGGGCAGCAGGCTGGACCCTGGAGGCGCCACCTCGAACACCAGCTTGGCTCTCCGGGACAGCGTCCGAGGCTCCTGAGCTCACGGGTCCACGTGGTCCACTAGGACTGTTGGCCACGGTTCGAAGCCTGCGACAGAAGGAGCAGGTGAGACTGAGACTGAGGCTGGGGGACATCTGCTCCACGCCCAGCTGAGAAGCATGGCCCCTCCACCAAACAAGGAGCTGGGGCTCTGCCCACCCTGAGGCTGAGGCCTTGGCAGCAGCTGTGTCCTGTCAGGGAGTCAGGACTCACTGACCCGGACACAGCCAGACCCTCCCTCCTGAAGGGTCTCAGGCCCCGCCTAGAAGGAGCCAAGGTGGCTGCTTGTGGAGCCCTGGAGGGGGCAGAGCCCTTGGCACAGTGCCGCCCCCAGGAGGTCGCACCCCTCTCCCCCAGCCGGGGGTCCTGTGCACCCCAGGGCCTCAGGCTCCTGACTCTTCTAAGGACACAGAACCTCCTTTTCTGTTAAGTGACCACTGGCCCCAGGAAAAGAGGTCCCGACATCTGCACCTGGGGAGGGGCCTCAGGGAGAGGAGGGTGCAGTGCTCACCAGAGCTCAGGGTGTCAGGAAGAGATGGGTCCCCGGGTCCCCACTGCAGCTGAGATGCAACAAGAGGAGGAAGTTTAAAAGCAACAGACTGGAGGCAGACTTGAGTATGAGAACCCAGCACTCCCCGGGGACCCCTCTGAGAAAACATCCGAGTCTGCCGTCCAAAAAGGACAGGAGCTGAGACCCCAAAATCCTGCGCTCCCAGTGGGTGCACAGACCACAGGGCTGGGGCTTGCTGTGGAGCACGCCGGTCCCGGGCGGGCTGCACTGTCCCGGGCTGGGTCTGCGGCTCCTGGGACCCCGCACCCCCGGCTGCACTCGCCCTCCTGGACCCCTGCGCCCCCGGCCCCGCCACCCTGGGACCCCGTGCTCACCCTCCTGGAGCTGCCCCTGGACCCCCGTACCCCCGCGCCCCCGCCCTGGGACCCCTGCGCTCACCCTCCTGGAGCCGCCCCTGGGCCCCTGTGCCCCCGCCCCTCCGCCCTGGGACCCCTGTGCTCACCCTCCTGGAGCTGCCCCTGGACGCCCGTGTCCCCGCCCCTCCGTCCTGGGACCCCTGCGCTCACTCTCCTGGAGCTGCCCCTGGGCCCCCGTGCCCGCGCCCCTCTGCCCTAGGATGCCTGCGCTCACCCTCCTGGAGCTGCCTGCCCTGCCGAGCCTGCCCAGGAGCTCTCAGTTTCGATTCTGCCCTGGGCACTGACGCCGATCGCGGAAATTACCTCACCGCCCCCCGCCCCGCCCCGCCCTGCCCCGCCTCCAGCGACAGCTCGGCCCCCACTGCGAGGGAACCTCGGGGAAGCGCCAGCGAGCGAAGGGCGCCCCTCCCTAAAGGACCAGTGCCGTCGGAGGCGGGGATGGCTGGGGGTGGAGACTCCTTTCCCGCACCCCTCCAGGGCCCCACGCCCCGTCCAGCCCCTTTACACACCAGAGACGCCCCAATGGTGTGCCAGGCGGAGGGGGTGAGACCCTTCCCGGCCCTGGACGGCAGGAGGGCCTGGTGACTCCATCAGCCCTGGAGAAATCCAGGCTCAGCTGACCTGGAAGCCTGGGTCCTCTGACCGGCAGGACCTGCCTGTGGCCCTGGTGTTGCTCCGACCCCGAGTCCCTTCTGTCACTAACCAGGATATGGCAGGAATGGCCAAGTGGCCGCCGGGTCCCAGAGTCAGCACGCCTGGCGCTTTGCTCTCTGGACTGGCTCTGGGTCAGCCCTGTGGGGAGGCCCCATGGAAGAGCTGAGGCCTCCAGCCCACCTGCAGCTCGAGTCCCAGCCCCAGCCTTACTGCCATCTCAGGGAGACCCTGAGGCCTAACCCTCCCACCTAGACCACGCCCAGCTGTTAGATGTCTATGTTGTTTAAAATAAACATCCAATTAGCCAGGGGTGGGGGCGGGCAGCTGTAGTCCCAGCTACTCAGGAGGCCGAGGCAGGAGAATTGCTTGAACCAAGGAGGTGGAGGTTGCAGTGAGCCGAGATTGTGCCACCGCACTCCAGCCTGGGTGACGGAGCAAGACTCCGTCTCAAAACAAATAAATACATAAAATAAACATCTACGTTGTTTTAAGCCACTGAGCTTTGGGGCGATCTGTTCTGCAGCAGTAGGTAACGGACAGTTATGCTGCCCCTGAAACAAGGAAGCAAGGCTGCCATGCAAGGCCAGCACCTCGTGGGGAGGGCTGGGCTGGGGGCTCACAGCTACCTCGGGAGGTCGGCTGGGTGCGCCGTCAACCACCAGGGAGCCTCTCCGCAGACCAATCACGTTCGAGCTCCTCGGAGAGGGCGGGACCGCCAACCACCAGGGAGCCTCTCCGCGGACCAATCACGTTCGAGCTCCTCGGAGAGGGCGGGACCGCCGACGACAGCAGCCCCAGGGGCCGAGCGGGCTCCGCGTGCACACAACGCTGCGAGAACTTGTGCGGAACGCCGTGTTCCTGCATGGGGAGGCTTCACATCACACAAAGATGTGAGTTCTTCCTAAATTAACCTGCAGTCTCACGGTGGACACGCTGACTTTCACGTTCATTTGGAAAAGCATTATTACATCACCAAGCAACGCTGGGCAGGACTTTGGTTTTTTTTTTTTTTTTTTTTTTTTTTTTTTTTTTTTTGAGACCGGGTCTCAGTCCATCGCCTGGGCGTGAGTGCAGTGATGCCATCACAGTTCACTGCAGCCTCGACCTCTGTCTGACTCAAGCAGTCTTCCCACCTCAGCCTCCTGAGCAGTTGGGACTACAGGTGCACACCACCACAGTTAGCTATTTTGGAGTTTTTTCTATGTTTTTCAGAGATGGGGTTTCTCAATGCTGCCCAGGCTGCTGTTGAACTCCTGGGCTCAAGCAAACCACCCACCTTGGCCTCCTTGAGTGCCAGGATTACAAGCGTGTCCTGATGCCCAAACCAGGATGATGACTAAAAAGGAGTCACAGCAGGTGCTGGCACGACTTACTAAACACACACCACACTGCAAAGTCACTGAACCCGGTGTGGATGCGCAGGTCCAGGGCAGAACAGAGAGTCCAGAAATAGAGTCACACTCAGGAGTCTGGGGTGGGATGGAAGATTGGCTCTCGGCCAGGCACAGTGGCTTACACCTGTAATCCCAGCACTTTGGGAGGCAGAGGCAGGGGGATCACCTGAGGTCAGAAGTTCGAGACCAGTCTGGCCAACATGGCGAAACCCCATCTCTACTAAAAATACAAAAATTAGTCAGGCATGGTGGCGCACACCTGTAATCTCAGCTACTCGGGAGGATGAGGCAGGAGAATCACTTAAACCCGGGCGTCGGAGGTTGCAGTGAGCCGAAATGCTGCCACTGCATTCCAGCCTAGGTGACAGAGTGAGACTCCATCTTGAAAAAATAAAAATAAAAATAAAGAATGTCCCAAACCCAAAACACTGACGATGCCAAATCCTGGTGAGGACGTGGAGCAACAGGAACTCTCATTCATTGCTGGCGGGAGTGTGAGGTGGTGCCTCCACTGGCAGAAGACACTTTAGTAGTTTCTTACAAAACTAAATACATTCTTACCACACAACTAGCAGTTCTTACAAAACTAAATACATTCTTACCACACAACCTAGCAGTTCTTACAAAACTAAATACATTCTTACCACACAACTAGCAGTTCTTACAAAACTAAATGCGTTCTTACCACACAACCTAGCAGTTCTTACAAAACTAAATACATTCTTACCACACAACCTAGCAGTTCTTACAAAACTAAATACATTCTTACCACACAACTAGCAGTTCTTACAAAACTAAATGCGTTCTTACCACACAACCTAGCAGTTCTTACAAAACTAAATACATTCTTACCACACAACCTAGCAGTTCTTACAAAACTAAATACATTCTTACCACACAACTAGCAGTTCTTACAAAACTAAATGCATTCTTACCACACAACCTAGTAGTTCTTACAAAACTAAATACATTCTTACCACACAATCTAGAAGTTTCGCCCCTTGGTATTTACCCAAACCAGTTAAACGCTTATGTCCACACAAAAACTTGCATGAGGGTTTTTAACAGCAGCTTTACTCAAAATTGCCCAAACTTGGGAATCAGCCAAGACGTCCCTCAGCAGCTGAACGGTGCACTGTGGCCCATCCACACAGTGGCATGTCACAAAGCACTCCACCCTCTGCGGGGACTCTGCCCTCTGGAGTGCCCTGGGCTGGACAGGGCTGGACAGGCCACAGCCCATTCCCCACTCCTGTGTCCTCAGCTGAGGAGTGGCCAGTGCTGCAGTCGGCCACCAGGGACACTCAGTGGGTACAAGACATGACCCCTTGTAGGTCTGCATCTTGTGGCCTCTGAAACCCCATGAAGTATCAGGAGCAGGAGGTATCATGGTGGGATACTGAGGGGTATAGCTCCCTTCAGGGCCAGAGGGGATGATGGGGGTGATTGGGCCGTGTGAGCAAACGGGAAGGGTCACAGCGTAGAGAATGGGTAGCAGGAGGGTAGGAAGGGCCAGAGGTGGGAGTCAGGTAGTTCTATCGACCCGAGAGAGATGGAGGGGGCCTGGCCTCACAAGAAGGGAATGCATCGTGGATGTGAGGTTGCAGGAAGATGGGCTGAGCCAGTGGGCAGGTGTTGGTGCTCCCCTCCCCCATGGGGTGTGATGGGGACTGAGTATGGGAGGGAATATGGAGCAGGAGCTCTGTCTCGTACGCATGGAATCTGAGGAGCTGACAGATGGCCTGTGGGGAGGGTGGTCCCGTGCCAATGTCTGCTGGAAGGACATGCCTGTGCATTTGTCAGCTCTGGGCTGCAGCAGGGCACAGGCGTGGGAGAGCAGCCATGGCAGAGGGGAAGGTTTCAGAGTGGACTCTTGCAACCAGCGCCCTGTGCCCCTCCAGCCACCACCCCAGATGGCACCCAGTGACCCGGCTTTCGACGCCATTCTGCCTTGAGGGAAGCGTCCAACTTTCCTAAGTGGAACCACACAGTGTGGACTTCTGTGTCTGCCTCTTGCTTGGCCGTGAGTCTGGGAGGCCGGCCTGTGGCTGGTGTGCAGGTTCCTATGGCCCTGGGTGGACAATGGCAGCAGGGAGGGGAACAGCATCGGTGACAAGGCGGCTCTGGGACTGAGCCCTGGGAGAGGGGAGCAAGTGCTCCCCTGGGGGTGAGTCTGTTGAGCTCCTGACTGGTGGTTGCAGGCCCCTGTGCCGCTGTGACCTCTCCTTGCCCGTGGGTGTGGTGCCTCCGACGCCAAGGCTGTTCTTACTATCGTCCTCCAGCGACTTGCAGGACACCCTCAAAACCCTCACCAGGCACCAAATTGGCTGATGCTCTTGATCTCGGACTTGCCAGCGTGCAGAACTGCAGAAATGAATCTCTGTTGCTTGCAAGCCCCCCAAGCCTGTGGTATTTGGTTGCAGTAGCACTAATGACTAAAACAGCCATGATCCTCCCAACAGGCCTGTTGACAACTCCGACGGGTACTGGGGAGAGGCGGAGAAGGGCACAGAGCACCTGCTGTGATGAAATCAGCTTTGACCTCGGGACACCCTGGAAGGGTCCTGAAGCCCCCAGGCTACTTGGAAGGACTAAGCATGTGGGTGCGAGTGGCCCGGGGCGGGGGTGGCAGCCGGCGCTGTTTGCATTGGGCATGTTTATAGACTTGATTTCTCTCCACACTTCATTCCAAGAGATAGACACTCAAACTATGAAAATTGTTTTTATTTTAAATCAAAGTACCAGGCAGATACTTGCAAAACAACATACAAAGCAAAACTCAAACACGGCCCTTCCCCAGGGCGCCTCTGAGCAGGCACAGAGAAGTTCTCGCCCTCTGCAAAATCCAGTCCAATCCTATCTTCTCAGAAAACCAAACCAAAGGCAGCCATGAAAACCTGTGTTCTGTATGTGGTTGAGAAGGTCTTCCTCTCTGAGGACTGGCTGGCCCCAAGTGCAGAACTGGGAGGTCCAGGGAACCCTGCCCCGGAGGAGCCAGCAGGACCTGGAGGAGCCGGGGGCAGTGCTGACGACCTGCCCAGCCCACTGCAGTGTGGTTCCCGTGCGGATGGGGGCTTCTCCAGGGCCCTTCCCCATGCTGGGGCTTGGAACCCCTGCCAGAAGCAGCTGGGTTGGCGGCAGACGTCCCTGAGGGCCTTGGGAAGCACTGGGAATGGGCTCCCAGCCCTGCTGGAATGGGGGATTGGGAATTAATTCTGAAGCTGGTTGTGGCTTATTTTTGTATGGCTCTGAAATTAACTTCCTCTCCCAATGCCTCAATAGCGGAAGGGCAGGAGCAGAAAAGGTCCCAACCTTGTTCTTAAAAAGAAAGGAAATGAACCCACAAACCAATGGAAGTTCTGTTCAGCGAGGGCTGCCAAGGCAGACCCACTCATGACTTTGACAAAGGGAAGCAGCTGGAAGGTTGCGGGTCCCAGGGTCACAGGCAGCTGTATTAGCGACAGGTTCTGAGCTGGTGGGGTGGGGGCTACGGGGCCCTCCTGAACCCCGTAAGGTCATACCGCTGCACGCTGCAGAACTCAACTGGAGTGGAAATGAGTTTAAAACGGAGTATGTACATCAAAAGGTCAACATCACGCCGAAACCAGCTGACTGTGACAACAGCAAACAGCAAACAAAAACGTAACAGAGAAAACAAACAAGACACAGCCTCAGTAGCTTGACATGGGTGGGGGCAGCCAGGACAGGGCCCTGGTGACAACGGCACAGAGGTGGGGTCTGGGCCGCTCGCTGGACGGACAGCCAGCCAGTTTCCTTCGGAGCAGTGAAGTGGGACACGGGACCCTCGCATTGTGGGGCCTCAGACGGGCCTTCAGCTGCCGACAGAATCAGGAGGAGCATCCAGGGGCCTCTGGCCCTCAGGGTCCTCCTGGGACATACCCTGCTGGAGACGGCAGGAGCCCTGGGCTGGCTGCTCCCTGAGATGTCTGCCCCAGGGCCCTGGCCTGGAGGGGCCTCAGCCTGGTCTTCCTTGAGTCCAAGGCCAGGTCTGGGGACAGTCATGGACAGCCCTTCCAGACAGGCTCTGGGCTCCACCTTTGGCAGCTGCCCTGACCAGCCCACCCGGGCAGCCTCCTAAACACCCAGAGGCTCTCCCTTGGACAGAGACCACCGAGGGCCAGCCCAGGGGCTGCATGGGGGCCGGGGGCTGTTCTGTGGCCAAGCAGACCAAGCCGAAGGGCCCCCACGTGAATCCTCCACCTCCATAGCAACTGGTTCTGTTTATGCCCCTGCCCCAGGACTGAAGCCCTCGGGACACACCTCACGGATCTCAGATCCCTGGGAGGGGCCAGCTCAGGCAGAGGCTGCCCAGGACCTCCGCACCCGGTCAGGTGCACTCACAGGGGCTCAGGGGCCACCCCCAGAGCTAACTCGGGAAGCCTAGGCACTCAGCATTATTTTGGTTGAAAATGCTATAAATCCGACTCTTCCTAGAAGCCTACTAAGCAATTCACTTAAAAACACCCTCAGTACATGTGCAACAATGCCTGGACCACGCCTCATCTGTGCGGCCCCTGGGCCACCTGAGCACCGGCTGGGGGTGGGGGAGGAGGGCACCCACCGGGATCTGCACCCCAAGCTCCGGGTGCACGTTCCCACACAGGAGGAGAACGGGGTGCCAGCCACACTAAACCTACAGAAAACTGTGGGAAGAAACCAAATCCATAGGATCCATAGGGTTCACACTTGGGCTCAGCTCCCAAGTCATGTGTTAGTAGCATCCCCAGGGACCTGGCTGGGTGCAGACACCGGGACCTCGCCACCCGCTGCACCGCGTCCGGCACCTGCAGGGTCGTGCTCGGCACCCTGGCTCTGCTTCCTCTGCCTCGGCTGCACCCAGGCTCCCCCCCGCCCCCGCCCACCTGGCTCCTGATCAAGGCCCAATGTGTAAACAGTATTAATAAGCAACAGATGGAAAAATATATTTCCCAAGAAAAAAGGGGGGGAAACGTGGGACCTGAAGACCGATTTCCAGGTTGCTCTCGCTGTTCTGTCCCCTTCTCTCTTCTCGTGATTTGTTTTGGCGATTCCTCTCTTTGGTTCTGCAGCCCACGTGACGCACCTGCCCGAGCCAGCCCTGCGGCCTCTGCCCGTTCCCTGCTGCCGCAGCTGAGAGGCAGCCAGCCCCGTCCGTCCCAGGGGCCTCGCCCTCCCGTCGGCTACTTCCGCTCGTGGTCCTCTGCCACGGCAGCCACCTCAATGGTGGCCGTGTGCTCCTCGGGCCCGGGGGCAGCCCCTGTGGGCACTGTCACAATTGTGCTGGAGCCAGGCGAGGCCTGGGCCACGTTCTGCAGGGTGGGGCCCAGGCCAGGCAAGGTGAGCAGCTGCAGCGGGCTGACCACCTTGAACACCGTGCTACCGTCCTGCACGGCGGCCGTGCTCAGGACCGTGAGGCTGGACGCATCCGGGTGGATCTCCACTGTGCTGGGGTAGGTGGAGCCAGAGGAGGCCAAGACTGTGTAGCCCCCAAGCAGCGGGGAGGCTGGGGAGCTGGCAGGGGGTGCCTGAAGGGAACCCTTGCCCAGGATGGTGGAGGGCAGGGTGGACACCACTTTACCAAGGGGCACGCTGGTCAGCTGGGGGACGGGCACGCCCGGGCCGAGCGCCAGCTGGGCAGACTGGGTGAGCACCTGTGAGGCCATGGCGGCTGGTCCTGATGTGGCACGTGCAAGCCGGGGCCGCTTCACAGGCGGTGGCAGGGAGACCGGAGTCAGCGTCATGAGCACGTTGCTGAGGTGCTGGGACTTGTGCTTCAGCTCCTTGGCTCGGCGGCGATGCTCATCACACTGCTGCTCCAGGGCTGCCGGGAGGGGCAGACGGCATCACATGGGGGACGGGGGCAGACACGCCACACCATCTGGGTGGCTCCTGGGTCAGTGGCAACCCAGGTCTGCTCACTTGATGCCACAAACCCAGATGACCACGTGGCCACTCACCAAAGGTGAGGTCTGTGGGAGACGGGGCCCAAGATGGCCCTTGGGGTAGATACAAGCCTGTGCTGACCCAGGGTCTGCACTGACCCGGGGCCCGTGTGCAAATGTGGCAATGCCGTCTCAGACCCTCCCGCGCTGACCCAGGGACTGTCTCAGAACCCCCTGCACTGACCCAGGGCCTGTGTGCAAGTGTGGCAATACTGTCTCAGACCCTCCCACACTGACCCAGGGCCTGTCTCAAACCCTCCCGCACTGAGCAGGGCCTGTCTCAGACCCTCCCACACTGACCCAGGGCCTGTCTCAGACCCTCCTCAGAAGCTCCCCGTGGTGGCTATGACTCCAGGGAATGCATGTGGACGCACAGCCAGGGGGTGAACCCGTGGGCTCCCAGGTCCTCAGTCTGCCGCCCGGGGGCCGGGGCGGTCTCGGCGTACCTGCCAGGTCCCGGGCATACTGCTCCCGCGAGCGGTCCATCTGGCACTTGTGGCTGGCCAGCACCTTCTTCACCAGGTCTAGCATGCCGAAGTTCTGCACAATGTTGTTGAGGAGCACAGCATCTGAAAGGGCAACGCGGACACTCGGTGGGAACCCGGGCCCTTCCTAGACAGCCGGAACAACAACGGCAACGCGGACACTCGGTGGGAACCCGGGCCCTTCCTAGACAGCCGGAACACCACAGGCAACGCGGACACTCGGTGGGAACCCGGGCCCTTCCTAGACAGCCGGAACAACAACGGCAACGCGGACACTCGGTGGGAACCCGGGCCCTTCCTAGACAGCCGGAACACCACAGGCAACGCGGACACTCGGTGGGAACCCGGGCCCTTCCTAGACAGCCGGAACAACACAGGTAACGCGGACACTCGGTGGGAACCCGGGCCCTTCCTAGACAGCCGGAACAACACAGGCAACGCGGACACTCGGTGGGAACCCGGGCCCTTCCTAGACAGCCGGAACAACAACGGTAACGCGGACACTCGGTGGGAACCCGGGCCCTTCCTAGACAGCCGGAACAACAACGGTAACGCGGACACTCGGTGGGAACCCGGGCCCTTCCTAGACAGCCGGAACAACAACGGTAACGCGGACACTCGGTGGGAACCCGGGCCCTTCCTAGACAGCCGGAACAACAACGGTAACGCGGACACTCGGTGGGAACCCGGGCCCTTCCTAGACAGCCGGAACACCACAGGCAACGCGGACACTCGGTGGGAACCCGGGCCCTTCCTAGACAGCCGGAACAACAACGGTAACGCGGACACTCGGTGGGAACCCGGACCCTTCCTAGACAGCCGGAACAACACAGGCAACGCGGACACTCGGTGGGAACCCGGGCCCTTCCTAGACAGCCGGAACAACAACGGTAACGCGGACACTCGGTGGGAACCCGGGCCCTTCCTAGACAGCCGGAACAACAACGGTAACGCGGACACTCGGTGGGAACCCGGGCCCTTCCTAGACAGCCGGAACAACAACGGTAACGCGGACACTCGGTGGGAACCCGGGCCCTTCCTAGACAGCCGGAACAACAACGGTAACGCGGACACTCGGTGGGAACCCGGGCCCTTCCTAGACAGCCGGAACAACAACAGCAACGCGGACACTCGGTCGGAACCCGGGCCCTTCCTAGACAGCCAGAACACCACAGGCAACGCGGACACTCGGTGGGAACCCGGGCCCTTCCTAGACAGCCGGAACAACAACAGTAACACGGACACTCGGTGGGAACCCGGGCCCTTCCTAGACACCCGGAACAACAACGGTAACACGGACACTCGGTGGGAACCCGGGCCCTTCCTAGACAGCCGGAACAACAGTAACACGGACACTCGGTGGGAACCCAGACCCTTCCCAGAGAGCCGGACAACCAACGGTAACGCAGACACTCGGTGGGAACCCGAGCCCTTCCTAGACAGCCGGACACCACTCTGGGGCTGCTCCTCAGGAACCCGGCCAGCCAGGAGTCCGGTTCAGAGGGAGAAGACTGAGATGCACCAAGGCGATCCTCCCACCAGGTTCAGCCTCAGCACAGCGAGGGTCCCAAGCCTAGATTCAGCCTCCAACCCAGCAGCAAAGAAGGGCCTGGGGCAGGAGGGCCAGTGGCCTCACCTCCTGCAGACACTCCTGGGCTGAGGAGCCGGCAAGAGGGAAGATGCAGCTCCTCACCTCGAAGCTGCAGGGGAGGGTCCTGGACCCGCTGCTGCAGGCCTCTCATGGTCTCCATCAGCTCCTGGTGGAACTCCTGGATGACCTCGTCCAGCAGGCCGGCGTCCTTCAGCCCCCGCCAGAAGGTAAATGTGTCATCTGTGAGGGTAAGAGTGGGTTCAGTGGGCAGGGAAAGCGCTGCTACACGGGGCAGCCACCACAGCCACGAGGACACCACCACAGCCACGAGGACACCATGCCAGAGCCGGCAGCGCCTGGCACTGAGCTGGGCTTGCACTGCCCAGACACATCCACAGTGCTGAAATCTAGCAGGTCAGCCACAGAGCTCAGCCTCAGAGCACCCAAGATAACGCTGCTGGAGCCAGACCTTTCTCCACAAAGACCCCACTGGTCCCACCTGGATTCCTGGAGCCCCTGTGTGGCCTGAGGCGGGCAGAGACCCCACCACCCCGCCAGAGCTTGTGAGCAGCCCAGAAGGAGGAACCTCGTACCTCCGATGGCCGCGGTCCAGTCCCCAGGGTCCTCACATGTCTCTATGGTGATGGTCGCAGGAGATCCATTCACTGTAGCCAAAAGGAAACCTCGGGTGAGAGCTGAGAGCACCATAGTCCCAGCCCACACACTGTCCGCCCTCCTCACACCAGTCCCAACCCCACACACCCCACACACCCACACCCACACACCCCACACCCCCACACACCTCACACACCCACACCCCCACACACCCCACAGTCTGCCCTCCTCACACCACAGTCCCAGACCACACACTGTCCGCCCTCCTCACACCAGTCCCAACCCCACACACCCCACACACCCACACCCACACACCCCACACCCCCACACACCTCACACACCCACACACCCCACACCCCCACACACCTCACCCACACACCCACACACCCCACACTCCCACACACCTCACACACCCACACACCCCACACCCCCACACACCTCACACACCCACATACACACCCCCACACACCTCACACACCCACACACCCCACACACCCACACCCCCACACACCCCACAGTCTGCCCTCCTCACACCACAGTCCCAGCCCACACTGTCCGCCCTCCCCACACCAGTCCCAACCCCACACACGCCACATGCCCCACACACCTCACACACCCCACACCCCTACACACCACACCCACACACCCACACACCCACACCCACACACCCCACACACTGTCCGCCCTCCTCACACCACCTTCTGAACCACTCCATCTGTTTTCACAAAACTGACAAACACAGGATACACACTAGTACAGCCAAAATGTTTTCCTGACTTGTATCTTACAGCTATTTTTAATCACAGACGTTGTCAAACATACAAAGGAGAAAGAACACAAAAACAAATCCCTTAAACCTGTCACCCAGTTTCAGCAAATCCTCAACATTTTCTCTGCTTGTCCATTTACGATTTTACTCAAGAAGCACTTTTGACTTGACCGTCAGGAGACCAGGTGATCCTTCTGCTTGACTTGTTTTCCCACTGACGAGAGTCTGGAATCCTGCTCTGCGGCTCCATCTGTCGCCCGTGGGGCTTGCCCTCACCTCACCTCTTCAAGTGATGCTTCATTGAAGTCATCATAAATCTCAGTATCTATCATGTTTCCATTTTTCTACACCAGAACAAGTATGGCTTTGAGAGACAGAAACTGTCCTGGTTCTTCCCGTGGGTCCCTCTCTAGTGACTACAGAACACGACTGGCCGTGTCGTTCATATTTGGCCATTTTGGGTGTTGCTGATGGAGACTTTATACGCAGATCTGGCTTAAAAAACAAACCCGGCCGGGCGCGGTGGCTCAAGCCTGTAATCCCAGCACTTTGGGAGGCCGAGACGGGCGGATCATGAGGTCAGGAGATCGAGACCATCCTGGCTAACACGGTGAAACCCCGTCTCTACTAAAAATACAAGAAAATTAGCCGGGCGAGGTGGCGGGCGCCTGTAGTCCCAGCTACTCGGGAGGCTGAGGCAGGAGAATGGCGTGAACCCGGGGGAGCGGAGCTTGCAGTGAGCCGAGATCGCGCCACTGCACTCCAGCCTGGGGCACAGAGCAAGACTCCGCGTCAAAAAAAAAAACAAACAAACAAAAAAAACAAACAAAAAAAAACAAACCCGGGGCCGGGCGCGGTGGCTCAAGCCTGTAATCCCAGCACTTTGGGAGGCCGAGACAGGCGGATCACAAGGTCAAGAGATCGAGACCATCCTGGCTAACACGGTGAAACCCCGTCTCTACTAAAAAATACAAAAAAAACTAGCTGGGCGAGGTGGCGGGCACCTGTAGTCCCAGCTACTCGGGAGGCTGAGGTAGGAGAATGGCACAAACCCGGGAGGCAGAGCTTGCAGTGAGCTGAGATCTGGCCACTGCACTCCAGCCCGGGTGACAGAGCGAGACTCCGTCTCAAAAAAAAAAAAAAAAAAAAAAAAAATTCCAGCACTTTGGGAGGCTGAGGCAGGTGGATCACGAGGTCAGGAGATCGAGAACAGCCTGGGCAACACAGCGAAACCCTGTCTCTACTAAAATACAAAAAGTTAGCTGCGCGTGGCGGCGGCGCCTGTAATCCCAGTCACTTGGGAGGCTGAGGCAGGAGAATCGTTAGAACCCGAAAGGTGGAGGTTGCAGTGAGCCGAGATTGCGCCACTGCACTCCAGCTGGGGCAACAGAGTGAGACTCCGTCTCAAAAAACAAAAACAAAAACAAACCTGGAAGCAGTTTAGCGTTTTGGTAATGCTGGCCTTTTCACATTCATCAAAGACATGGCAGTGGTGAATATTACTCATATTATACATCCGGAATTATTTGGGGCATGAATGAGTGTCTCTCCTAGTTTGGGCTGATACACCACCTTTTACTAACTCTGGAATTATTTGGGGTGTGAGTGAGTGTCTCTCCTAGTTTGGGCTGATACACCACCTTTTACTAACTGCACAGTGGCCAAGTCAATGGTTCTCAGAGACTTCAGGTTAAAGAACCCAAATCATCTTCAGAAGAGCTGAGCCTCAGCCTAGCTGTGCGGCACTGACTACAGGGCGTGGAAGGCCCAGTCCCTTTCCTAGCAGGCGGTCAGGCAGGGCCAACACTAACATGGTGGAGGCCCCGGGGAGGACAGACAGGAGGCTGGGCTCTACCCGGCCCCTCCGACCACAGCAGCCCAAGTGTCCTGGGCTTCTCAGGACTCAGCACTGAACCTGCCAGGCTGCCCCGGCAGGACGTGGAAGGGGGCCCAGGAGGAGGGTGAGGCCTCGCTACTGCCCAGGCTGGAGGGCAGTGGTGCGATCTCGGCTCACTGCAACCTCCGCCTCCTGGGTTCAAACGATTCTCCTGCCTCAGCCTCCCAAGTAGCTGAGACTACAGGCACGTGTCACCGCACCCAGCTAACTTTTGTACTTTTAATAGAGACTGTGTTTCACCCCGTTGGCCAGGCTGATCTCGAACTCCTGGCCTCAAGCAATCCGCCTGCCTCAGCCTCCCAAAGTGCTGGGATTACAGGCGTGAGCCACCGCGCCTGGCCTAACTTTAGTTTTAAGAAAAATTTCTCTATTCGTAAAGCTGGAAAGAAAGGGAATAACCTTTCCACAATTTACAGCTACAGACAACATGGAAGATTACCTAAACCGTCATCCAAAAAACCAAGTGGCGGGAATACCTGCAGCAAAGCACCCAGCACGGAAGGCCGGGGAGCAGGCGTGCAGCTCCATAAACCGCCAGGTCAGGAGGAAAGCAGATCCAGATTTGGGGCTGGGCCATGGGGGTGGGAGGGAGGGGGCCGGTGGGCGCCCAGGCACTCTCTGTTACTCGCTATACCCTTCCTTGCGTGTGAGTTATTATATTACAATGAAAATGGCTTAGAAAGAAAAGTGCTTCCATCTTCCTTGTCAATGAAAGCAGCAATTCTGCCAGCTCTCCTCTGTGAGGAAGGAGGAGGCTGATCCCAGACACTCAGGGCTGCAGGCAGGAGACCAGCAGCCCTGGCCTGAGCCAACGCCCGGGGCCAGGGAGGCCACCCAGGGGCACGTCACCCTCTGTGGCCATGGCCAGGGTGGGGTCAGGAGGAGCAGCCCGTGCACCTACCGTCGGCTGCGGCGGGCGTGAGGGGAATGTACTCGGCCGACGTGGGACTGCTCAGGGACACGCGGGCTCCTGAGAGGTCGATCTTCGTGCTGCGGCAGGTGTTGGAGCAGACCTTGTCGTGCTGGTAGAAGTCCAGCTCCCCGGAGTCCATGATCTTCCTATGGCAGGGGGTGGCACGGAGCGTCCAGGTCAGCCCCAGAGCCGAAGGCACCTGCCCGCCCTCCCTGACCTGGGCCATCCACCTGTGTGGGCCAGTCCTGGCCGAGGCGCTGGCAGCTCCACAGAGGAGGGTGGGCTCCGCTTCCCTCAGCGCAAGCTCAGCGTGCAGGACCCTGCTGCTGAGGAAGCAGCCGGCCCAGCCCCACACCACGGCACTGTCCCCAGGAAGGAGGCGCGCGCTGGCCAGCGGGTATCCTGGAGGTGCCCATCAGAATCTGTGGGGCTGGGCCTTTCTGGGACGTTCCACTACCCAAGTCCTAAGGGAGTGACCCATAGCTAACAAAGGTTGGCCTGGCCCCCCTGCATCATGCATGACTCATTCGGAAGCAGAGGAAGGTGGGAAACCACTTCCAGGAGAAGCCTTCCTCCTTCTAAAGGCACAAAGACAGCAAGGGAGAGTGATGAGGGCGCAGGAGAGCACCAACAGCCATGGCTGCCGCTCACCTCATCTTTACCAGGAAGGCTTCCCATGGCCCAAACTGCCAAGACCCGCCCTCCCAGGGCCCTCTCTTCCACCTCTCCGGAGGTCCAGGGTCTCAGTCCTGTGTGTCCCAGTGAGCCTGCCTCGACCCATGAAACAAGGGTCAGAGGCTCCGGCCACATTCAATCTTTGGGCAGCGCTGACCTCAGGCACACACAGGCTGATGCTTCTGTGGTCAGCTCAGGACCTGCCTACCTGGCCGGTGGTCCCCACAGCTGTGCCACCAGCCACGTTCCAGAAAAATCAGAGGCCAGCTCAGCTGGACAGGACCTGAGCCATGGGGAAGGACCCAGGGCCAGTCACTCGTGAGGCCTCAAACTCTGACTCCAGCACAAAGCAGGGGCCCTCCTTGGGAAGCAAGGCAGAGGCCAGGCCCACAAAGACCGAGACTGCGGCTTGTGATTCACAGATAAAGTGGAGGCTGGGCGTGGCGGCTCATGCCTGCAATCCCAGCACTGTGGGAGGCTGAGGCAGGTGGATCTCCTGAGGTCAGGTGTTCGAGACCAGCCTGGCAAATATGGCGAAATCCCGTCTCTACTAAAAATACAAAAATTAGCTGGGCGTGGTGGCAGGCACCTGTAAACCCAGCTACTGGGGAGGCTGAGGAAGAGAATCGCCTGAACCCAGGAAGCAGAGTTTGCAGTGAGCCAAGATCATGCCACTGCACTCCAGCCTGGGCAACAGAGCAAGCCTCCGTCTCAAAAAAAAAAGTGATAGAAAGGACAGAAATAAAGAATAACATAAAAGGCCAAAATCTGATGCACAAATACCAGATTATACCTTGTTTTTATTTTCAGAATGCATAACTGAAACAGACCCTTTTCTTTTCCCTTTTATTCTTGTTTTTTCTTCTTGAGACAGTCTCACTCTGTAACCCAAGCTGGATTGCAATGGCACAATCACAGCTCACTGCAGCCCAGATTTCCAGGCTGAAGTGATCCTTCTACCTTAGCCTCTCGAGTAGCTGGGACCACAGGCATATGCCACCAAATCGAGATAATTTTTTTTATTTTTAGTAGAGATGAGGTCTCATTATTTTGCCCAGGCTGGTCTCAAACTCCTGGCATCAAGTGATCCTCCTGCCTCAGCCTCCTAAAGTGTTGGGATTACAGGTGTGAGCCACCATGCCCGGCCAACCCTCTATTTTACAACAGTGAAATAGCCACAAGTGCCTTCAGGTAAAGAATTGGTGGATATTAAAATAACTGACAAAACAATTCTAAAAGTCTGATAGTGTCCCTGTTGGCAGGGGTGTGGGAGATGGGTTAGTGTTTCGGGTGTGAGCAGGTGCAGTCACCCGGGAGGTTGTCAGCACTTACCACATCTAAAACACGCCTCATCTTCAAAATCTCAAAACCCCATAAGAAAGCAAGAGTTGCCAGGGCCCCTTCCACGAGGGAGGCTGACCCTGGTGCCAGCGCCCACCTGAGCATGATGCCGTTCATGCGGATGGCTCTCTTCCAGTCCTTGAGCGTAGACTTCCCGGCCAGGTGTACAAATTCCTTCGGGCTGATCACATGCTCGTCGTACTGTGGGGGACACAGCCACGTGGGTCAAGCTTGGCCAGGACACCACATAGGCTGTCCCACCTCCTACCCGACCCTGAGTCAGCGGCACAAGTCAGGAAGAACACCATGGCATGGTGCTGAGCAGTGCACGTCTCCTACAGAGCATTCAGGTAAAATAAGGACATGACCCACAGGCATGGTGGCTGCAGTGGGGAGCGGCCGTCTCCTCCAGCCCTGAGGGGACCGAGCTGCTGTGTGCCGGGGCTAGACACGGCTGAGTTGACTATACCAGGTAGGTGTGCGGCCTTCTCTTCCTCCAGGCAGACTAAGCAAACTGCTTCTGTGTAATGCATCTTATAAATACACATTATTGCATATGTTACATTGCAGATGGCAACAGATGCCAGCACATGGGTGAAGCTGTGAACGCTGCCTTCCTCAGGCCCCTCCTGACACCACCTTGCCCCGTGCAGCAAGTGCCGGCACCTGCTCTCACTCTGACACGCACGCGCGCGCACACACACGTCCGTTTCCAGGCCAGGGGAACCCTCCTGCTTGCTAATTTCACCCATGTGGGAGCTCAGAAAACCTGAGAAGGTAAAATATCCTGTTCAATCTTGTTACACAAGCAATTATTGAAACCAAAAAGTGGAAATAAAACTGCATTTACTTAGAAAACAAGCAGGCTGGGGATGGAGGAGTCACGAGGTCTCAGCAGCCGGACCCAGGAGGCCGCCTCCACCCCCGGGCTGTGCCCAGGTCCAGCTTGCTGAAGGAAGCAACGCTCCCGATCCCTGAGCCCACCCTCATGACCCCCATGCCACAGATGGGAACGCTGAGCCCAGCCAGTCTCTGGCTCTCCCTCATGCAGTTGATCCAGGAGACCCGACAGAAGCCAGCACGTGGAATCCGGAAGACTCTCTGGCCACCGTCGGAGCCTGGCAGGAGCCTGCACTGGCTGTGACTGAGGCTGCTTTCGGTCCTCACCTCCACCCAACGTGGCTCACGCCTAGGACACTCAACTGTCCCCAACGGGCCTGATCCTAGCTAGAGTTCTGGGCTCAGCCAGCCTCGCGCCCCAACCTCCTAGGCCTGCCTCTTTGCTTTCTTGCTTTCACCTTTGTTAAGTCTTCTCACCCCAGGTTTTCCTCTCCCAGCTAGGAAGCTACATGCTATACTCTCCTGAGCTCTTGACCATGTCACGCTTACCAGAGCTGCCAGGGCCCAGAGCTACCACGGCCCGCTCCTGACCCTCCCGAGCTACCACAGCCCGATCCCGACCCTCCCGAGTTAACACGGCCCGATCCCGACCCTCCCGAGTTAACACGGCCCGAGCCCGACCCTCCCGAGTTAACACGGCCCGAGCCCGACCCTCCCGAGTTAACACGGCCCGATCCCGACCCTCCCGAGTTAACACGGCCCGATCCCGACCCTCCAGAGCTACCACGGCCCGATCCCGACCCTCCAGAGCTACCACGGCCCGATCCCGACCCTCCCGAGCTAACACGGCCCGCTCCCGACCCTCCCGAGTTAAACCGGCCCGAGCCCGACCCTCCCGAGTTAACACGGCCCGAGCCCGACCCTCCCGAGCTACCACGGCCCGCTCCCGACCCTCCCGAGCTAACACGGCCCGCTCCCGACCCTCCCGAGCTAACACGGCCCGAGCCCGACCCTCCCGAGCTACCACGGCCCGAGCCCGACCCTCCCGAGCTACCACGGCCCGAGCCCGACCCTCCAGAGCTACCACGGCCCGAGCCCGACCCTCCCGAGTTAACACGGCCCGAGCCCGACCCTCCCGAGTTAACACGGCCCGAGCCCGACCCTCCCGAGTTAACACGGCCCGAGCCCGACCCTCCCGAGTTAACACGGCCCGAGCCCGACCCTCCCGAGTTAACACGGCCCGAGCCCGACCCTCCCGAGCTACCACGGCCCGCTCCCGACCCTCCCGAGCTACCACGGCCCGCTCCCGACCCTCCAGAGCTACCACGGCCCGCTCCCGACCCTCCAGAGCTACCACGGCCCGATCCCGACCCTCCCGAGTTAACATGGCCCGCAACTGACCCTCCCGAGCTACCACGGCCCGCTCCTGACCCTCCCGAGCTACCACGGCCCGCTCCTGACCCTCCCGAGCTACCACGGCCCGCAACTGACCCTCCCGAGCTACCACGGCACGCAACTGACCCTCCCGAGCTAACACGGCCCGCTCCTGACCCTCCCGAGCTACCACGGCCCGCTCCTGACCCTCCCGAGCTAACACGGCCCGCAACTGACCCTCCCGAGCTAACACGGCCCGCAACTGACCCTCCCGAGCTACCACGGCCCGCAACTGACCCTCCCGAGCTAACACGGCCCGCAACTGACCCTCCCGAGCTAACACGGCCCGCAACTGACCCTCCCGAGCTAACACGGCCCGCTCCTGACCCTCCCGAGCTAACACGGCCCGCTCCTGACCCTCCCGAGTTAACACGGCCCGAGCCCGACCCTCCCGAGCTACCACGGCCCGCAACTGACCCTCCCGAGCTACCACGGCCCGCTCCTGACCCTCCCGAGCTACCACGGCCCGCAACTGACCCTCCCGAGCTACCACGGCCCGCTCCTGACCCTCCCGAGCTAACACGGCCCGCAACTGACCCTCCCGAGCTACCACGGCCCGCAACTGACCCTCCCGAGCTACCACGGCCCGCTCCTGACCCTCCCGAGCTAACACGGCCCGCTCCTGACCCTCCCGAGTTAACACGGCCCGAGCCCGACCCTCCCGAGCTAACACGGCCTGCAACTGACCCTCCCGAGCTACCACGGCCCGCTCCTGACCCTCCCGACCACAGCCATGTGGCCCTGCTCTCATCTCTCGGGTCCTCCTAGGGCGTCTCTATCCATGCTGAACAGAGAGGACTGGTCGGATTACCCACGTTTTCCCCTGACTCTTCACACCTTCTCACACCACAACACTTCCATCTGGAGGCCTCTTGTCTCTGCCTGAAATGCATATTCAGAATGCTGGTGGCAAACTCATGTCTTTTTCTGAAAATGTCTTTCTTCCAGCATAATTCTAAAGACGACCTCATGGTGTCGTCGCTCTCTGCAGTTAGGCGCTGGTGCCATCACCTCTGCTCCTGCGCAGATTTCAGCTCATGGCCGGCAGGATTCTCGCTCCTGAGCGATCCGTCTCTCCTCTTGGCTAGACTGAGGATCTTCTCTGTCCCTGTCATTCTGGAATTTCATTATGATGTCACCTACGGTACACTTCTTCCGTGTTCCCAACTTCTAATTCTGATACAATTTCAAACTCACAGGGTAACTGCCAGCATAGTCCAAGGAGCTCTCACATGCGCATTCCCAGACTCGCCGCCTGCTCCCGTCTGCCCCCACCTAGACCTGTGCGTGTGCAGCTACTGAGGGGGAGGCAGAGACTTCGGGGCCCTGGGCCCTCAATACCTGCGTATATTTCCTAAGAACAAGGATCTCTTGTGCAGCCACAGAACGACTCACATCAGGAAATTGTCATTCACATATTGTTCTCTAATCCATTGTCCATATTCAAATTTATGAACTGTCTCAGTGATAGCCATTATTGCAAAAAAAAATATATATATATATATATATTTTTGAGACAGTCTCACTCTGTCGCCCAGGCTGGAGTGCAGTGGTGCAATCTTGGGCTCTCTGCAACCCCCGCCTCCCGGGTCCAAGCGATTATCTTGCCTTGGCCTCCCGAGTAGCTGGGAGTACAGGCACGTGCCACCATGCCTGGCCAATTTTTTTGTATTTTTTGTAGAGATGGGGTTTCACCACGTTGGCTGGGCTGGTCTCGAACTCCTGACCTCAGGTGATTCACCCGCCTCAGCCTCCCAGAGTGCTGGGATTACAGGCGTGAGTCACCATGCCCAGCCTGCATTTTTTTCTGATGCAGGATCCAGCCCAAGACTGTGGTGCATGCAGCTGCCTTGCTCTTCAGCTTTTGTCCCCATTATGACAGCAGCAGGCTGGGCACAGCAGCTCACGCCTGTAATCCCAGCACTTTGGGAGGCCGAGGTGGGCCGGTCACCTGAGGTCAGGAGTTTGGGGTCAGCCTGGCCAACATGACGAAACCCCATCTCTACTAAAAATACAAAAATTAGCTGGGTGTGGTGGTGGGTGCCTGTAGTCCCAGCTACTCAGGAGGCTGAGGCACGACAATCACTTGAACCCAGGAAGTGGAGGTTGCGGTGAGCCGAGATCGCGCCACTGCATTCCAGTCTGGGTGACAGAGGACGACTCCGTCTCAAACAACAAAAAAAGATGCAGCAGCTTCTCAGCCTGTCTGTATTTTTCTTGGCCTTGACATTTTTGGAGCTTGTGGGTCAGGCATTCCGTAGGCTGTCTCTCCGTGTGTATCTGCTGTTTTCTCATGAGTAGAGTCAGGCCATGAACTGTTGGAAGAACACCACAGAACTCGTGCTCACTACATCAGGAGGCTCAAGCGGGAGGTCTGTCCCGAGCCTGACGATGTGAAGATGGATCGCGGGGTTAAGGAGGCACCTGCCAGCTTTCCCACCACAGCTATGACTTAACGTCTGTAATGGCCGCGTGGTTTGCAGGGATGCTCTGAAGCCAGTCTGAGCACCTGCTCATGACTCTGACCCCATCATTCCTCCCATGCTTTACTTCTCTCTATGCATTTATTTAACATAAATGAATAACATGAAATACATGCTGACAGGTATAGACTCACAGGTTTTATTTACTTGAGTGATGGCCCATGACTATCACTGTTTATTTTGAGCTAAAAGCCGCCCCAGACGCAGGCAGCAGGGTCTTCATCCAGGCTGGGGCCTGTCAGGGCCTCGCACTGCGGACCACTCTTTCCTCAGTCCTGAAGGTTCTCAGTCTCTCTCTTCTCCTTCCAGAACTCAAATAGATGTGTTCGACTCTCGTGCTTCCTGAATAATTCTCTCTTCAGCTATGGCTAATCTGCTAAAGACCTATCCACTAAGTGTTGAATTTCAATCCTAGCTGTAGTCGTGTTTCTGCTCACGCTCTCTTTCTTTTTTTGAAGAAGAAGAAACTGGGGTCTCAGTATGTTACCCAGGCTGCGCTGCTCTTGAACTCCCGGGCTCAAGCAATCCTCCTCCCTTGGCCTCCCAAAGTGTTAGGATTGCAGGTGTTAAGCCATGGTGCCTGGCCTCTTTTATTTCTTAAAATAAATTACTAAATATAACGATTTTTAACTTCTAAGGCTTAAAATCCCAACAGCCAAGGCTGCTGCAGGGCCGACCACTGCCTGCGGCTTCTGTGCATGCTCCAGGAGCACTGCTTCTTGTGTGTCCAGGGTTCTGCGGAAATTACTTGAAACCTGAGACAAAGGTGAATTCTTCCAAAAAGTATTTTTTGTTTGCTTCTGTCAGATTCCTGGGGGAACTGCCAGCTGGGAGCCATTGATAACTAAACTCTCAGCTTGAGGCCTTCAGACCATCCAGACCACCTAGGAATCCTCAAGGGGGTGTCCCCTTCCCTGTGCCAGGGACAGGAGGTATGGGAGTACGCGGTGGACTCACCCCTGGAGGTGCCAGCTTTGGAGGGACAGTCCCCACCCTCCACCCAGCACATACACCTAGAGGAGGCCTGGGCTTTGTCTTCTGATCTCCAGCCGTGCGAGGCTGGGAAAACCAAGCTCAGGCCAAGGCTCTCAGGGCAAAAGCTGGGCACGGCACCCCACCGGCCTCTCAATTCTGTCACCATTAGGTCCCCAGGCCTCAGCACTTCCTCTTTCTTAGCCAGTGTGAGGCAGCATCTGTAAGATGCTTTATGGAAATGTCTTCACCGGCATTTTCCGCTGTTCCGGCACAGGTGAGCCTGGGTACCTGACCTATCAATGTTGTCAGAAAGAGAAGACTTTTCCCACTCATCCTGCTCCTTACCAAGGAGGCAGCCTTTTTGGAGCAGCTCTCACTGGATCTGCTGGGTAAAGCTCCTTGTCCAGGAGCGGCAGCCTCCTCCACACGGCAGGAGGGCCTCCCAGCCTCCCTGCCACAGCGCACTGTGGCCACAGCACATTCCTCTCCCTGAAGGTTCTTCCCGCGCCTCCTCCACTCTCCCCAGCCCTGGAGACCCTGCCTCAGGATACACTTGGCACAGCTGCACCCCCAGAGCAGTCACAGACGCCATGAGGCCTCTCTCCTGGGCCCTGAATGCAGCCTGTGCTCACCTGAACACATTTCACATTGATGCCAGGACACACAAACTTCCTCCAGATGAGGTTGGCTCTGCTGTCCCCACAGGTGATGGGGTACACAATCTCAGCCTCCAGGTTCTCCCCCTCTTCAGCCATCTTCACTTCTCACAGGCACATTGACAGGGAAGGGTAAAAGCAGAAAATCAGTTACAACCTCGTCAAAGCATTTCCTGAAAATGCAGAAAATAGCTGCCAACCTGGAAACCCAAAATTAAAATCTGGGAAGGCCTGAGATACAGCCAAGGTGGGCAGGGCATGCCCATCAGTGCCGTTCGAGTTTCAGGGTTAAACTCACTGAGCAGATTTAAATATCGTTACATTCACAGAACCCATTAAACTATGGTTCAACTGAAGAGCCACTTAGGAAAACAAAATCAAACTTTAATTGAAACAATTCTAGGGAAACCTAAGGTTTTAAAGGTTCTAGGGCCTTTAATCTCAGGCAAAAGAAAAATATTAAGAGTGTTACAAAGAATTTTTGTAATCCCAGCACTTTGGGAGGCTGAGGCGGGCAGATTACGAGGTCAAGAGATCGCGACCATCCTGGCCAACATGGTGAAACCCCATCTCTACTAAAAATACAAAAATTAGCCAGGCGTGGTGGTGGGTACCTGTAGTCCCAGCTACTCGGGAGGCTGAGGCAGGAGAATGGCGGGAACCCGGGAAGTGGAGCTTGCAGTGAGCTGAGATCACACCACTGCACTCCAGCCTGGGTGACAGAGCAAGACTCCATCTCAAAAAAAAAAAAAAGAATTTTTACTGGGCCAGGCAAGGTGGCTCACACCTGTAATCCCAGCACTTTGGGAGGCCCAGGTGGGTGAATCACCTGAGGTCAGGAGTTTTACACCAGCCTGGCCAACATGGCAAAACCCCATCTCTACTAAAAACACAAAAATTAACTGGGCATGGTGGTATGTGCTTGTAATCTCAACTACTTGGGAGGCTGAGGCAGGAGAAGAGCTTGAACCTGCAGGACAGAGGTTGCAGTGAGCCGAGATCATGTCATCGCACTCTAGCCTGGGCAACAGAGTGAGACTCCGTCTCAAAAAAAACACATTTTTTACTGGCCAGGCTCAGTGGCTCACACCTGTAATCCCAACACTTTGGGAAGCTGAGGCTGGAGGATCACGTGATGCCAGGACTTCAAGATCAGCCTGGGCGGCCGGGCGCGGTGGCTCAAGCCTGTAATCCCAGCACTTTGGGAGGCCGAGATGGGCGGATCACGAGGTCAGGAGATCGAGACCATCCTGGCTAATACGGTGAAACCCCGTCTCTACTACAAAAAATACAAAAAAACTAGCCGGGCGAGGTGGCGGGCGCCTGTAGTCCCAGCTACTCGGGAGGCTGAGGCAGGAGAATGGCGTAAACCCGGGAGGCGGAGCTTGCAGTGAGCTGAGATCCGGCCACTGCACTCCAGCCTGGGCGACAGAGCGAGACTCCGTCTCAAAAAAAAAAAAAAAAAAAAAAAAAAAAGATCAGCCTGGGCAATAGTGGGACCCTATTTCTTAAAAAAAAAAAAAAAAAAAGGCCGGGCGCGGTGGCTCAAGCCTGTAATCCCAGCACTTTGGGAGGCCGAGACGGGCGGATCATGAGGTCAGGAGATCGAGACCATCCTGGCTAGTACGGTGAAACCCCATCTCTACTAAAAAATACAAAAAAACTAGCCGGGCGAAGTGGCGGGTGCCTGTAGTCCCAGCTACTCAGGAGGCTGAGGCAGAAGAATGGCGTGAACCCGGGAGGAGGAGCTTGCAGTGAGCTGAGATCCGGCCACTGCACTCCAGCCTGGGTGACAGAGCAAGACTCCGTCTCAAAAAAAAAAAAAAAAAAAAAAAAAAAGATTCTTAATTAGCTGGGTGTGGTGGCACATGCCTGTAGTCCCGGCTACTCAGGAGGCTGAGGCAGGAGGATCATCTGAGCCTGTGAAGGCTGTGGTCAAGGTCAAGGCTATGGTGAGTGGCGATTGTGCCACTGCACTCTAGCCTGGGCAACAGAACAAGACCCTGTCTCAAAAAAACCAAAAAAACAAAACAACTTTTTTTACTACTATTCACTGACCTTTATAATAAACAGACACAGGCAAACAAGAAACAATGAGAAGAAAACAAAATCCGAAAGAGGAGAGAGCTGCAAACTTGGGGCCAAGTGACTTTGCTCTCCTATTAGCCATGGGCAGAGAAAGTGCTGTCATTACAGACACATGGCAGGCCCCACCTGGGGGCCCTGGGGCCTGGCCTCTCACTCCTAAGGGTACACGGCTTAGGAATCGGCCCGAATAAAGACCTTGTATATCTCTGGCTGTTCCTCATTTTGAGTGCAGGACTGTCCTGTCCCTGCTATGGCAAGAAGGCAGACTTCCCACCTAGGACGGCTTCCTACCTAACACGGCTTCCTTGAGCTGGGAGGAGGCTGTGAAGGCTGCGGCAGCTGCCGCCGCTGCATTTTCTGTCTCCATGTTATCTTCTGTCAGGTCGCCCCTGGTGAGGTGAAGTGAGGAGAGAACAGAATCAGGATCTCGGAGGGCACAACCTGCAGGGCACTATTTTCCTGACAGCGCTTTGCTGACTTGTTACACTTTTCTAATTTAAATCAGAAATGGCAGAGAGGCCGGGTGCAGTGGCTCACGCCTGTAATCCCAGCACTTTGGGAGGCTGAGGTGGGAGGGTCACCTGAGGTCAGGAGTTCAAGACCAGCCCAGTCAACACAGTGAAACTCCATCTCTACTAAAAAAAATACAAAAATCAGCTGGACATGGTGGTACATGCCTGTAGAAGCTGGGGTAGGAGAATCGCTTGAACCTGGGAGGCGGAGGTTGCAGTGAGCCAAGATCACACCACTGCACTCCAGCCTGGGTGACAGAGCGAGTTCCCGGGTTCACGCCATTCTCCTGCCTCAGCCTCTCGAGTAGCTGGGACTACAGGTGTCCGCCACTGAGTGTTTTCTTAAACAGCAAAAGAAAACTGACACAACTGTAAACAGAGCAAGCAAGAGAACTTGGCGATTATTTCCTCTCTACTTCTCACTGTTCTTAAAATAGTTAACTTAAGCATAAGATGTGAGCAAATTCTTTTAACATCCCAGAAAAAAAGCTCACATTCAGTGTTCGTAAAGCAAAGCTAACCGAAAGGAGCCACCTTCCACAGTAACCACAGGAAACCAAGGAGCACACGGGACACCAGCCTCCAGGGCCCTGCGCCAGCCGTGCTCCTGTGTCTGCAACTGCCCTGGTTCGTCACTGCCACCAGCCGGCAAGACACCCACAGAGGACAGCTCTAAGCCACAACTGTGTACAAAGACAACCGTGCAGGATTTTATTACTACAATGTTTTTGTTTTCTTTTTTTTTTTTTGAGACCGAGTCCTCTGTCACCCAGGCTGGATGCAGTGGCACAATCTCGGCTCACTGTAACCTCCATCTTCCCAGTTCAAGCAATTCTCCTGCTGCAGCCTCCCAAGTAGCTGGATTACGGGCGCCCGCCACCACAGCTGGCTAATTTTTGTACTTTTAGTAGAGACGGGGTTTTACCATGTTGGCCAGACTGGTCTCAAATTCCTGACAACAAGAGATCCACCCGCCTCGGCCTCCCAAAGTGCTGGGATTACAGGTGTGAGCCACCGCGCCCGGCCCCCATTTTTGTTTTTCAACAAAAATTTACTTAAAGTTGAAATCTCTACATTTCAAATGGGTAACTCCAGTGTCCTTGAGGCTCCTGTGACAGTGCTCATGAGACTTCTCTTGGGTGTGAGAGTCTAGAATGTGGGTGGTCTGGACAGGAGGGGGAGGGAAGAGTTCAGAGCAGTGCAGGGTAAGGAGACCCCCGAGGACGCGAAAGCCGCCCTGCATTTGTCGGACTGGGCAGCACCCAGTCCCCCAGACGGACCCTGGCTTTGGAGACTGGAGCTGGGCACGACTCGGCTGCTGTCGTGAACTGTGATCCTCTGAACCCAGCAAGGCAGCTGCAGGACATCTGGCCCAGTCTCCTCGTTAAGCCAGTTCATGAAAAAGAGACTTTTCTGAGTGACACGCCCATGGGCTATATGAGGACTAAATGGGATGGTCTCCGGCTCGGACAAACCGACAGCAAAAGCCACTTTAGGGGAAAAGAAACTTTTCTTTTTTTCTTTTTTTTTTTGAGACAGGATCTCACCCTGTCACCCAGGCTGGAGTGCAGTGGCATGACCTTGGCTCACTGCAGCCTCAACCTCCCATGCAGCTGGGACCGTAGGTGCACGCCACCACACCCAAATAATTTTTGGATTTTTTGTAGAGACGAGGTTTCACTTTGTTGCTCGGGCTGGTCTCAGGCAACCCTCCCAGCTCAGCCTCCCAAAGTGCTCGGGTTATAGGCAGGAGCCACCAGGCCTGGCCAACATAGGAAGAAACTTACATTTGAATTGAATATTAGAAGAGATTAAAATTCATCAACATGGAAAGACAAAGATCATTAACTAAAGCCAAACCAGAACGAAAGCCGCGTGCACAGTGGGGTCTCCTGCTGGGAACGCGAGGGGCATGTGCAGGGCTCCAGGGTGTGGCGACGCCCCACGCTCCCTTTGTGGGGCTCATTCAGCTGAACATGAGCACCTGGGGTGCTTTTCAGCACGTACATGAGTTTAATCATGAAAAGGCTTAAGGAAAGAAAAATTCGTATGTTCTATACAAACAGAACATCTGGAAAGATCTATCCTAAGGTACTCAGAGTAGAAAACTGTAGGTAGTAGTAATAGGGCCTTTATTTTATTTTTGCTTATCAGTATTTTCTAATTTTCTTTTTCTTTCTAAATCATTTCAGCTATGAAATAATTTTCTACCATATATATTTTGTAATAAAAATGGTTATAATTTTTTAAAAGCTGTACAAACTTCCTGATAAAATGGCAAATTAAACACACATGTGGGCCAGGTGCAGTGGCTCATGCCTATAATCCCAGCACTTTGGGAGGCCGAGTCGAGCAGATCACCCGAGGTCAGAAGTTCAAGACCAGCCTGGCCAACATGGTGAAACCCCGTTTCTACTAAAAATACAAAAATGAGCTGGAAGTGGTGGCACACGCCTGTAGTCCCAGCTACTTGGGAAGCTGAGGCAGGAAAATTCCTTCAACTTGGGAGGCAGAGGTTGTAGTGAGCCGAGATCACGCCACTGCACTCTAGCCTGGGCAACAAGAACAAGACTCCGTCTCAAAAAATAAAAATAAAAATAAAAATAACACACACGTGAACGGGCTCCTCATGGAAGTCCTCACAACAATGCAGAGGGAAGAGCTTCCGAAGTACAAAGCCAGAAGCGAGGAGCAGGAGGGCGCACAGACACAGCGAGCAGCAAGGCACAGACTGAGCGGCGGAGGCTGGCCGTGGGGAGATGACCGATGCTCAGTTTATACCCCAAATCCCTAAATCTAGAGGCCTGGGACATCAACTACCTCTGCCAGCAGGATGAGGGAAAGGAGGGCAACCAAAAGATGTCCCCACCCCCACCCATCCAGCTACTTACCATCCTCAGCCCCACCTGTCAGAAGACCCTGAGAGGAGGAGGCAGGCCCCTGCCTACAGTACCCTGAGAGCTAGGGGAAGGCATTGTCCTGAACTGTGTCCCCCGTAAAATGCCTATGTTGAGGCCCCACCCCCAGTATGACTATATTTAAAGATGGGGTCTTTGGGAGATAATTAAGATGAGGTCATACGGTTGGCCCTCATCCAGTAACACTTTGACCTTCTGGTGGTTTTTTCTTTTTTTTGGAGACAGGGTCTCACTCTTATCATTCAGGTTGGAGTGCAGCGGCATGGTCACGGCTCACTGCTGTCTCCAACTCCTGGGCTCAGGTGATCCTCCTGCTTCAGCTTCCTGAGTTGCTGGGACTACAGGTGCTCACTACCATGCCCAGCTGGTGGTGTGCTGTGCTTTTTGTAGAGATGGGGTTTTGCCATGTTGCCCAGGCTGGTCCTGAACTGGGCTCAAGTTATCTGTCTGCCTCAGTCTCCCACAGTGCTGGAATTACAGGCATGAGCCACCGCGCCTGGCCGACTGTGACCTTCTAAGAAGTGAAAGAGAAAGATCTTTCTCCCTCCCTCTCCATCATGAGGACACAGCAAGAAGTCGGCCATCTGCAAGTCAGAAAGGGAGTCCTCCCAAAAGTGGAATCTGGCAGACCCTGATCTTGGACTTCAGTCTTCAGAACTGTAAGAAAATAACTCTCTGCTGTTCAGGCCGCCCGGCCTGTGGCATTCTGTTATGGCTGCCCGAGCAGGCTAAGACGTGACGTCTGGGGGTCAGACCAGGTCAGGAAGAAAGGCCTCGAGCTGAGGACACTGAAGGTACCAACCCAGTGCTGGACTACCCACCCCGGCAGCCGCGGCCACGGTGTCACGGCTCAGGTGAGGTGACCTGGACACCACCCCAGCAGCCACAGCCACGGTGTCAGGGCTCGGTACAAGAGAGCTAGATATGGGACTGGGCCTACTCCGAGGCCCCTTCCACCTGGACGCCTGGGTGGGTGACACAAAAGCTGGGCTCAGGTGGGACCAGAACAGCCTCTCCCCAGGTCAGAAATGACCCTGGGCTCCTCGCAGCAGCCCTAGGGCACCATGAGAAAGCTACGTGGACTTCTCTGGCCATGGGTCACTGCTGTCACACTGTACTCACTGCAGGCCATGTCAGGGCTCGGGTGAGGAGACGTGGACACCACCCCAACAGCCGTGGCCATGGTGCCCCACGGGAGGGGACTTGGGCACTGCCTCTCTGGGCAAGAATGGGGAGGTGTGGGGTGGGAGACGTCAGGAAACATCATGGACACATGCCCGGAAAACATGGAAGCTGTGCACCAAGGTGCTGACAAAGGAAAAAGGAGAATGGAGGTGTGAACATCCAGCTGGGAGGTCCCACTCAGACACTCCTGCATTTCCAGACATGGCCGCCAGCTGTGTGGATGAGGCAGGAAAGGACAGGGCACCTCGCACCAGGAACCTACACAGGTCAATGTCTTGTTCTGTGCTCGCACAACAGCCTCCACCACCTGGACATGCAGGAGGTTAAAGTCTCAGGTGCAACAACAGGCTCCACGGCAAGGGAAGAAAGGCAGGAAGGAACTCAGGGCCAGGTCCTCCCAGGCAGGAGCTGCCTGCACACCGTCCATGAAGGGAGGCCTGACCCGCACCGCACAGGGGTTGGCAGTCTAGAGTCATCCTCTGTCAAATGGTGAGAAAGTCAAAAGCTCATGCTCAGTGACATGCTAGGTCAACATGAAGATGCCACACATGAGACACAGCAAGGATGAGACCAGCAGGAGCCCCAGCCCAGAGCCCCAGAGTCCCAGAGTCCTCTGGGGAGGAAGAATGAGGATTGCCGCCCTGGATTGCCCAGGGCTGACTCTGCCTTTATCTCACCCCCAGCAGAGGCAGGAGTGACACAAGGGCTGACTGGGCCTTTATCTCACCCCCAGCAGACACCGGCTCACAGCAGAAGCAGCTCTGCTACCTCTTAGTAGTTCCACCTACAGGCAGCAAAACAAAGCCGGCAGTTTGGGCAAATGTTAGCACTTTTGCCAACTAACATTTGATTCGGACATCTGGTACAGAGATGAGGAAGAAAACACTCACAGTTTCATGAAGACTGTCAAGAAAATCACTGGCTCTTCATTTCTGAAAGGCCAGCTCTCTGTCATCCCTACGGCTCCCTCTCACACGAGAAGTCACGGCCTTTCAGGACATGGAGCCACGTGGCCGTGCGGGTACGGGAGGCCTCCCCAGAGCTGCAGCTGGGTCTTCTGGTTCCCGGGCCATTTCTGCTTTTCTTCACTCTCTACTTACACACACAATTTAAGTCCAGTCTCAGAAGAACTGGAACTAGGAAAATCCTGACACTTGCCCCTTACTACGTTAATGCCAGCTGAGCCAAGGACAGCCTAACCCAAGCCCCCATCAGCCCCAATGGCACTGAGGCCTGAGCTTACCCGTGAGGGGCCAAATTGGTCGTCACCAACACGGTCTTCACCCCCTCCACGCTGCTGCCATCCACCGCAGTGTCCGGAGTTGTCACCACCACCACCTCCTCCATGTGCACACTCACGTCGGGAGTCGCCATGGCTCAGCAGAAAGGGACGCCCAGGCCAGCAGCGTCAGTCCTCCAGGGTCCCGAGTCCTGGAGGAAGCAAGGCAGGGCACAGGGCTGGAGTCATCTCCACATCCGCACAACACAGCACTCACAAAGGCATCTCTCATCAGCTTCAAAGACCCATCCTTGAGTCCCAGACGGCTACTTCCTGACAAAAACGAGAGGCAACAGAAGGGCTACTCCGGTCTCTGGTTCCAAGGGCGGTGTAAGTGCACTCCACCCATCTTTCCCACGGGATGAGCCGAAACCCTCGGGCAGAAGGCACAGAGCCACTCCCTCCATGTGGGGCTCAGAGCAGGAGGACAGGAGGGGCCTGGAATTCCAAGCAACTTCCCTGGACGCAGGTCCCCGGCTTGCCAGTTCTTCCGTCTCTCCTGGCCTGAACTCAAAGCCAGCCCCAAGCCCTGAGCTGAGTTTCAGGTGCAGAAAGCACTCCAAGAAGTCCTCTCTGGCCTGTGGAATGGGAAGGGAAACCCATTCGAGACAGAGAGGAGGGAAATGCCCTGGGATTTGTTTGTTTTTTGGGGTTTTTTTTTTAGATGGAGTCTCGCTCTGTCACCCAGGCTGGAGTACAGTGGCGCGATTTCGGCTCACTGCAAGCTCTGCCTCCTAGGTTCAAGCAATTCTCCCACCTCAGCCTCTCGAATAGCTGGGATTACAGGTTTCACCATGTTGCCCAGGCTGGTCTCAAACTCTTGACCTCACGTGATCCACTCACCTCGACCTCCCAAAGTGCTGGGATGGGAGGTGTGAGCCACCGTGCCCGGCCTGCCCTGGGTTCTAAAATTATTATTATTTTGTCTTTGCTGGTTTTGCCTTCAGCAAGTCCAACCCCTGGTAAAACCCTGTGACAGCGGCAGTCTTGGCAGGCCCAAAAAGCTTGGAGAGAAGGGAATCTTCCTCCTGACTAAAGGAGTGGTGGCCCAAGAGCGTGGGGCCTCCCTGTTGTCCTCTCAGTCTCCATCCTCCACCCAGCACAGGGAACACGAAAGCCCTGGTTTCTAGCTAGAGGCCAAGGAGCCAGGAGTCAGAGTGTGGGGGAAGCGATGAGAGGGAAGGGTAACAGAGAGGATGGCACACAGCTGTGTGTGAGCACCCGTGTCATCCCAAGACAGTCTCTACATGGTCCTCACCCTAAAGGGCAAAGGGAAGAAAACTGACCTACAGGATAGACCACTGCCCAGGTCTCAGATGGGCCCCAATGGCGCACATGGGGCAGATCCACAGTGCACTGGAAAGTCTCTAAACTAAACTGGCCTAAGAACACAGACACAGGAACGGGGTGCAAAATTTGCAGCCTGAACTTAACCAGGTCGATTTCTTGCTATAAAAAAAATCTACATTCTCTGTGAAACTTAAACAAGACCCAGAGTCCATAGCATAGTAGTCAAAGCATCCAAAACACGATCAAACTACCTGGCAAAGGGTAGTCTGATTGATTCTCAAAGGAATAAACCCACAAGAGAAGCTGGCTCTGAGGTGAACGCAGGACTCACAGAGACTCTCAGGTGCTATCAGACCAGCTCCAAGAGTAAAGCAAACATTCTCAGCCAAGTGGAAAGAAAATCTTGGTACAGAAACAGGATTTATAACCAAATGGAAATGTGAAAATTAAAAACTACAACAACCGGCCAGGCGCGGTGGCTCCCACCTGTAATCCCAGCACTTTGGGAGGATGAGGCGGGCGGATCACGAGGTCAGGTAATCGAGACCATCCTGGCTAACACAGTGAAACCCCATCTCTACTACAATACAAAAAAAAAAAAATTAGCTGGGTGTGGTGGCGGGCACCTGTAGTCCCAGCTACTCGGGAGGCTGAGATAGGAGAATGGCGTGAACCCGGGAGGCGGAGCTTGCAGTGAGCCGAGATCGCACCACTGCACTCCAGCCTGGGCGACAGAGTGAGAACTCTCTCAAAAAACGAAAAAGAAAGAAAGTAGAATAGAAGTGACCTGGGGCTGGGGGAGGGAGTATAGGGAGTTGCTCTTTAATAAGTACAGAATTTCTGTTTGGGATGATGAAAAGTTCTGGAAATGCAAAGTGGTGACGGCTGCACAATCACTGTGGGGGTTCTGAATGGTGCTGAATCACACATTTTAAAATGGTTAAAATGGGCCAGGCACAATGGCTCACGCCTGTAATCCCAGCATTTTGGGAGGCCGAGGCGGGTGGATCACGAGGTCAGGAGACCGAGACCATCCTGGCCAACACGGTAAAACCTCGTCTCTACTAAAAATACAAAAAAAATTAGCCAGGCATGGTGGGGGGCGCCTGTAGTCCCAGCTACTCGGGAGGCTGAGGCAGGAGAATGGTGAGAACCCGGGAGGTGGAGCTTGTAGTGAGCTGAGATCATGCCACCATACTCCAGCCTGGGCAACAGAGCAAGACTTCATCTCAAAAAAAAAAAAAAAAAAGGTTAAAATGGGGCTGGGCTAGGTGGCTCATGCCTGTAATCCCAGCACTCTGGGAGGTTGAGGCAGGTGGATCACCTGAGGTCAGGAGTTCAAGACCATGCTGGCCAACACAGTGAAATGCCATCTCTACTAAAAATACTAAACAATAGCCAGGCATGGTGGCAGGCACCTGTAGTCCTAGCTACTCGGGAACCTGAGGCAGGAGAATTGCTTGAACCCAGGAGGCGGAGGCTGCAATGAGCCGAGATCGCGCCACTGCACTCCAGCCTGGGCAACAAGAGCAAAACTCTATCTCAAAAAAAAAAAAAAAGTTAAAATGGTAAATTTTATGTTATGTATATTTTACCGTAATAAAAAAATTGTAATGCTACTGTAACAGAATGACTTATTAGGATTAGATATAGACTAGAAAGTACAGAATAGCCAGGCACGGTGGCTCAAGCCTGTAATCCCAGCACTTTGGGAGGCCAAGAAGGGCGGATCACGAGGTCAGGAGATCGAGACCATCCTGGCTAACACGGTGAAACCCCGTCTCTACTAAAAAATACAAAAAACTAGCCGGGTGAGGTGGCGGGTGCCTGTAGTCCCAGCTACTCGGGAGGCTGAGGCAGGAGAACGGCGTAAACCCGGGAGGCGGAGCTTGCAGTGAGCTGAGATCCAGCCACTGCACTCCAGCCTGGGCGACAGAGCGAGATTCCGTCTCAAGAAAAAAAAAAAAAAAAAAAGAAAGTACAGAATATAAAAACTTTTTAAAGAAAGAAAAATGTTCACGGCCAGGCATGGTGTCTCACACTTGCAATCCCAGCACTTTGGGAGACCAAGGTAGGAGAACTGCTTGAGCTCGGGAGTTTTGAGACCAGCCTGGGCAACACAGCAACACCCCATCTCTACTAAATAAATAATAAAAAAATAGCTAGGCATGGTGGTGTGCACGCCTGTAGTCGCAGCTACTCTGGAGGCTGAGGCAGGAGGATCGCTTAAGTCTAGGAGGTCAAGGCTGCAGTGAGCCATCGTTGTGCCACTGCACTCCAGCCTGGGCAACAGATCAAGACGCTGTCACAAAAAAAGAAAGAAAAGAAAAGATAAAAATTTCCAGAACTTTTAAAATTATCATTAATATAAAAATAACATCACCTGCCCCCAGGACTGTAACAAACAAGTGTGTCTAAGGACAGGAGTGGGTCCACCCCAACCTGGCACACAGTGGTCCCCTGCAGAGAATCTGGCCCTGCACTCACTAAGGGGAGGCATTCATAGCCCAGCCAGGCCTCTGCAATTATGCCTTCAATGCCAGAACTAACTCACCCAAACTGAACAATCAATCACAAAATGTGCCTTCAGGACTCAAGGTTCTTGCTAAATCACACTCAACCTACATTTTCTAGCATGTGAACGTTTTTCTGAACGTCTTAGGGAGAGGAAGTCTGCAGGAGAACAAAAGGTCCTCAGTCCACCTAGCTTCTTTTCCTCCATTCCACAGGCTGCCTTTTGTCTGAGTATGCACTGGACCGGTGCGGGGGGCTCTACTTCTTCCTAACCGGGCAAGGGTCTCCACACAACTCCAAGGTAAAGGGCCACAGGCAAGATAAAGGGGAGAAAAGAAAGAGCTACAACTTCCGGCTGGGCGCGGTGGCTCACGCCTGTAATCCCAGCACTTTGGGAGGCCAAGGCAGGTGGATCACGAGGTCAGGAGTTAGAGACCAGCCTGACCAACACGGTGAAACCCCGTCTCTACTAAAAATACAAAAATTAGCCGGGTGTGGTGGCGCACACCTGTAATCCCAGCTACTCAGGAGGCTGAGGCAAGAAAATTGCTTGAATCCGGGAGGCGGAGGTTGCAGTGAGCCAAGATTGCGCCTGCACTCCAGCCTGAGCAACAGAGCGAGACTCTGTCTCAATAAAAAAAAAAAAAAAGAAAAGAAAAGAAAAAAAGAAAGAGCTACAACTTCCTGGGCCACCAATCGCAAATGGCAGCCAGTCTCTGAAGTAACCCTTGACCAGAGATCCAAGGAAGCAAGAAATGTAGGTGATCTGAACAGAGGGGATGGTGGTTAAACACCATGAAGGCAAGACCCATTCTCAAAGAAAAGGAAGCAAAAAGAAACCGCGGGGAGCTGGGTCCCACCAGCAGCAAAGACCCTGCAGGCGTCACTGACGCCAGCCCGGCCTGGGAGAGCAGTGAGTGTGGCAGGCGATGAGTGGTGGGCAGGGCTGCGGTAAGTCTGGGGTAAGAAGAGGCAGCACCCAGAGCCCAAAGAACACCAGTTAGGGTTCCACATGAACGCGAACACGTCTAAACACAAGCACAAAGGACTAAGTGCAAGGGACAAGAAAATATTCCCCGTTTCCTGTTTCAGGAGGGTATCAAAAATGAGTGATGAAAGGAAAATGTATTGTTTAAATGAGGGAAAACATTTCACAAATTAAGAACGTCCTGGAACATGATGAGCCGTTTCCTGTCACTCGATTTCAATGGCGGCCATCTAGGACAGAGCACCTAAGGGGAAAGGGGGCTCACAGGCGAACCCCTCCAGCTGCTGGTGGGCACATTTCCCGTTAGGGCATCAGGGTCTCTGAAGACTGTCTTCAGAAGCTTTTTAGCCAGAAAAGTTACAATGATGAGTTCGTTTACATTGACAGACTTACTTCATATTTCTAAAATATAATGCTTTTTTCATTACGATAACTTTGGTGTTGTAGAGTTAGGCTTCAAAATAAAGAACTTTAAACAAACATGAATAAAAAGCCACTTTAGGCTGGGCGCAGTGGCTCACGCCTGTAATCCTAGCATTTTGGGAGCCCGAGGCAGGTGGATCAAGAGGTCAGGAGTTCAAGACCAGCCTGACCAATATGGTGAAACCCTGTCTCTACTAAAAATACAAAAATTAGCTGGGCATGGTGGCGTGTGCCTGTAATCTCAGCTACTCGGGAGGCTGAGGCAGGAGACTCGCTTGAACCTGGGCAGAGGTTACAGTGAGCCGAGATCATGCCACTGCATTCAAGCCTGGGTGACAGAGTGAAACTCTGCCTTACAAAAAAAAAAAAAAAAGCCACTTTAAAATTTTACTTAGGCCAGGCACAGTGGCTCATGCCTGTAATCCTAGCACTTTGGGAGGCCGAGGCAAGCAGATCACCTGAGGTCAGGAGTTAGACCAGCCTGGCCAAGATGGTGAAATCTCATCTCTACTAAAAATGCAAAACTTAGCTGGGCATGGTGCTATGCCCACGTAATCCCAGTTACTCAGGAGGCTGAAGTGGGAGAACTGCTTGAACCTGGGAGGCAGAGGCTGCAGTGAGCCAAGATCGCACCACTACACTCCAGCCTGGGCGACAGAGCGAGACCTTGTGTCAAAAAAAAAAATTTTTTTGGCCGGGCGCGGTGGCTCAAGCCTGTAATCCCAGCACTTTGGGAGGCCGAGATGGGCGGATCACGAGGTCAGGAGATCGAGACCATCCTGGCTAACCCGGTGAAACCCCGTCTCTACTAAAAATACAAGAAAATTAGCCGGGTGAGGTGGCGGGCGCCTGTAGTCCCAGCTACTTGGGAGGCTGAGGCAGGAGAATGGCGTGAAACCGGCGGGGCGGAGCTTGCAGTGAGCTGAGATCGCGCCACTGCACTCCAGCCTGGGGCACAGCAAGACTCTGTCTCAAAAAAAAAAAAAAAAAAATTTTTTTTTTTTAATTAAAAAATTTGGCCAGGCATGGTGGCTCACGCCTGTAATCCCATCATTTTGGAAGGCCAAGGCGGGGGGACCACCTGAGGTCAGGTGTTCGAGACCAACCTGGCCAACATGATGAAACCCCGTCTCTGCTAAAAATACAAAAAATAAAATAAAAAATTGGCTGGGCATGGTGGCAGGTGCCTGTAGTCCCACCTACTTGGGAGGCTGAGGCAGGAGAATCTCTTGAACTCTGGAGGCAGAGATTGCAGCAAGCCAAGATTGCAGCACTGCACTCCAGCCTGGACAACAGAGCGAGACTCTGTCTCAAAAAAATAAATAAATAAATAAAAATTAAAATTAAAAAATAAAAATTTCACTTAAAATACTACTGATCTCAGGCCAGGCGCGGTGGCTCAAGCCTGTAATCCCAGCACTTTGGGAGGCCGAGACGGGCGGATCACGAGGTCAGGAGATCGAGACCATCCTGGCTAATGCAGTGAAACCCCGTCTCTACTAAAAAATACAAAAAACTAGCTGGGCGAGGTGGCGGGCGCCTGTAGTCCCAGCTACTTGGGAGGCTGAGGCAGGAGAATGGCATGAACCCAGGAGGCGGAGCTTGCAGTGAGCTGAGATCAAGCCACTGCACTCCAGCCTGGGGCACAGAGCGAGACTCCGTCTCAAAAAAAAAAAAAAAACGGCCGGGCGCGGTGGCTCAAGCCTGTAATCCCAGCACTTTGGGAGGCCGAGACGGGCGGATCACGAGGTCAAGAGATCGAGACCATCCTGGCTGACACGGTGAAACCCCGTCTCTACTAAAAAAAATACAAAAACTTAGCCGGGCGAGGTGGCGGGCGCCTGTAGTCCCAGCTACTCGGGAGGCTGAGGCAGGAGAATGGCGTAAACCCGGGAGGCGGAGCTTGCAGTGAGCTGAGATCCGGCCAGTGCACTCCAGCCTGGGCGACAGAGCGAGACTCCGTCTCAAAAAAAAAAAAAAAAAAAAAAAATACTACTGATCTCCCGTGCTGACTTCTTGGGGTTTAAGTCTCACTGAGGAGATGTTACTTTCATAAGGGTGAGCTCAGCAGGGGCAACTGAAGTCACTTAAGCAGAAAGCTGCAAAAAGGCAACAGCCACACTACAGGCAGGGGTCCTCGTCACAGCTTCAGGGCTTTGCAGAGGATTACGCAATGTACATACATGCACAACACTGAATTCCAGTCTCTCCAATGATAACTATATCAAAGGTTCAAAGCAATATGCACAAAAGTTACCTCACAGAAAATAGTGCAAGTCCTTGATACGATGCTATTTAGACACAGAAGCGCTACAGAGCATCTCGCCCCACTGCCTTCCCAAGGGCGAGCACCTCCTCCTTTCTCCACAGCTCCTTGTTTTTTTGAGATGGAGTCTCATTCTGTCACCCAGGATGGAGTGCAAAGGCGAAATCTTGGCTCACTGCAACTTCTGCCTCCTGGGTTGAACTGATTCTCCTGCCTCAGCCTCCCGAGTAGCTGGGACTACAGGCGCCCACTATGCCTGGCTAATTTTTGTATTTTTGGTAGAGACGGGGTTTCACCATTTTGGCCAGCTGCTCTAGAACTCCTGACTTCCAGTGATCCTCCACCTTGACCTCCCATCGTGCTGGGATTACAGCTGTGAGCCACTGCACCTGGCCTCTCCACAGCCCCTTCTGTGTTGAAGCCAAGACCCACCCAGTTTTGATCCCAAGGCTTGGGTTCCTCACTAGTGTGAAGCGAGTTTCCAAATTAATTATGAGGTAAATCAGATATGAGAAAAAATTTTATTTCTTTACTATTTTTTGAGACGCAGTCTTGCTCTGTCACCCAGGCTGGAGCGCAGTGGGGTGATCTCCACTCACTGCAACCTCTGCCTCCTGGGTTCAAGCAATTCTCCTGCCTCAGCCTCCCAAGTAGCTGGGATTACAGGTGCACGCCACCACGCCCGGCTAACTTTTGTATTTTTAGTAGAGACATGGTTTCACCCTGCTGGCCAGGCTGGTCTCAAACTCCTGACCTCGTGATCCGCCCACCTCGGCCTCCCAAAGTGGTGGGATTACGGGCGTAAGCCATCAGGCCTGGCCCAAGAAAATATTTTTAAACTAGTAATCTTGACACTGATGTAATTGAAACTGTTGTATTTGAAGTGTTAGCAAAGAAAAGAGAATTCTGGTTCAACAGAAAAGTGAGTCACGACTTCTCAGTCACGCATGAATTATACAGTAACCAAATACATAACACGTCAAGACTGACAACAGGGTCCACCCCACCATGGGTCTACACAGACCCAGATCCCACCCGTGGGTCTACAGCGAAGCGGGCCCCTGTGGGGTGGTCCCTGCGGGTTGGGTCCCTGAGAGTGGGTCCCAGTGGGGTGGTCCCTGTGGATCGCGTCCCTGCGGGTCGGGTGTCTGCGGGGTGGCTCCTGGGAGTCGCGTCCCTGTGGGGTGGTCCCTCAGGGTGGGTCGCGTCCCTGCGGGTCGGGTGCCTGTGGGGTGGCCCCTGCGGGTCGGGTGTCTACGGCATGGACCCTCTGGGTCGGTGCCTGCGGGGCGGGTGCCTACGGGATGGCCCCTGGGGGTCGCGTCCCTGCGGGTCGGGTGCCTGGGGGGCGGTCCCTGTGGGGTGGTCCCTGCGGGTCGCGTCCCTGCGGGTCGGGTGCCTGGGGGACGGTCCCTGTGGGGTGGTCCCTGCGGGTCGCGTCCCTGCGGGTCGGGTGCCTGGGGGACGGTCCCTGTGGGGTGGTCCCTGCGGGTCGCGTCCCTGTGGGGTGGTCCCTGCGGGGCGGGCGCCTGCGGGGCGGGTGCCTACGGGATGGCCCCGGGGGGGTCGCGTCCCTGCGGGGCGGGTGCCTGCGGCGTGGTCCCCCCGGGCTGGGTCCACCGAGCAGGCCGCTGGAAGCCGAGCCCGCGCCCGCCCGCGGCGCCAAGATGGAGGCAGGAAGCGCCGCCGCCCGCGCCCGCCACCGCCCGCGCCGCCCGCCTGACGCCGCCGTCGCGCCTGACGCCGCCGCCCGCGCGGCCGCCCCTCCCCCGGCCCTCCCCTCCCCCCGCCGTAACGTCCTGACGCTCCGCAGGGACCCCTGACTGGACGGCGGCGCGTGAGCGGAGCGAGAGGCCTCGCCGCGGGGGGGCCGCGGGCGCGCCGGCGCCGCTTACCTGGGGCCGCGCCGGGCCTACTCGGGCGCCCGGCGGGGGCGGCGGCGTCGGGAGCTGCGGCGGCGGCGGGCGGCGGCGGCGGCCGCGGGCTTCACTCCTTGTTGGGGATTCGGCGGCGGCGGCGGCGGCGGCGGCGGCGCGGGCGCGCGCTTCCTAGTGACGCAGGCAGCGGGGCCGCGCACGCACGGGGTTGGGAGGGCCGGACACTTATTTGGCGCTTGCCGGGGAGGAAGGCGGGGCCGTGAAATAAGGCACAACGGGGCCCGCGGCGCGTGCGCGGACCGACGCTGTCAGCTCCTAACGCCGTCGCTTCCTCCTGGTCCCCGCGGCCCCGGTTGGGTGTCGCCTGCCCCGCGCGGGCGGTCGGGCCGAGGGACGATGGTCGGTGGACGGACGGGGCCAGGGAGCAGTGCGCACGAGCGGCAGGGCGGTACCTTCAGGCCTCCAGGTACGGGCACCCCTTGCCCGGACGCTGCTGTGGGTGAAGGGGCGCGGACGGGACTCCCCTGCGGGGCGGACGCCTGAACACGAGGCTGTGGCGGAAGACGCTGTAGGGTGCGCGGACTCCCGCGGAACATGCCGGGGGCTCGGCCAGCCACGGCGCTCCCAGCGTGGAGGGCGAGGGGCATCCGGGAGCGGCGGGTAGGGAGGGCTCGGTCACCCCTTAAGCTGCCACCCCAGTCCCACAACCAGCACCCCGATCCCATCGCAGTCCCACAGCCGGCACCCCGATCCCACCCCAGCCCAACAGCTGGCATCCCTATGCCATAGCTAACACCCTGTCCCACCGCTGTCCCACGGCCGGCACCCCGATCCCATAGCTGACACCCCGGTCCCGCCCCAGTCCCGCAGCCGACACCCCGATCCCAGCCGGATCCCGCAGCCAGCGCGGATCCTGTGGCGCTCGTCTAGCCCCCAGGGCTCGTTTATACGTTTTATTGGCAGAGGCTGGAGCTGGCTCTATTGGCCTCTGTGCTGGATTTCTTCCCCTGCACCGCAGAGCTGGCTCTCCTGACCTCTCCAGGGTCATCCAGCACCCTTGTGCTTGCTGTCACCCGCTGCCTGTCTGCAGGATCCTGGATTCCCTATCGGGGACCGAAATTAGTCAGAAAATAGGAAGCAGATGCTTGTTTGGGATGGAGCCCTGACCCTGTGCTCACACTTTAGGAGGAGGGCTCTGCAGGCCGCCTCCCGGAATGGGAGGTTCCCAAGCCACTGCACTTCGGAGGGGCTGTAATTAGAGTTGCACTTTCATTCTGTTCCCAGTAAAGTGGACCGTGCTCAAGCCAGTGAGGAAAAGGTATTCTTAACAATTAGATTGGCCGAGCGCAGTGGCTCATGCCTTTTATCTCAACACTTTGGGAGGCCAAGGCGGGAGGATCACCTGTGGCCAGGAGTTCAAGACCAGCCTGGGCAACAGAGTGAGCCTGTCTCTGGGGAAGAATAAAAAAATTATTGAGCCTTTGTCAGTGCTACTATTTTATTATCTGGTAAATATGAGAGGGTTCACGTGGTCTGTGTGTGCCATTTATCTGAGTTTGCCTATCCTCACATTTTGGGAATAAACGTCAATAAAGTCTAAGAGGAGTGCTGAGGGGGGCCTGGGGATGGGAGGGTGGCCACCTCATGCCTGTGTGTTGCGTGGGTTGAGCCCTGGGGCCTGTTCTGCCTCCTTCACTCTGGGACTCCAGGAGAGAACCTGGGCAACAAGAGAGAAACTCCACCTAAAACAAACAAACAAACAACAACAACAAAAAAAACACCTCCAAGATCACTTAGCTTTCTACTGCTGCCATAACAAATTATCTCAAACTTAGTCACTTAAAAATGCAAATTTAGGCTGAGTGCGGAGGGTCACGCCTGTACTCCTAGCACTTTGGGGAGGCCAAGGCAGGAGGATTGCTTGAGGCCAGGAGTTCAAGACCAACATGGCCACAACCTATCTCTATTTTTTAAAAATGCAAGTGTGTCCGAGCGTGGTGACTCACGCCTATAATCCCAGCACTTTGGGAGGCCAAGGCAGGTAGATCACAAGGTCAGGAGATTGAGACCATCCTGGCTAACACGGTGAAGCCCCGTCTCTACTGAAAGTACAAAAACAAAATTACGCAGGCGTGGTGGCGGGCACCTGTAGTCCCAGCTACTTGGGAGGCTGAGGCGGGAGAATGGCATGAACCCAGGAAGCGGAGCTTGCAGGGAGCCGACATGGCGCCCCTGCACTCCAACCTGGGTGACAGAGCGAGACTCCGTCTCAAAAAAAATAAATATAGAAAAATACAAATGTATTCTCTAACTGTTCTGTAGGTCGGAAGTCCTGCCCAGCCTCACTTGGTCAAAATCAGGGTGTCTGCAGGGCCAATGGTTTTTGGAGCTCCAGGGGAGAAGCTGTTCCTGCCTTTCCAGTTTCTGGAAGCACTTGAGCCCCTTGTCTCATGGCCTATCCCACACCTGAAAGCCAGCCAAAGTCAGTTGAGTCCTCACCCTGCTCATCCCGACACTGACTCTTCGGCCTCCCTCATCTGCTGTCAAGGCTCCTTGTGATGGCATGGGGCCACCAGCTGGCCCAGGGCGCCTCCTGTCTCCGAGTCGGCCGACCAGCGACCTTCATTCCATCTGCTGCTGTAATTCCTCTTTGCTTGGAACCAACGTTCACAGATCCTAGGGGTTAGGATGTGAATATCTTGGGCGGGGCTGTGAGGAGGGGGGCTATTCTTCGTTCTAAAATATTTATTATTTTTGTTTTGGGGGCTTTTTTGGTTTTGTTTTTTTTGAGAGAGTCTCGCTCTGTTGCCCAGGTTGGAGTGCAATGGTGCAGTCTCGGTTCACTGCAACCTCTACCTCCTGGCAGACGTGAGCCACTGCACCCAGCCTGTTTTTGTTTTTGTTGTTGTTTTGTTTTGTTTTCGAGATGAAGTCTCACTTTGTCACCCAGGCTGGAGTGCAGTGGCAGATCTCAGCTCACTGCAACCTCTGCCTCAAGCTGTTCTCCTGCCTCAAGCGATTCTCCTGCCTCAGCCTCCCAACTAGCTGAGATTACAGGTGCACGCACCACCATGGCCAGCTAATTTTTGTATTTTTAGTAGAGACGGGGTTTTACCATGTTGGTCAGACTGGTCTCAAACTCCTGATCTCAGGTAATCCACCCGCCTTGGCCTCCCAAAGTGCTGGGATTACAGACATGAGCCATCGTATCCAGCCATATTTATTAACTACAAAGGGAAAGATGATAATTTTTTTTTTTTTGAGATGGAGTCTCACTCTGTCACCCAGGCTGGAGTGCAATGGCATCATCTTGTCTCACTGCAACCTCCGCCTCCCGGATTCAAGTGATTCTCCTGCCTCAGCCTCTCAACTAGTGGGGTTACAGGCACACGCTACCACACCCAGCTAATTTTTGTATTTTTAGTAGAAATGGGGTTTCACCATGTTGGTCAGGCTGGTCTCCAACCCCTGACCTCATGATCTGCCCGCCTCGGCCTCCCAAAGTGCTGGGATTATAGGCATGAGCCACTGCACCTGGCTGAAAGATGATAATTTTAAAGTAGAGAAACTGGGTTGGCTGGGCATGGTGGCTCATGCCCAGCACTTTGGAGCATGTACTTTGGAGCCCAGCACTTTGGAAGGCCAAGGCAAGAGGATTGCTTGAGTCTAGGAGTTTGAGACCAGCCTGGACAACATAGCAAGACCTCATCTCCACAAAAACTAAAAAGTTAGCCAGGTGTGGTGGTGCACGCCTGTAGTCCCAGCTACTCAGGAGGCTTAGGTGGGAGGATCACTCGAGCCCAGGAGGTCAAGGCTGCAGTGAGCCGTTATTGTACCACTGCACTCAGCCTGGGCAACAGAGCAAGAGTCTGTCTCCAAAGGAAAAAAAAGGTCCAGGCGCGGTGGCTCACACCTGTAATCCCAGCACTTTGGGAGGCCAAGGTGGGCGGATCACGAGGTCAGGAGATGGAGACCATCCTGGCTAACACGGTGAAACCCCGTCTCTACTAAAAATACAAAAAAATGTGGTGGCAGCGCCTGTAATCCCAGCTACTCAGGAGGCTGAGGCAGGAGAATGGCGTGAACCTGGGAGGAGGAGCTTGCAGTGAGCCAAGATTGCGCCACTGCACTCCAGCCTGGGCGACAGAGCGAGACTCCGTCTCAAAAAACAACAACAACAACAAAAACAATAGTCTCCCAGGTAAGTCAGAGTCACAAGGTGTTTTGGTTCCCCGTGGAAACTAAAAGATAACAGCTTAGGCCAGGCACGGTGGCTCAAGCCTGTAATCCCAGCACTTTGGGAGGCCGAGACGGGCGGATCACGAGGTCAGGAGATCGAGACCATCCTGGCTAACATGGTGAAACCCCGTCTCTACTTAAAAAAAATACAAAAAACTAGCTGGGCGAGGTGGCAGGCGCCTGTAGTCCCAGCTACTTGGGAGGCTGAGGCAGGAGAATGGCGTAAACCTGGGAGGCGGAGCTTGCAGTGAGCTGAGATCCGGCCACTGCACTCCAGCCTGGGCGACAGAGCGAGACTCCGTCTCGGAAAAAAAAAAAGATAACAGCTTAACATATGTTCTTGAGTTATTTTTCAGACACTCGGATACCCACCAGATGGAAAATGCTGAGCTGGGAACAGGGGCTATGACTTCAGCCTTTTGAGAGGCTGAGGTGGAAGGATCACTTGAGGCCAGGAGTTTGAGACCAGCCTGGCCAACATGATGAAACCCCGTCTCCAGTAAAAATACAAAAATTAGCCGGGCATGGTGGTGCAGCCTGAAATCCCAGCTATTTGGGAGGCCGAGGTGGGAGGACCACTTGAACCTGGTAGGAGGAGGCTGCAGTGAGCTGAAATTGTGCCATGGCACTCTAGCCTGGGCAACAGAGTAAGACTCTGTCTCAAAAAGTAAATAAATAATAAGATAAAATAAATGTTGACTGCAGGCCGGGCACAGTGGCCCACCCACCTCGGCCTCCCAAAGTGTTGGGATTTCAGGCATAAGCCACAAGGCCCGGCCTTCCTTTCTTTTTAAAATTAATCTTTGTTAAAAAATACTCTTGGCCAGGCGTGGTGGCTCAAGCCTGTAATCCCAGCACTTTGGGAGGCTGAGACGGGCGGATCACGAGGTCAAGAGATCAAGACCATCCTGACTAACAAGGTGAAACCCCGACTCTACTAAAAAATACAAAAAAAAACTAGCCGGGCGAGGTGGCGGGCACCTGTAGTCCCAGCTACTCGGGAGGCTGAGGCAGGAGAATGGTGTAAACCCAGGAGGCGGAGCTTGCAGTGAGCTGAGATCCAGCCACTGCACTCCAGCCCAGCCAACAGAGCGAGACTCTGTCTCAAAAAACAAAACAAAAAACAAAAAAAAACCTCTTATTTTTTATTTAATTGTAACACTCCTAGATCCTGAAAGCAGATACACACTTTTTTTTATCGGTCTGATTCTTTTCATTGCTTCAGGCCTTAGAGGATATTGTCCAATATTAGATAAAAGTTTAATCAGAGGCCGAGCGCGGTGGCTCAAGCCTGTAATCCCAGCACTTTGGGAGGCTGAGGTGGGCGGATCACAAGGTCAGGAGATCAAGACCATCCTGGCTAACACGGTGAAACCCCGTCTCTACTAAAAAATACAAAAAACTAGCCGGGCGAGATGGCGGGTGCCTGTAGTCCCAGCTACTCGGGAGGCTGAGGCAGGAGAATGGCATAAACCCGGGAGGCAGAGCTTGCAGTGAGCTGAGATCCGGCCACTGCACTCCAGCCTGGGTGACAGAGCAAGACTCCGTCTCAAAAAAAAAAAAAAAAAAAAAAGTTTAATCGGGTTTACTTCTACTTTAATGGAGATGGCTGAATATCTCTTCCACTTGGCTGCTCCTTTATAATAAACTGACGAACATACAAATCGTACTGAGTTCTGTGAGACATTCTAGTAAATCATCTAACCTGAAGAGTAGGTTGTGGGAACCCCTGATTTAGAAAGCCCAGTGGTCGTGAATATAAGTGGCTCTGGACTGGCTCCTGGGGTCTGAAGTGTGGACAGTCTGTTAGGACTGAGCCCTTGTAATTTGTAGGATCTGACACAGGAAGGCAGTGTCCGAATTTAGCTGTATTATATTGGACACCCAGTTAGCGTTTGGAGAATTGGAGAATCGGTTGCTGGTGTAGAAAAATACTAAATATTTTATGTCAGGGGAGTGAAAGAAAAACCAAAACCCATACACTTTTAAGGAAAGCAACTGACGGCATTTGCTACCAATGATAAAATTTGAGCTTTGAAGTAAGAATAAGAAATTTGCCGGCCGGGCGCGGTGGCTCAAGCCTGTAATCCCAGCACTTTGGGAGGCTGAGACGGGCGGATCACAAGGTCAGGAGATCGAGACCATCCTGGCTAACATGGTGAAACCCCGTCTCTACTAAAAATACAAAAAAAACCTAGCAGGGCAAGGTGGCAGGCGCCTGTAGTCCCAGCTACTCGGGAGGCTGAGGCAGGAGAATGGCGTAAACCCGGGAGGCGGAGCTTGCAGTGAGCTGAGATCCGGCCACTATGCTCCAGCCTGGGCGACAGAGCGAGACTCCGTCTCAAAAAAAAAAAAAAAAAAAAAAAGAAATTTGCCATTGTGCCCGGGCCAGGAAAAAAAAAAAGAATTTTGCCATTGTGAGGGCGAAGGTTTCCCAGTACTTTCTGATGAGCTTGATGGTGATATTAACAAATAACTTTTTTTTTTTTTTTTGAGGCGGAGTCCCGCTCTGTCACCCAGGATGGAGTGCAGTGGTGCAATCTCAGCTCACTGCAAGCTCCACCTCCCGGGTTCAAGCGATTCTCCCGCCTCAACCTCCCGAGTCGCCGGACTACAGGTGTGTGCCACCACGCCCAGATAATTTTTGTATTTTTAGTAGACACAGGGTTTCACCATGTTGCCCAGAGTGGTCTCAAACTCCTGACCTCAGGTGATCCGCCCACCTCGGCCTCCTAAAGGTGAGAGGCCTTGCTGGGATTACAGGCTGAGCCACCGCACCTGGCCTCTTGCCCTCTGCCCACCTCAGCCTCTTGTCCTTGTGTTTTGCCGTGATGCAATGAACATGTCTTACATTTGTAACCAGAAAAAAAGGTTATGTAACAATGCCTGTCCTGTTTTTCCCAGAGTAGACATTATGAAGATTAAAAAAATGTGAAAGTGGGCCGGGCGCGGTGGCTCAAGCCTGTAATCCCAGCACTTTGGGAGGCCGAGACGGGCGGATCACGAGGTCAGGAGATCGAGACCATCCTGGCTAACACGGTGAAACCCCGTCTCTACTAAAAAATACAAAAAACTAGCCTGGCGAGGTGGCGGGCGCCTGTAGTCCCAGCTACTCGGGAGGCTGAGGCAGGAGAATGGCGTGAACCCGGGAGGCGGAGCTTGCAGTGAGCCAAGATCACGCCACTGCACTCCAGCCTGGGCGACAGAGCAAGACTCTGTCTCAAAAAAAAAAAAAAAAAAAGTGAAAGTGTTTTGAAAATAATAAACTATGCTATACACACAAAGTTTTAGTGACTAGAAATACAAGTCTATTGTTTGTTGAGACAGGGCCCTGCTCTGTCTCCCAGGCTGTGTGGCACAATCATAGCTCACTACAGTCTTGAACTCCTGGGCTTAAGCGATCCTCCCACCTCAGCCTCCAGAGTAGCTGGGACTACAATCGAGCACCACCACACCTGGCTAATGTTTGTATTTTTTGTAGAGATGGGGCTTCACCATGTTGTCCAGACTGGTCTCAAACTCCGGGCTCAGGCATTGCTCGTACCTCAGCCTCCCAAAGTGGTGGGATCACAAGTGTGAGCCACTACACCCGGCTGAGTTTCTGTTGTTTTGAGCCACTTCATTTGTGGTACTTCTTACAGCAGTCACAGGAAACTAAGCAACTGCAGAACATCAAAATTGTTTTTCTTCAGCAAAAGGAGAAGTGCTGGTGGTTGGCAGCAGCTTTTCCTATGCCCACTTCTGCACGGCCACACCTTTGACTGCCTGAAGAGTGCACAGCAGGCTGAGGGGAGCAACTGGTTGAGTCAGGCCTCTGCTTGTGCCGTATCCCCACCTGCTTTGCTGGACACCCCTGTTTTGGGGGCACCCACTGCTGCCCCAGACACCAAGCAAGCACCAGCTGTGTCCAAAACATACAGGGTCACAGTCTTGGCACGTTTTGTGCTGCTATAACAGAATGCCACAGACTGGGTAATTTAATACGGAACAGAAATTCATTTTCTCAAAGTTTTGGAGGCTGGGAAGTCCAAGAGCAAGGGGCCATCAGGTCAGGGCCTGGTCTCTGCTTCCACTATGGCGCTTTGTCCACCGTGTCCTCACGTGGTCAGAGAGAGCCGGCTCCCGGGAGCCCTTTTAATGGAGCAGAACACTGCTGCACTGCGGCTTAAGTTTCCAGTCACTCCAGGCAGACTGTCTGATGTAATATGTTCACAGACTGGCCAGGCACTGTAGCTCACACCTTTAATCCCAGCACTTTGGGAGGCTGAGGCGGATGGATCACCTGATGTCAGGGGTTCAAGACCAGCCTCACCAGCATGGTGAAACCCCATCTCTACTAAAAATACAAAATTAGCCAGGTGTGGTGACACGTGCCTGTAATCCCAGCTACTCGGGAGGCTGAGGCTGGAGAATCTCTTGAACCCAGGAGGTGGAGGTTGCAGTGAGTCGAGATCATGCCATTGTACTCCAGCCTGGGCAACAAGAGCGAAACTGTCTCAAAAAATAAAATAAAATGCATTCACAAGGCCGGGCATGGTGGCTCATGCTTGTAATCCCAGCTACCTGGGAGACTGAGGCAGGAGAATCACTTATAACCTGGGAGTTGGAGGTTATAGTGAGCTGAGATCATACCACTGCACTCCAGCCTGGGCAACAAGAGTGAAACTCTGTCTCAAAAAAGTAAAATAAGGCTGGGCGCGGTGGCTCACACCTGTAATCCTAGCACTTTGGGAGGCCAAGGCGGGTGGATCACTAGGTCAGGAGTTCGAGACCAGCCTGGCCAACATGATGGAACCCCATCTCTACCAGCCTGGCCAACATGGGGAAACCCCGTCTCTACTAAAAATACCAAAATAAGCCAGATGTGGTGGTGCGCGCCTGTAATCCCAGCTATTCAGGAGGCTGAGGCAGGAGAATCACTTGAACCCAGGAGGCAGAGGTTGCAGTGAGCCAAAATCGTGCCATTGTTCTCCAGCCTGCGCGACAGACCGAGACTCTGTCTCTGAATAAATAAATAAATAAAATAAGAAAATAAAATATGTTCACATCCTTTGACATTCCTCACCTCAAAAGCTGGAACCCAACTCCCTCCTAAGCGGGAGTCTTCTCAGTGACTCGCTTCTAACAGCAGAACTTACGTGGCTTCCCACACTCAGAGGATACTGGGTTCCTCCCAATATCCCCCCACCCAGCGACCCCCACGCAGGTCGCTGGCTCTGGGGGATCCAGAACCATGTTTCAAGGACACTCCAGGCAGCCCCTGGATCGTCCATGTGGTGAGGAATGAAGGCCTCCTGCCTGCAGCCTTGGGAGGTAGCCTCAGAAGAGGATGCCCCAGCCGCTGCCCAGCCTTCACATGGCCAGGACCTCAGCCAGCGTCCTGACTGCAACGTCATGAGCGACCCCGAGCCGGAAATCCCCAGCTTTCATACTCCTGACTTATGGGGACTGACAGATAATGTTCATTGTTAATTAAGGGGTGACTTGTCACACACAATAGGTCACTAAACAGCTCTGTCTGGCCTCCCAGGAGGAGCCTGCCTTTCCTTTTCTTCATGGGAAAAGTGTGATCAGTTTGTGAAGGAGTCTCTGCCCCCAGTTGATGCCCGAGGCTCCACCTGGCGACCGTCACACGCTCCGTCTGCCCCTCTGGCGACTGTCACAAGCACCGTCTGCCCCTCAGTGCCTTGCCAGGCCCCCAGCCTGTGATCAGCCTGGTCTTGTGGGAGGCCAAGGCCCACTTGTGTTCATGTGTAGTGTGTGTGTCTGTGTGCCCGTGCGTGCCCAGGATACAGGGATGCCATATACAAGTGCTTTCAATGTTGTGTGGCGTGCATGCATCTGTGTGCCCAGGATACAGGGATGCTGTATACAAACACTTTTTTTTTTTTTTTTTTGAGACAGTCTCGCTCAGTTGCCCAGGCTGGAGTGCAGTGGCGCGATCTTGGCTCACTGCAAGCTCTGCCTCCCGGGTTCATGCCAGTCTCCTGCCTCAGTCTCTGGAGTAACTGGGATTACAGGCACCCGCACCACGCCTGGATAATTTTTTCTTTTTTTTTTTTTGAGACGGAGTCTCACTCTGACGCCCAGGCTGGAGTGCAGTGGCGTGACCTTGGCTCACTGCAACCTCCGCCTCCCAGGTTCAAGCGATTTTCCTGCCTCAGCCTCCCACATAGCTGGGATTATAGGTGCCCGCCACCACGCCCAGCTAATTTTTTTTTTTTTTTTTTTTTTTTTGAGACAGAGTCTTGTTCTGCCGCCCAGGCTGGAGTGCAGTGACATGATCTCGGCTCACTGCAGCCTCTGCCTCCTGGGTTCAAGCGATTCTCCTGCCTCAGCCTCCCGAGGAGCTGGGACTACAGGCACCTGCCACCACGCCCGGCTAATTTTTTGTATTTTTTAGTAGAGATGGGGTTTCACCGTGTTAGCCAGGATGGTCTCGATCTTCTGACCTCGTGATCCACCCGCCTCGGCCTCTGAAAGTGCTGGGATTACAGGCGTGAGCCACCATGCCCGGCCAATTTTGTATTTTTAGTAGAAACGGGGTTTCACCATGTTGGTCAGGCTGGTCTTGAATTCCTGACCCCAGGTGATCCGCCCACCTCAGCCTCCCAAAGTGCTGGGATTACAGGCCTGAGCCACCACACCCGGCCCAGAATGTCTTTTTACTTTTTATTACTCCATCCCCCATCCTGGGTCCAGACCTGTGATAGTGAACAACCGGCTGTCTAGAGGTGAGTGGGGCGAGTGGGGCAAGTGGGGTGAGTGGGGTGAGTCCAGAGAACAGTGAGGTGCAGCCCCAGGGGTCTCGTAGCACCCGCCCCCATGTCAGGAAGTCCCACAGCCTAGAGGCTCCAGCCTCAGAGGCAGACGTAGGACCTGCCCTTTCCTCCTGAGCAGCGGGCCAGAGTCCTGAACAACAGGAAGCCACTGAGGAGAGCTCTGCCCTGAGGGAGGTCAGGGGGCCCCCGCCAGCCCCACCCACAGCAGCGGGCCCTCCCCCCATCACCCTGATGCCTCACCCCTTGGATTCCAGAGAGGAAAGTGGGCTTTTGTGTAGTTTACATGCTCATATCTTTTTTTTTTGAAACGGAGTCGCCCAGGCTGGAGTGCGGTGGCGCGATCTCCGCTCACTGCAAGCTCCGCCTCCCAGGTTCCCGCCATTCTCCTGCCTCAGCCTCCCGAGTAGCTGGGACTACAGGCGCCCGCCACCACGCCCGGCTAATTTTTTGTATTTTCGGTAGAGACGGGGTGTCACCATGTTAGCCAGGATGGTCTCGATCTCCTGACCTCGTGATCCGCCCGCCTCGGCCTTCCAAAGTGCTGAGATTACAGGCGTGAGCCACCACACCTGGCCTGACATGCTCATATGTTAAAATCACCACTGTCACTAGAACAATTCATAATCATGGTGATAAAATAAGATTTATAACCAGCTTCAGTCAGGAGATACACAGAGCAGATCCTCACTCCCAGACAGGGAGCCTGCAGCTGCCCCCGAGCCCACAGGTGCCCACAGGACACACACAGACAGTTCAACCATGTCTTAAACACACAGGTGTTTATTGTTCATTTGATTTAATTTTTAAGTTCACTTTACTACGTGGATGAGATGGGTGCATATTACACTAGGCTTTCGCTATGAGAGCTGCCACCGTGAGGAGAATCCCAGCCCTCAGTTCTGCTTCCCTTTCTGAGTCCCACAAAAGCCACATGTGGGCAGCCTTGGGTTCCCATCCCAGCTGGCTGCTCCCTCTGGGGCTGTCTCGGTGGGGAGAGGGAGACGGGGCAGTGGGTCCCTGCTGACCCCTGAGCCCTGCAGGGGTCAGGATCCTCCCATAGTCCCTGGTGTGGCCCTGGAAGACGCTGGCAGTGCCTGCCCAAGGCCTCCCGCAGGATGGAAGCTGAGGGCCCTGGCTCTGGGTCCTAAGAGAACTCAGCTGCCCCCTTCACATTTTACAGCAATGGGCCAGGCAGCAGCTTTGGGATGGGGCTTCTGTGGGGAAGTGGGGGATGCTGCAGTGGTACAAAGACAGCCTCCCCTACCCCCGTCCTCCAGATGACCGTCCTCCAAGGCCAGCACTGGGCATCCAAGGGAGAGAAGGAACCCAGCCCAGAAGGTGTGGGCAGGAGAGGCCTGGAGTCAGGCCTCGACCCACAGCCCCCTCTGGGTGCCGAGTGGGAAGGGTGTGGGGGGTGGCTTGTGAACCTTACCCGCTGCCCTTCCAACCCTGGATCTGTGGGCAGCAGTCCCACAAAATCCCCCTTAGGGCTCCCTGAGGAGGACTTGTGGCTGCCACTTCCACCAGGGCAGAGGGCACAGGAGGGGCCAGCACTCCAAAGGGCTCTAGGCCGGGTCTTTCAAGGACATCCGCAAAGCCCTGGTGGGGAGGGCGGCGGGGCTGTCTCACCGAGGCGCCTGGGCCAGAGGCTCTTTGGAACTCTTGCACTGCTGAGTGGGGGACTGTCCATGCTGCCCACAACCTCTAGACCACGGCAGCCTGCTCATGGGCCCCTGGCAGAGAATGCCCACTCCCCAGCAGACTCAGGGCAGGCCGCCAACTGCAGGCTTCCAGGAAGGCCCAGGGTGTCCACCTCAGGCCAGGTGGTCTCAGAGGACCCCTGTGCAACCACATTAAGGAGAGCTGCAGCCCCCACCCACCTGCCTGCCAGTTCAACAAGCTCCCGCTTAACACGCAGGCTCCCAGGCACCATCACCCCCCCCTCCCCCGTTGCCCCTCCCGCATGGGGAGCCCCTTCCCCTTGGAAAGACAGCAGGTACCGTAGCCTCGCCTGTTGGCCAGGGGCGCCGGCTCAGAGGACCTGCCCTGACCTGCACATGCTGACCAGACAGCCCAGTGTAAGGACCCGCGATCCCACGCCACCGCCCTGTGGTTACCACGGTCACCACCACCTCTCTCACAAGGCCCCCGGGGGACCCAGCCTCGCCCGGCCTGGTGTCTGCACCGAGGGACCGCGTCTCACGCCCGGCGGCTCCTGCAGGGGAAGCCGTGGTCAGCGACTCACCACGAGGACAGGGCGGGGCGGCTGAGTGCAGAAGAGAAGCATGAAGCTGGGGCGTGGGTGGGGGAGGAGGAACAAAAGTTGCATCTAGACAGAGGTGAACGAAACAAAACCGAAACCCGAACGTGTTCTGTCGCAGGATGGGCGCCGCCCGTCCCGAGCCCTTAGCCCGACATCTCCTCTCGCTGCTCCTTGTTCCTGCGCACCTCGGCCGCGTGCAGCTCCTGCGGGACACGGGGCGGGAGGGCCTGAGGGCGGCGGTGGCTTGGGGTGACTCCGGGAACCCGCAGGCGCGCAGGCCTTGGCGCCCTGACACCCGCCCGGCCTCATCTGGGCTGGCCTCCGGCAGGACCCTGAATTGAGGGGGCGGGAGCACCGGGGAGGCCGAGAGCAGGGCCGGGGCCCAAGGACGGGTTTCCGGGGAGCTGGCTGGGCCCCGCTTCTAGCTCGTACCGGAGCCGAGCTTCCTCCAGAGCACTTTCAATATAATGAATTTAGCCATTTATTACTGCGGCTAGTGACTGTCCCACCAGGGGCAGACTCTGGACCTGCTTCTTGCGCTGCTGGGGACGCCCAGTAAACACAGGATGAGGCCCCGACCCCCACCCCAGCGCAGGGCCTCCGGGTCCCCGGCCCCGCTCTGCGCCCCTCCGAGCTCCGCCCGAGCCCCGCCCCCGCCCAGTGCCCCGCCCCCTGTTGGCTACTAGCCCCGCCCCACCCCCGTCCGGTCCAGTCCCGCTCCTCCAAGCTCCGCCCCCTCCCCGCCTTCTGCCCGCCCCGAGCCCCGCCCGGCCCCGCCCCCGCACCTTCTCGCGCAGCCGCTCGCGCAGTGCGGCCAGGTGCGCCTCGCGGATCTCCTTGCTGAGCTCCATCTTGTAGTTGAGCTTCTCCTCCGCCTGCCGGCTGAAGTTGTTGTTCTCCTCCAGTGCCTTGTGCAGCACCTCGCGCTCGTGCTCGCGCCGCTCCGCCAGCTGCTTCAGCACCTGCGCCTCCTGCGTCTGTGCGGGGCGGGCGGGCGCGCGTGAGCGGCGACCCCGGGCCCTGCCAGGCCGGACTCCTCCTCCCTGCTCTCCGCCTCCCGCCCGGCGCCCGCTCGCCTCACCCGGCGCCTCCACCTGCCCAGGCCTCAGTGGGTGCCGGGACCCCCGGGCGCTGCCCTGTGGTCGGGGCAGGGCCAGGGGGTCGCGCTCCGCCGCCCCCGCCCCTGCCTCGCGCGCGGGTCCCGCGGTTCTGGCTGCGCCCAGGGCCCCCGCCGTGTCCTGCCGCCATTGCACACCCTGCACTGCGCGTCTCCGCCTCCAAGGACCAGCAGCGCAGGAAACCCTAACCTTGTGGGCGGTCTCAGCTTTCTTCCTCAGACATCCGCCCACTGAGCAGAGGAGCTGCTTGTTACACACCGGGTTCCGAGCTCCCAATTAGGTGCCCAGGAGCGGAGGAAGGGTCCCCAGGGGTGCTGGGGGAGGGGCCGGCTGGCGACCCCTGGAAGGAGAGCAGAGCAGCAGGACCCGTGCCAACGAACCAGTCCCTACTAGTCAGCCCTGCGAACCCTGGTCCCTGGTCTCACCAGGAAGGGAACAGAGCCGCCTCCCCTGCCCAGTGCGTTGGCCTCCAGGTGGCACTCCCAAAAAGGACATTTTTATCTCTGTTCCAGTCTCAGAGGGGCTGGTGGGAGGGGAGGCTGCAGGGAGGGGACCTGGAGCCCACACCCACCTCTCCCGGGGCCCGTCAGCCCTCCAGCAAGCCTCAGAGTCTTCATATGAGGCCCTCCTCCTGCTTCTCTGTCTGGGAGAGGGATGCCCCACCCGACGTCCCCAGGGCCCCTCTGGGGACCATCCCCTAGCATCCTGCTGGCCATGACAAGGGTGCCTCCCACTGCCACCAGAGGCTCCTGCTCCTTCCAGCTGGCCGCCGCCTCGGAACCCTTCCTCCTCTCCCTCCCATTCTTTTTTGTTTTTTGAAATGGAGTCTCACCCTGTTGCCCAGGCTGGAGTGCAGTGGTGCAGTCTCAGCTCATGCATCCTTCACGTCTTGGGTTCAAGCAATTCCCCTGCCTCAGACTCCCTAGTAGGTGGGATTACAGGTGCGTGCCGCCACACCTGGCTAATTTTTGTATTTTTAGTAGAGACGGGGTTTCACCATGTTGGCCAGGCTGGTCTTGAACTCCTTAGCTCAAGTAATCTGCCTACCTCAGCCTCCCAAAGTTCTGGGATTACAGGCGTGAGCCACCGCACCCGGCCTCTCCTCATCCCATTCCTCTCTCTCAGGAAGCGGCCCAGGGAGCCACAGCCCCTCCCGCCCCAGGCGGAGGCGCTGACCAAACCCCCCGGGAGCACCCTGTGTCTTGCAGGCCCCGTCCCCGTGGGCCACCTCCGTCGAAACTCCTGGGGGGGTGGGAGGACTCCTTGCCTTCCTCCGCTCCTCAGCTGCCTCCAGCCGCTTTTGCAGCTCCTCCAGGGAGGTGTCCTTCTTCTTGGGTGGAGAGGAGAGCATGGGGCTCTCTGGGGACAGGTCAGAAGGGGACTTGAGGATGACCTCGAAGCTCTGGCCAGAGGCCCGCTTGTCCAGCTGCTTCACCTCCATGTCTGCAAGACCAGAGTAGAGCTTCAGAGGCCCGGCCAGAGCATGGCGTGGGCTGAGCGGGATGCTCCGGCACACATCCAACCCCAGGGCTGGGTGAGAGCAGGTGGCTGCTCCCACAGGAATCCCAGGATGGGCCCCTTCCCCCCAGAACCTCCCTGTCCGGAGGCAGCCAGGCTGGGAGTTCAGAGACTCTGGGAGGCCAGGGGAAAGGTGAGGTGGGCAGGCACTGCAGGGTAGGGCTAACTTTTTGTACTTTTAGTAGAGACGGGGTTTCACCCTGTTAGCCAGGATGGCAGCCGGGCACTCACCCCCATACTGGTAGATGGTGTTGGGGTGCGGCTGTGTGTAGAAGCAGGAGCAGATGAGTGACAGCACCGACAGCTCCTTCATCTTCTCCTTGTAAGCTGTGGGCACAAGGCTAGGCTGAGCAAGCGCCACTGGGGCCTGCCCACCTGGGGCCCCGTTTTTCCCTCCCCATGGCTGCCTCTGGCATGTCTGTGAGACACGGAGCTGCCCAGCACGCTCTCGTGTGCGTCCACACCGCAGGCCCCTTCGTCTCTCCTCCAGCTCTCTTGCTTCCAGACGCTGGCGCTGTCTCCGTGGTGTGCGCCCTGCTCTGTCTCTCTCGCCTTCCGCCTCTCCCCGCCTTTCCTCTGTCTCGGCATTAATGTCCGTCCCATCTTGCACACCGACTTGTTTCTCCATCCTTCTCCCTGCCTGCTGTGGTCTGAATGTCTCCATTCCCCAAAACTCATGTGTTGAAATAGTAACCCCAAGGTGCCGGTATGTGGAGGTGGGGCACTGGGAGGGAATTAGGCCATGAGGATAGAGCCGTCCTGAGTGGTCCCAGAGGGGGGCTTCAGAGAACTCCCTCACCCTTCCATCATGTGAGGACACAGCCAGAAGATGCCACCTGTCTATGTACCAGGAGGCGAGACCTCTCCAGGCACCAATGCCGGCACCTTGATCCTGTACTTTCTGGCCTCCAGAGCTGTGGGAAGTAAGTTCCTGTCGTCTATAAACCACTCAGTCTCAGGTACCCGCACAGACTGACAAAGTCCCTGCCTCTGCCTGTCTGGGTCTCTGTTTACCTTCTGTCTGTCTGACTCTGTCACTGTCGTCGTATCTTTCCGTGTCTCGGGGGTAGCCCCTGACTCTGTCTCGTTCTCTGAGTGCATCTTTCTGTAATTCCTTGTCACTGTGTGTCTTTCTGACCCTTACCTCCCTCTGCGCCATTACTTCCCTCTCCCCTCCTCCTCCCTCCCGCTCCCTTACCAGCTCAAGCAGGCAAGAGTAACTCATGACGGGACCAGCACAGAGGCAAACCCTCTGCGGGCAGCACTTTCCTGGGCTGTAAACCTGGATGAAGCCCTCAGACCCTCCTTTCTCCTTCCTGATGATCGTGTGGTCACCCCGAGATGAAGCCAGGCCCTCTCCAGGCACATGCTCTCTGCCCATTTAGGGCTGGGCTTGGGCCACTGATGCCACCAAGAACCAAGGGAGGGCAGCTGTCCAGTCAGCCCCACAGCCAGGCCTCTTGCCCATTCAGGTCAAACAAGTGCCCACCAGCCAGTGTCCCTGCTGCCCAACCCAAACCAGAAGTAAGCCGGGCTGCTGTAGCCGTGTGCCCTGTCAGGGGAAGGGGAAGGTGTCTGCTCTCGCAGTGAACATAATTTAGCTCTTTTGGTCTATTCAGGGCGAGCCTCGCTCCTAAACAGACACTCTGGCCCGGTTTCTCACTAGTGCTCAACAATCATCTTGGCTGGGCGCAGTGGCTCACAACTGTAATCCCAGCACTTTGGAAGGCCGAGGCAGGTGGAACACCTGAGGTCAGGAGTTTGAGACTAGCCTGACCCACATGGTGAAACCCGATCTCTCCTAAAAATACAAAAATTAGCCAGGCGTGGTGGCAGGCACCTGTAATCCTAGCTACCTGAGAGGCTGAGGCAGGAGAATCGCTTGAACCTGTGAGGCGGAGGTTGCAGTAAACCAAGCTCGTGCCATTGCACTCCAGCCTGGGCGACAGTGAGACTCTGTCTCAAAACAGAAAGAAAAAGAAAGAGGGAGAGAGAGGGAGAGGGAGAGAGAGACACACACAGAGAGAAGGAAATGAAGAGAGGAGGGAGGGAGGGAGGGAAAGAGGGGAGGGGAGGGAACGGGAGAGGAGACAAAGGGAGACACAGGGCGGAAGTAATCAACTTTTCATGGTGAGCTGGGTCTTCCTGTGACAGTGCAGGGAACAGTCTGTCCTGGTCTAAATTTCCTAGTGACCTACACTTTTCTGGACAGAGCAGCACAGAGCCCAAGAGGGTGTAAGGAGGAACAGAAAGGAATCCCAGGATGGACAGGCCCGCGTGAGAGCCTCTGGGGGAAGGATGGAGCCTTTGAGCCAGGAAGCGGGAAGCGAGGCAAAGCTACCTGTCTTGCTTATCGTCTTCAGGGAGGGAAGTGGAGGGGGACCGGGTGGGGAAGCCTCACAGGGGACTTTGACCTGACTTGTCAAATCTTATTTTATTTTATTTTTTCCTTTTTGACACAGAGTCTCACTCTGTCGCCCAGGCTGGAGTGTAGTGGTGCGATCTCGGCTCACTGCAACCTCCACCTCCCGGGTTCACGCCATTCTTCTGCCTCAGCCTCCCGAGTAGCTGGGACTACAGGCGCCCGCCACCATGCCCGGTTAATTTTTTTGTACTTTTAGTAGAGATGGGCTTTCACTGTGTTAGCCAGGACGGTCTCGATCTCCTGACCTTGTGATCCGCCCACTTTGGCTTTCCAAAGTGCTGGGATTACAGGCGTGAGCCACCATGCCCGGCCATCAAGTTTTATTTTTTCACATGCAAAATCCATTCATGTATTTTTTTATTAAAAGTTAATTTATTTTATTTTGAGACAGAGTCTTGCTCTGTCGCCAGGCTGCAGCACAGTGGTGCGATCTTGGCTCACCGCAGCCTCCACCTCCCAGGTTGAACCGATTCTCCTGCCTCAGCCTCCCGAGTAGCTGGGACTACAAGCGACTGCCATGCCTGGCTAATTTTTGTAGTTTTAGTAGAGATGAGGTTTCACCATGTTGGCCAGAATGGTCTTGATCTCCTGACCTCATGATCCGCCCGCCTCAGCCTCCTGAAGTGCTGGGATTACAGGTGTGAGCCACTGCACCTGACCTACTTTATTTTTTAGAGACAGGACTGTACTCTGTTACCCATGCTGGAGTGTAGGGCGCAGCTGTGCAGTTCACTGCAGCCTTGAACTTCTGGGCTTGACTGATCCTTCCACCTCAGTAGCTGGGACTGCAGGTGCACGCCAGCACACCAGCTTTTTTTTTTTCTTTTTTCAATCTCAGCTCACTGCAAATTCCGCCTCCTGGGTTCAAGAGATTCTCCTGCCTCAGCCTCCTGAGTAACTGGGATTACAGGCACGTGCCACCATGCCCGGCTAATGTTTGTGTTTTTAGTAGAGACGGGTTTCGCCATGTTGGTCAGGCTAGTCTCAAGCCGCCGCGCCCGCCCGGCCTACACACCAGCTTTAAAAAAAAAAATGTCGTAGTGGTACCGAGGCCGGGCGCAGTGGCTCATGCCTGTAATCCCAGCACTTTGGGAGGCCAACGTGGGCGGATCACAAGGTCAGGAGTTCAAGACCAGCCTGACCAACATGGTGAAACCCCATCTCTGCTAAAAATACAAAAATTAGCCGGGCAAGGTGGCAGGCACCTGTAGTCCCAGCTACTCGGGAGGCTGAGACAGGAGAATCGCTTGAACCTGGGAGGCAGAAGTTGCAGTGAGCTGAGATTTCGCCACCACACTCCAGCCTGGGTGACAGAGTGAGACTCCATCTCAAATGTATATGTATATATAGTAGCGCTGTGTTGCCCAGGCTGGTCTTTTTTTTTTTTTTTTTTTTTGAGACGGAGTCTCGCTCTGTCGTCCAGGCTGTAGTGCAGTGGCCAGATCTCAGCTCACTGCAAGCTCCGCCTCCCGGGTTTACACCATTCTCCTGCCTCAGCCTCCCAAGTAGCTGGAACTACAGGCGTCTGCCACCTCGCCCAGCTAGTTTTTTGTATTTTTTTAGTAGAGACAGGGTTTCACCGTGTTAGCCAGGATGGTCTTGATCTCCTGACCTCGTGATCCGCCCGTCTCGGCCTCCCAAAGTGCTGGGATTACAGGCTCGAGCCACTGCGCCCGGCCGCCCAGGCTGGTCTTGAACTCCTGGCCTCAAGGGATCCTCCCACCTCAGCCTCCCGAAGTACTAGGATTATAGGTGTGAGCCACAGTACCTAGCCGATTAAAAATTAATTTTATTTTATTTTTATTTATTTATTTTTTTTTTGAGACGGAGTCTCACGCTGTTGCCCAGGCTGGAGTGCAGTGGCGCGATCTCGGCTCACTGCAAGCTCCGCCTCCTGGGTTCACGCCATTCTCTTGCCTCAGCCTCCTGAGTAGCTAGGACTACAGGCGCCCGCCACCGTGCCCAGCTAATTTTTTGTATTTTTTTTAGTAGAGACGGGGTTTCACTGTGGTCTCGATCTCCTGACCTTGTGATCCGCCCGCCTCGGCCTCCCAAAGTGCTGGGATTACAGGCTTGAGCCACCGCGCCCGGCCTAAAAATTAATTTTAAAAAGGAGGATGTGATGAGGGAGTTAGAGGGTGTGCCAGCCACGTGTTCCACAGCAGCAGGTCAGGAGACGTTGGGGACATTTAGAGGAGCTGAGGAGGTGGCCAGCCCTGTACTCAGGAGGGCAGGGGAGGGAGAGAGCAAGAGGGAGTTTGGGCTGGGGCAGAACACACCCGGGTCCTGAGAGAGGATAGGAAGGCAGGGACATGGCCCCTCCAGGCCTGACTCTGCCAGCAACCAGCTCCCTGTCAGCAGACTCCAGGCCCCCATCCTTCAGATCATCCTTCCTTATCATATATCCAAAACTCTGAATGTGGCCAGGCGCAGTGGCTCACGCCTGTGATCCCAGAACTTTGAGAGGCTGAGGCAGGAGGATAGCTTGAGAACAGGAGTTTGAGACCAGCCTAGGCAACATGGTGAAACCGCATCTCTACTAAAAATACAAAAATTAGCCGGGTATGGTGGCACACGCCTGTGGTCCCAGCTACTCAGGAGGCTGAGGCATGAGAATCACTTGAGCCTGGAAGGCGGAAGTTGTAGTGAGCGGAGATCGCGCCACTGCGCTCCAGCCTGGGCAACACAGCGAGACTGTCTCAAAAAACAAAAACTGGAATGTGTTTACCATAAAGGTCGAAAACGTGATTAACAGCTGCTCGAAGCCCCTGTCTGCCCTGAGCCCGTGGGAGTGAGGCCTACCCTGTGGTCTGGCTACAGGGAGGAAGGGCAGGCAGATTGGAGGGGGCAGGAGAGCAGGTCAGGAATTGGCCAACTCTGGAGAGAGCGACCAAGAGGAAGTCTGCACCCAGGGCAGGGCTGGCCAAGAGCGAGGTGGGACATTGGACCAGTATTTTCAGAGCTGGTGAGGCTTAAAGAGCATGTCTACGGCCTCTTATTGCAGAGGGAGGATGCCGAGGCCCCAGACCCATCCAGGCCACCTCTTCACAGACACAGCGGGTGCCAGGGAAGCTCCTGCCCAGAGCCTCGAGGCATTGCTCCCAGTCTCTCTCTCTCTTTCTTTTTTCTTTTCTTTTTTTTCTTTCTTTAGACGGGGTCTCGCTCTGTCACCCAGGCTGGAGTGCAATGGCACAGTCTCGGCTCACTGCAACCTATGCCTCCCCAGTTCAAGTGATTCTCCTGCCTCAGCCTCCCGAGTAGCTGGAATTACAGGCGCATGCCACCACGCCCAAATAATTTTTTGTATTTTTAGTAGAGATGAGGTTTCACCATGTTGGCCAGGCTATTCTTAAACTCCTGACCTCAGGTAATCCACCCACCTCGGCCTCTCACAGTTCTGGGATTACAGGTGCGAGCCGCCGCGCCTGGCCCCTCTGTCTCTTTTGATTCCCTTCTTTCTCACTCACCTCCCATCTTTCCCCTTCACTGACTTCAGGGAGTTACAAACGATTCTTGCCATGAGCTGGGCTGGTTTTGTCTCCCTGCTTCTCTTTGTACTAAACATTAGATACTGAGGAAATGCGGATTGGCCTTTTGGATGATTCGTCAGCAGGAGTCAGAAAAAGGTAACTGGTTGGCCTCAAGCAGCAGCTATAGTGGTGCCCACTCCCAGGGTCACAGCAGCTATAGTGGTGCCCACTCCCAGGGTCACAGCAGGCTATAGTAGTGCCCACTCCCAGGGTCACAGCAGGCTATAGTAGTGCCCACTCCCAGGGTCACACCTCAAAGCCACGCCTCCCTCCTGCCCAGCTGGGTGCCCTTATCAGCCCTCCTTCTTCTTCTTCTTCATCTTCCTCTTCTTTCTTTCTTTTTTTCCAGAAGGAGTTTCTCCTCTTGCTGCCCAGGCTGGGGTGCAATGGCACAATCTCAGCTCACTGCAGCCTCCCCCTCCCTGGGTTCAAGCAATTCTCCTACCTCAGGCTCCCAAGTAGCTGGGATCACAGGAATGTGTCACCACACCTGGCTAATTTTGTACTTTTAGCAGAGAGAGAGGTTTCACCATGTTGGCCAGGCTAGTCTCGAACTCTTCACCTCAGTTTATCCGCCAGCCTCAGCCTCTCAAAGTGCTGGGATTACAGGCGTGAGCCACCCTATCAGCCTCACTTCTACCCTCACTTCTACCCTCAGAGGAGGAATGGAGGCTCAGAGCGGGCAAGTGTTCCACCCAGCATCACACAGCGCACCGGGTGAGAGCCTGGTCATGAGCCTGGGCCTGACTGCAGGCTCCTGTTGGGAGCTCACAGAGATGGGGGTCTGTCCAGAACTGAGAGGCCAGGGGACCACAGTGGCCTCCGACCCCTGGAGGGCCCTGGAGGCTGCTGCTGGCTCCCGCCCGGGGCAAATGGAGGTCACTGTCACCCAGGCTGCCTCTCATGGTGCCAGGAGCCCAGCAGGGCGGGAGCCACCAGCCGATTTGCCTTACCCTGGGCAGGAAACTCAGAAATGTGGCTACACATTCAGGCTGCCTGGCTTGCGGTGAGCACTCATCTCTTATCAGGCAAGCAGCCAAGCACCTTCCTGAAATATTGAGGCCTCGGAACAAGCCCCAGGGGAGGTGCCAGCACTGTCATCTCCACCCAGATAAGGAAACCCAGGTCCTGAGAGGTTATGCAGCTCCCACAAGACCACACGGCTGGCGGAGGTCAGACTCTGGGTTGCAGAAGGATAACGTGAGCAGAGACCACAAAAGAGTGAGGAGCGGCATACCCAGATGCCCAAACGGCCTCCCTTTCCCAGCTCAGCACCAGGAACCGAGCCCGTGGGGAGGGACCGTCAGGGAAAGGCTGTCAGGAAGGGCAGGAGGCGGCCCTGGAGAGGACAGAGCTGCCCTCAGAGGCCGGAGGGGAGTCCCCTCCGCTGAGCGCCTCCCAGGATCCCTGGGGGTGTCCGGGAGGAGGCGGAGGGAGGAGGCGCAGATGGACAGGACTCCCAGAGAGGGTGGGGAGGTGTGGTCGGTGACACACACGGTCCCCTCCTGGCAGGTGCTGAAGTCACCTGGAGCCTCCAAGCCCGTGGGGCCTGAGGGGCGGGGTCAGGTCGGGCACGCGTGGGTGGGCGGAGTTCTGCGCCCGGAGCCAAGGCGGGCACTGGGGAGAGAACAAATCAGCTCGGGAGGGGACCACGGGGACCCCTCCCGGGGCGGAAGAAAAGGTGGGAGGGAGTGCGGCCGTGGGCGGAGGCGGCGATGGGAAGAAGGTGGGGCCCTTCGTCCCGTCCTCCCGAACGCCGGGCGAAACACGCAGCGGGTTCTGCGGCCTCGGGGCAGAGCAGAGCGTTTCGGGAAGGGCGGGCCTCGCGTCCTCGCGCCCGGGGTCGCCCGGCAGCTCCCCTGCGTCCAGAATCCCCCCACCCCAGGCCTGCGCCCGCCCCTTCGCCTGAGCTCCGCGCGGAATGGGCCGGGAGGCCGGGGTGGGCGCTACCTTCGAAGGCGGTGGGTCCGCCCCGTGGAAGGCGACGGGGGCGGGAGGGGCGGACCCCTCTGGTCTCCGGAGGGTTTGGGAATCGCAGTCGCCCCTCCCCCATCCGGGCCCCGCGGCGCAAAGGGCAGTGGCTTTTCTGGCCCGAGCAGGTGGCCCGGGCGTCGCGAAGGGTGGTCCCCCAGGCCTCAGCGGTGTGGGGGGAGGGCGCGGTCCCCCTCACTCCGGGCTCGTCCGGGCCTGGCCCGCCCCGCTCGCTCAGCGCCCCCTCCAGCCCCTGCGCTCCACTGGCGCGGGGAGCGCCGGGCCCCCGGCTGGGGCTTTGGCAGAGGGTCCCACCCTCTCCCCGCCTCCCCGCGAAGGCTCAGGCGGACCCAGATCTCGGGTCGCCGGACGCCCCAGGGACTCCGCCCGCACATCGCGAGCGCGCCCACCCGGTCACGAGCCCACGCCCGGGTCTCGGAGCCACCCTGCGGCAGTCCCGCCCTGCGTGCACGCGGGTCCCCCGGGGCGAGGCGCCCCCGCTCGACGTCCGGTCCCGAGCGCTCCCCGGCGCGGAGCCTCGCAGCCCAGCGCCCCACCAGCCCCGCCGGCGCCGCAGACCCCAGCCTCGGGCGGGTCCGACCCAGGCTTGCAATGCGCAGGGTGGGAGAAGGGAAAGCGGCGTCCGCAGCCGGCCCCTGCCCCAGGCGAGGCCAGACGAGGCCTCTGCTCAGACCCCGCCGCCCTAGAAAGCCCGCGGCCCGGGAGCCTACCCGAAATGGTGCTGGCCATGGTGCTGGTGGCGTTTGGGCCTGCAGAGGCTGGAGAGGCGCGAGTGGCGGCCGGAGCTGCAGACGGCTAGTGCTGCAGTGCCGGGGAGGGGAGGGGAGGGGAGGGAGCGAGGGCGGGCGGGAGGCGGGCGCGGCGGGAGAGAGAGAGGGAGAGGGAGCGGGAGGGGGGAAGAGAGAGAGAGTTGGGGGAAGGAGGGAGGGAGAAAGGGTTGAGGGAAGGAGAGAGAGAGACTGCGGGGGCGGGAGGAGGGAGGGAGGAAGAGAGAAAGGAGCAAGCACCTGGCTTCGGGAGGGGCCGCGGCCCTCAGAGGGAGAGGGCGGAGGGGGGTGCGAACTGCAACAAGACCCCCACCCTCCAACCGCTCATGGCGGGACAGCTGCTATCCCAACTTGGCTTTGTGAGGCCTGAGGGTGGGGTGTGGGTGGAGATGAGCTCCCATTCCCCAGGGCAGGCGGGGCAGGGGCAAGGCAGGAGGGGCAGTTCCCACCCATGGGGTGGGGCTGCAGAGCCCTTCGCGGAGGCTGCTGTAAGCTGGGCTGGTGCCAACAGGGTCCAGGTCTGTGCCTGCCATCAGAGAGGATGCCATGGCCACAGGGGTGGGCGCTGGCCTGGAGGCCTCCAAGGGGCATCTCCCGTGAGCCCAGGGGATGGGCAGGATCTGAGCAGAGAAGAGTGAAAGTGGAGGGGTGAGGCCAGAACAAAGGCTCTGCGGTGAAACAGAGGTGGGCTCCCGCCTCGGCTCTGATGTTCACTCGCTGTGTGGCCCAGGCCAAGGGCAAGCGTCTGACCTCACTGGATCTTTGTTTCTCAGGGTAAGATGAGACAATGAGGCCCCTAGATGATGGAGGAGGGGTGCCAGGGTTGTGTGCACTTAGTGAGTGGGGGGCAACCTATCCTGCCCCTGTCCTCGTAACTCCCAAACGGAAAGCCTGGCAGACAAATGGAGCATCATTCCCATTGCAGGGATGGAGCCACCGAGGCAGGGAGAAGTGCTTTGCCCTACAAACAACTAAGTCATAGGGCCAGGAGCAAAACCTTGAAAACCTCAGCAGACTCGCAGAGCCATGAGGCTGGCTCAGCAACACAAAAGCCGGGGGCAAGCCTCAGCTCTAGCAGTGCGCTGGGAGTACCCAAGGCCCGTCACATCCTAGGGTGGCCTGGAGAGTCCTGACCCCTGGTGTGCAAGCCAGCATCGTCCCCGAGACTGTGAGTCTGGTGGAGGTGATGCCCAGGAGGGTGACACTGTGTGGCTCAGAGGTACCCTTAAGACAGGAGGATCATCAGGCAGGCCCTGACCTCATCACAGGAGCCCTTTAAAAGCAGTTTCCTTTGCCTGGTTGAAGAAATTGGGGGATCAAAGCAAAGAAGGTTCTCTGCTGTTGAGACGAGGGGACACGTGGCAAGGATCTGAGAACTGCTCCCGGCCAACAGCCAGCAAGACGACAAGACCTTAACCGCAAGGAAGTGAGTTCTGCCAACAAGAAGAGAATGGGCTTGGAGGCAGGTTTGACCCCAGGGCCTCCACACAATAACTCAGCCCAGCTGCCCACTTGGTTTCAGCCTTGGGATACTAAGAATTAGGAGGTAATAAATGAGGGTTGTTTTAAGCTGTTGGGTTTGTGGTGATTTGCTATGAAACCATATCGAACTAATATACACACAGAGGTGCTGGCCCCTGGGCTATTCCTAGGAACCCACCTAGGAAGGAGGAGGAAGGGCGGAGAGGCACACAGAGCTGCCCACCACAGCAGCCGCGTCCTCCCTGTTGGCCACCACAGTGGCAGTTGGGGATGGTCAGCATCCTTCAGGCAGACTCCAGCCCTGGGTGCTGGAACTCAGGTACTAAGGATCAAGAGTAGCCCTCTCTGAGACCTCCAGAGTCTTCTCATGTGGGTGGGGCAGGACCTACCCCGTCAGGCTCAGAGCACTGCAATGCCTCACACTCATTGTGACTCTGACCAGGCCCTCTCTGAGCCTCTGTGTCCTCATCTGGAGCACAGGGACCAGGTGTGTGGAAGCCCATGGCATAGCACCAGGAACACAGTAGATGGGCACAGTGTGCACTAGCAGGCACACACAACAGGGGTACTGACGGTCAGCACCCTAGCAGGCACACACAACAGGGGTACTGACGGTCAGCACCCTAGCAGGCACACACAACAGGGGTACTGACGGTCAGCACCCTAGCAGGCACACACAACAGGGGTACTGACGGTCAGCACCCTAGCAGGCACACACAACAGGGGTACTGACGGTCAGCACCCTAGCAGGCACACACAACAGGGGTACTGACGGTCAGCACCTTAGCAGGCACATGCAACAGAGGTACTGACTGTTAGCTGTACTGACTGTCAGCGTGCTAGCAGGCATACACAGTGGCTGTACTGACAGCATGCACATGCCATAGGTGTACTGACTCTCAGTGCACTGGCAGGCACACGCAATAGGAGTACTGACAGCATGCTAGCAGGCACACAATAGGTGTACTGTTAGTGCATTAACAAACACACACAATAGCTGTACTGACTGTTTGCCCCAATATAGTGCCAGGTCTTGGAGCAGATTTTGACTTCTCACCAAGATCAAATGCAGGAAGTGCATGAGCATTTCAAAGATGTTTTTCACATGCACACCAGTGCTAGTAATGTTTTGGGCCGGGCGCGGTGGCTCACACCTATAATCCCAGCACTTTTTGAGGCCAAGATGGGCGGATCACGAGGTCAGGAGATCGAGACCATCTTGGATAACAAGGTGAAACCCCGTCTCTACTAAAAATACAAAAAATTAGCCAGGCGTGGTGGCGGGCGCCTGTAGTCCCAGCTACTTGGGAGGCTGAGGCGGGAGAATGGCGTGAACCCGGGAGGCGGAGCTTGCAGTGAGCGGAGATCACACCACTGCGCTCCAGCCTGGGCGACGGAGGGAGACTTCGTCTCAAAAAACAATGTTTTGGCTGGGTGCAGTGGCTCACATTCCAACACTTGGGAGGCCAAGGTGGGCAGATCACCTGTGGTCAGGAGTTTGAGACCAGCCTGGCCACCATAGTAAAACCCCATCTATCCTAAAAATACAAAAATTAGCCAGGTGTGGTGGCAGATGCCTGTAATCTCAGCTACTTGGGAGGTTGAAGCAGGAGAATCACTTGAACCAGGGACGGGGAGGTTGCAGTGAGCCGAGATCAGACCATTGCACTCCAGCCTCGGCGACAACAGCAACACTCTGTCTCAAAAATATGTATATATATATTTTTTTCATAAAGTGTGACTTTTATCAGACCTCTGCACTCTTGAAATTAACCCTGGCTTGGCTGGGTGTGGTGGCTCACGCCTGTAATCTTAACACTTTGGGAGGCTGAGGCAGGCGGATCACAAAGTCAGGAGTTCAAGACCAGCCTGACCAACATGGTGAAACTTCACCTCTACTAAAAATACAAAACTTAGCCGGGTGTGGTGGCTGGCGCCTGTAATCCCAGTTACTCAGGAGGCTGAGGAAGCAGAATCGCTTGAACCTGGGAGGTGGAGGTTGCAGGGAGCCGAGATCGCACCACTGCACTCCAGCCTGGGTGACAGAGCAAGACTCTGTCTCAAAAAAAAAAAAAAAAGAAAAGAAAAGGAAATTAACCCTGGATCCTAGGAGGAGCCCTATACCTCAACAGAACACTCAGTCATTCAACAGACATCCGTCAAGCACCTGCTGTATGCTGGAGCTGTGGCTACATCAGCAATTAGAGGAGGAGGGCAAGGGCACAGGAATTCCTGACTGCCCAAGGCCAGAATGCTCCTCTAGCAGCTGGCAAGGAGCAGATGACTCAGACTTCAGTTCAGTCCACAGGACAGCCTTTCCTGGTCACTGCTCTTAGGAGATGGAGTGTGTGGCAGCAAAAGGTAAAACTCCTGGCTCCTGGGCAGACTCTGGGCAATCTGCTCAACGCCCTGTGCCTCATTTTTTCACACAGAAAGTGTGGACAATGAGAGGACTTATCTGGCTCACACCTGTAATCCCAGCACTGTAGGAGGCTGAGGTGGGTGGATCACCTGAGGTCAGGAGCTCGAGACCAGCCTCGCCAACGTGGTGAAGCCCCGTCTCTACTAAAAATACAAAAATTAGTCAGGCGTGGTGGCAGGCGCCTGTAATCCCAGCTACTCGAGAGGCTGAGGCAGAATTGCTTGTACCCCGGAGGCAGAGGTTGTAGTGAGCCAAGATTGTGTCACTGCACTCCAGCCTGAGGGACAAGAGCAAAACTTAGTCTCAAAAAAAAAAAAAAAAAAAAAGAAAAGAAAAGAAAAGAAAAGAAAAAGAGAGGACTTATTCCAGAGGTCATCCAGAGGAGAAGTGTGTCAATCATTTGTCGAATCTCACACTGCTGTTAAGATACTACCTGAGGCCGGGTGTGATGGCTCACACCTGTAATCCCAGCACTTTGGAGGCCAAGGCAGACGGATCACCTGAGGTCAGGAGTTTGAGACCTCCCTGGCAAACATGGTCAGACTCCATCGCTACTAAAAATATAAAAAATTAGCCAGGCTTAGTGGCGCGCACCTGCAATCCCAGCTACTTGGGAGGCTGAGGCAGGAGAATTGCTTGAACCCAGGAGGTGGAGGTTGCAGTGAGCCAAGATTGTGCCATTGCACTCCAGCCTGGGCAAAAAGAGCCAAAACTCTGTCTAAAAAAAAAAAAAAAAAAAAAAAAAAAAAAAAAAAAAAAAAATCATGGCAGAAGGTGAAGTCTATGTTAGTCCCAGTTCCCAGGTCTTACATGGCAGCAGCAGAAAGCGAGAGAGAGAAGGGGAAACTGCCACTTTTAAACCATCCGGTCTCCTGAGCACTCACTTTTATGAGAACAGCCTGGAGGAAACTGACCCCATGATCCAATCAGCTCCCTCCCGGTCCCTCCCTCCCTCCACACGCGGGGATTACAATTCGAGGTGAGACTTGGGTGGGACACAGAGACGAGCCGTATCAGCACGTATGGGGGGCACTGAAACTTGTGGTGCCCATTCATTCCACAAGCCTGTGTGGCTGGTCTCCTCGTCTTCCACTCCCTGCCGGGTCTCAGACGGGCAGCCCGCGGTTCCTTCACCCGAACAGGCACACGGGGCTGGGTGCCAGTGAGTGCTGGGGCTTCTCCGAGCACTAGCTCACACCCACGAGCATGGGCACGCAGGGCATCGCCTGTGCCGTCCGTGGACATGAAACCCAACCGTGCGCGGTCACGCAGCGCCAGCTTCCTCCTGGGGCCTTCTGGGGCACGGGGGCTGGGGCCGCCTGAGACTAGCGTCCCTCACGCTGGGCTGACCCCGCAGAACTGTGCGGGCCTCGCTCTTGGGGTCCGCCCTGCTGCCAGCCAGTGCCGGGTGCTGGGGACTCAGGGAGGCCGCCGGGGCCAGTGCGGGGCCAGTGACCCGAGCAGAAGCTGGACAGAGCAGGAGAGGAGGGAGAGGAGGCGGTCAGGGCTCTCAGGAACCGGGTCCTGGGCAAGGGGCAGCCATTTTCAAATTTTCAGGAAAGCGGTCAGCTCACACTTGAGCAGTAAAAAGACGCCTCTGGGGACGAGGCCCGTGCAGCTCTCCGGGCAACGGTGGTGGCTCGGCCTAGAGAGGCGGTAGTGGAACGGAGACCCTGGTGGGGGATGACATCAAGGAAGGAGACGGGCGGGACCCCAGATTTCTGCTGCCTGTGGGCGATGGAAGTGAGGTTCACTGGGCAGGGCAGCCGCACACAGAACGCGCGAACGGCCCCGTAGGCCTGGAGGAGCCGAAGAGCAGGCGGACCCCCTCCGCGGGGGAACAGTTTCCGCCGGGAGCACAAAGCAGCGGACCGGAAGTGGGGGCGGAAGTGCAGTGGGATCAGTGGCGATGCGCGCCTCTGCCCGCGAAGTCTGAACTGGCTGATAGCTGGGGACGCCGTGGCGGCGCTCGACTGCAGTCGGTTGAGTTCCTGAGGGCCCCCGGTTCTGGAAGGTTCGCCCCGGAGACAAGTGAGCAGTGAGTCGCAGTGACTCTGTAAGTGGTTTACTCGAGTGGCTCGTGGGCGCCTTGCGGTTTTCGAAACTACAGCTCCCGGCAGGCCCCGTGCCGCCCTCGGGGCCGCGGGTCGGCGGATTGGCCGCACTGCATTTTGGGACCTGTAGTTTCCTGCGCTCGTGGGCGCTGGCTGAGCCGATGGCCGGGGCTGGAGGGAAGGGCCGATATTCCGTGTGTCCGTGTCTGGTCTGTTAGTCCCAGTTCCCAAGCGGGACTGAGGCTTAGAGAAGTTGAGTGACTTGCTGAGGGCTGCACGGATTGGCATCCCGGGATACTCTTTCGCTACTTTGGCTGCATCTGGTTGCCCACCCAGGCGGGATGGGGAATGGCCTCCAGCCAGCCAGGAGGGCAGAGAGCTGGAGAGGCAGGCCCGGAGGTTCAGACCCTTCGCTCTGACGTTGTGCCTGGTCAGGCCGGGAGGGGTGCCGCTTGCCTCTCCAGTCCTCACGCTCTTGTGGAAGTCACGGAATTACTGCGGGCGGAACTTGCAGCGCTGTGGGCGTCTCTGCCAGGGAAGGACGGAGTTGTGGGGCGGGAGGATAAGGCAAGGCCCCGCCATTTCGCATCTTTGCCCCACCAGCTCCTTGAGATGGCATATGCCAGGGTTGCCCTCCGACCCTCTCCACAGGAGGGACTCATAGAAACGCCTGGGAAAGTGGCCCGGTACCCACAAAGGCTGTCTACAGAGTCTTACTGTCTTTCCCAGGTCTGTGCCATAGGGATTCTCCAAGAGAACCGCGTTGTGTCCCAGTGCACCTGCTCGCATCACTTACCAGGAGTGCCCGAGATCCTAAGATGTTCGGAGTGGTTTCTTCGCACAGACCCGAATAGCCTGCCCCTCAGCCACCCTCTGTGCCCTCCTGAGAAGAGGCTGATATGCCCAAGATAGTCCTGAATGGTGTGACCATAGACTTCCCATTCCAGCCCTACAAATGCCAACAGGAGTACATGACCAAGGTCCTGGAATGCCTGCAGCAGGTAGAGCACAGGCTGGGAGGAAAGGACTGCAGGCAGGTGGAGCTGGGGCTGGGTGTGCGTCCCTCTCCCGACCCATTCCAGCCAGGCCCCTCCAGAGGCAGCCTCTGTCATAAAAAGGCTGGTGTTCCAGGTGGGGTCAGAGAGAGGATTGACAAGTAAAAACATCGTCCTTGAGAGTGACAGACTTAGTGCCTTGGGGGCCTCTGAGGAGCGGCTGGTATTCACAGGTCAGGAGGAAGCATTTCCATCAGAGGGGCAGCCGGGGGCCAGCCTCACTTTGAAGGTCTTTGAACCTTTGGGGTGCAGGGAGGTGGCAGCGGTGCAGGTTGCCTTCTCCTGGGTTCCTTGAGGTGCCCTCTTGTACCCGGCTCACACCCCTCCCCTCCCCGAGTTTCCCGCTCAGGTTCCCATCTGAGAGCTCGTATGTGGGACATCAGATAGGACAGCGTAAGTGTTTGGATCTGGAAACACAGAACAGTTTCCTATTTTGAGACTTGACGCCTAATTAGTCATCTTACTATTTAGGCTGAAAAATACTGTTGCATTTCGGGTAATGTTCTGCAAATGGTCTGCTGATGGCAGCTGGAGTTGCTTCACGCCCTTTAGGGCAAGAGTGGAAAGTGTCCTGCGGACTTATCCATGGTCCCGTGGGGCTCTCGCCACCTGACAGCGGCCTCTGCATCTGCGAAGAGCTGCCCGCTGGCTGCTGAGGCTTGTCTCAGGGTGGTTTGTGTGGCCTTGCCTCTTCCTGGCTTCCCCGTAACCCTTGCCCCCAACTCTGTTCAGAAGGTGAACGGCATTCTGGAGAGCCCCACGGGCACGGGGAAGACGCTGTGCCTGCTGTGTACCACGCTGGCCTGGCGAGAACACCTCCGAGACACCATCTCTGCCCGCAAGATTGCCGAGAGGGTTCAAGGGGAGCTTTTCCCGAATCAGGCCTTGTCGTCCTGGGGCAACGCTGCTGCTGCTGCTGAAGATCCCATAGGTGACCCTAGTTCCCAGGCCTCCCCTGGCCTCCTGTGGGGATGGCTGGCAAGGGATGGCGCTGAGGGTAGGGTGGGCCCATGGGGACTTCTGCCAGCAGAGCTCAAGGAGAATTTTGTAGCTGCCACATAATTTCTCGCCATCGTGGGTATAAACCTAGGGTTGGGCTTTTTTGCTGAATTAGGGCGTGGCAGATGTACACTTCGCCCGTTTGTGATAAGTCTCTGGGGTGTCAGATTCTTGGCTGTCTGCAGGGCTGAGTTAGCCGAATGCCACCCGCCTTTAACACGTGAGAACCATGACCTCTGTGCTTGCTTGTGTCTGGGCAGCTTGCTACACGGATATCCCAAAGATCATTTACGCCTCCAGGACCCACTCGCAACTCACGCAGGTCATCAACGAGCTTCGGAACACCTCCTACCGGTGGGTCAGACGAGTTCACGCCTGTCTTGGGGTCCTCGAGAGAACCAGCTTGACGTGGTGCTGGGTCCACAGACCACGCTGTGCTGTAGTGGAGGGGGCGGTCTTTCCAGACGCTCCCCAGAAGTGTGCAGTGTGCTGGTGCCCAGGGGTGGGGCGGGGCCCGGGCTGTCCCTAGTGCCCATTACTTGTGAGGAGGCAGCTTTGCATTTGTGTGCTGACCTTGGGCTGGCGTCCTGAGCTCCTTTCAGGTGCTGTTGTGGCAGCTGTGTGGCAGGTCAGGGCCGGCCCCCAGTGCAGCTTTGCACATGAAGTGGGAGGAGGCCCTGCCGCTTGTCAGAGCCCTGCAGAGTCTTGGTGTTCTGTCGGGTTCCTGTGGAGGGGCCGATGGCGGGGTGCTGTGGAAGCTGTCGAATCTCGTCCCTCTGTCCAGTTCCCCCGCTTGTCTCCTTGCTCCCTCCTACTCCCGGGCCACGATCCTATGCCGGGGCCACTCTCCTGCACCCGGACCACGCTCCTACGCCCAGGCCATTCTCCTATGCCTGGACCACATTGCAGTTATGCTGACTTCCTCTGGCTGCCAGTGCTCCTGTGTGTCTCCATACGGCTCACGCTGCGGGACCACGCTGTGGCTGTTGGAGGCAGCTCCTCCTCCACCCATAGTGCTCTCTCCCTCCAGGCCTAAGGTGTGTGTGCTGGGCTCCCGGGAGCAGCTGTGCATCCATCCAGAGGTGAAGAAACAAGAGAGTAACCACATGCAGGTGGGCTCCTGGCTCCCGCTCCGGCTCAGGGTTCCGTGAGGCGAGTGCTGCTGGGTATCCAGAGTCCCAGGCTGTGCTCCTGCTGGGCTGGGGTTCGAAGTTCACTGGGGGACTGCAGGCGAGGGCCTGGTGGGGGTGGGGACTGGCTCGGGTCCTTTCTTGGCCATGCTCCAGCCGCGCACTCTGCCCTTCCTCCCGCAGATCCACTTGTGCCGCAAGAAGGTGGCAAGTCGCTCCTGTCATTTCTACAACAACGTGGAAGGTACAGGCAGCTCGGTGGGACCAGGCTTGGGTTGGAGTGTGTGCAGCCTCTCAGGGCGTCAGCCTGGTTGTGCTTGCCAGGTGGGGCGGCCAGTGCAGCCGTGTACCTGGGCACTGTCTTCTGACTCGGGGACCACCCGTGTTAGTCTTCTGTGTGGAAGAGCTCACACAGTGGTCTGAGACAGCCAGCCGGCAGGACTGCCTGTGGCTGGTGCCTGGGGCCTTGGATTTTGGGAAGGCTCCCTCCATTTCCGGACGAGAAGGGCTCCCTGCACCTGACTACTGGTGCATACAGCAGCGGTTTTGCTGAACACCTGCTTTGTCTTCGGGGAGCCTGAGGTTTTGTTGCTTGCCCAGCAGCGGGTGCTCCTGTGACCGGCCCTTGTACCATCTTGGGAGGGTGTCCTGGAAGCCGTGTCTGGCCTCCCCCGACCTTGCCGCATGTGTCTTTGTCCTGTGCTGACGTTGCAGAGAAAAATTACAGCCCCGAGCGTGACTCCAGGCTGAGTCCTGTGGGTTCGACACGGGAGGCCTTGGGGCCTCTTCAGGAGACGGGATGAGTGAGTGACGGGAGCAGAGCCAGGGCACCTCGCCCTGTGACTGCAGGTGGCCACAGCCTGTGAGGGCCAGGGGTGCTTCTCCACCCACGTGGCTGCCCCTCGGGTATGTCAGGGGCTTCTGGGGCTCTTCACGAGGTCTCAGAGACAGTAGCAGGGTGTGCCCCCGTCGGCTGCCCTTACAGTTTCTGTGACCTGAGGGTGGCATCTGTGCGGTTGGCACGGCCTGAGCTTCTGTGGGATCAGAGTTCCCTTTGTTTCCTGCCTCAGTTGGGGCTCAAGCCTCAGGTGACGTGGCCCTGGAGCACCTGGAAGGCGTCGGCGGTCCTGCGGGCTGCTGTCTGCACTCGTGTTTGCTGAGTGCTCAGTGTGCCAGGACTGAGGACCCTGAAGCTGCTGTTATATTTAGGACGGTTCTCCCCTGGCAGAGACGGAGCCGGGTGGTCCCGCCTGACCCACCACCAGGCGTTTCTGGGCCCTGGAGGGACAGGGTGGGCGGAACATGGGCCTGCAGGGAGACCTCCACTTACTGGAGGCTCGTGCTGTGTTGCTGGAGGCATCTTCTGTGTTGCTTCTTGTTTGCTGTGTCTTTTGTTCTGGTGGCACCAAGGACCTCCAGTCACCTTGATGTGTGGTTGTCCAGGCCTTTTTGGTGGTCCTGAGAAGGGGTCTGAGGGGCTCTGCCTCTGCCGCCAGGTTCCCTGATGGAAGCTGCCCACTCGTCCTGGTGGTGCCCACAGGACGTGACTCTGGGACAGGAGGTCAGATGTGCTGTTGGAGATTCTCAGCCCGTCGTCATTTCCAAAGTCCTCACCCGCATTTCTGGGACAGGACAGGAGTGCCTGCTGGGTGTCCCCGGTCCCATGCAGCGGGGGTCCTTGGGATAGTGTGGAACGCTGAGTGTGGGCCTGTCCGGCGGTGGTCCTGGACAAGGGTAGCACCCCTGTGGCCACCGGGCCTGGTGCCTGGTGCCTAGCGGGGAGGCCGCTGACCGCCTCCTGTGCTGCTTCCATCCGTGTCAGGCCTCTGGGTGTTGGGCCCCCATCTGTCTCCCCCCAGGCCTGTGGGATCAGTCCAAGAAGACTCAATCCAGCCCCAGCCTGTCCCCCTTGGCTTGGGCTCTCACTGCCCGACCTGGCAGGAGGTTGCCTAGCGGTGAACCTTTGCATCCTGTCTGCCCCCTGGACAGGCTCTGAGGGGGTGTCTGCAACACCTGTGCCAGCCTGGGCATCTTTTTTTTTTTTTTTTTTCTTTTGAGACGAAATCTCGCTCTGCCGCCCAGGCTGGAGTGCAGTGGCGTGATCTCAGCTCACTGCAAGCTCCACCTCCCGGGTTCACGCCATTCTCCTGCCTCAGCCTCCCGAGTAGTTGGGACTACAGGTGCCCGCCACCATGCCCGGCTAATTTTTTGTATTTTTTTTTTTTTTTTTTTGAGACGGAGTCTCGCTATGTCGCCCAGGCTGGAGTGCAATGGCCGGATCTCAGCTCACTGCAAGCTCCGCCTCCCGGGTTTTTACGCCATTCTCCTGCCTCAGCCTCCCGAGTAGCCGGGACTACAGGCGCCCACCACCTCGCCCGGCTAGTTTTTTGTATTTTTTAGTAGAGACGGGGTTTCACTGTGTTAGCCAGGATGGTCTCGAACTCCTGACCTCGTGATCCGCCCGTCTCGGCCTCCCAAAGTGCTGGGATTACAGGCTTGAGCCACCGCGCCCGGCCTTTTGTATATTTTTTTAGTAGAGATGGGGTTTCACCGTGTTAGCCAGGATGGTCTCGATGATCTGACCGCGTGATCCGCCCGCCTTGGCCTCCCAAAGTGCTGGGATTGCAGGCTTGAGCCACCGCGCCCGGCCAGCCTGGGCATCTTTAGAGTGGGCTGCAGCTCCTGGAGGGGTCTGAGAGGAAGGAAGGCAGGTATTTTGTGAATGAAGAGACAGCTGGAGAGCTGGCACCCTTCCTGGCCTGCGTCCTGTGAGGACTCTGGTTGGGGACAGCAAGCTTGGGGTCAGCCTGGGGCAGGGGCCTCTGGGAAGCCCCTGCCCCTTGTCCCCCTTCCCCTTGCAGCTCCTGTCCTCGCCCTGCCCTCAGCTCTCTGCCAGGGAAGGTTTGGCAAGTGCCGCTGTGCGGCAGTGCGTGCTGATTGGCTGGTCGTTGCTATGGTGCCGCTCAGGGATATGCTTTTCCTCCCCTGCCTTCCCTGCTATCCCTGGGAGCGTCTGGAGTTGAGTCATCGCTGGTGTGTGTGTGAGTGTGTGTGTGAGTGTGTGAGTGTGTGTGTGAGTGTGTGTGAGTGTGTGTGTGAGTGTGTGTGTGAGTGTGTGTGAGTGTGTGTGAGTGTGTGTGTGAGTGTGTGTGTGAGAGTGAGTGTGAGTGAGTGAGTGTGTGAGAGTGTGTGTGTGAGTGTGTGTGTGAGTGTGTGTGTGTGAGTGTGTGTGAGTGTGTGTGTGTTTGTGCCCGTGTGCGCTTCTGGCCTCTGCAGCTGAGTCCTGGCTCTCAGGGGGCCTGGCACCTCCCGGGGATGGGCACAAAGCAGCCACGATGCAGCCGGGAGCTGGGGAAGGCCCCATTGCCCCACACGGCTGCCCTAAGACTCTGGGGTGCTTCTTGGAAGAGGTCCCTGCTGCTGTCTGTGTTTAAGCAGCTCCCTAAGGAGTTCTTGTGGTTCCAGGTTGGGGGCCTGTGCTGTGGAGGCGAGGGAGGGGCAGGACCCCCAACTCCCTGAAGCCTTTTCTGGCCTGGTCCTCTCAGCCAGCATAGGCAGGGCCCTTTCCCAGGGCTGCCATGCTGCAGAGGGGAGCGGGCCACCATGGAGCCTAGGAAAACCTGACGTTCCTTCCGCTGGCAGTTCTGGGCCTGTTGTGGTTGGCAGGGAAGCTGAGCCACGGTGCTCATCACAGGGGCACCTCCAGGATTTTTGGGAGATGCCTCCGTGGGCTGGGGCGATACGCTGAGGAGCTGTTCTTCCCTGCCCTGAGGAGGGCTGAGTGTAGCCGTCACCCCTGTCCTGTCTTGGGCTGTCTCAGGGAGGATGCATAGAACCCTCGGAACCCTGCTGGCCCCTGTCTGATCCACCCTCAACCTCAGGCCTTCTAGGGGCACAGGAGGGCTCCGTCGGGATCACTGCGGGTGGGGGCCTCCCTTGGACACCTGAGACCCTCAATGGGTGCTTTGTGGCACGTTCATGATTGGGGCGGGGGGCACCCAGCCCTGCCTGCCGTGTAGGAGCTGTTCTGTCCTGGGCGTCCCTCTGTGGTTGGGACCCGGAGGGTGTGTGTTTACCCCGCCTCACACCTGCAGAGAAAGGCCTGGAGCAGGAGCTGGCCAGCCCCATCCTGGACATCGAGGACTTGGTCAAGAGCGGAAGCAAGCACAGGTGAGACCCCTCAGTGAGGCCACGACCACTGTCCTTCCATGGCCCAGCTCTCCTGTGACCTGTGGAGGCCCAGATATGTTTCTTCCCTTTTCTTTGTTCCTTTCTAAGTCGTGAAACTAACCACCGTTTAGTGTGAGAAAGTTGAAGCAGCTCTGAGGAACGTAGAGTAAAAAGCGAAACTGCCTCCCTCTTCCCTGGCCGTCAGCCACCCCAGGAGCCACCGTGGAGCGGGGACAGAGCCCTGCAGGCTCGTGTCTGTGTGGAAGCACGCACGGTTTTGTCTGCACAGACTGTTCTGCAGTTTGCCGTTTTCACTCAGCGTTGTGGGTAGCTTCGCATGCTGGTGCTGGTCGTCCGGCTTCGTTCTTCTGAGGACAGCAAATATGTCCTTTGTCCACCTCTTTTACAGTTTCAGAGATTCAAGTTATAATAAAGCTTTTCTTATTTTGAGGGGGAGAGCTCCTGCTCCTCTTTTTTTTTTGAGACAGAGTCTCGCTCTGCTGTCCAGGCTGGAGTGCAGCGTCGTGATCTTGGCTCACTGCAGTCTCAACCTCCCAGGCTCAAGTGATTCTCTCAGCTCAGCCTCCCAAGTAGCTGGGACTGCAGGCATGCACCACCACGCCTGGTTAATTTTTGTATTTTTTGTACGGACAGGGTCTCACTCTGTTGCTCAGTCCAGTCTCGAACTCCTGAGCTCAAGAGTTCCACCCGCCTCGGCCTCCCAAAGTTCTGGGATTCCAGGCGTGAGCACCACGCCCGACCCAGCTCTGCTTTGTTTTAGTGGTTCTGTTTGTGTTTGTTTCTGATGACCTCTATCCAGGAATAGGGTTGGTTTTTCTTTTCCATGGAGTTTTTAAAGAGATGATGATTTACATGGTTTAAAACTCATGTGGACTCCCCGTCCATCCCAGACAGCGGCTTCCCACCTGGACCCCATGCTCAGGATTAGGGCTCCTTCCGGGTCAGAAGATGTGGCGGCCCCGGCCTCGGGTCACCGTCCCCTGCACGGGGTGCTCACAGCATCTTCCCCTCTCCTCGTTCCCAGGGTGTGCCCTTACTACCTGTCCCGGAACCTGAAGCAGCAAGCCGACATCGTCTTCATGCCGTACAATTACTTGTTGGATGCCAAGGTGGGGGCTCAGTCTGCGTCGCTGACAACTCCTGATGTCCAGGGGGGTTCCTGGGCTTGGGAAAGGCCGTCCGAGCCTTTGCTGCTGCAGGGACTTAGAGCAGCAGGCCTGGGTGGGAGAGCTCACCTGTCACTGGGCAGGGGCTCAACCTGGCCAGACACACTTGTGAGCACCCCCAGGCCCTGGGTCAGTTGTTCTGAGCAATCTGGGAGTGGGCAGGCTGGTGGGAGTGAGGAGAGGCCTCCAGGCTGTGGTCCACAGGCCAGCGCCCACTCTTGATCCTGACAGCTCAGGTTCTCTCCTTCACGTCCGATCACAGGAAGCAAAGCACTGAGAACACGGGAAGCCCACTCACTCCCCTCCTCCCAGCCCCACACTCACTCCCCCCCATGCCCGGCCCCACACTCACTTCCCTCCTCGTAGCCTGTACTCACCCACATGCTGTTGTGCCCCACACTTTTTATTTAGTGCAGGTGGCATCTCGCCGCGGGTCAGTGACTTGTGTTCACGTGGCGATGACGTGGTGACGCTTCCAGATCCCTCCGTTGGTTTGCTCATTCTCAGGGTGTATATTTATCAAGAGCCCATCGTGCTGGGGGCTGTTCTAGGCATAGCAAGACTGGCTTCATTCATGTGGAGCTTTGATTCTAGCGGTGGGGACAGGTAGACAGCAGAAGAGTAAGCCCGTGAGCCAATGAGACTGAAGAGAAGTAGAGCAGAGCGAGGAGGTGGAGACAGAGCCGAGTGGGCAGGGCCCAAGTGCGATGTCGGCAGGAGATGGGGAATGCTGATGTGTCTGAGGGGAGCCCGAGCTGGTGCAGCAGAGCAAGGGAGGAGGCGGGGGGCCGACTCCTGGGCAGCGATTGTAGAACCCCACGGAGAGCTGGTGAGGTTTGCCGTGGTTGTGGTGAGGTTTGCCGTGGTTGCAGGTGACTCGGTGCTTTGAGCCGTGGCTGCCCCTGGGAACCACCTGGAGAGCTTCTAACCCAACCAGGCCCTTCCCTGGGACAATTCTGTCACAGCTGGTAAGCTAAGTCCAACACTTTCACGGAAACACAGAAGATCTAAAACGGCACGATGACCGTGAAGAACAGAGCTGGAGGACTCACTTCACTGGTTTCAAGACTCCTCCAAAGCTGCAGGAGTGGAGGTGGAGACGGCTCAGCTCAGGCACAAGCCTGCAGGCCATGGAGAAGGCAGCAAGCTCCAGCTGACCCACATGCTTGCGGTCATTGTTTTTTTTTTTTCAGTTGGAATCTCGCTCTGTCACCCCAGTTGGACTGCAGTGGCACCATCTCGGCTCACTGCAGCCCCCACCTCCTGGGTTCAAGCGATTCTCCCACATCAGCCTCCCGAGTCACTGGGATTACAGGCGTGCGCCACCACGCCCTGCCCGTGATGATTGTTTTTTTTTTTTTTTTGAGACGGAGTCTTGCTGTGTCGCCCAGGGTGGAGTGCAGTGGCTGGATCTCAGCTCACTGCAAGCTCTGCCTCCCGGGTTTTTAAGCCATTCTCCTGCCTCAGCCTCCCGAGTGGCCGGGACTACAGGCGCCCGCCACCTCGCCCGGCTAGTTTTTTGTATTTTTTAGTAGAGACGGGGTTTCACCGTGTTAGCCAGGATGGTCTCGAACTCCTGACCTCGTGATCCGCCCGTCTCGGCCTCCCAAAGTGCTGGGATTACAGGCTTGAGCCACTGCGCCCGGCCGATGATTGTTTTTTGACAAATGCGCCAATGTAATTGAGAGAGGAAATGAAGGTTGATTTTTGGTTTTCTGAAAAAGTGGTGCTAAGAACAGCTGGATATCTGTTTGGAAAACAGCGAATCAACTCTTGCTTTACTCTATATAAACCTAAATGTAAAAGCTAAACTAAAAGTTATAGAAAGAAACATGGGGGGGTCTTTGCAACTCTGGGGTAGGCAGAGATTGCTTAGTGTGGATACATAAGGCACTAGCCGTGAAGAAAAACATTAAAATTTGGATTTCACCAAAATTTAAAGCTTCAACCCTTTAGAAGACTTGAGAAAATTAAAGAGCAGTTATGGAAAGGGAGAAAATGCTTCTGTCTTTCAGAGAACTTAAAAAACATTTTTCAGCCCTCCTCATATTTTAAAGGACCTTTGACCAGAGTATGTAAAATTCTCTCATAACTAAGCAAAAAACCCAGTTAACCAGTGGGAAAGGATCTGCACAGACGTTTCACCAAGATGGACGGAGTGGCCAGTTGGGCACATGGAAGGACGCCCAGCATCTCCAGTCACAGGAGAAGGCAGATTAAAGCCACGGGGAGCCGGCACTACGGTCCCGCTAGCATGCTGAAATTCAGAAGCCTGAGTGTGGCACGAGGAGGTGGAACAGCTGGATCTCATCCATTGCTGCTGAGCTGTGAAGCTGTGTAGCCACTCCACAAACACGTGTGGCGAACAGCCGAACCGGGAGAAGGGAAGACGTGTTCAAAGATTTGTGTGTGGCCAGGCTCAGTGGCTCACACCTGTAATCCCAGAACTTTAGGGGCCAAGGCTCAGGGATCGCTTACGCCCAGGAGTCTGAGACCAGCCTGGGCAACATAGGGAGACCCCATCTCAAAAAAAAAGAAAAAAGAAAAAAAAAGACTTCAATGTGCAAGTTTGCCAGAGCTTTGTTTAAGTTGCCAGAACTGGGAAGCCGCCCACGTGAGTCCATCCACTGGTGAATGGACAAACCGTGGTTCGCAAACCCCAACAGCAGCCGCGGGCATGGGCTGTGGTCACACAGCAGCAGGGAGCCAGTGAGTCTCAGATGTGCTAACCCAGAGGCCAACTGAGGAGGACCTACTGTTTTTTGTTTTTTTGATTTTTGTTTTGAGACAGAGTCTTGCTCTGTGGTGCAGGCTGGAGTGCAGTGGTGTGGTCTCGGCTCACTGCAGCCTCTGCCTCTCGGGTTCAAGCAGTTCTCCTGCCTCAGCCTTCCGAGTATCTGGGACTACAGGCACCCGCCACCACACCCGGCTAATTTTTGTATTTTTAGTAGAGACGGCATTTCGCCATGTTGGCCAGGCTGGTTTCAAACTCCTGACCTTGTGATCCACTCACCTTGGCCTCCCAAAGTGCTGGGATTACAGGCGTGAGCCACCGCACCCGGCTGGACCTACTGTTTTATTCCGTTTATATGACGCTGTATTAATAGAAGAGGCAGGGGTAGGGCTGGTGGTTATGTGGTGCACTTAACTGCCAGAACTCAGTACCCTTAAAATGGGCATCTTAATGTGTGAAAACTTAAAAGTACCAAAGCTGGACCCCACCCCAGCTTGCTCCCATGACACTCTGTGGTGGGACCTGGGAGTTGGGGTTTTTTTTTTTTTTTTCAGATGGAGTCTCACTCTGTTGCCCAGGCTGGAGTGCAGTGGTGCAATCTTGGCTCACTGCAACCTCTGCCTCCCAGATTAAAGCGATTCTCCTGCCTCAGCCTTCTGAGTAGCTGGGGTTACAGGCGCACACCACAATGCCCGGCTAATTTTTGTGTTTTTAGTAGAGATGGGGTTTCACCATGTTGGTCAGGCTGGTCTCGAACTCCTGACCTCGTGATCCGCCCGCCTCGGCCTCCCACAGTGCTGGGATTACAGGTGGGAGCCACCGCGCCCGGCCTGGAGTTGGGTTTGTAAATCTCCCTGAGTGGGGCCGGGGCAGAGAACTGCTGGGTCTGGGTCTTCCTGGCTCCTGTGGTCTGTGGCTGGCTGACCGCGGTGGCCGGGGGCTCCCAGGACGTCGTGGCCGTCCGTCTTGCTGAGCGTGGCGCGTGCCTTTCCATGCTGAGCGTGGCGCGTGCCTTTCCATGCTGAGCGTGGCGCGTGCCTTTCCATGCTGAGCGTGGCGCGTGCCTTTCCATGCTGAGCGTGGCGCGTGCCTTTCCATGCTGTGCGTGAGCGTCTCCCGGCGCGGCGAGCTGCTGCTTCGGGTGGGGCGGTGTTGCCGGGTTGCCATCCAGATCTGGTCTCTCCTCTCCACGTCGCCGGCGGTGTTTGTCATCGGCACTTGCGATGTTCGATGCCGGCCACGTGTGCCTTGGTTTCCCTCCTTCCTGCCCCTGTGAGCTCCAGCACCGTGTCCCTTCTCTTCCTCCTGTAGAGCCGCAGAGCACACAGCATTGACCTGAAGGGGACGGTCGTGATCTTTGACGAAGCTCACAATGTGGTGAGTCTCCACTGCCTCCTAAACGCCTCCTGTTTCTTCAAGAGCAGCGCAAACCTTTCTGGAGGGGCTCTGGCCAAACCCTTGCAGCCTTCGGTGCCCAGGACTGAGGACTGAGCACCCCAGGAGCTTCTGCACCCCTTCCCACTCTGATCCGATGCCTCTGCTGGGGCTGGAGACTGGCCAGCTGGGCCAGGGACCTGCCCCTCAGGCGCAGGGCCCCCACAGGCCGCTCCCCAGGCCTTCCCTCTAGCCAGCTAGGGGTCAGCCTGGGCCAGGGGTGTCTCCTCTGCCCTCGGCTTCTGTCACCAGGGCAGCAGCAGGCGTGTGGTCTCGCCTGCAGTGTCTCTGCCCTTCCGGCCACATGGCCTGAGGCTGAGGCAGAATTGCTTGAACCCTGGAGGTGGAGGCTGCAGTGAGCCAGGATCACACCGCTGCACTCCAGCCTGGGTGACAGAGCGGGATTCTGTGTCAAAAAAAAAAAAATGTTGATTGGGCGCAGTAGGTCATGCCTATAATCCCAGCACTTTGGGAGGCCGAGGCGGGCGGATCATGAAGTCAAGAGATCAAGACTATCCTGGCCAACATAGTGAAACCCCATTTCTACTAAAAATACAAAAATATTAGCTGGGCGTGGTGGTGGGTGCCTATAGTCCCAGCTACTCAGGAGGCTGAGGCAGGAGAATTGCTCGAACCCGGGAGGTGGAGGTTGTAGTGAGCCAAGATCACACTATTGCACTCTAGCCTGGTGACAGCAAGACTCCGTCTCAAAAAAAAAAAAAAAAAAAAAAAATTGGCAACTCCATTGAAATAATTGTTTGTTTGTGTTTTGAGACAGGGTCTCATTCTGTCGTCCAGGCTGGAGTTCAGTGGTGTGATCTTGGTCCACTGCAACCTCCACCTCCTGGGCTCAAGCCATCCTCCTACTTCATCCTCCCAAGTAACCAGGACTACAGGTGCACACCACCACGCCTGGCTAATTTTTGTATTTTTTGTAGAGATGGGGTTTTGCATCATTGCCCAGGCTGGTTTTGAACTCCTGAGCTCAAGTGATCTGTCCATCTCAGCCTCCCAAAGTGCTGGGATCACAGGTGTGAGCCGCTGCACCTGGCCTGAAATAATCGTTTCTCAATATTGGTGTGGGCCAGACAGTCGTGTTTGGACCTGCTTGTGGCCTGGCCTTAGAGACCCCAGGGCGTGGCTTTGGGGACTTGGCTGTCAGCCTCCTGTGCCTTCTGCACCCAACCCCATTCCTGCTTTCTGGAACCCCCGATCCTATCCTGCTCTGTGGTGATCCGGGTGATTTGGGCTCCCGATCCTATCCTGCTCTGTGGTGATCTGTGTGATTCAGGCTCCTGATCCTATCCTGCTCGGTGGTGATCCCGGTGATTCGGGCCCCCGATCCTATCCTGCTCTGTGGTGATCCGGGTGATTCGGGCTCCTGATCCTATCCCGCTCTGTGGTGATCTGGGTGATTCAGGCTCCCGATCCTGTCCTGCTCTGTGGTGATCCGGGTGATTCAGGCTCCTGATCCTATCCTGCTCTGTGGTGATCCCGGTGATTCGGGCCCCCAATCCTATCCTGCTCTGTGGTGATCCCAGTGATTCCGGCTCCCGATCCTGTCCTGCTGTGTGGTGATCCCGGTGATTCGTGCCCCCAATCCTATCCCGCTCTGTGGTGGTCCGGGTGATTTGGGCTCCTGATCCTATCCTGCTCTGTGGTGATCCGTGTGATTCAGGCTCCTGATCCTGTCCTGCTCGGTGGTGATCCCAGTGATTCGGGCCCCCGATCCTATCCTGCTCTGTGGTGATCCGTGTGATTCGGGCTCCCGATCCTATCCTGCTCTGTGGTGATCCCGGTGATTTGGGCTCCCGATCCTATCCTGCTCTGTGGTGATCTGGGTGTGCTCGGACTCCAGGAGAAGATGTGTGAAGAATCAGCGTCCTTTGACCTGACCCCCCATGACCTGGCTTCAGGACTGGACGTCATAGACCAGGTGCTGGAGGAGCAGACCAAGACTGTGCAGCTGGGCGAGCCCCACCCGGAGTTCAGCACAGACTCCCCCAGCCCAGGTGCGTTCATAGCCAGGCTGCTCGGTCCTGAGGCCTGCGCTGCTGCAGGGGCAGCCTGCCCTGTGGCTGTGTGTGTTCGGCCTGGGCACTGTCTGTTCAGGCTGGCACTGCAGGGCACCCACTTCTCAGAGGCTTCTCGGGTGTGAATTGTTTGGGGTCCTGTAGGCTGTGGAAGGGCTGGTATCGTTCAGTAGTTCTGGTATTTTCCGAAGACCTATGTCTTCTCCCAGCCAGTGTCAACTTGGCCTCTACTGTGTAAAATTAGAGAACTATACTTTGTGAAGCTGAGATGGGAGCATCGCTTGAGGCCAGGAGTTCGAGACCAGCCTGGGCAACATAGCGAAACCTCCCTTCTGCCAAAAAATTAGCCAGGTGTGGTGGTATGGTCCTGTGGTCCTGTGGTCAGAGCTTTTCTGGAGGCTGAAGTGGGAGGAGCTCTTGAGCCCGGGAGGCAGAGCTTGCCCCAGATGGCTCCACTGTACTCCAGCCTGGGTGACAGAGTGAGGCTGTCTCCAAAAAAAAAAAAAAAAAAGTAAAACTAACTATATTCACCGTAAGGGCATTTTGCATGTTTAAATGACCCACACATCGGGCCTGCATCACTTGCTGTGCCCGTAGGTTCCTTCCCAGTGTTCGTCCAGAGGCGTATTTCCACACAGCGCTAGTCACGGCGTACGTGGAAAATGCGGAAACCCCCATGGATGTGGTCGGTTGGTCTGTACTGTCTGTGTTTTCTTCCTTTCTTTTTTTTTTTGAGATGGAGTTCCACTCTTGTTGCCCAGGCTGGAGCGCAATGGTGCGATCTTGGCTCACCGCAACTTCCTCCTCCCAGGTTCAAGTGATTTTCCTGCTTCAGCCTCCCAAGTACCTGGGACTACAGGCGCGCGCCACCACGCCCAGCTAATTTTGTATTTTTAGCAGAGTCAGGGTTTCTCCATGTTGGCCAGGCTGGTCTCAAACTCCAGGTGATCCGCCCACCTCGGCCTCCTGAAGTGCTGGGATCCAGGCGTGAGCCGCCGCGCCCGGCCTGTGTCGTGTTTTCTGCGTGGCCGCTGTAAACAACTGACTAGGAGTCTGTGAGCATCTTCATTGGTTCCGCTGTGACTTGCGTGTGAGCATCTCCAGCATCAGCTTTCCTCATTTTCCTTTAAAATCGCACATGTGGATGGACACCATGGGGACCCTGGACCCTGGGCAGCCTCGTCCTCACCTTTCTCACCAGGGTGGCTGCTTGGGAGAGAGTGAGTTTGCGAACTTGGCATTTGTTCTGGCTGTAGGATCCGTTTATATATATACATATATTTAAGTGACAGGGTCTGACTCTGTTGCCCAGGCTGGAATGCGGTGGCGTGATCTTAGCTCCCTGTAGCCTCAGCCTCCTGGGCTCGTGGGGTCTTCCCGTCTCAGCCTCTTAAAGCACCGGGACCGCAGGCGGTCGCCACTGCCATCGGATCTCAAGGCTGCCACGCAGGGCGCTGCAGTAGGGGAAGGGGTTCCTGGGACTTTGAACGCTCCACCTCCCTCTTCTCCACAGTCCCCCAACCCCACCTCTAACTGGGAGTGGATGGCCACCTCTTTCCATCCTTTGCCTGGCGCAGGGTGGGGAGAATGACAGGTCTCCTTCCGCATCTCGGCAGCTGCCCTTTCGTCGGTTATATGACGTGGGAGAGACCCCGGCCACCCCCAGGGCTGTGTGACGTGGGAGAGACCCCGGCCACCCCCAGGGCTGTGAACACCGCCACAGGGGCCTTCTCCACTCTTCAGTTTTGTTAGTTACGTGACGTGCAGGGCTTTTCGTTGTAACTAGTGGGGGACGTGTGGTGAGGGGGGCTTCTGCCGTCTCATTCAGGACTGGAACTTCAGTTTTCATCGCTATTTGTCCTCCTACGCCTTTGGAGATGGGGTCTCGCTCTGTTACCCAGGCTGGAGAGCAGTGGTGCCATCAGGGCTCACGGCAGCCTCCTCCTCCTGCAGCCTCCGCCTCTTGGGCTCACGCGATCCTCCTGCCTCGGCCTCCCAAACTCCTGGGACGACTACAGACGTGCGCCACCGTGCTTGGCAGGGTTCATTCTTTTCCTCACACTTTATTTATTGGAGAGCCCGGTAGAGCGCCCGGTTTGCACGATCTGGTTGTTGAGACATTGAGAGGAACCCTGCGGAGTCTGAATCTGGGTATGGGAGGGGCAGTCACACGAGTTCCCCGGTGTTCTCGTCTCCTCCGCACTTAGGTGCCCTTAGGTGGCTTGAGGACCCCAGTTAGACTGGGGCCACCCTTTGCCTGGCTCCAGGCGGGATGTCCTTTCTTTTTTTTTTTTTTTTTTTTTGAGACGGAGTCTCGCTCTGCCGCCCAGGCTGGAGTGCAGTGGCCGGATCTCAGCTCACTGCAGGCTCCGCCTCCCGGGTTCACGCAATTCTCCTGCCTCAGCCTCCCCAGTAGCTGGGACTACAGGCGCCCGCCACCTCGCCCGGCTAGTTTTTTGTATTTTTTAGTAGAGACGGGGTTTCACCGTGTCAGCCAGGATGGTCTCGATCTCCTGACCTCGTGATCCGCCCGCCTCGGCCTCCCAAAGTGCTGGGATTACAGGCTTGAGCCACCGCGCCCGGCCGGGATGTCCTTTCTATCAGGAGGCTCACAGTATCTGCTTTCCAGTTTCTTCTGACGTTAACGTTGTTGCTGCTGAACACCTGACTCTGTTGATTATTGGGGGATTGCAAGATGGTAGTGTGCCAATTCTGTCACTTAGTCAGTTAGCAGGAATAATCTAGCACCATGCTCTGCATCGCATCAGCCGTGTGGTGATCCCATTCACACAGGAAAGGCGGGATAAATGCTGGCTGTGGGCCGGGTGTGCTGTCCCGCATCTGTAATCCCAGCACTTTGGGAGGCCAGGGCGGTCGGATCACGAGGTCAGAGATTGAGACCATCCTGGCCAACATGGTGAAACCCCGTCTCTACTAAAAATACAAAAAAAAACCCAAAACATGAGTGGGCCGTGGTGGCGCGTGCTTGTAATCCCAGCTACCGGGGAGACTGAGGCAGGAGAATCACTTGAACCCGGGGGGCGGAGGTTGCAGAGAGCTGAGATCGCGCCACTGCACTCCAGCCTCACAACAAAGCGAGACTCTGTCTCAGTAATCAATCAGTCAATCAATCAGACGTCATCAGTGAATGTACGTGAGCGTGTAGGGATTGGTCCTGCTCCGCGCGCCACCCTCAATCTCACTCCTGACCTCCGTTCTCCACCTCGAGGTGTTTTCATGTGGGCCCGTGTGTCCTGACCCCAGCAGTTGTGGCCTCTTTGCTGTCTGGGAGTCAGGATTTTTCACACTCATGTCCTGCTCCAGACCTGGAATCAGCCAAGTCTCCAAGAAGCTCTGGTTTCTTTTCCTGCAAGGTGGTATTTCAGGACCCACGATGCGGCAACAGGCTAGTCATGGTTACTGGGTTGGTCATTGTTACTGGGTGTTTTTGTGGAGATACATCCATACGCACAGATGTGTTCACAAATGTTAACTCTGAAGGTAAACCACCCAGCTGGGCACAAGGGCTCACCGGTAATCCCAGCACTTTGGGAGACCGAGACAGTTGGATGACCTGAGGTCGGGAGTTTAAGACCAGCCTGGGCAACATGGTGAAACCCCATCTCTACTAAAAACGCAAAAATTAGCCAGGTGTGGTGGCACACGCCGGTAGTCCCAGCTAGTTGGGAGACAGACATGCTGGAACCTGGGACACGGAGGTTGCAGAGAACAGAGATAGTGCCGCTGCACCCCAGCCTGGGTGATAGGGTGACACCCTGTCTCCAAAATAAATAGATAAATAAAGGGAAAACGCCTCCTCTTGGTGTCTCCAGTTTGGACTGGCTGGCATGGGTTCCGGTAGCCTCTTCCCCCATGGTGGCGTCCTTTTTTCCATGCCGGGAATCCTGGTTCTCAAGGGCGGGGTTGTTGGTCTGAGTGTGACACAGACTGTGCCTTTGCTGCCTTTCTCTTGCCCAGGGCTGAACATGGAGCTGGAAGACATTGCAAAGCTGAAGAGTAAGTGCTGCCCTCCCCACCTTCTTGCGGCTGGGTGGGGCCTCCCCCTGATGCCTCCTCAACCCGACCTGCAGTGATCCTGCTCCGCCTGGAGGGGGCCATCGATGCCGTTGAGCTGCCTGGAGACGACCGCGGTGTCACCAAGCCAGGGAGGTGAGAGGCGGGGAGCCAGCTGCTTCACTGGAGGCCCAGCCTAGAGCTAGAGATAGGCCATGGTGCAGTCCTGGGCTGTCCCACCAGTGAGGCCTGTTTTCAGGCCCGTTTTCCCTTTTGGAGACCTGGTAGGAGCGCCCGGTTTGCATGATCTGGTTGTTGAGACGTTGAGAGGAAGAGCACACGCATCCACGGAACAGCACACGCATCCACGGAACAGCACACGCATCCACGGAACAGCACACACTCCCACGGAACAGCACACGCATCCACGGAACAGCACCCACTCCCACGGAACAGCACACCCACGGAACAGCACATGCTTCCACGGAACAGCACATGCTTCCACGGAACAGCACACCCCCACGGAACGGCACCCACGGAACAGCACGCACGCCCCCACGGAACAGCACCCATGCCCCCACGGAACAGCACCCACGCCCCCACGGAACAGCACCCACGCCCCCACGGAACAGCACACACACCCACGGAACAGCACGCACGCCCCCACAGAACAGCACACACCCCCACGGAACATCACCCACGCCCCCACGGAACAGCACACGCACCCATGGAACAGCACCCACGGAACAGCACACACCCCCACGGAACAGCACACACACCCCCACGGAACAGCACACGCCCCCACGGAACAGCACACGCCCCCACGGAACAGCACACACACACCCACGGAACAGCGCACACTCCCATGGAACAGCACACGCATCCACGGAACAGCACACACGCCCACGGAACAGCACCCACGCCCCCACGGAACAGCACACACACCCACGGAACAGCACGCACGCCCCCACAGAACAGCACACACCCCCACGGAACAGCACACACCCCCACGGAACAGCGCACACTCCCACGGAACAGCACACACGCCCACGGAACAGCACACGCATCCACGGAACAGCACACACGCCCACGGAACAGCACACGCATCCACGGAACAGCACACACTCCCATGGAACAGCACACGCATTCACGGAACAGCACACGCATCCACGGAACAGCACACGCATCCACGGAACAGCACACACACTCCCACGGAACAGCACACACGCCCACGGAACAGCACACGCATCCACAGAACAGCACACACATCCACGGAACAGCACGTGCTTCCACGGAACAGCGCCCACGGAACAGCACCCACGCCCCCATGGAACAGCACCCACGGAACAACACACACCCCCACGGAACAACACACACCCCCACGGAACAGCACACACACCCACGGAACAACACTCCCACGGAACAACACACACCCCCACGGAACAGCACACACACCCCCACGGAACAGCACACACTCCCACGGAACAGCACACACACCCACGGAACAGCACACCCACGCCCACGGAACAGCACACACACGCCCACGGAACAGCACACACGCCCACGGAACAGCACACACATCCACAGAACAGCACACACATCCACGGAACAGCACGTGCTTCCACGGAACAGCACCCACGGAACAGCACCCACGCCCCCATGGAACAGCACCCACGGAACACACACCCCCACGGAACAACACACACCCCCACGGAACAGCACACACACCCACGGAACAACACACACTCCCACGAAACAACATACACCCCCACGGAACAGCACACACACCCTCACGGAACAGCACACACTCCCACGGAACAGCACACACACCCACGGAACAGCACACACACACCCACGGAACAGCACACACACGCCCACGGAACAGCACACACTCCCACGGAACAGCGCACACGCCCACGGAACAGCACACACATCCACGGAACAGCACATGCTTCCACGGAACAGCACCCACGGAACAGCACCCACGCCCCCATGGAACAGCACCCATGGAACAGCACCCACGCCCCCATGGAACAGCACCCACGGAACAACACACACCCCCACGGAACAACACACACCCCCACGGAACAGCACACACACCCACAGAACAACACACACTCCCACGGAACAACACACACCCCCACGGAACAGCACACACACCCCCACGGAACAGCACACACACCCACGGAACAGCACACACACCCCCACGGAACAGCACACACACCCACGGAACAGCACACACACACCCACGGAACAGCACACACACCCACGGAACAGCACACACTCCCATGCGGGGCCGCTGGGTTTCCTGCAGTTTGTCCTCCTCCAGGCCTTTCCCTGGACCTCCTCAGGTGCCTGTTAGAATGAGACCTTCTTGTTAGGACGATGAGTGTCCCAGCCACCACCTCTTTTGGACTCCGGGAGGCCCGGAACATTCTGAAGGCTCCGTGGGTCTCCTGTCTTCTCCGTGGCCAGGGCAGCAGCATTTGTTGTCTGTCCTGCAGGCAGATGAGGGTCAGGCCTGGGGCCCGTGTGGGGCTCCACTGAGTGCACAGCCGCCAAGGCGAGCGCGTTCTGCCTGAGCGCCGACCTTGTGGCGACTCCCAGTTGCTTCCAGGTGGAGCCAGTGTCCTCAGCGTAATGCTCAAGGCTCTGGCGTGGCTCCTCGGCCACCTGCACCCCCAGGGGCCCCTCCTGTAGCTTCTGCTGCCGCCATCACTGTCACTCTCCCAAGGCTTTGGGGACTCTGCCCAGAGCCGCTGCCTCCCAGAAGCCCCTGACGACCCCCCGGCGACCCCATCCCTCCCTCTGATGACAGCCTCTGCCCTGAGGCGGCTTTTCCTTGGTGCTGTTCTTGTGCCGGCCAGGCCTCCTCTTCCCATCTGGAGGCTCCTGAGGGCGGAGGCCTCTCACCCCCAATGCCGGCGTCCCCTGGAGGGCTCAGTTTGTTTCGGAGGGAAGGAAGCTTCCACAGTTGCTGCCTTCAATTCCCAAAGCTGCAGCCTGATCCCCTGTCCAGGCTCGAGCCTGCCTTCTTCTCCTCGCAGCTACATCTTTGAGCTGTTTGCTGAAGCCCGGATCACGTTTCAGACCAAGGGCTGCATCCTGGACTCGCTGGACCAGATCATCCAGCACCTGGCCGGACGTGAGTGCCAGGGCGGGGTCCTTGGTGTGGGCAGACGTGGCGTAGGGGGTGCAGCAGGCCTCCATCCTGGCAGTCAGGGCTCGCCTGGCCATCACCTGGCCGTCAGCAGGAACAGGCTCACAGAACCTCACCTGATCGGGGCGTGGAGGCGTTAGTGCCGGTTGCCCACTGCCGTAGAGCCTGTCCCAGTTCTGCAGCTGGCGGCTTCGTCCTGCAGACTCATCCCATTATTCCCCTTTTAAGGAAGAGCAGCCCAAGGCCCTGGCTGGGTTGTGGGGCCTCAGGCTTCTCCACACACCCTGAGTTCTGCTTCTCAGAGCTGTGGGGTCCAGAGGCTTTGCCCAGAGGCAGTGTCGTCATGGGCTGCTCTGGTTTGAGATGCCGGCCCGCTGGGGCCTCTGCTGTGCTCCCAGGTGCTGGGGAGGGCGGCTCTTGCTGCTTCAAACCTTAGGTGACCATAGAGCCTCTTTTCAAGTTCCACCGGCCCCCTTGGAGACGCTGTCCCTGCATGGCTTCTCTCCTGGCTGCTGGGAAGGGCAGGCGAGCTGCCCGCCCTGAGTGGACACTGCGCTCCACCCTGGGCCCTCCGTTGGGCAGGAGATGGAGCTTGGCAGTCGGGCTGAGCTGGCTTATGGCTGGAAGGGCGGGGGCTGGGGTCGGGGCCTCCCCTGCCTGCAGTGCGGGTGTCAGCGCCCGGCATGCTACCTCCCCAGGTGCTGGAGTGTTCACCAACACGGCCGGACTGCAGAAGCTGGCGGACATCATCCAGGTGGGGCCTGCTCCTCCGGCGTCTCCTTCCCTGATGGAAGCTGGGCGGGTGCCTTCTCCTGCTGTATTAGTTACTGACTCTAGATGTGGGGGTGGGAGAACGGCCCCCACACCACCTGTTTCCGATAGGCAAACGCTTGGCTCCTTTCCTGTGACCCAAACCCACACTGGGCCTCCCGCGGGGATGGGGGAGGACGAGGTCTGGTGGCACGTGCCCAGGGTGATGCTGGTGGGGGAGGACGTGAAGGGGAGTGGGGGCCAGGGAG